>NC_068342.1:21116499-22334499 GCF_014633365.1 Diospyros lotus
CTACAGTATTCATCCTAATTCATTCCCATAGGATATTCAGTTCACTTCGGGAGTCTAATATGGCCTAACCTTTCCACAGCTGCTAATATGGTAGACCGTGGCTCAGCGAGTTAGGTGTAATAATTGAATTAGTGCATAGGTTGATCATCCCTTTCCTGTCACCTGTTGAAGTTTTCTTCACCTTCTTGATCTTTTCTTTTTGTTCTCCGTCTTCACCTTCTCCCACTATTCTCATTATTTCAATGTGGAGTATATATTTGTTTGCTTTGACAAATAAATCTACCAAGGACTTTAGGGGATCCAATGATAATGAGTCTTAGAAGGATGTTAGTCATGCCCTTTGCATCATAATAGATACTACTACTTCAAATGGGAAATCACAAATTTCAAGAGTGACATTTCAGAATCTATCCACATATTGTAATAGGGCTTCTTTAACTCCCTATTGGATACTGAGAAGATATGTTGCGTCATTCTTTTTTCGACTATTAATTACGAAGGCTTTAATGAATTCTATTTTTAACTGCTCAAATGATGAAATGGATGCTTCAGGTAACCCATTGAACCAACTTCGAGCATGCCTTTCCAAAGTCAACAAAAATGCCCAACATATAACTTCGTCATCCCATCCATGAAGTATCATCAATGATTCATAATCCTAAATATGATCATCAGGGTTATCTTTGCCAGTATAAGGTGTAATCTGTGGCATCTTAAATTTTCATAGCAACGATTTCTTCAATATGTTTAAAGTGAACGGTGATTTCCTTCTTGGTTGTTCCTTAATTCTCGGAACCAAATTCTTCTATTTGAGTACTTCTTTTATTACCCTCTTCATGTCATCCTGTATACATGTTGCAGTGTTATTATTAGCTCTTTTATTCCTTGGGGTCGAGTCCTTGATGGGGCTTTTCCTTCTTTCCATAGGCGTACTTCTCATAGTTTTTTGATATCTTCTTCTTCTCAAGCTCCTTTTATCTCTTTGATAATTTTGCTCCCGCTCCCAATTTTACAGTGGATAGCCATTCACTTCTCGTGGTGGCAGTTTAGGTTGACTTCCTTTAGGAGGAGAGGAACGAGAGTGGGAGTTGGGTATGGCTTGTCAATAAGAACTAATCTCTTCATCCCTTTAATGAATTCTCTTTAGTGGCATAGTTTCAGGCATAAGTCTCCTTAGCGTTGCAGGTAGTGCCGTATCAGGGACCAGACTTTGGAGTATCCCTACCATGTCCTGTAATGCCTACATTCATTCAATATGTTGTTGTTGTAATTCTTTATAATCTGCCCATGGGACGGTAAGACGAACCTACTATGAAGAGCTAAGTTGATCGTGGCGTTCATGCTAATTAACCAAGTGTTAGAAACTTGGTGGAGGTAACTAGGTCCCCACTAGCTACCAAAAATTAGATGGAGTTAACTGAAGACTTCCTTGTTGTTGAAGATTGGTTGGAGGCTGATGCGCTTCCACGGATTTTGTGAGTCTCGTGAAAGAGGGAGAATTTCAACTCCGAGAGAGAGAGTCCATCGATTGCCTCTGGTGCTTGCCATTAATAGCATTCTTTGTTTGACTTTTTGTTATATGTTTCCATAGACAGAGCCAATTGTTGTTGCCAAGTTACAACAATAAAATTTATTTGTCTCGGGATTGGCCTGAGTAGAAGCATTCACCATTATCAAGGGTTCAAGATATCATCAGCAAGGATTCTATGGATCTGGATCAGGTTGGAGATGGAATTCAACAAGGCACGGGCCCAGAATAGTCTTTGGAATCTCCTATGCAAGGTGCCTGGAAGGGTCCTCAAGTGACAAGCGACATGGGACCCTAAGGGGGTCTTCAATAGGTTAGTCTTCCAAGACTAAGGGTAAGCAGTCCAGGATTTAGCCTGAAGGCACAACAATAATTAGAAGGCCACGCGGGGGAGTCACCCACACGAGCCCTCTGATGGCTAAGTTAGACAACGTTTTGAGAAATATGTCCAATGTATGTCACAGATAATATGCACGACATTATAGATATGTGCATAGATGCTCATGTTCATGCTGATGAATAGTTACTGGTGAAATAACCAACTGGATCCAAATAACTTATTGGCCCTAAGAATTGACTGGCCACTAAGAATCGACTAGTCCCTAAAATGCTTGAGAGCAAAATGGAGTCCTTGTCCAAAAGAATCCCCCTTAATAAGGAGGAAAGCCTCCTATTTATAAAAGAGTGGGAGAGTGGACACATGGCAACCATCCTAGATTTTTTCTGATGGCACATTCTCAAAATATTCTCGACATATTCTGCAGCATATTCGGCTCAAGGGTTTGAAGAAGCGCGAGACTCTAAGGACCTAGAGGATCTTGGTTAGCCACCATGGCCACGCTTGAATCGAGATCCATTCGGTTATAAACCGAGTGGATATCGATTCAAGTGTGGCCACTAAGGGTGGCCACAATTTGAACCGAGTAAGGACCTTGATAGCATGCATATTTATACTATATTTTGGCATTTCACCTCAGTCTTATTAGGCCATTTGAAGTAATTTCTGCTGATCTTTCATTGTTTCTATTTTATTATACTTCAAATCGTCCTTACACTATTTTCTATCTTACTTCTATGGATCCAGGCTTTAGGGAATATTGGATGGGCTAGAGAAGTGGCTTAACTAAAGGAGCTTGGGCTCACTTTCAAGGAGCAGACTTGGGCTGCTCAATTTTGCTATTTTTGGGCTCACTTATTTTCTGTTGGGCTAGGCCCAACCCTAGCCTTCCTAGCTCTTCATTTCTTAGCCATGTATTTAAGGCCTCTTAGCACTTATTTCATAGGGGGAGGAAGAGAAAAGAGAGAGGATTCTCTGGCCGTTTTTGTTGTTGTAGCATTTTTTCTGTTTTCTTCATTTTGTTCCATTTTGTCTTCCTTGCTGTAATGATAGGCTAGAGCATTTGTAACCGGTTGTGTATCTTGAATCCATGTGGAATCTGAGTCCCGGATGAGCTACAAAAACCTGGTTTGTTATTTGTTTCTTATTCATTTCCATTTGGTTTAGTTTGAGCAGATTTGTGAATGCATGGAGTTCATAGCAGGTTTGTGTGAATTTGCATGGTTTCATTTTCTGTTAAATGCTTAAGAGAACAGAATGTTATAGCCGGTTGGTATAACATCTCGGAAATGAATATTATGTGCTTGAACGGTTGTTCTTGCATAGGTCCGGATAGGTTGAATAGAGAGTGGATGGTTGTATTTTGTTTATAAGAGGTTTCTGTATTCATTTTGTTATTCCAATCATTCTAATCCTTGGACGGTTGTTGGGGATGCTTTAAGTTTGATATCCATAGATTAAAACATCTAACAAGCTAAGAATTTATAGATTGGACGAGGAAGATTTCATAGAGGGGACAAATACACAGCCGGTTGCATTTCTTTTACTGATTTTTCATCCATCCTTGTCTTTCTGTTTTGTTAATTAGTTTTCTGTCGAAACCCCCCCCCCCCTAAACAAACTGTTCTTTATATTGGTTCTCTTTGTTGGTAGAAGAAAGTGAGGCTCCTTGTGAGAGATGACCTAGGGTGCACTTTGCTGCAAACTAGAGAAGAGATACATACATAGATCTCTAATTCTGGAGTGGTTCGACAGCCAGTCAGACCTCTCGACCAGCCTTGTTGCTCCCATTTATTGCTTATTCACTTAGGCATTTTCTTCTTCTTTGATTCTCAATTGTTGAGTAGGGGCCTCTTGGTTGAATTAATTAATTTGGAGGTGCAACCATGCCTTGCTATCTTCATTTCTTGCTTTTATTTATTTATTAATATTCATGCTTGCTTTCCCATCTCCAATTTAATATGCAACCATCTTCAATTACGTCTTTGCATGCATGGCTTCACTTCCCTTACTGCCTCTAATTGAATCTCAAATTATTTAATTCCTGCTTTAACCACCACAACTTCAATTGCCAAGCCTTCTAATTTATTAATTGATTTCAACTTCAATTACCAAGCCTCTCTTTAATTAATTGATTAATTAAAGTAATGTGGCAATTTGAACAAGTCTTGAACCTTCATGGAATTGAAGATTAAAATAATGCCTTCAAAATTGGAGCATCCAAATGGCCCTTGAATTTTCATGTCTGAGTGGGGCCTACTCGATAATTGTAATGTCTTCTACTTGCTTGGTTTCTTCTTTGTTGCCTTTGCTTTTGGGTTGTGTTTTGGCCTTATTTAGATATGTATTTTACCCAAATACCTATTTATAAATATGATCTAAATTCACCCTATTTAGATATGAATTTTCATACCTATTTAACATGTGGTATCCTGAAGTGTCATCTACCATTCAGTCAATAGATAGGAATCTTTCGACTATATCTTATTTCGATCAATGAAGTCCACGTAGACTCACCACTTTCCACTGGGCTTCTTTACCATGACGATGTTGGCGATCCAATCGGGGTAGTGGACCTCTTGAATGAAACTAGCTTTCAAGAGTTTGTCGACCTCTTCTTCGAGTGCTAACAACTTATCAGGGGCTATATTCTTTTTTCTTTTGTTTAACAGGCTTGGATCTTGGTTTTACATTTAAATAATGGGAGATCACTTAGGGCTTGATTCTCGGCATATCTGTGGGCGTTCATGCAAAAATGTCCACGTTATTTTGTAGACACTGTACAATCTCTTGCTTTTCTTTTGGGGGCAACTGGCTCCTAATGTAAACCAACTTGTCCTAATCATCTTCATAGATCTGGACAAGTTCTAGGGCTTCCATCTGTTGTGGCTTCGACGATGCTTGTTCTAAGATGGACATGGTTTCTGTTGGGGCATGGGAAACCTCATTGCACTTCACCGCTTTGGTGGATGAGACTTAATAGAGTTGGACCTTTTTTTGGTCTCCCCTAACTTGTCCCACGCCACCAGGAGTCGGGAATTTCATCCGAAGGTAACTGGGGTTAATGATTGCTCCCTTGTTATTAATGAGTGACCTCCCAAGAATGACATTGTAGGTTGTGGATAACATCTTTATCACCATGAAATTCACCTAATCGGTAACGCTCCAAGGATGTGAGCCCAAAGTTATTGGCATTTGTACAAAGCTTGCCATAGGTACTGCCTTGCTCGTAAAACTATATAATGGCAATAGTCTTGAACAATTAATCGACAATTTCAAAGAAGAATAAAAATCAAGTTAACTATTTTGATCTTGAAACATTGATGCAGAATGAAGGTATTGAATAGGTCGACTTGTTTTAAAAACCAGTCGACAATTTAGAAAAATAGATCAACAATTTTTCATTGGATTCAATATTTAATTGATTTTTTTGCATTTTCAAGCTATTTTATTTGTCCTTTAATAATTTTAACAATATTTAGGATTCACAAGATTTTATGGTTTTAAAGGTCAAGTTCAAATCCATTTTGAAGGATAGTTTAAGATCAAAATTTTGAATTCAAAAACACTTAATTTGACATGTCCAAACCTTGCCAAAACCTTTTGAATTCTAAAATCTTAGTTTGACATGTCCAAAACCTTCAAGACGTAATGATAAAAAACGATGTAGCTTTAAGTAGCTTGATGATCATTTGATAGTTCCTCCATTGTAGAACATGATAACACTTTCATTTTAGAATAAGACATGTTTAAAGTAATGTTTAAGTTTAAAACCTTGAAGAGCAAAACACTTAAACAACACTTATTAACATTTTATATAATGGTACTCATAATCAACATTTCAAAATGGAACCAACAAAATTTACTAGTACCTATTTTACCTTTATTTTTTCTTTTTTCTTAAAAAGCTAATAAAGGGGTCTCAAAAGACAAGGAGGTGGTGTCAGGGCTCGCTCCTGGATTTACCCACTAGCATAGGAAGTCCGAGAGAAGGTCCATTTAAAATGGATACAGATACAAAAATCACTCAAAATTCATCAAGAAATTTCTTTTCATTTCCATATTTGCTCACTATCAATAGAAGCCAAAATAAATATTACAACATCCTTTACATCATCATCTCGGGCTTACCACCTATACATTTTCAAAATAAAAGGGCACTAAGACTGTAAATACAAAATAAATCACTTTACTTACTCCCTTAAGACTAAACCCATGGATCTTGATGCTGGGACATCTTTGTACATTTCTAACCGAGACTCACCCCAAATAACTATCTTTCCCTTTCTTGGAATGACAAAAAAAACAAGGGTGAGCCACAAGGCTCATCAAATATATAACAAAGGGAAGCATCTATATCTCGATTTATGAATGCATGAACAACTAAAAGCCAAAGGAAAATCACTACACGACATTTGGACATCAAGTGGATTCATGCCTTCTACACTTGACAACAACATCCTCAAAGAAATACAATTTCTTACATTTTATCAAAACCCATTTTTCAAGATGAGTCATAAGACTCGGCAAGTGTATAGAAATAACGAAAAAGGGATATGATTGGGCTTTCCCTAAACATCATGCATATCATGTCGTATATGGAAACACATGCCAATCTCATATATATAAGCAACACACAATCCATGCCATGTGGTTATATAACACGGTATCCAGCCATAACATAAATGTATAGATGCACACATACGGTCCTTGGGGCCCACATAAAAGGTAGACACTAACACCCAAGAATCGGTATATAAACCTGCCAATAGCTAAGGATAGGCTACCAAATCAACCATATGAGCCCAAGGCTCCCATACCACATCCATAGACATCATATCCATCACCGTTGTCATCATGAGCCACAACACTCACAATCTTATCAAGGTCACATGTTGTTGTGGGCCTCCACTCCCAGTCTTACGCATTACAAGATCTAGCTGCTGTGGGCCTCCACCCATAATCTTACACATCACAAGATCTAGCTGTTGTGGGCCTTCACCCATAGTCTTATGCATCACAATCACAAGCCAATTTCCACCACCATTACCACCATGCAATGCAACATATAAGGAATATAATGGCTCTTGCAACATTAACGTGATGGCAAGGCCCCCATAAGCTAAACATTAGGCCATGCTACACCTACGTAGGAATTCACACACACAAATCCTCTAATGCATATTGTAACATCCCAGATTTTCAAACTCAAATATGATGTAATACCTGAGGTTATTAAGTTCTAATACTTGAGGAAATGGGTCATTTCAAGGGATTATAGAAGCTTGGAGACAAAGGTTAAGTGTCTGAGCCAGTGGCAAAATCGTAAATACTGAAGTTCGGGTAAAAGTATAATTTACCTAAAAATCTTGGTGTATTAGCGTAATTTATCCATTTTCTAGGGACTAAAAAGTGCAATTAAAAATAGCCCGAGGACCAAGTTGCAAGGACCTAAGTGCAAATTACGTGAAAAGTTCGGGCCAATGTGTAGTTCTTGAAACCTATAGCTAGATCATTGGAATAATGAACTGCGCCAACTAAATCATTTGGGAGTAATGATTGCGGATTCCAAACTTATTCCAATATAGTTAAGTTGTGATTGCAGATCTCAAATAACATTTAATCCATCGTTGGATCATTTTGAAATTCAAGACTTAGCTTCCAAAAGTCTCCAAATCTTATCCTCAAGGACACATGGCAATCAACCATTGGCCACTTGGAAGATAAGATAAGGTCATATGATGGCTCATAATGACCCCCTGAGGTGGCATTACGTGATTGGCTAAGGAAAAGGTTACTTAGTCTCCAAGTTTGCAAAAGTCTCCAAACCTTATCCCTAAGGACATGTGGCAAGCATTCATTGGTCACTTGGAGATAGGATTTGAAGTGTTATGATAAGAAATGTGGAAAATGCAATTAACCATGTGGGATTTAATTAAAGGTGTAATGATGGGAAATGTAGAAAAAGTAATTTACCGTGTGGGATGTAATGATAGGGAATCTCGAAAATCTAATTAAACATGTGGAGACACAAATCTCTAGGGACACGTGGCATATTTTAATTGGATGCTCATGGATGGAATGATGACGGACACGTGGCGCGATTTGGTTCGCCGAAGTTTCCTGTAAATAAGGGCTTTGGGGTTATTCATTTTGGGCACCAAGCAAGGAGGAAAAGGAAGGGAGTTTGAGAGAGGAAATATTGTCAAAAAGAAAGGAGAAAGTCGAGGGAGAATAAGTCTTGATGGAATTTTTGGGTCTTTCTCAAAGTTCGTGCCAATCAATCAGAAAACCATGAGAAAATAGTGCTTTTTTGGGTAAATAGTCAAGGTGAGGGGTTCTTGTGCATGCTTCCTCTTGATCATTCTTGGTTTCATTGTGCATTTGAAAAAGCGGGGCGTTACACATATACTCGCCTAACCTACACAAGTCAACACTCACAGGCGAACCGTATCATACTAATGCTAACGCTCGCAACACATACAAAGCATGACCCCCAATGAATGCAACCCATGGTCCAATATCATAATGCGAAACAATATAATAACCCAATGCAATACAATACAGCCACAAGCAATGTTATAACAAGTAACATTCACATCCCCAATTTTTGCCCATTAAGATTCTTGGCTATTTCACACAATTCAACATTTTAATATGTTCCACCACATCAATTCAATAAAATTAGTTGATAATATTGATAACCGGGTTAAAATGGAAGCATTCGTTTCCAAAATTAAAGATTGAATGAATTTTAAAGAAGGAGAAAGCTACAAATCAAACATATATTTTCAAGGAATCCCATAGACTCAATAGTTGCCCAAATGGCTCAAATTTTATACCAAATTGAATCTTATCGAGTTAGGGTCGTAAGAAAAAAAAATGGATCTTAATTTCGATATATTGGGACAAAAAGTTATGGTCAAAGGAGTACAAGGTGGGCATTGTAAGTCTCTATTTGGGCAAGTTTCAAAACATAGAGGGCAAGTTTCGAAATATAAGTTTTTCTTTGGCCATGTTTTGAAATATAGAGGCCATGTTTCAAAATATAAGTTTTTGCTTGATCATATTTCGAAATATAAAAGCCACATTTCAAAATATAAGTTTATGTTTGATCATATTTCAAAATATAGGAGTTAGAAACCTTCAACTCGAAAAGTCGACTAATTAATTATTTTTTATTTTAGCGGTGGTTTCTCAAAAACCGTCTCTAAATTCAATTTTTAATGAATTTTGCGGCGGTTTCTCAAAACCATCGCAAATGTTAATTTAATTTTAATTTTGAATTATTTAATTATTTTTGAATTTAGCGACAATTTTTCAAAACCGCCTCTAAATTAAATTTTTTAATGAATTTTGCGGCGATTGTCAAAAATCGTCACAAATGTTAATTTAATTTTAATTTTAAATTTTTTAATTATTTTTAATTTAGTGACGGTTTCTCAAAAATCGCCACGCAATTCAATTTTTAGTCAATTTTGCGGCAGTTTTCAAAAATTATTGCAAATATATTTTAATTTTAATAATTTAATTATTTTTTAATTTAGCGACGATTTCTTAAAAACTATCGCTAAATTCAATTTTTTTTTTAATTATTTAATTATTTTCTAAATTTAGCAGCGATTTTTTGAAAACCGCCGCAAAATTAAATGTTTTAATGAATTTTGCGACGGATTTTCAAAACTACTCCAAAATGTTAAAAAAATCGCCGCTAAAAACATATTTTGCGGCTGTTTACAAATCACTGCAAAATTTCATGTTTTGCGGCAATTTTAAAAACCGTCACAAAAAAATCGTCGCTAAAAATCAATTTTTTTGTAGTGACTTCACAACTTCCCTTCAAATAAGACAACAAAATTTACACTTGGCCTCAACCCAATTTTCAAAACCCAGTCCATTAAATTAAACACAAAACAATAACATATGGGCTTAGGCCCTATTGGCAACCCCTTTTTATTAACATAAAATATTTTTTCCCACATATGATAATGTTTTCCTTAAATTTGGCCTCTTACTCTACTCTCAAAATATTTCCAACATTTAATTTTATAAATGTAAAAATTCCAGTGCTCCAAAATATGACATACGAAATAAAATTTTTAATAAAT
Organism: Diospyros lotus; assembly: GCF_014633365.1. Classification (NCBI taxonomy): domain Eukaryota; kingdom Viridiplantae; phylum Streptophyta; class Magnoliopsida; order Ericales; family Ebenaceae; genus Diospyros; species Diospyros lotus. The sequence continues at coordinate 21,126,473 of NC_068342.1, forward strand.
ACTCTAGATTCACTAATGGGACGTTATAGGTGGTCACCAAAAAACCAGGTAGGTTAGGTCGTAGACATTGCCAATTTTCAATAAGCAGGGTGATACAGTTTATTTACTAGACAAAGGCCAAGTTATGCAAATAGTTTTTGGTTTATAATATTCTAGTCGGAGGCTAGATAAGCAGAAAGTTTATATTTTGGTTTTAAATCATGTATGAGGGGACTCAGACCTAGTAGTATGGTTTTTTTAAATGTTTGTCGAATGATGTGAATGGTTTGGTTAGTTAGTAGGTATAAAGTATTATAACGTACATGCTTAGGATGAAATTTGTAAATCTTTCACGTGCAAAACATTATATGTTCACCTTTTCCTAAAGAGTCAATGCTAATAGAGTACTCACCAAGAAGTATTCCCACGTTTCTGTTAAAGCTTTCCTTAGCTTGGTGGATGGGAGAATAATTACTGACTTACTACCCAATTACCCCTTATTTTATTGTTCCTAATCGAGTGTTCTCCCTAAGTAGAAGCGTTAGTGCTCTCTGTGAAACCTTGGGCTAGGGTGGGGTTTTACATCTTCGATCAATAAGGGGCACCGATCAAGGATGATTGGAGTAGAGAACTTGTATTATTGTGAGCTTGGGAAGCAACAAAGGAATTGCCACCATGAGTTGAAGACTTCAGTGACTCTAAGGGAGGGAGGGAGGGAGGGAGGGAGAGAGAGAGGAGCCATGATCTCGAGAAACCTAGCCAGTGACTGTTGGTGAGATATAGGTGAGAAAGTGACGTGGAAAGGAGAGAAAAAGAGAGACAAGGAGATATAAATATGATTACATTTGGGACATTTACAAAAAAAAATTAACGGCAGTTGTCAGATGATTGGATAAATTGATATGATGTAACAAAAGTCAAGCATTTCTTTTCTAAAGAAAAAAATAACAACCATTTTTATCAAACTTGGGTATTTGAAATTTGCCTTAAATCTTTGCACCCATCACATATGTTTTAGGGAAGCTGAGAGTTAAACTTTCGAAGGAATGAATGGGTCCAAATCCTTAATGGCAAGAATTCAAATCAAACCACCCACACAAGGACAAAAGTTTATCTTTGATTTGTATCTTTCAACCAAGAACCATGAACTACCAAAGAATAAAAAAAAAAATAAAGAAAACAGAGAAGATGATTTGAATTTGCGCAAAATATTAGCATGCACAGCTGCATATATATTTGTTTCATTTTCAACCTTAAAGCCAATGGCCGTCGCACCCCAGAGGTTTAGTTTTAATCAGCAGGGTCCCACCAGAAACATATAATGTGAGATGTGATGTGTGTGTGTGTATATATATATATATATATATATCCGGCTTCTCCTCCATTTTGCAAGATGGTCTAATCACTATGCACTGAGAGGAGGCAAAAGCAAAACCCAAATGAGGGAGAGGGGAAGCTGGCATGATTTATTGGCTTTAAGGCAACAACGAAGGCCCAGAAAGCCCACAGTCCATGCTTTCTTTCTCTGGTTGTGAACATTTTCCAGCAAAAAGACACTTCGCTAGCAGTCAAATTACAGCTCTGGGCTCTGCCTCCCAACAAATTAAACAACTCTTCAATGCCTCAAAAGTAGTTTTCCTTAATACACTTGTTAATTAATCATTATCACTCTGCCCTTGTGAGTTAAGCTAGGGATTGCAATTGCAGATCCCTTGGCTGAGACAGTGTTACAACTGAATGATGCAATTGTCCAAGAAAAAAGAAAGTTTTGAGTTTTTATGTACAAAAATTATGTGTATATATATGTAAATTATGTGTTCTGGAATGTATATAATTAATTTCTATTTGTAGTTATTTTAATTTAAGTCGTCCCTCCCCATTATAAATCAAAATTCTAAAGCTGTCAGGGCCCTATTATTTCTATATATGGAGTTTCATTATATAAAACAAAATTTCTGCTAAATTAGAGTTTTTTGTTTTTTCAAATTGAAGTTTTTCTTTTTAGGTGGATAGATATGTATCAGCTACAGAGGCACAGACTGGATAGTGACCATACATTCAGAGACTGGATGCAGTCTGGATCGGGATAAAGATGATATTTCATGCAGCATGCTATTGACTATTGTAGAACTTCGGAAAAATTATGAGAAAGCTGATGACAGAAATTCGAGTTCATTAGCTGTCAGGCACCCCGTACGTTAATTTTGCAGCCATTCGTCTGTCGTTGAATGTTTGACTTACTAAAGGCGTCTTATATCGGAAACTTTTGGATGGAACTGGCCGGGAAACTTTGTTATGCTGATTGTAACTTCAAATTTTCGATACTAAAATTGTTATGAGGATATGTTTTTAAAGTACTATTTTTTTATAATACAGTAACAATTGTCACAACTTCTGGGAATTCCCTCCTCCACTGTCTTGAACCCAAAGAAGCCGAGGCTCAAAGTCGACCTAATTTCTTAGGTGACAGGCATATGACTAGTAAAACAAGACATCTGATAGAAGCGCACATGCATACATATATATATATATATGTCTGTCTTGTAGAAAAATAGAGATTATTCTTGGCGTACAATTAACTCTATGATCGATGAGGAGTCACTGGTTGTGAGAGTATTCCCCACCCAATTCTGCAAATACCTTCATTGGGTTGTGATCCCTACTTCATTATTCTAGCCAAGTGCTCTACGTATCACCCTTTTTTACTGGGCGAGCCCCTACTTACTCTTTTCTGTCGAAATGCTTGGCATGTTAGACGCACGCTCCCGTGTGGACGCCTTGATCTCCAAGATCTCTCAGCACACGCCTTCCTGTTACAACCAAAACCCCTCTAATGCCACATTGTCGCGGGCCTTGTGCATTCTCCCGTGTAGCTCCTTCGACCCCTAGAGGCTATAAGGATTGGAGCCAACCTGCTAACTCCCCAAGCAACAAGCATATTGTTGAAGTAGTATTTGTCCCACATCACTCAGTTACTGTAGTGTTATATTTTTTATACGTAATTTGGATATCCTCCTCCTAACAATTAACTTTTAAGAGTAAATTTTACCCAAATTCATTTGATATAGTGTTAGAGTAAACTTTTGTTTGCGGTGTTGAGTTTGGACTCTACACATATGTTTTTATACGTTACGCATGAGGGAGGGCGTTGAAGCTAAATTTGTCTCACATCTCTAAGTTAATAGAATGTTATATTGTTTATATGTGATTTGGGCACCCTTCTCTTAATAACTAATTTTTAAGAGTAAGTTCTATTCAAACTTATTTAACATATATGTCTCTTAAAATAATTAAGGTATATGAATAAAAGCATATCTACATGCACAATCATATATCATCAATAAACCTATAAGAATAAGAAAATCACTCTTTAAAATTCCGTATTGCTGGCGCTCGACATTAAAGAGTCACATCCCGTGACATAATGATCTGTCCAAGGTTAATTAGTCTTTGTGGTGCCAAAACAACTTAAAAATGAACCAACTTAGGTTTAATAATATTATACTCTCGATTTAGTTTTGATTTGACTGCTGAGTCTTTATAACATACCAAACTAAATTTGATCTAATGTGAACGGATCAAGAGCCTAAAGCTTTCTCCAACACTGCTAATTTTCTTTGTTAAGCCAAAATTTTAGTTGGAGGAGAGGGGAGTGGTGGGGAAAGAAGTTGCTCCAACGCAACTCGCCATTTAGGGTTTTGTTTGTCATCCAAATAGTGAAGCCCTTTCCCTTTTTCGCTTTTTGTAATTGTCATCCTTCACCACAGTCCTCGCCATCTCTTCCCACAACGCTCATCGTCACAATCATCATTATCGTCATCGTCACTATAGTTGTAACCGTCTCCATCGAAGCACAAAGCTCTTTTAGAGAAGACAAACACAACAAAGCATGTTGCAACTGATTTGCTGTCAATTTTGGAGATGACTATTGAATCAAGCAGTCGGACATGATAATAAAAAAAGACTAGTGGCCAGAAAAGACGACAGCGATGGTTCAATTGAAGAAGGAGACGAATAAAGATAAAAATATTGAAGATCGTTGAAATATTATTTAAAAATTTATTAAATAATTTTATTTAAAAAATATTATTAAATTGATTTTAAAAATATATTAAATAATATTAAAATATAATACAGTAATATTTATTATTATATTATAAATAAATATTAAAATTTTATAATAATAAAAATTATAGGTAAGGTAAAAAAATTAAAATTAAAATTTATTAATAAATAAATAAAATAGAAAATCAAATATAGAATAGAATAGGAAATGCGGTTAGAATAAGTACACTTTTTAAGATAAAAAAAAGGATTAAATTTTTTATAAAATAATAGAGAATAAAATAAAAAATGTGGTTATAGATAGTTTAACAAAATTTTATGCCACTCATATTAATTTTATATGAAAAAAAGGCACATTTTCACATTTTAGTGATTTAAGTAGATTGACGCATTTTTCTGACTTGGTCTTAGGAGGTTGTACTGATTATTTTATTCAATAAAAGAAAAAAAGAAAGAAAGAAAAGAAAACGAAGTATATGTACATTTTCACAGGTTAATTGGACTAATTGCACCCGCTATTTATTTAGATGTGTCATTCGAACTAAAAAACAAGATAAAGTTCAAAGCTGAACCCAAATGAACTGGGAAAGAAAATTCTTTAACCAAATGAGACCAAACCAATTGGGTTTTGGTCCAAAGTTTTGGAATGTATCTCAATCAATTTAATTCTGGGTCTAGACTGTATATAGATAGCTCCAACAAACTAACTCAACCTGTATACATATAACTCGCAACCAACCTAACCTGCAGTTAAATATATGTTTCTCAGTAACGATTTTCTCTTTCTCCTAACCCACAAATGAACTGCGTTACACACACAAAACTCCAAATTCATGCCATTAAACACGCAAAAAAGCAGAGCCAAACTTTTCGAGAAGAATTATCATTGCTGCCAACTACAAGATGATGGGGGGAGAGCCGGGCAGAAGCATGTCATGTCGAGAATATTGGCAGATCGAAGAGGCCAGCAAGAGGCAGCGTAGTCGTTGGTGAGACATGCCATGCAAGGCTATGCCCTTCGCCCCCACTTCCCTGTACTACGTGTTTTCCTATTAGCCTTCCACTCACCTGTCCCCCCCTCTTCCACCTTCTCCACCTGGTTTTTAGTTTCCACTCTTCTCCACTATTCGTGCTCCACTCCCACTCAACTCCTCCATTCTGTCTCTCAGTCTGTTGTCCCACTTAATTCCTCAAGAATGAAGGTACCAAGTCCCTTAATTATCTCGGATTAGTTTGGTTTCATCAACTTTCTACAAATTTAGATTCTGTGGTGCCTTTGTATCTTGCAGATCTTCAATTGGGTTCACCGCAAGTTTCATCACAAAGGTTTGGCATTCAAAGGTTAATTACCTATATATGGTTATAGTGTTTAGCTACTGATAAATGCATGTTTTTGTGCAGAGGAGAAGTCCAAGGCTGAGTTGGTTAACACTGAAGCGGATACGCAGGTGCTACTTGAAAGTGTCACCCTCGCCAACGTCCTCGATGATTGGAGTGATGGCATTCTCACTATTGGTACGTTTGGGTTAGATCCCGTCAGCGTTTTCAGTAAGATAAACGTGTCTTCGGTCTTTGGGAAAGAAGAAGAGTGTTGTGATGAACTAGAAGAGTATGGGGCTGATAAGGGCGATGAATCGGATGAGGAGAATGAGATGGAAGGATGGGATAAAGAAGAAGTTCACCCTTTGGTGTTTGCAGCTCTTGATGATGAGGGCGGCAATGGTCTAAATTATGATGAGAAAGCTGATTTCATAATGGCCGGCGCCGGCGATGGCAGTGTTATTCCTCTTCCTTTGGAGATTGGTTTGGATGCGAACGAGGACAAGGAGACCAAGAAAAGAGAGAGAACCACACTTGCAGACTTGTTCTCGGCTGATTCTGAGATCGTGAAAAAGCGAGATCGTAGCAAGCTGCACCTGGATTCCAAAAGGAAGGCTGACGATCTTCATCCGAAGAAGGGCCTCTCATTTGCCAAGAAGCTCATTTCTCGCGTTGGAGAGGATGCACATCCCGTCAAGAAACTGCAACGAGTGAGTCTCTCGCATATATATATATATATATATATTTAGTTTGTTCTCTCTTTTCTAATTGGTACCGCCTTTCCATTTATGTTTGTAAATCTGCGAGATAATTAAATTGATAAGATTAAGGATGGATCATGCATAATCTCCTTTCGAAGAAACTTTTAGTACGTAGTTAGCCTCCAATGAAATATCCATTTGCATGTTGCAGTATTAAGATTTCCACTCAGTCCTAAATTAGGCTTCTCGAGTTCTTATTCTATTGTTTAGGTTTTGTTTTGAGTCCCACCTTCTTCTTCTTCTTCTTTAGGTTTTAGGGATTTCAATTGGCCTAATCTCCCGGTGAAAAAACTAAGTCCTCTGCTTTTTGTGGGTCTAACAGGGGACCCATAAACGCCGGCTCAAGAGAAATGATTGATAGATATCTCAGAAGCAACAGTATATCACTTATCACTAAACTATAAAAATTAACAGTACAATCTTACTAATAAAAAACCAAAAAACTTGTCACAATGATATTGATCCCTATGACACATGAAGACAATGTAATGTATAGATGTCTTTGATCATGAAGAAAAATCACAAGGAGCTTCATATCAGTTTGTATGCGCTAGTTTCCCAGAATATTGAAAAGGTTGGATTTGACTAAGTTAACTTGGGATATAAGGAAGTAGATATTGTTAAATTTTGTGAAACTTTACAACTTACATATTAACTTGTGCCAGCTTTGTTCCATGCATATATGTGTATGCGTGTGTATATATAGATGATAAGAAGGATGATGAAGAGGAAGATCCATCCGGACTTTGAAGGAGAACTTCAAATCAAGGAAAAGGAGAGCCAGATTAAGCCAATTGCCAAGTGTGGACTTCCTGCTGGAGGGCATAGAGCCAATGAATCGGTTTCTCTTCTTCAAACTAAAGGTACTTTCCCTATATTTTGTCGCTATAACAAGTTTTGATAGATATGTCATAATCCACATGAACAGTTTAATTTACATGTCACTGCATAAAAAAACAAAAAAGAAAAGAAAAAAGCAAAAGGACAAGAAAAAGAACGCCATTCTCCCACTGTCATTTTAGAAGAAAATGACATTTGCCCTAAGTTTTATTGCCTAAAAATAATGAATTTCACTGAATTTTGTGCATAAAAATTCTGCATCTATATATACCACTGTATTTTTTTTTTAAATAATATAATCAAATTTGATGGGTTTTTAGCTTCAAAATGAAGTTGAACGCGATGAGATCATTTAATTGAAATTTTAGGTTACTATATATATATATATATCCTACTAAATTACAAATTTGAATAAAAATGCTGAGTTAGATGAAATGGATGTTTTTCTAATAAATGTTTCTCAGCTAATTACTTCCTTATATATATTACAAATATATTATTTATATTATACAAATCACATTCCATGCATATTATAAGAAATCCTCCCCGAGATGGTGCGCCATAAAATCATTTGAGATAATTGAACGTAATCTCAGCAATAAAATCTCAGCAAAACAGTGAGATTGCGGTTGGAACCCTCAACACACCCCAACACGAGCTGCAACCCAGGGCCGAAAGAGGCCCTTACAACAATTATACTGTCTGGAAAGTTGCTCAAAATTTAGCTTCCCTGTGCCTGTTCGTATCTCCCACGTTCCAATTGTGTCTGGTCCAATGTATTTTTGAGGAAATTGACGTCCTTGCGAAAAATAATATCACCTTTTAGGGTCGCCCATGTCTGCCACCTTTAAATTATGAAGAAATAATGATTATAATAAGAAAAGAAATGAATGATTAAAGTATCATTCGGTTACAGTTTAGTGGTAATGGTAAGTAATAAAATTAATAAATTTAAGTCTTATAAATTGTAGTTATATAGATTATGCTTAATTAAAGTTGAGCAGCCACATAAATGCACTCACACTTACTAATATGTCTGCTGTCTTGCAGATGCAATGGTCGTCTAAGACTCGGAGCTGTGATGAGAAATCTTAAATGCTTAATTCCTAGCTAGCTAGAAGCAAACTCTCGCCTTGTGATTGTTATTATGAAATAATTTTCTTTGTCAAGAAGCACTGCCTTTGCACTTTTTTAATTTTCTGGGTATATATATCTCTAAAATATAAATTGTTCTGTTCTGGTTTATGATTGTGTGATGAATATTGAAACCTGAGACTTTATTGGCCTTCATTTCGATCATCATCACCTATGTTCTTGCATGTGACGCCGATTAAAATGCTCAAATATGTAGGCCGAAATTTGAGGCCGACAGAGGTAAAATGGTAAAAATGACCTGTCGGTCTCAAATTAATTCACTCCACTTTTTCCGACTCCTTATCATTATTCTTTTATTGGGCTAAATATGCGGGTGAGCTTGAAGAAACATGGATGGCACTTGTATTGTCAAGTCTTTTTCCGTGACAACCATCTGTAATGTTCTTGTTATTAGCAGTTGTCCCTTGTGTGAAAATGTGCTATTGCTTTTGCTTTGCTTTTCTCTTTCATCAATCAACTCGATCACTTCTCATTATTTGTTTGGTTACTTTTATTTTATTTAATTCATTGCACAATAATTTCAATATGTGGGAAGTGCTTAATGTACGTACTTTGTTTCACACCATATAATATATATATATATATAGACAAAAACCAATCAGTTCGCTAATATATATGGATAAACTCTAGTGGCCTTTTCAAGTAACACCAATTTTACATGCATGAAAAGAAACCATATCGCCCCGGGGTGTAGTTTCGTTGGCAAAGAAAAGACACTCTAGGTATTGCTCTTTAGGTTCTCAAGTTTCGTGTTTAAGCCCTAACCAAGGAGGAAGTTCAACAACTAGAGCGATTATGAAAATTGAAAATCGTTTGTCGTCCTCACGTTTGCGGTAAAAGGTTAAGGATGGAACTGACTGCTGAATTCTCTGATTTACATCTCCTACTGATATCATAGGACCGAACAACGGGGGAGCTCGTGATGATATGTTAACAAAAAATAAAAAAAAAAACAAACCATATCAAACTAGCTAGGTAGCAAATTAAAGATGAATCTTACAAAAAAAATGTCTTCTCTATCGGTAAGAAACACGACTTTGCAGTTTCCAAATACCATGCTTGAACCTGTGCTCGGTTAATGTTATGGTCTTTGGTCGACTTTACTAACATCAATTTTTGAAAACACTAAGATAAATAACTGATACAGGAATATAATTTAGACGCCATTAGTTACTTAGACACTTGGATCAGGGACACCTTAATTAATATTCCCTTAGCAATTATCCATGCAAGGTCCTACTGACATGTAGAGTGAACCCAAATGATGGGCATGCGGGGACCTTTAAAAACCAATTAGATAACCAGTTCACCGGCTTATAAATTCAGGGGTTAGATTGGCCCCATGAATTTCGAAATATATATCGAGATATCAATAAGTTAGATAAGGTAAAACATATCAATCTCAAGATAATGTAGCATTTAAATTGCACATGATAGGGCAAGCCCTCTCAATTCTTACAATCCCAACCTGAACATCTGGACTGCAACTTCTATATGCAATAGGTGTTTCCAATTTAGCAAAAGTATTTTGAGAGCAAAAGTATTTTGTACTGAGGTTGCCATTACATAGGTAGATTACACTGCAAGTAATTTTAGAAAATAGGCCACTAGTCTAACCACTAATCTGGTTGTTAATAGTGCCTAAAGACACTATTAAGAAATGGACATTTAGTGACGATTTTTTTTTCCTTTTAGCGAAAGATTTTAACCTCTGCTAAAACCGCAGCTAAGTCAACCGTCGCGGAGCGTTTAGCGGTGATTTTCAACAACCGCTGCTAATTATATTTTTTGCAACGGTTTAAAAAATCGCCGCAAAATAATTGATTTAGCAGCGGTTTTTATTATATTTAATTTTAAAAAAATTAAATTTTTAATTTTAGCAGAGGTTTCAAAATTACCGTGAAAATTAATAAAAAAATTAATTTTTAATTTTAACAACAGTTTCAAAACCGCCGCAAAAATTAATAAAAATAAATAAATTTATAATTTTAGCAACGATTTCAAAACCGTCTCAAAAATTAAAAATTTAATTTTTTAATTGATAGGCCTGTGCGGCCCACGTGGCCAGCCCGGCCATTGCCTGGCCCTTGCGTGCCACGTGGCCGCTTGTGCGCGCATCACGTAGCGATGCTCGAAATTAAATCCCAGCGTCTTCCCCTCCTCAAGTTTCGAACCCGGGATCCCAAATGCGTGCGTGCGCGCGTGAACCGTCTGATCTGCGAAACCCCCTTTATATATATGTACACACATATATATTATATACTAATCTAACATATAATTTTCAGAATTATATTTTTTAAAAGAATAATAGAATAAATTAAAAATAAATTAATTGTGTTAAATTAAATAAATTAATTGATTCATTTTATATATTTTTTAAAATTATTAAAATTTTATATATTAAAATTTTGTTAAATTTATTTTTATTTTCTTAAATTAAATTTTTAATGAATTTTGTTATTAATTTAAATTCAATTTTAAATTTTTTTTCAAGATTTTATATTTGTTTTTATTAATTTAAGTTTTAATTATTTTCCTAAGTAAATGTTAGTTTAATTTTAATTTTGAATTATTTAATTTTTTAAATTTAGCTGTGGTTTTAGAAAACCACAGCTAAATTTAATTTTTTAATGAATTTTGTGATGGTTTTCAAAAGCCGCCGCAAATGTTAATTTAATTTTAATTTTGAATTATTAATTTTTTTTAATTTAGCAACAATTTTAGAAAATCGCTTCTAAATTTAATTTTTTAATAAATTTTGCTGCGATTTTTGTAAACTGTCGCAAATATTATTTTAATTTTAATTTTAAATTATTTAATATTTTGAATTCAACAGCGATTTCTCAAAAATTGCCGCGAAATTGAATTGAATTTTTTAATTATTTTTTAAAATTAACGACGATTTTTTAGAAACCACCGCAAAATTAAATATTTTACTAAATTTTGTGACGGTTTTATGAAACCGCCGCAAAATTTTTAAAAAATCACTGCAAAAAAATTGTAGTAAAAAATCAATTTTTTTGTAGTGAGACCAAATCTAATATCTAAACAAAATGTGCTAAAAATTAGGGAACAACTTAATTTAAACTTCCTACAATCTCTCCCTTAAACTGAGTCTAAGACATCAAGTTTAATAGTTTCAAAGTACCTTGCCTTAAATTGGATTCTCTAACGTGCACACACCTAGAAGTTTTCTAAATTTCAAAAGAATGACCAATTTGAGGAACTTGGTCTTCAAGTGTGCAATAAACAAGTCCAATCATTCCAACTTTCATGAGATCCCTCAAGAAATGATATTGTAACACCCGGCCTCACTAGGCGTGTCACTATAAAGGCATTTTCAAATTTTTTTTTTTTCTATGAACATCACGCGCAGTGCATCAAGAACAATCTTCACATGCTTTTACATGTCCGACACATACAACGATCTAACGAACAATCTCACATGCGCATATAGGCCGACACCCGCGGTGAATCGAATAACAATCTTCATATGCAGATGAAATCCCGAAAACTCTAGTCTCGCTCGTTCAATTAACAAGATCAATAGTCTCAAATTAAACGAGTCACAAAATTATGCAGCGGATATAATAACATTAAAATATCGTGGCCTACAATGAGGTTCATACATAATGTTTCCACAACAAAATACGTATTACAACGTTACAAAATGATAACAACACTATCATGCGACCGTTCATACATATAACAAATAAATACTATTGTCTCAAAATGATATAACAGCTATCACACTAAACACCGTTGGCCCTCAACTGGCCATATCCTTGCCCTCGCAGTAGTCCCCGGCTAGAATGTTGAATGTGCCAAGGGCATAACCCAAATTAGATGATAAAACATCTAAGTGATGGCATGATACAGCTTATTGAATGCATGAATGACACACGGACATGGCATATACAGACAACAATAACATGCAATACATCTAACTTGATAAATCTCCCTAACATGCTCAACCTCTAGTGGAAATTCATTCCACACACCATTGGGGTTGACTTTGCCGCGATATACTTAATCCCTGGGTGCCCATCTAGGTCACCCGATCACTAGGATTAACCTTGCCCCATTCTCAAGAAGACCTCATCCTGACCTCCACGGATATAACAACGACACAAAATCAACACCTCGATGATATGAGAACCACATGCCATGCACTGACTCTTTCATAAGTAAAACAATTGATGCAATATTCCATATGATCAATATGCATATGATGCCACAAATACATAAGTAAAACACTTATACGATACATCCCAAGTTCTGAAGGGTATAACCGCTCGTTGGAATTTGTCAAAACACGTGCAATCCTAAGCTCGGAAGGGTAGAAATGCTCACTTGAACCCATTTCACACACACCAAAACACTTTTAAGACAAAGGTAAGACTGGAATTGAACCACTCACCTTATTTCGAAAAAAGTCAATTTTTACCTCGTAAAGAATGTCATACCTCGAAAATCGTGCAATCCTTCATTCTAACAGTCAAATTGTCTCATATTTACCATTATGTCTATAGAAATCAATATTTCTATTTTTTCATAATTTCCTCAATTTTTATTATTTTTCTATATTTTTCCAAATCTTTCTTTCCTTCGAAAATCCATAATAAATACCTAACACCTAGTTTCTCCAAATATTTTTACATAAACACCCCTAAAATAATTTAAAAAAAATTATAAAATTAATCTTAGGGTCAAACAGTACCTCACGGCCACATCCAAGCACTAACGTGTGAAGCCTACGTGTAGCTTCTTCTCCGATCGTCTTCTCCTGCTTCGGCGATCTACAATAGTCTTCGATGGCCGTTTTTCCTCCATCCTCTTGTAGTACTCCTCGAGCTGAACCTATAGGTGCCCTTAGATGGCCGAAATAGTCACCGAAAAGCCCTCAAAGTCTGGTTGCAGTCGTGGCTCCGGCGAGCCAATTTTCCAGCCAAGTCATTGAAAATCCTCTAAACTTATACCAAACTCTCCCAAATTCTCTAGAAATCCTCCCTAGCACTCAAGGAACAAAAGCCCTCTATCCTTGAGGCTCAATTCAAGCTAAAACGCGGCCAATTTCCTTCGATTTGTTTTTGAAACCCTCGACCTTAAAAACCCTATTTATACCCGATTTCCACCGGATTTTTGACCATACAAAGCTTTCCTGGTCCCCAAGCTTCGAATCCTCATCATTTTATGCCTCGAATCGAGCTAAATGACGATGAAATTCCCTCAAAATTTTTGGCCAAATTTTGATTATTTTGAAATTAATTTCCTGTCATCTTATCGTTGATCTCAACCAATACCTTTTCCCAATTGAACGATCATGGCCTGGAGAACATTCTGGCACCCCTTGGAAGTCCCGTCAGCGGCCGCCGCAAAGTTGGCCAGTGGTTTGTTGGTTTCACATTTGTTTTTCATTATTTGCACTTTCACTCCTCAACTTTTGTTATTTCTTGTTTTTGCCCTTATCTCTCAAACCCTGGGTTTTTCACTTATTTCATTAGACCCCACAAGTTTAGAATGTCCTATTACACCTTTGAAAGTTTAGAAAAACCCTTGCTTTGACCACCCTCTAATAAATTCTAGATTCTACACTTTGGCCCGAATGCCCCTAATCGCTTGTTTTCGACCCCAAACCTTTGTAAATCTTTTGTTTTTGACAACTCATGACTCTTTGAACATTTTTACCCTCCAAGTTTTGTCTTGGTTTGGTCACTTACCTTTTCGTTTAAGTTTTGAAATTTACACACTGGCCTGAAACTTTGATAAATTCTATTTTAACCTTACAATTTTCAAAAAAATACATTTGATATTAAATACTGAGTATTACAAATATCTTACATCTGTATACTTCCATTTTCCACATAAAACAACATTCTTCGAGAATTTAATTGCAAAACTATTGTTGCAGTAGTTTAATTATACAAATGTTAACTGAACTTTGTATTCGATTACTACTTAATAAGTAAACTTTAAAATATTATCCGTTCACTCACTTATTTTTCAAAAACGTTTTTCATCTCTCATTTGTTAGCTCACCGTTGATTGGGGCTAACTATTGTCACGTGTGAAATGGAAAACGTACATGGCTTTTGTGTATCGCTTATTACAGCCACGTAAGCAACGCACTCCTTGCCAAACACGTCCTTGAGCCAAATTAAATCACGACTTCATCTTCATTCCACACAAATCTCGAGAGAAAATGACATCAACAGAATTCCAACGGCATTTATACCGCAGCAAAACTGGAAGAAAACTGATCACGATCATGAATCAACGATTGGTTAACCCTATAACCCATGGCCTCCATTGCCTCTCTGCTACTCGTCTCTCTCATCTCCTCTCCTCTCCTATCCTGTTCATACCTCCCGCAATTGCCAATCAGGTTTCTCCGAGTTTCAAGAGAAGAAGATATGGAGGCAATGAAGATGAAGCTCTTCGTCGCAACGACGATGGCCTTGATGTTGGCGGTGTACTTCCAAACTGCTGTGGTCGTTGTGGATGCCCCTAGCCCCAGCCCCACCTCCGATTCCGCCGTCTTTGTGCCCACAATTTTTGTCTCTTTCGCGGCGGCCCTGGCATTTAGCCTCCTCTACTGATTCACTTCCTCTCTGCTTTCGTTACGCTTTCGATTTCATTCGATTGTTTCATCGGAACGAGATTTGTGTAAAGGACGTTTGCATCTCAGTCTTTTGCTTATCTCGAACTACATTGGATTTAGGAAGAGGAGGAGGAGATGGGGGGCTTGCTTCGATTGGGTTTTTGATTTCTCGTTCTTTATCATCTTTTTTTGTGAATGTTTTCCCCAACATTCCCACATTGCTGTATCATTTGGGATATATATTTATAGAACAGGGTCGTATCATTCCCTATTGTTGATTCATGATCGTGATCAGTTTTCTTCCAGTTTTGTTGCGGTGGATGTGTTTGGCAAGGAGTGTCTTGCTTACCTAGCTGCAATTAGCGATAAACAAGAGCCACTAGTGTTTTTTATTTGACACGTGCATAATCGTTCACCCCTACTAACGATAAGCTAACGAGTGATGGATGAGAAATTTTTTTAAAAAATGAGTGAGTAATGCATAACATTTTAAATTTTAGTTGTCAAGTAATAACTGAATACAAAATTTAGTTAACATTCTTGTAATTAACCCTTACCACAGTAGATTTGAGTAGGACTTTGTTGCTCAAACTGAAGTATTTCTAAAACTTTTCTCAACCAAAGAGCTTGGACAAGATGTTATAGTAATGAACTCAGTTTTAGTAGTTGATAGAGTTAGAATTGATTACTTCTGACCATGAAATAGCTGAAGTACCCATCATAAGAATGATGGATTGGGTAGGATATGCATAACAGTTATGATATCGTCACAATTTCCTTAGTTATTTTTTAAAACCTTTTAACTAATTCTTGGACTTGAGATTGTCACGGTCATCTCATAAGAAGACCGATATGCTTTGACATTGTTTAAATGTGCCTAATCAAAGGCTGTACGTGGGCGATCGTTGGGCATATCATGAGGCTTATGGAGATGGGTGCATAACCAAGATAGGACTCGTCTATCCCTTGATAGAGGATGATGTATCTAAGACGTCTTTGGTGGATATTTACTTTAAATACATGGTCATGATGAAAGAGATCAATAAAGAGTTATCGATTCACTTTTTATTAAGTGAGGATATCCGAAAAATTGAAAAAAAACTCATGTAATCGTAATCAAGCAACACATCGCCAGACTTGAGATCACAGAAAATACATTGATGAGAGGATTGAATTACACGGTAACTATGCTCGTGAAAGGTTGTTTACGGATTATGAATCCTTCTGAATAATTGGGTAGGCATGACGCCTTACTAGAGGCTAATCTTATCTTATGTGTTCGTATCGACACATTGCCAACATATTGGGAAGCCTAATAAGTCATACACAACAGGTACGGTCCTTGGTTTAAACTAAGAGAACGGACGTATGGTTAAGTGGGACACTTCAGCAAGAAGCTGTGCCGTTGTAGGTTCTCACGGAAAAAGAACAAATAGATATAATAACGTCAATATGACGAAGGGTCATCATAAATGAAAGAGTTTCCTAAAATAGTAATTGATTAAATTAGAAATGAATTTCTAATTTAATAATTTGGGCTAAATAAAGTATTTGGATCAAATATTTTATTTAAACTTATAATTGGATTTAGGCTATTTAATTAAACTTCTAGTTAGAGTAGAATAAATTCATTTAATTAAATTCTTAGTTGAACTAGGATAAATGGGCTGGCTCAATCTATTAGGGTTTAAGAAACCATAGGAGGCTTCTCTATAAATACCCCTTTAAGGGTTACCCAAATTAATCTTTTATTTTATGATTTTCAAGAGTTGAAAAATTATTCTTTTTCCGTTCATACACAAGCCACGATAGGAGAAGGTGCTAGGACTCTTATTTTGCTCTCCTCGCTAAAGGACGCGTGCCGCGTATCACAAGTTAAAGGCCGGACGCTTGGACGACTCAAATCTGCAAACAACTCTAAAAATCAAAAAGTTAGATTTATTTTATTTTATTTTGTATGCGAATGTTATAATTTCGACATAGATCCAATCACCCGGATCAGAGTAAGGTTCAAAACTTTTAAACTACGCTGCTTGCCCCATAGCGATATTGCTTTACTTTCAACCTATCATCCGGATAAGCCATTCTTAGATAGTCTCCTATACTTAAATTCATTGTTGTAGTTCAAAAATAACAATTGGCACCGTCTGTGGGAGACCAACAAAAGGCCAAGAAGTACTCACTTGTCTGGCACAAACCTAAAGCAGCCAACAAACCCTCTTTAGTGGGGCCATTCATCCCGACGAAAGACCTTCTCTCTTGTTGAAGATCATCATTAGTCTTCCTGTGTGGCCAAGCCACCCCTCTCTCATCAATCTTCCCGAGAGGGCCAACTAACCTTTACCCATTAGTCCTCTCGTGTGGGTTAGCTAGCCCTCACCCATCAGTTTACTCATGAGGGCCAACCATCTCTCACCAATTAGTCCCTTTCATGAGGGCCATCCATCCCTCACTTATCAGTAGCTACCATTTCTAAGGCATCCACATCCATTGGAGATTCAGTTCGAAGTTTCTCCCTTCAGCATCTCACATGCCCTTTCGAGACCCTATTTTCCCAATCATATTAGCTCGAGTGAATAGGTTCCATCTATGGTTCCTCAAGCTAAATACAAGGACTTGCGTTAACAACATGTTGAGGAGATGTAAGCGCTTTGTGAAATGGAAAGAATGTTGTAAAGATCGGTGCCTCGTATGCGATGCCCACCACCTTGAGAAAGTTTGTACAAGAAATGACTCTATCACATGGGGCCCATTAGGAGATACCAGGAAATAGCTCTTATCAAGAGGCCATTACTGAGACTCATTCTCAATCCACCCCTTCACGAAACAATCAACCAAGGTCTCCTATACTAGGGGCTCGTACCTAAGCTTCTTCTCAGAGAGGAAATCAATGAGGGGCTGACTATCGAAGGGCAAGTAGGCGAAGCCCTCAGAAGGGGAAGTACTCAAAAAATTGTGGCAAAAACCCCTACAGATAGAGGTGGTTGAAACTCTCTAAAACTAGTCACGAAATAGAACAATGAGGATAATGACCACCCTTCAACCTTTAGTGCTTAGGAAATGGTTGATATGAAGAAAATGATTGAACAGGTGCTTCAATAGAAAAAATTATTATCAGTTTTAGAGGAGCAATCTCGGAGGAGACTTCCATTTGTGGTAGAGGTAATGGAAAAACCCTTGCTAAAGAAATTCAAGATGCCCCAAATAACCCCTTAGGCAAGGACAACCCTTATGATCATGTACAAAACTATGAATATTTAATGATGCTCCATAGTTGGGACGACAAGATAATGTGTCGAGCATTCCCCGTAACCCTAGTTGGACATGCTCGGGTTTGGTTTAATAGTTTACTCAAACTGTCCATCTGCTTATTTGGGTAACTAAGGGTGAAATTTATTAAAGCATTCGTTATTAACAGTCAAAGGAAGAAAAACGCTACATATCTCCTCAACCTTCAACATGGAGGCAAAGATACCCTCTAATAGTATGTGGACAAGTTTCATAACCCACACTTGAGGTTCGTGATCTACTGATTGAAGTGGCAATATCCACTATATTACAAGGGACATGGTTAACTTCCTTACAAGAATCCCTATCTCTAGACCCACCAACATCTCTAGAAGACTTGTTTGTCAGAGAAAATAAATACATACTCCATATAGGAGTAATGAGGACTGTAGTAGGAAATGAAGATGGGGAATGAAAAAGAAATGAGTGAGATATTGAAGAAAGTCCTAGTTGGCAACAAAAAAGAGCCAGGAGACTAGATATAGTTGGGCCCCAATTTAATCACTATGCCAAACTCAACCAACCCCGGTCAGCAATATCAGCAGCCATTGAGGGCTCGAGCCTCCTTAGACTTCTGAAAAAGGCAGATTGGTCTATGGGTAAGAATCAAGATGAGTACTATCAATACCATAGAACTCCTGGCCACTCCACTAACCAGTGCAAGGAATTGAAGAACCAAATTGAGGCGCTTATTCGAGAGGGGCACCTACAAAGGTATGTAAAGGGTGAAGGAAGAAACGATCGGGAGCCTTACAGGAGGAAAGAGAGGCTTGAGGGCCAAGACAAGCCAAACTAGTGACAAAATAAGGGGATGAGAAGGGATGACAAATTGGTTGTTCCCTTGGATAATGAGCCCACACATCAGTTTATTCATGTTATCTCCAGCGGTGAGACCTTAGCTAGAGACACCTCATCTTTTAGAAAAGCCTATGCCTGTTAGGCCTATCAAGTGAATTCAATGATGGAAGTCCAAGATAATAAAGAGGTTATTGTTTTCACTTCCGCTGACAAGGGATATGTGATTAGACCCTGTTAGTTTTATATAATGGCAAGAATATCCCAATAGGGAGGGTGAATTGTGATTTGGGTAAATTTTTGATAGATTAAAAACTTATAGCATGCATGACACTGTGTTTCGAAATATGAGGAATTATGTTTTGAAATAAACCTTTCTGTTAAGTATGTTTTGAAACCTACTATGATATGTTTCGAAACTTTCCTCTCTATTTTGCTTATTTTGAAACTTTTAGCTTTTGAAAACATGGACAATGAGAATAAGAAAGTAAAATAGTAAAAAAAATTTGCACATGAGATTTATAGTGATTCAGCACCCGCCTACTCCACTACCTTCAAACTTACCCACTTAAAGGATTTTTAAACACAATCACTTCCACTAGTGATCAACGACACCAAGGGTTTTACCACGGTTCACCCTAAAACCTTACACAATGAGTTTTTACGAGCTCAACTCAAACCTTACAATAAGATAAATAACACTTATTTTTTACAACCTAACAATTTGAATGAATTTAAATACCTTACCAAAATAGTTATTACAAACCAATTGGTATGGAGTGAGGAGAGCTTGAAAGGATGAGAGCTTCAATTTTAGTTTGCTTATCATTTTCACACCACAATGCACACTAAGGATTAATTTAAAGGATCTTCTCTAAGAGCTTGTTGAAAGGGTTTCGTTTGCTTGTGCTTGTGGCAAATATCTCTTGTAGATGTGTAAACTGGTGTATGCTTGTAAGTGGTGCTCCTTGTCTTTAAAGAACTAATATATATATATATATATATACCAAAAAGATAGAGTTTTGGTGTTAGAGACAAGATGATAAAGTAGGTTTCGAAACACACATTATAGGTTTCGAAACAACACATTTTTACACAGAGGTTTCGAAACATACATACCATGTTTCGAAACATCCAGACTTTACAGCTAGATATGCACCAAGAGACAGAAAGAGTGGAAGACATCTTTTAAAAATAAAATAATTTTGTTTTATTCTCCACTTACAAAATATTTGAAATTAAAACATCAGGGTATGGAGATTATTCCAAAAGTAAGCTTTTAAATAGCTTTTGAATTAAAGTACAAAAGCATGACAGATTTTCAAATATTTTGCTGACAGAGTCAGATGTTTCGAAACATGATATGAAGGTTTCGAAACATAGTTTAGAAACATGTTTCAAAACATGTTAAACATAGTTTTTAAATACTATGCTGTCAGAGATGATAGAGGTTTCGAAACATATTATATAGGTTTCAAAACATATGCTTAGTTTTCAAACAGGTTTTGAAATACAACATATAAACTTAGCAAACACTGAAACCTTATCAAAAGACATTTCGGAATATGTATAGAAACATGGCAGAATGATGTTTCAAAACATGGAAAGTTGGTTTCGAAACATGATGCATGAATTTGAGATTTTCAAACATTTGAACATTCGCGCCAAAACACTAATCGTGCTTGTTTCGAAATATAAAAAACTTATTTCAAAATATGAGATTTTCATAAAGGGTTTTTCATTCTAACATTGGTTTTTCATCAAAAACATTTTCTCATATATCAAAAAGTATGATACAACACACCCCATGATGATCCCATGGAGATTTTAATTGTCATCGCAAAACACCCGATTGGGAAGATATTGGTTGATAGTGACAATTCAATCAACCTCATTTATTGGAATTATTTTTGTAACACCCTACTTTTCCAAGCATAATATAACTTAGGACAATTCTGGAATCATAATTTTTTTCTTTTCAAAACTAATGCTAAATCATATCATTCCTCATATCTATCCCAAAATTTCCATTCATTTATCTCGAATAAGAATCATCATAAACATCAAATGTGGAAGCTAAAAATCGAACCTTACACTTTAACATTAATCCTAAATGAGGCTATACATTATCAATCTTCAAAATGTTCAGAATTCAAAGTAGCAGAACTTTAAAAAAACATAGGTTGAACATACATGTAGCCAATACATCATGCACTTTCGCTAAGTGCCATTACATGCCTCATCCATGCTTGTTTCTACTACAATCTTCATATGAAACGTTTGAATATTCCAAGGATAAAGCCCAAATTAGATGATGAATCATCTAAGTAAGGGTATAAAAATTCGTATTTCATGCATGTATCCAAAATATCCTCATTCCTTTCGTTTGTGCCGATCGCACCTTATTGCTACTCTCCATTTTTACAACTTGCTTGCTAGGCTGAGGTGTCTAGGGGCACCCTTGGTAAAGCAGCGATGCATGTCTGTACTCTTAAACATATATGATGTATGATCAATAATATCATCGTGAGCATATGCATATTTCATCATCATGACATGTAAATGCAATCTACATGATATATAACATAACAAGGCATGTTAGCATGCTAAAACCATTTACATAAAACCGGGTTTTGGGTCAAACCACTTACCCTGAAGGTTTACTTTTGGAAGTTATTGTTCACAGCAAGTGGGCCTAGGTTTTATGTAGAAAACATGAGTTTTGATAAACCAAACCTCCAATATTATGCATAGGCTTGAAGGGCATTAAATGAGGGGTTGATATGGAAAATTGAAGGGAAAAAGAAGCTAGGATGCGCCCAAACACACCTTCAAAAGGTGGCTCATGAGCTGCCATGTGCAGCCCATTTCCAGCGCATGTACTGCACGCGTCGCAGACAGTTTTGACACCCTTTCGTATTTCAGCCATAAATTCTTCGTTTTAGCTCCAATTTGACCCCTTTCGAACCTATGGGTCCCTTTCTTCCCCCTTTGCAAGAATATCACAAGAAACCAAACTTACCTAATTGTTTTTATGACTTTTTGACACGAACTCCAATGAAGACTCGAAAACTCTAGCGATGCCCATTCTCCCTCGATTTTGCTCTGACCTTCCTCATTCCTTTTGCAGATTTTTCTCCTCTTTCTCAAGCATAAATCCATCACCTCAAATATCTCAAGTGGATCTCAAATTTGATCCAAAGATGTTTTGAGTTCAAATCTACCCATGACCTATTTATAAACTTTTCGAGCCAATCACGCGTCACCACCTCAGGGGGTCATGATGAGGCTTCAATCTTATCCCCAAGTGGCTAATGGTGGCTTGCCATATGTCCTAGACTTGATTTAAATAAGGTTTGGACTCCAAAGTGATCCAAAGTTGGAGTGGGATGTTGTTTGAAATCGGCAATCATGACTTTTATTGGTTAGTTACAAGATTTCAAGAATTACACCTTGGCCTAAAATTTTGGATAATTGCCCTTAGACCCCTTGCAACTTGATCCCCGGCCATTTTTAATTGCTATTACACCTTAAACATTAAATCAATAATCATTGAGATACTTAAAATCCAAAAATTAATAACTCAAAGTTACTCAATAAGTACATTTTTGCTTCAGTGTCCTCACGGGACCTTTGTTTCATCCCGAAACCACTTCAGGGTTGATCCCTACAAAAAATTGGAGCCCCCTCAGGGTCCCATTGACTTTTTGAATGTCACTTGCAATCATTCAATCTTTCAAGCTGTATCTTAGCTGTATCGAAAACTGTCTCTGTTTTGATTTCTCTTAGTGTCATAAATCTCATCTCTAGACGCTCGTTAATGTCATACCCTCTTCTTTAGACATCTAAGTTTCAGGCACTCCCTTCCATTAATTCGGCAATTAAATTCTTAAACTAGCTTCTGGTTTCCCAAACCTTCTTAAGAATTTCTTGGCAATCTTATCATTTTTAACACTATGTAATACGAGGTATTACAGTTTTGAACGGATGCATATCTCCCACGATTGGTTGAGAAAAGTATCCTCCCTATTTTATAGTTTTACTAGGGAAACAATGCTCGTCATTGGTTCGATTCAGTTACTAGTTGTAATACTCGAGGTTTTCAAACTCAAATTTGAGGTGGTACTTGAGATTTTCAGCTTCAAATACTTGAGGAAATAAGGCATTTTAAGGAATTATGGAAGCCTTGAGGGAAAAATTCAGTTTCAGAACCAGGGGCAAAATCATAAATATTGAAGCTCAGGTAAAAGTGTAATTTACCCAAAATCTTGGGGTATTAGCGTAATAAGTCCATTTTTCGGTGACCAAAAAGTGCAATTAAAAATGGCTCGGGAACCAAGTTGCAAAGGGTCTAAGTACACTTATGTGAAAAGTTTAGGCCAAAGCGTCGTTTGTTGAAATCTTAACATATCTCTTCAAAATATCTTGGATTTCAAACTCAAATCAAATGGAAATTTGGATCGTTTTGAAGTCCAAGTAGTAACGCCCCACTTTTCCAAATACGCAATAACTTGAAATATAATTAAGACACCACCTATGGGCGTTATGCAAACCCTTACCAACAGAAGCATTGTATTGAACCTGCAAGCTTGACCCAAGCTAAACAAAGGGGTTTCCACTAGATTTCCTTTACAAGTATAAGAAATGTAAAAGATTCTCAATACTCTAAAAAGACACAACTTATTACTGTAGAACAACTGTAAGCACCATTTTATTATGAACCCTAAGTACCCTAGCTTCTATTCAAAATACATTACTTAGGTTTCAAGGGCACATAATGAAACCAAAATCCCCAAAGCTAATGAAACTCCACCTCATTTCCCATGCTTTGATCTGGAACTTGAAACACTTGATACTTATGATAAAGTTGGGACGTTGAATGTCCCAGGGGTATGAAACACCCAAGTTAGATAATTACATCTAAGTGAGTGAATTAGAAAAGGAAATATATGTGCGTGCAAATGCAATAATGCTATTATGAAATCCACCCCTGTGGTAGCAATGCTAGGGTGTTGCAATCACCCCCGCGATCATCATTGTCATCCCTTGGCTCACCGTAAGAGCACGAGTTCTTCCATGATGTCCTAACAACTAGCCATAGTCACCAACACGAACATGATATATGACGAAGTAGAAGGAATATGCATAACCAAGGGAAAATATGACACGTAAGCCACAAAGGCATGATATGCAAGCCAACATACATACACAAGTGAAGCAATAAATGCTCAAAGTGTCACAAAACATGCGGGAATCACTCACCTTGATCATTTTCCCTTCGATAGCACTGTTCACAGCCCGGTTTCAATCATTAGGGGCTGTTTCTGCAGAAATCACGCATTTTCGTGAACCAAACCTTAACTAGTTTTACATGATGTTGTAGATAATTAAAATAGGAGAATAATGGTGAAAATTTCAGGTTAAACGGAGGTCAGACGCGCCCTCACCCGCCTCTTGGAGAGTGACCACGCGTTGTCTTTCTCCTTGTTGATTTATCTTTCAATTCAAAATTTCATTTCCCTCCAATCCCAAGTCTCCAAATCTCACCTTCACGTGAATTTTAGGATAAGAATCCATTATGACAATTATCTCTCTTTTCCAAGGCCAATCTTATTCTTCCAAGTCATGCCACCTTAAGACTTTTGAGGTAAAGTTCATTATTACAATCATTCTTTCATAAGATTTTAAGGTAAAGTTCATTATTACCTTTATCGCTCCTTTCCCAAATCCAATCCTATTTCTCCAAGTCATGTCTTTTAGGATAAGGACTCATCATTACAATCATTCCTTTTAGTTGGAAACAAACTAATCCTTTTTCAAGTTGTGACATTTGCACTTAGGTCTAGTTTCCTCCTTTTCCTTATTACGTTAATGCCTTAAAACCACTTCTGTTTACACTTTAGCCATCAACTTCCATTTGAAACACTTTTGCCTCCTTAACCATAAATCCTACCTTGTTAATTAACTCTTTCCCTAGGTACTTCTGACCTCCTTTTTACATTTGCAATTCAATAGAATTAAAGATTTCTCTCCTTCCCCTGAATTAAATACCATTCATTTTGCTACTATAATTTCCATTACAACATCCAAGCTTTATATCAAGTTCCGGGGTATTACATCCTCCCCCCTTAAAAGAATTTCATCATAGAAATTTTCCTTCTTAGCTCACTCAGAATCTACTTCCCCAAGAAAATTCCTCAAGCAATCATGGAAACCTTGATCTTTTCTCATAGAGCTACCAAAGCATGCTCACTACTGCATTAGCATTTGCGTTAGCAAGGGCAAAATTCAGGATAATCAAATCAGAGCCAATTGCTCACAATTTTGGGGTGTACAACAATTTGCATACCAAACCGAAGGCTAGGTCAGTAACCAGAATAAAATTTCCCTTCATTTAGGGCCAAGTATGGGAACCTCAATCCCATTGCTTGCTATTACGGGAAAGCACATTTTCTAAGTAAGCTCATAACACGTCACATGCCCACATCGAGGAAAACATTCCATTCACAGTTATGACCTACCCCGACCCATGTATGCAATTTATCATTCCATCACCCCCTTTCCAAACCTCTGAATTCCCAAGCCCACTTAGCACACGATGCAGTAGTCACACTTCTGGTACCAACACTTTCTCATGCTTGAATTCTCTCGAGGAGAAGAAGTTAGATATTGGTCCACAAATACAACCACAAACTAATCTAAGTATGATTCGAACACCTCAATAATTAACTCACAAGGGTTACGGTGCGTTAATCCCAAATGTCTTTACTAGATACTCATAATAATCCGTAACATGATATAGAGCAACCTTGCCACACCTTCATTTTAATTCCCAATTACATTCCTTAAAATAACTAACCATACTCAAAGTTACAACTAACACACATTAATTAACAATATTCCTTAACTCATAACTACCCAACTTACTATTTGATATCCCTTATTCAGCAGAAATTCAGGTTGACACCTGCATGTGAATGGGAAGTCCTAGGGCTGACTAACTCTCACATTAAGGGGAAATCGATGTACCTTATACAACCGTTGGACTTTTTGGGGTAAAGTTCATTATTACAATCATTCCTTTATAAGACTTTAAGGTAAAGTTCATTATTACCTTTATCTCTCATTTCCCAAATCCAATTCTATTTCTCCAAGTCATGTCTTTTAGGATAAGGACTCATCATTACAATCATTCCTTTTAGTTGGAAACAAATCAATCCTTTTTCAAGTTGTGACATTTGCACTTAGGTCCGGTTACCTCCTTTTCCTTATTACGTTAAGGCCCTAAAACCACTTCTGTTTACACTTTAGCCCTCAACTTCCATTTGAAACACTTTTGCCTCCTTAACCATAAAATCCTACCTTGTTAATTAACTCTTTCCCTAGGTACTTCTGACCTCCTTTTTACATTTGCAATTCAATAGAATTAAATATTTCTCTCCTTCCCCTGAATCAAATACCATTCATTTTGCTACTATAATTTTCATTACAACATCCAAGTTTTATATCAAGTTTCGGAGGCAAAAAAATCTGAAAAAAATAACAAAAAATCTAGAAAAATAAAATATGGAGGGTTGTGCAAAAAGATTTGGTGTTTGCCTTTTGGGCTTCCTGGATTTCGTGCAAACTAGGCTTGTTATGCGAGCAATCAAAGCATCGGGGTAAGTTTTGAAATTTTCTTTTGAAATTCTTAGAATATTATGAATTTTTGTGGAAAAAGATTTGGAAAAATAGTTAAGGAAGTATTTATTTGGAATATTAGAAAGGAAAATGGGAGAAAAATAGAGAGAAATATGAAGAAATTATGGTATTAATGTATTCCTTATATAAACATGATTCATACGATCATTATGGCTCTAGATTAAGCGATTTATATGTTCAGCATGAAAATCGAGGCCAGGCACTCAAATCGAGGTGGTGCATGCTTTTTTGAGGTGAGGTGAGTGGTTTTATCCCAAAACTTATATGTGTTATGTTTTGCCTATATTGAGCATGATATTTATGATGGTTGCTAAATCATATGTAATTTATGCACATCTTGTCATATCTGTACACATATTGTTGCATTGGTAGTCCTGATTTTTCCTTAGCATGATATTGTTGGCATATCGATATTTGTGTCGGGATGGGATGTCGCCCCGATAGTGTAGCCGTAATTTCCCAAGGGTAATGATGGAACAACGTTCGGGAGTATCTTGAAAGCAGGTCGAGATCACTATCGGGGGTTCCATACCGGGTAAGAGGGCCATGGAAGTTACACTAGGACAAATGTTTGTTCATGTTTTTGCATCATGCATTCATGTATCTATTTTTATACACTCACTAGAAGATTTATCTTCTAATTGGGTTATACCCTTGGAACATTCAAATATTCCAGTTGAGACTTGCAACTAAGGCAAGGGAGTAGTTGAGATGTAGCAGCACGGAGTGATGTATCCGATGAGTTTGACAGGTTGTTCTAGTATTTGGCTTCTTCAGGAAGATTCGATTATGTTTTAGTTATGTTGAGAGATTTATGATCCATTGATGATCAGTCTTGTAGAATAAAGTATATTAGGTATTCGAATGATGTATTGAGAAATCAATCATGTAATATTGTTTAATGTTGTTTAAGGTAGTTATTGGTTATACCGAGGTATCATTTGATTGTATCAGAGGTGCTTAGTTGTTATTAAAGGTGCTTAGTTGTATCATTTAATTGTCTTGTTATCAGTTGAGAAATGCAAATGTATAATTGTTATGGCTCAATGTATATTTGAGGTATTTGTTGCTATCTCTTGATGATGAGTCTCCATGTATTTAGTTTTGAAGAGGTATTATGGTACGGATTCTTATGTTATAATTTAAGTGAATTCGGTTATGTACCATATCAGGTTTCGATTTTACCTTCCACATTTGTAATGATTATCTGTCTTAGTTTATCAATTCTTATTTTGGTATGCTGAGAAGGTAGAATGGGATTGTCAGGGAATGATTTATATTGAATTTATGTGGAAAAAAAAATATATCCCTGAAATTTCATCAGTTATTTAATGCTCGAAAAAAGTGAGGCGTTACATGTAGAGCCTAAATTTGGGCTTATCGCAACTATCTGTTTCACCCTTTTCTCATTTTTTGTTATCTGGGTCAAGTAAATCCTAACCTCTGGCCTTGGAAACCCATATCGGTGAGCGCACCCCAATCAAGCCTCGCTCACTGGCATAAATGCTTATGTCAATCCTTCTCATTGATTCTTATTCTAGCCTCGCCCTAGCTTGTGGCTCGTCCACGATGCTATCATAAAAAATAAGTGTAAGTGAATCCAAGTAATATGTTCCTTGCGCCCTGATCGTCTGTGTCATCCCTTTGGCTCAATCAATATCTTTCAACCTATCTAATTGAGTTGCTTATTCGGAATAAGTTATGACTTATTCGGGGATAACTCCCTCCCATTTTATTTATACTCTTGCCTTTGCCTTGCAACCAGAGGCAAGAGTGGGGAGCTATTGTTGTAATGACCCGTTAAAGGGTCTAGATTTTATTTAGAATTATTTAAAAGTAAATTTTCCAATTAATTATTTAATGTGGCAATTTAGAGATTTTTAATTGAGAAATAACACTTAATGGTGTTTAGTTACTTAAGAATTAAGTGCAAGGACATGATGGTCATTTAAGCAGTGGTTATTAGAATTTAATTTCTAATTAGTGATATTATGAGTTGGCTTATCCTCGCGTGAGGAGAAGTTTGAGAGGTCTCCAAGTTATAATAGGAGATTGACATGGGCTTTTAGGGTTGTTCTCCATTATATATATATATATATATTCGTAGTGTTTAGTTTTTCTTCACGCCGTGAAGAACAGAGAAGTGAGAAGGTTACAACAAAGAATTCAAGAGTGCAGTCTGTTAGGTTTTTCATAGGAGATTTCTATCGAAGTTGTAGAAGTCGATCAAAGAGATTGAAAGGCAAGTATCTTCCCTGTAATCCCTTCCATTACAGGTTCTTGTGAGTGCCTTTACAGATTATTCAATAGCTTCGTTAAGTTTTAGTTTTGCATCAGTAAACAGATACGTTTATATATCTATATATATATGTATACGTATAACAGTGAAATCATGAGCAAGTATCTATCCCAGTAAACCATTCTTACGAGATCATGTTTCGGTATTAATCTCAGTTTTAGTAACTCTTTGTTTAAATTTTCAAATTGATCAGACAGTATGTTTATATATATATTCATGCAGTATATCAATGTACATTGAGTTTCCTTTCCCAGTATGATTGTCAATTCATCTTGATGTTATTCTATATCAATTGGGATAGTTTTCCCAAGATTTCTTTTGGAATGGTGTAGTAATATTAAGCTTCGATTCAAGATGCAGTCTCTGTTACTGTAAGTTTATTCTTATGATGTTTAGACATTTGAATGAGTTTTGGTGTTATCCGAATGAGTTCTTAGTGTTATTGCATCATTCAAATGAGTTTTGTGGTCTTTGTTATCGTAAGCTTTATTTCGTATGAGTTTTCAAACATTCGAATATGCCTTGTGTCATTCGAATGAGTTTCTGTGTTATCCGAATGAGTTCTCAGTGTTATCGTATCATTTGAATGTGTTCCTAAGGTTTTCAGTGTGTCATTCGAATGAGTTTTTTTTGTCATTCGAATGTGTTCTTAAGGTCCAGTGTGTCATTCGAATGAGTCTTTGAAAGATCTGAGTAAGCCTTTGCTTTGCATCATCTATGTAACGCCTCACTTTCCAATTACACAAAGAAGCATTAAGATATTCATTTTATGCTAATAATGACCTCAGGAGTTATTGGAAACCCTTACCACCGGAAACATTGGATCGAACCTGAAAGGTTAACCAAAGCTAAACAAAGTGGTTTCCACTAGATTTCCTTTACAAGAAAAGGAAATGCTCATAACTTCCAACATTCCAAAAATGACTCAACACATCATTGTAGGTACAGATGTAGGACACCCACATACACACACCTCTTACAACCCTGAGTACCCTAGCTGCTATTCACAATACATTACTTAGGTTACAAGGGCACATAATGAAACCAAAATCCCAAAGCTAGCGAAGCTCCACCTCCTTGCCCATGCTTTGATCTGGAACCCTGATAAAGCTGGGACGTTGAATGTCCCAGGGGTATGAAACACCCGAGTTAGATAATAATATCTAAGTGAATGACTCAGAAAAGGAAAGGTATGTGCGTGCAAATGCAATAATGCCATTATGAAATCCACTCATGTGGTAGCAATGCCAAGGTGTTGCAACCACCCCTGCGATCATCATAGTCACTCCTTGGCTCACCTCAAGAGCACGAGTTCTTCCATGATGGCCTAACAACTAGCCACAGTCACCAACACAAACATGATATATGACAAAGTAGAAGAAATATGCATAACCAAGGGAAAATATGACATGTAAGTCACAAAGGCATGATATGCAAGCCAACATCCACACATAAGTGAAGCAACAAATGCTCAAAGTGTCACAAAACATGCAGGAATCACCCACCTTGATCGTTTTCCCTTCGATAACACTTTTCATAGCCCGATTTGGAGCACTAAGGGCGGTTTATGCAGAAATCGTGCATTTTAGTGAACCAAAACTTAAATATGTTTACATGGGGTTGTAGATAATTAAAATAGGAGAATAATGGTAAAAATTTCAGGTTAAACAGAGCTCGGACATGCCTGCACGCGCCTCCGGAAGAGTGGCCACGCGCCGCCTCCTTCCCTGTTACGGATTTTGCAACCTAAAATTAAAAATGCTATAACTTGCTCATTTTTGCTTTGATTCGCTCTCTGTTTGAACCTACAGACACCTCTTTTCATGCTCTACGACCCTACTAAAAGAGAATCAACTTACCTCTTCAATTTTCTTGCTGTTTTGGCTGATTTCCGATGAGATGTGTCCACCCTTCATCTTCCTTGCTTTCTTTGATTCTTTCTCCTCTTGTTTTACTTAGTGTACTCACCACACTTGTTATACTTGACTCCCACGTAGGTCTCCCCTCCTTTATATAAGCTTTAAAAGCATCTATATCTCTAGATATTACTTTCCTCTTAAGTTACACATTTTTCTCAAGCCATCATTATATTATCCCTTAGCTTTTAACTTACCACATTTTTCTCCTCTTAAGTTACCACATTTTTCTCCTCAAGCCATCATTACTACATTATCACTTAGATTTTAAGTTACCCCCTTTTTCTTCCCAAGTCATCATTACAACCCTTGAATTATCCCTTTGGTTTATCTTTGAATTCAAGTTTTCATTTCCTTCCAATCCCAAGTCTCCAAATCTCACCTTCACGTGACTTCTAGGATAAGAATGCATTATGACTATTATCTCTTATTTTCCAATCTAACCTTATTTTTCTAAGTCATGCCACCTTAAAACTTTTGGGGTAAAGTTCATCATTACAATCATTCCTTCATAAGACTTTAGGGTAAACTTTATCATTCCTTCATAAGACTTTAGGGTAAAGTTCATTATTACAATCATTCCCTTATTACGTTAATGCCCTGAATCAAAATACCATTCATTTTGCTACTATAATTTCTATTATAACATCCAAGCTTTATATTAAGTTCTGGGGTATTACATCCTCCCCCCCTTAAAAGAATTTCGTCCTTGAAATTTTTCTTTATAACTTAGTCAGAATCTATTTCCCGAAGCAAATTCCTCAAAATCATGGTGTCTCCCGAACACTTTCTTGGCATGCCCCGATTAACATGGGTTGCCTTAACTCTTAGCCTAAGGCACATATTTTTAACTCAGAAATCGAAATGTTTCGTTCAAAAATTGATATCAAGGTTTTTAACCATTTCCTAATCGTCAACTCATGACCATACCTTTGAGTCTTCTAGAATAGCTTACCAGGTCTATTCACCAGATAAGAGTGAATCGCTAGGCTAGCGACGTAAATAGATGTTCCATCAGGAATCACATCCAATGCCACAGGCTAAAAAGCCTCCACCAGTTTCCACTCTCGGGTCAATAGAACAGGCTCATTCCCGCATTAGCCACCACGTTCACCTAGAATAGGCTTTTAGAGTAGGCTCGTTAGCCACCACGTTCATCTTCCTGGGGTGGTATTGGATCACACAACCACAACCCTTCAAAAACTCTATCCACCGTCATTACCATGCATTCGAATCCCTCTAAAAGAACAGGCACCTCAAGCAATCATGAAGACCTCGAACTTTTCACATAGCGTTGCCATAGCATGCTCACTACTGCATCAATATCCTCATCAACAAGGGCAGAGTTCAGGATAATCAAATCAGAGCCAATTGCTCACAATTTTTGGGGTGTACAACAATTTTGCGTACCAAATCGAAGGTCAGGTTAGTAACTAGAATAAAATTTCCCTTCCCTAAAGGCCAAGTATGGGAACCACAATCCCATTGCTTGCTATTACTGGAAAACACATTTCCTAAGCAAGTTCACAACACATCACATGCTTACATTGGGGAAAGCATACCACCCATAGTTCGACCTACCCCGACCCACGTATGCAATTACCATTCCTTCACCCCCATTTCCAAACCTCTGATTCCCCAAGCCCACTCAGCACACGATGCGGCAGTTATACTCCTAGTACTGACACTTTCTCATGCTCGAATTCTCTCGAGGAGAACAAGTTGGATATCGGTCCATAAATACATTTACAACTCATATAAGTATGATTTGAACACCTCAATCATCAACTCACAAGGGTTATAGGTGCGTTAATCCCAAATACCATCACCAGATACTCATAATAACATGATCTAAAGTAATCTTGTTACATCTTCCTTACCACTCTTAATTACATTCCTTAGAACCATAAATCATACTCAAAGTTACAATTAACACTCATTGACTCACAACTACCTAACTTACTACTTGACATCCCTTCTTTTGCCAAATTATAGGTTGATACATTTATCATCATACCTCAAATGATGTGAATGGGTTGACCATCAATCCCATTACCCAAATATCCTCGAGATGAACATAAGAATTCCATGAACTAGACTTACCTTAACTCCGTAATTATTGATTTCAAAGTCCAAAATTCTTAGAATCCTCAAGATTCCCAAATGTATCATGTTCCGGCAAATTAGTTTTTTTTTTTTAATACTGGATTTTGATAAATCATTTACAAAAATAACCACCAAACTTGGTTAGTCTCCCAAGGCTCCGAATTTATCAACCCTCTACAAAAAGTTACAGATAAAGAGTCAAATATGGAAATGTCCCCAAAAATCTAGTAAGTCATTCAAGATTTTCTGGCATAAGTTAATTTTGCCAAATAACTAGAATACTTACTCATCCAAGTCCCGTCTTGTAAGACAATAGGCATCTCCCAAACGATTATTACCTAGAATCCTCGAGATTCCAAATTCATCAACTCTTGCAAACTAACCATTAGTATGAGACTCTAATGAACCATATATGGGATTACTTCCAAATACAATTAGCTTCCCAAGACCTCAAATCTGTCAATTTCCTACAAACAGTTATTGATAAGAAATTCTAACATTCCTCAAATCAAAGTACTTACTCGTTGGACTTTACCATAGTCATTGAAACAACATCAAATTCCATGTAACCCGTCCTGTCACCAAAGCCCCAAATATTTAGCAACATCAATTAAAATATCTCATCTTACTATTTTACCTTCTAGGATCCTCAGAACAACCATATGATCTATCCTGTCATCAAGGAACCCCCAAAGTTAGTACCATCATATATATCTCTTGAATCCCAAAATTTCTATAGGAAAGAAGATAGTTCCCCAAGATCCTTAAATTGACATAGGGTCTTAATGGCCTTAATTCCATACATTCCTCAAGTTTCAAGAATTCTCATAAATAATTTGACTTACAAAATAACATCTCGAAATCCTCGAGACCTAGGTTCACCAAGTTTCTACAAAATATTTGTTAATAAAAATTTCTTATCTCCTAAAATGATCAAACGATCTCCTTTGCATCCAATAGACCTTGAATAAACTTCCATATAAAGGGTTCTATCTTCCTTCAATAATTTAATTAGTCTTTCCCAAGATTTACCAAATAACCAAATATTTACTCGCATCTTGTCTAACTTTCGTACTCACCAAATCAAGTTGTTCTTAACAGGGATAACCTCGAACAATGAGCAGCCTATCCTGTCATCAAAACTCAAAGATTAGCATACAATGCTATTTACGTTTATTCGCATTTATACACGTATATAGACTCCTCATTTCACTATTTTGTCCATTCGGGTACATCTATATACAATCATTTGTCTTGCAAAACCAAAAATAATTCTTCTTTGGTTTCGGATCATACCTGCCATAGATCAAAACATCCTCAAAGTTAGTCAACTCAAATCTAAATCAAAACTGCAAAGCCACCACAACCCATAATATTCTCAAAATTAATCAATCACACTTAAATAAGAACCATATATTCTAGCTCTGATATCAACTGTAACGCCCCACTTTCCAATTACACAAAGAAGCATTAAGATATTCATTTTATGCTAATAATGACCTCGGGCGTTATTGGAAACCCTTACCAATGGAAGCATTAGATCGAACCTGAAAGCTTAACTAAAGCTAAACAAAGGGGTTTCCACTAGATTTTCTTTACAAGTACAAGAAATGCTCATGACTTCCAACATTTCAAAAATAACTCAACACATCATTGTTGGAACATATGTAGGACACCCACATACACACATCTCTTACAACCCTGAGTACCCTAGCTACTATTCATAATACATTACTTAGGCTACAAGGGCACATAATGAAACTAAAATCCCAAAGCTAGCGAAGCTCCACCTCCTTGCCCACGCTTTGATCTGGAACCTGAAATACTTGATACTTCTGATAAAGCTAGGACGTTGAATGTCCCAGGGGTACGAAACACCCGAGTTAGATAATAACATCTAAGTGAGTGACTCAGAAAAGGAAAGGTATGTGCGTGCAAATGCAATAATGCCATTATGAAATCCACCCTTGTGGTAGTAATGCCAGGGTGTTGCAATCACCCCCATGGTCATCATAATCACTCCTTGGCTCACCGCAAGAGCACGAGTTTTTCCATGATGGCCCAACAACTAGCCACAATCACCAATACAAACATGATATAAGACAAATCAGAAGGAATATGCATAACCAAGGGAAAATATGACATGTAAGCCACAAAGGCATGATATGCAAGCCAACATCCACACACAAGTGAAGCGACAAATGCTCAAAGTGTCACAAAACATGCAGAAATCACTCACCTTGATCGTTTTCCCTTCGATAGCACTGTTCACAACTCGATTTCGAGTACTAAGGGATGTTTATGCAGAAATCGCACATTTCAGTGAACCAAAACTTAAATATGTTTAGATGGGGTTGTAGATAATTAAAATAGGAGAATAATGGTAAAAATTTCAGGTCAAAAGGAGCCTGGACGCGCCCTCACGTGCCTCAGGAAGAGCGGCCACGCGCTGCCTCCTTCCTTGTTATGGATTCTATAACCTAAAATTAAAAATGCTATAACTTTCTCATTTTTGCTCCGATTCGCTTTCCGTTTGAACCTACGGACTCCTCTTTTCGTGCTCTACGACCCTATGGAAAGAGAATCAACTTACCTCTTCGATTTTCTTGCTGTTTTGGCTAATTTCTGATGAGATGTCTCCACCCTTCCTCTTCCTTGCTTTCTTTGATTCTTTCTCCTCTTGTTTTACTTAGTGTACTCACCACACTTGTTATACTTCACTCCCACATAGGTCTCCCCCCCTTTATATAAGCTTTCAAAGCATCCATATCTCTAGATATTACTTTCCTCTTAAGTTACACATTTTTCTCAAGCCATCATTACATTATCCCTTAGCTTTTAAGTTACCATATTTTTCTCCTCAAGCCATCATTACTACATTATCCCTTAGATTTTAAGTTACCCCCTTTTTCTTCCCAAGTCATCATTACAACCCTTGAATTATCCCTTTGGTTTATCTTTGAATTCAAGTTTCCATTTCCTTCCAATCCCAAGTCTCCAAATCTCACCTTCATGTGACTTCTAGGATAAGAATCCATTATGACTATTATCTCTTCTTTTCCAAGTTAACCTTATTCTTCCAAGTCATGCCCCCTTAAGACTTTTGGGGTAAAGTTCATCATTACAATCATTCCTTCATAAGATTTTAGGGTAAAGTTCATCATTACAATCATTCCCTTATTACGTTAATGCCCTGAGTCAAAATACCATTCATTTTGATACTATAATTTCCATTACAACATCCAAGCTTTATATCAAGTTTTGGGGTATTACAATCTAGCATTCAAATGAGTCTCCCTGTCATTCGAATGACTCGTGTGTATTCCATTCACTCATTCGAATGGGGTACTGTTGCATTCGTATGTGTTGCATTCTTCTTGTTCAAATGCTTTAGTTTCTTCAAATTCATTCGAATGAATTTTGGAGACATTCGAATGGCAGTAGGGTGCAAGTCACTCACACCAAATTTTCTATACACTGCATTCCTTTTGGCAACCAATAATGCAAGAACTCCAAAGTTAAGCGTGTTCAGGTGGGAGTAATGATAGGATGGGTGACCCCTCTAGGAAGTTTTCATGTTGCACCCTCAGAATAAATAATTAATTAAATAAATGAATAAATATCAATAAATTTGGTATTTGAAGGAAAAAATACGAGTAATATTTGGACTCCAATAATAGTAATAACAGCTTGTGCATTTTATACTTTTGTTATGACATGTTCAACATCATTTCGTGAGATTATGTGAATACATCTTGGTATGAGCATTGAGCATAACTTTGTATAGAGCACTATATATTGTGTGCTAGCATTTATATGAGCATTGCATTATGCTCGCCAGGCGGCTTGTCCGCAGGGATCCCATTAGTATCAGTTTCAGTTACAGCTAAGTTTATGAATTGCTTGCATGGTGGCCACTAGGGGGCTAGGGGCATATTGCCCATAGTATGTGCTTACAGTTTTTATATTTGCAAAAATCAGACCAATCAGGTATGTATTACAGTTATGTGGACCTATGAGCCAAAGTTGCATACCTGCATTTATTTTACAATTTATGTGCATTACATATTGTAAGTGCAACCTTACAGTGATTCCTATATTTCTTAATAAAAGGATAGTTATTATCTTATGAATATCGATATTTCTCGATTTAGCTTCAGTTATTCTTTCTAGCTTATTACTTGCTGAGCTTTGTAGCTCACCTTATACTCTTCACCATTCTAGGTCCTAATGGGGGAGTACCAGATGTGGGGCCTAGTAGCAGTGGTCAGTAGTATGTGTATGTGGAGCTGCTCAAGATAAAGAATGTCTGCGAGTTTGTTAGTTTATAGTGTTTGTCAGTTTAGTATTAGTTTATGTAATGCCCCACTTTTCTAAATACGCAATAACTTTAAATATAATTAAGACATCACCTACGGGTATTATGGAAACCTTTACCAACAGAAGCATTGGATCGAACCTGCAAGCTTAATCAAAGCTTAATAAAGGGGGTTTCCACTAGATTATCCTTTACAAGAGTAATAAATGCACATGGCTTCCAATATACTAAAAACACAACACACCACTATAGGTACAATTGTAGGACACCCACACACACTTCTTACAACCTTGAATATCCTAACTGCTATTTACAATACATCATTTGGTTATAAGGGTACATAATGAAATAAAACCAAAAGTCAGCTGCAAAACCCAAAGTTAGCCAAGCACCACCTTTTACCCTTACTCGAACTGGAACCTAGATCACTTGGCACATCTGATATACCTAGGACGTTGAATGTCCCAGGGGTATGAAACACTCGAGTTAGATAATAACATCTAAGTGAGTGGCATAAGAAAGGAAACTATGCATGCAAGAGCAATATGCAGTTATGCCAGGAAATATGCAGAAATAAGTATAAATCTCCCAAGATCATATCAATATAAAACCTCCCCGAGTCACCATCATCCCTTCCAGCACTTGTGTCAAACATCTCAGCCTCACCTCTAGGCTAAGCCCCACCTTTGGGCACGTGATCGTGGTCCAACCCCTCAGGCCTCACCTCTAGGCACGGCCCCACCTCTGGGCACGGGATTGCCCCCCGATCATCATGATGTTCCACCAAGTTGCTAGTCATCATGTTCAAATTTCAGTCCCACCAATTAACCACAAAATACAACACAGAGATGCATATATTTATATATATAGGCAGGATAGACTCAAAGCAAGAAAATATGAGATGTAAGCCACCAACCATGACATGTTGTATGACAAAGCAGAAGGAATATGATATGCAAGCCACAAGCCACGCACGAAAGCTGTCATGGTCAAACCCGATGCAACAAAGTAGAAAGGATATGCTCGAAACAAAGGGAACATAAGATGTAAGCAACAAACCATCCACAATGAACCCAAGAGTGATCAAGAGGAAGCAAAAATCATGCACATGAACTACTCACCTTGACTAATTACCATTAAAAGCACGGCTTACAACAAGCGAGAATGGGTTTTCTCGTAGTTTTCTTATTGCTTGGCATAAACTTCGAGAAAGACCCAAAAACTCTGTAGAGGCTCTTTCTCCCTCTTTTCTCCCTTCTTTTTGGCAGCGTTTCCTCTCTCAAACTCCCTTCCTTTTCCTCCTTGCTTGGTGCCCACAATGAATAACCCCAAAACCCTTATTTATAGGAAACTCCAACAAACCAAATCTCGCCATGTGCGTCATCATGAGACTTCAAATCCTATCTCCAAAGTGGCCAATGAATGCTTCCCACATGTCCTTAGGGATAAGATATGTAGACTTTTGGAGGCTTAAGTAATATTGGAAGCTAAGCAAAAGACTTAGAGAAGACTTGGACTTTAAAACGATCTAAAGGTGGAATAGAATGTAATTTGAGTTCCGCAATCATAAGGCCTTATCTTAGCTTCCATGCAATCCATTCATTGCTTTCCATGTGTCCCTAGCTTGGGGACTAAGCAAAGGCTTTGATTTAAATAAGATTTGGAATCCAAAATTGAATTGAAATATAAACTCACATACGCACTTACCCAAATATTTACACCCTTGCCCTTGCCACCTCACACTTTGATTTTTGTGCCTTATCATGACTTCCAATGGTTAGTTGGCTCAATTCATTCCCCTAATGATCCAATCACAAGTTTTCAAAAATTACACCTTGGCCCTAACTTTTCGATTAATTGTAGTTAGACTCCTTGCAACTTGGTCCTTGGGCCATTTTTAATTGCACTTTTTGGTTCCCAAAAAATGGATAAATTACACTAGTACCCCAAGATTTTAGGTAAATTACACTTTTACTAAACTTCAATATTTATGATTTTACCCTTGGCTCAGAAACTGAACATTTGACTAAAGGCTTCTATAATCCCTCGAAAGGACCTATTTCCTCAAGTATTAGAAACTAACAATCTCAATTATTACCTCATTTTTTACTTTGAAAATCTGGGGTATTACAGTTTATATTTCAGTTGAGGGATTTTCCCTTAGACAGAGTTTATGGTTTTCAGTTATTTGACTCAGAGTTTTTATTTTAGTTGATTGAGATATTCAGTTATGGTATTAGATTTCAGTTGTTCAGCTAGTTTTATTTTATTTCCCTGTAGCACCTCTTCTCGGGTAGTTCTAGGAGAGGGGGTGTTACAATTGTTGTAGCCTAGTCTCCAGGACTGCTACCCCTAAAAAATTCCTTGGGAAACGTGTCCATAGCTCTTGAGATGTGTACCAAAGTTCTAGAGAAGCATGGCCCATAGTCGGACATTTGTTCGTTGAGGTATCACCCTTTTGGAGCCATGGGAAAAAGCTAAATATATCAAAAAATAATAAAATAATGAAGGAGAAAGAAAGTGGGGGGCAACCCTATATAAGGGGTTGGAGTTAGTTGCCCTATGCATGGCCTCTCTTGGCCCTTCAGAGCACCAGCTTTTCGGACACTCAAGATATCCCCTCTCCCGAGCACCCAGCGCCATCCTTGTCCATGCTTGGCCCGCAAACGCATCCAAGCCTTAAAGCCCCCCACCCTTCTGGCCACAGAGGCCTACCGCCCATCAGTGCGCCCACCTTATAGCCCCAAAAACCTTTCTGAAAGTAAAGTAAGATTGCTACGGGATTGGATAAACGTCGAAATCAATCATTCACAT
This sequence comes from Diospyros lotus, assembly GCF_014633365.1. Classification (NCBI taxonomy): domain Eukaryota; kingdom Viridiplantae; phylum Streptophyta; class Magnoliopsida; order Ericales; family Ebenaceae; genus Diospyros; species Diospyros lotus. The sequence continues at coordinate 21,166,431 of NC_068342.1, forward strand.
ACGAAATAAAATAAATCTAACCTTTAGATTTTTGAGTCATTTGCGAATTCAACCCATCCAAGTGTCTAGCCTTTAACTCGTGATATACGACACGCGTCCGTTGGAGAAGAGAGAGGAATGAGAGTGCTAGCTTCTTCTTCTTTTTTGCCACTTTTGTATGGACAGAAAAGAACGCCTTCGTTTCGAATCGATGCCAAAATAAACAAGAGAGAGTGAACAACAATTATTTTTCAATTCTTGAAAAATCACACAACAATTAGTTCATTCAATTTCGACAACCCATAAAGGGGTATTTATAGAGGAGCATGGCCTCTCAGGGTTTCCAAAACCCTAATGGAAATGGGCTAGCCTATTTATTCTAGTCCAACTAGTAATTAATTAAGTGGCCCAAATCCAATTATTAATTTAAATAAAATATTTGGTCCAAATCTAATTTAACCCAAATATAATATTTAAATATTAATATTTGACCCAAATCTAATTTAGGCCAAGTATTAATTTAAGCCCAAATATATTTTATTTCCTATTTGCCACTCCAACAAATAGAAAATTATTAAATTAGAAACTCCTTCCTAATTTAATCAATTGTTATTTTAGGAAACTCTTTCTTTTATGATGACCTCTTGTCATATCGATGCCATTACGTCTATTTGTTTTTTTCCATGAGAACCTACAATGGTACAACTTCTTACCTAAGTGTCTCCCTTAACCAGACGTCCACTTTTCTGGTTTAAGTCAAGGATCGTATCTATTGTGTATGACTCATTAAGCTTTCGAATATGTTGGCAATGTGTCGGTATGAACACATAAGACAAGATTGGCCTCTAGCAAGGCATCATGCCTACCCAATTATTCAAAAGGATTCATAATTCGTAAACAACCTTTCACGAGCATGGTTACCGTGTAATTCGATCCTCTCATTAATGAATCTTATGCGATCTCAAGTTTGGCAATGTGTTGCTTGATTATGATCACATGAGTTTTCTTTAGTTATCCGGATATCTTCACTTAATAGAAAGTGAATCAATAACTCCTTATTGATCTCTTTCACTATGTCCATGGATTTAAAGTGAATATCCACCGAAGGCGCCTTAGATATATCATCCTCTATCAAGGGATAAACAACTCCCATCTTGGTTATGCACGCATCTCCATAAGCCTCATGATATGCCTAACGATCGCCTACGTGCAACCTTTGACTAGGCCCATCGAAATGATGTCAAAGCATACCGGTCTTCTTACACCCATCTCGTATGAGAATTCCATCAACATATAACCAAAATGGATTCTCATGGCGAGTCATGTCCAATGACACGTTCATAAACATTCGCACCTATGTACTTGTCTAGGAATCCCCATGACTATGGGTGTGAGACCCCCATTGCTATCACATAGCGAAAACATAGCACATACAAGTCTTACCGCAATTGTTAATGTTCATTCTTAACATTGTTATTACTTGGGACATTTAATGATGTATAGAAACTGTAATGCATGATCTTACATCTTTATAAATTAATCACAGTATACATTATTTGAACTTTTATCTAGTTTCATTATGTTATTGCAATAATAATAAGAAACTAATAGAATGACTTCTTGTGAATTTGAATAACTTATTATTCAATAATAAATATGATTACAATTGTCAGTGTACAACATGTCCAATCTGATTGGGTCTAGAGCACCTATACTAACAATGTGACGCCCGACTCCCACTTATAGGTGCCACTCGTGAACAATTATCTAAACTGCTCACATGCCCAGCCATTTGTGAAGGGCGGACTATGTTTCGACACGAAATGCCCTATGTGGGAACTAGGTTTCGTCCTTCCTTTCCCTCAATGCCAGGATCGACTAGCAGACTTAGGCTTTAACCATACCATACTTGGCTAATTTATTTTCATTAAGTTTGTCCAATCATCATTTTATTATTTTAATTCTTTTTCTTTCCAAGAATTCCGTCGGGCTCCATATAATTTAAAATTCCAAACATCCCATTGGTTTTCCAAAATTCGAGGAAAAATTCATAAATTTTCATTTTTCAAAAATTCGGTATTTATCTCCAAAAATGCCCGAAAAATCCTTTTATTTTGAAAATTCCTTCGGGACCCAAAATCAACCAAGAAATGCCCCCCAAATTCCTATTTTTTGAGATTTCTAAAAAAAAAATTAGTCGACAAGGCCTGCTGGCGCTCCCAAGGCCCCGAGGTGCATTGGCCTCTCCTGTCGCCCACAACCGCACACTCGGGCTCCTACCCCTACACACCCCGGCCCGTGCCTATTGCGGCCCCTTACGGGCCACCTGGTGGCCCTACTGCCTTTTTTTTTTTTTTTTTTTTTTTTTTTTTTTTCTTTTGGGCTTTCTAACCTAAAATTTCTAGAATTTCAATACCCCCTTTTAACATCCCAAAAAGCTTCATTTCATAATAAATACTCATGGAGCTTATTACAACATGAACCAAAAATAACAAAAATAGGCTTCCATAAGACATACAATGATCTTGAATCTTTCACATGCTATCCCATCTTTGCCTTGACTTTCCCATGTCTTGACAACCTATATGTGAGGGTAAAAACCTCATGAGCATTAAGCTCAGTAAGGGTGCAATGACAATAAGCATGAACATGAATATAAAATGTGATGCCAATGCATGCAATGCAACAAAGTTAGGGCTTTCACATCTTCACAACCACCTTGGTTTGAGGCTTAAACCTACCCTACCTCACACAACCTCATGGCCATAGGTCCTTGAACACAAATAACATGTCAATGCACACATAAAAATTCATGAACCATACTTACAACCTTGCTAGCCACCATCCCCTGGGGCTATCCCTTACCTTTTCCATTCTTTGAAGCTTCAACAACTACCTAGCTTCATTTCCAACTCTTCTCCTTAAGAGATCCTTGAAACAAGGTTTAAAGAAACTAAACCCCCAATTAAAAGAAACAAAAAGGGATTCACACAACAAGGAAATGAAGACTTTCCCTTACCTCTTTCTTCTTCCCTTTTCTTTTCTTCCTTTCATCTTTTATTCTTTTCTCTCTACAAGATGGGAGATTTCTTCAACTTCTCTCTCTAAACTTTGCCAAAAAGATTAGGGTTTCCATATACTAGCCCATTTATACTAGCACCCAATCCTTCAAGAATAAATCCTAGCCATTGGATTTATTTGGTGAGAATAAATCCTCACCCTCCAAACTAACACAATCCATGGCATTAGGTCTTGCTTAATATCCACCATTGGATTTCTTTCACTTTCCAAGACAAGATCTTAGCCACACAAGAAAGCACAATCCATGTGCTCTTCTCATCTTAAATACAAGCCTTTGGATTTTTCAACAACCATCCACGACCCTTGGATCAAGCCTTCCAATCCCATAAATAGATTTTCCTTTCTATTTATTTAATTTGGACTATTTTCAAGCCTATCATCTTGAAAAACATAAATCACTATCTTTCCAATTAATTAAATCCCCATATTTTTCAAAGCATTAATGGTGACTAATTACCATTTCTTTTGGATTTTCTTTTAATCCAACACCATCATTACATAAATGACTAATTCTCATTAACATTTGGATTTATTTAATCCCACCATTTTACTTGAACAAGACTTTGCCAAGTGTTATCTCTAGATACTAACCTTGGCTTTCAAGTTCCATCCAAGCCATCCATGTGGCATCACCACATTAATTCACCAATTTTAGGGAAAATCAATTATTTTCTCTCATAATTGAATATTCTCTATTTTTTTAATTTTTTCATAATTTAATTCCTTTATGGAATTTCACTCCAAATTACTAAAATGCCATTTGTGAATTATTAATCCCATATATCTCCACATAAATTCAAAAATGAGAAATTAATTCACTTCCATACTTAATTCCATCTAGGAATTATTTTTAATTTACCAAATTACCCTTTATTGGACTTCACTATACAAATTACCAAAATGCCCCTCTCATAGGGTACAATTATTTTCAATGATCCTTGACTTTTTTAAGGGCATTTTTGGAAGTTTCTTACTTTCTCATTCTCTTAACACCAGTAACACTGGGTGTTACAAACAATCTCCCACTTGCATTAGAGTCAATTACTCACGCATCTTATACTTGATGATCGAACATGACTTTCATGTTTTTCCTAAGACAAAGCTTTAGTTAAGGGATCTGCAATGTTATTATCCGTCGACACTTTCTCTATATATGTCACCTCGACTAATAATCTCTATTATCATATGGTGATGCTGTAATACAAGTTTGGTCCGTAGATGAGACCGTGGTTTCTTTGCTTGCGCGATGGCTCCATTGTTGTCATAATAACTGTTATTGGATCAACAATGTTGGACACCACTCTAAGTTCATTAATGAACTTACAGATCCATACAACCTTCTTAACTGCTTTCGAGGCTGCTATGTATTTGGGTTCAGTTGTTGAATCTGCCACTATCTCTTGTTGGAGCTCTTCCAACTCATGGCCTCGCCATTTAGGTAGAATATGAATCCCGACTGTTATTTAAAATCATCATGGTCGGACTCGAAACTAGCATTCATGAACCCCTTCACGGTAAGCTCTCATTCTCCATATTGCAAGAACATCTCTTTAGACCTTCACAAGTACTTAAGGACATTTTTCACAACAATCTAGTGTTTTTCACCTGGATCAGCCTGATATCTACTATATATGCTCAAAGCATATGCGACATCAGGCCTCGTATGTAACATGGCATACATGATCAAGCCAATGGCTAAGGCATACGGTGCTCGACTAATTTTATGTCTCTCATCTCGTGTCTTCGGACACATAGTCTTGGAGAGATGTATTCCATGTGATATGGGCAGATTGCCCTCTTAGAATCTTCCATGCTAAACCTCTTTAGCACCTTGTCAATGTACGAGCTTTGGGAGAGTCCTAGCAACCTCCTAGAGTTATCTCTATAGATCCTTATTTCTAGAATATAGGTTACTTCTCCCAAATCCTTCATAGAGAAATTTCCTGAAAACCATCTTTTAATTGATCGCAGTGAGGAGTGCAAATCCTCAAAATGAAATAAGGAGTTTAATGCGACTCATCATGGACCAGACCATGTCTAACAAGGTCTTATTCCTCATTTCAGACACACCATTCATCTCCGATGTTCCAAGTGGAGTCCATTATGATAGAATCCCATTTTATTTCAGGTGATCTAGAAACTCACTGTTCAAGTATTCACCACCTCGATCTGATCGAAGTACTTTGATGTTTTTTCCTAGTTTGTTTCTCTACTTCAATTTTGAATTCTTTGAATTTTTCAAAATCCTCATATTTGTGTCTCATGAGATACACATAACCAAAACATGATCTATCATTAGTAAAGGTTATGAAGTAAACATATCCACCTCTAGCCAGGGTGGATATGGGCCCACACACATCAGTGTGCACAAGCTCTAGCACTTCTGTGACCCTCTCTCCCTTTCCTTTAAAAGGAGACTTAAACATCTTGCCAAGCAAACAAGATTCGCAAGCACCATATGATTCATAATCAAATGTGCTAACATATACTTTGGATACGTGAGTCTTATTTATATGACCAATGCGACAATGCCATACAAGTGTTATTTAAATGACTTGATTTAAGTCGCTTAATATTTATGTTATTGGCAGGAGTATCAACATTAAGGACATACAAACCATTACATATTGTTGCTTTATCATAAAACAACTCATTTTTATAAAATGAAAAACTATTGTCCTTAAATAAAAATGAATATCCATCATTGTCTAAACAAGAATTAGACACAATATTCTTAGTCAAACTAGGATTGTAATAACAGTTATTTAAATCTATAACAAGCCCTATGGGCTATGTCAATAAATGGGTCCCTATAACTAATGGAACAACTCTCGATCCATTTCTCACGTGTAGGTACACTTCTCCCATTATTAATCTTCTCGTACTCCTAAGTCCCTACACAAAAGTGCAAATATTAGCACTAGATCCAGTATCTAATACCACGCTAGCCAGTACCACATGCAACCATGAACTACCATGCATGGCCTTACGTGCACCTCAGTATGCCACACACAACCCATGCCACACCCACTTGTGCCACATACGACCATGTCACCCCATGCGCTGCCCCAGCGGGTCCCGTGCCGCCCTTAGCTATACCCATTTGCACTCATACGCTCCACACACAGCCCCTGTAGTGCAGCAACTGCACCCTTATATGGCATGTGTCCCCACACCTGTGCCATACTGTTCGTCTCCTAACCTCGTAAAATTAATTAACCTAAAGACACCCACACAAAGAGGACATACTTGCCAGCATATGAGGTTTATGCAGTACATAATTTAAAATTGGTAAGTCCAGGTAGAATCCATAGGGAAGTCAATTATTAAAAGAAAAATAAAGACAACACATGAAAGTAAATTGTGATGTAGTATGATGTGATATGGGAAAATTGAGATAGTGAATTAACATTGAAAATAAAATGCCTTGGGACAAGACAATTTCAGTAAAGATCCATTTATTCCCTAAGCAAGCATAAAATCATAGTATCATCAGATTTGAAAATTAAATTATAGAATTTTGCTATTGATTACATTTTGGAATGATGATGCTTCTATTTCTAGCATCCTCCATACATGGCATGCGAGGATCTAATTTAAGCAACCACCATAAGCCAAAAAGAAAATATGTCACACTTAGACTTGGGCATCGTATGATGGTATTTCCAATATGGGTAACCCACATACTTGGCATGAGGGTTCCAAGTTAGGCATATACCCCAATCCAAATCCAAATGTTTTGGAAAAAAAAAAATCTTAATCTCTTTTTCAAAACCTCAACTAAACAATAGAGTTTGGCTTGCTTGGGTTATTCATGGCATCAGACACTATCATTGCCTCGACCCAAAACTTACTTAGCCACACGCCTTTATTTGCAAAAATTATCTAACATGAATTTAGATAGCATAAATGTAAATTATAGTATTTAAATGACAGGAATTAAATGATGAGAATTAAAATTGTTAAAATTAAATTACAAAAATTAAAATACAGTATTTAAAGGACATAATTAATTACGGTAAATTAAAGTGGTAAAGCATCAACAGAAATTAATAACATGTAATGGATAACAAAAAATAAAAGCATAAAAAATAAAAAGACAGAATATAAAGCATCAATGTAACTCCAATACAAAAAATTATAACAAAATGTAAGTAACAATAGAAAATAAAAGAAGGAAATAATGAAGCTGTTGAACAGTAGGGAATTTAAAGTTGTTGAAATTAAAGATCAGTAATCTTAAATGGTAGAACAACAACAGAGTAGAAGAAATTTAAAAGAATAGTATCATAATATTGCAGAATAGTGATGGATAAAAAGAAAGACAGAACCGCAGAACAAAGGATTAAAAAGAAATAATAATCTTAATACAACAACTAATAACATAAACTAAAAAAAAGTAATCTTAAAGTTCGAAAGCAAAGTTCATTCTACCAAAAACTAATCCCTGCTATGCGAAAATTAAAACCCCTTCTACTGTGCGTAAATTAAAAACCTCTCTACTGTGCATCTCTGTGCGCTTTCACCTCCGTGTTGCTGTGCGCTTTCTTTCCTTCCTTTCTTTTCTTCTATGTAGAAGACGAAACTGTGCATTTATATATATATATATATATACGCACCTCTGAAATTGGCCTGGATTGTTGAGGAAATTACCAAGGAGGGACCTCATTTTTGGAAGCTGTTGTGCACCTGCTATCCATCCATGGGCCAGGCAAATTCCAATTTAATTTCTTCCGTTGGCTGCCTCAATTTGGACTTCACACAATTGCATGTGGCTAGGTCTTTAATTCCAGTTTAATAAAATTAGTGGGCCGCATGTTTAAAGCTAGCACTGCATCGGATATTTCCAACTTCAATTTCTCCTCATCATTTAATTCCAGTTTCCATTTGTTTTTGACAGATTGGCCTGCACATAACATAAAAATTCAATTTTTGCCTTAAACTAAAATCAAAATGGGGGTAAAAATACATCAAAATTTTGCAAAAATTATCCATTAATCACACCTCCCAACTTAAACATTGCTGGTCCCTCAACAATCAGACTCTACATCGACTAATATTTATTCATAAAAATCACATGAATATAAAAATTTCAAATTCTAAACCAAAATGTATAGGATAGAATAAGTTATCTGGCATACAGTCTAATATCCTAAATCAGATTTTGGTCAAATGTCATACAATCTTAGGAAGGGCAATCAAGATAACCAACACACTACCTTACTCCCTCGAAGTCTCAACTTTAAACCTTACCATGGATATTCTTTCCAAAAAAAAAAATCCCTCAGGTGTACTCACAAAGGGGGCATCGTTTTAAGAGTAAATGCAAACAAGCTCAAACTCAATGCCATCCCAAGTACAAAGAACATATTTTCATGAAAGAAAAGGGGATTGACATAGTTTCATGACTAGAATAATGCCCTAGATGAATAACTTTTGAATTTAAACAAAATTTCTTACTCTAAACTTGAATCTTGAGATCACATGATTTATAGAATCAAGAAGGATCAGACCAGATTGTAATGGGCTATGAGGTTAATATATGGGCTGCCAAAGAAAGAGGTAAGGAGTTCAAAGGGTGTGCCAGGAATTTCTTTTTTTTTTTAGAACACTAATAACAAAGCTGGACATATGGCCGGCGGCTGTCGAACCACCCCAGATTAGATATTTATGTATCTCTTCTCTAGTTTGCAGCAAAGTGCACCCTAGGTCGTCTCTCACAAGGAGCCTCACTTTCTTCTACCAACAAGGAGAACCAATATAAACAACAGTTTGTTTAGGGGGGGTTTTGACAGAAAACTAAGTAACAAAACAGAAAGACAAGGATAGATGGAAATCAGTAAATGAAATGCAACCAGCTGTGTATTTGTCCCCTCTGTGAAATCTTCCTCGTCCAACCTATAAATCTTGGCTTGTTAGATGTTTTAATCACCGGATATCAAACTTAAAGCATCCCCAACAACCGTCCAAGGATTAGAATGATTGGTACAACAAAATGAATATAGAAATCTCTTATAAACAAAATGCAACCATTCACTCTCTATTCAACCCATCCGGAGCTATGCAAGAACAACCATTCAAGCACATTATATTCATTTCTGAGATGTTATACCAACCGGCTACAACACTCTGTTCTCTTAAGCATTTAACAGAAAATGAATCCATGCAAATTCACACAAACCTGCCATGAACTCCATGTATTCAAAAATCTGCTCAAACTAAACCAAAGGGAAATGAATAAGATTAAAACAAACAAACCAGGTTTTTGCAGCTCATCCGGGACTCAGATTCCACACGGGTTCAAGATACACAACCAGTTACAATAGCTCTAGCCTTTCATTACAGCAAGGAAGACAAAATGGAGACAAAATGAAGAAAACAGAAAAATGCTAACAACAAGAAAAACGGCCAGAATCTCCTCTCTTTTCTCCTCTCTCCTCCCCTGGAAATAAGTGCTAAGAGGCCTTAAATACATGGCTAAGAAAGGAAGAGCTAGGAAGGCTAGGGTTGGGCCTAGTCCAATAGAAAAGAGAAGAAACAGAAGAGAGATAAGTGAGCCCAAAACAACAAAATCGAGCAGCCCAAATCTTCTCCTTGAAAGTGAGCCCAAGCTCCTTTAGATGAGTCCCACAATTGCCCAAGGCCGGCCTACCCTCATGAAGTCCGAAATGAGCCACTTCAAGTCTTTTCTAGCTGCTTCTCTAGCCCATCCAATATTCCCTAAAGCTAAGTAAGCTTGGATCCATAGAAGTAAGATAGAAAATAGTGTAAGGACGATTTGAAGTATAATAAAATAGAAACCATGAAAGATCAGCAAAAATTACTTCAAATGGCGTAATAAGACTGAGGTGAAATGCCAAAATATAGCATAAATATGCATGCTATCAACTCCCTCATACTTAGACTTTTGCACTCCTGGGCAAAACACTAGACTCTATGACTCAAGAATAAAAATGTGGAAAAACACAAATCAGATGCAAGGTAAGTCTTCGAGAATTCATCATTCAAAGATCATATTTCCTCTACTTCCAAGAAAACAAGTGACATGGCAATTCATTCAATAAGACAAATCAAAAGTAGAAGCCTCTCACAGGACAAGTGTATGCTCAAAAATATCTCAAGAGGTGGTGGTGACTGATAGAACACATATTCTCATATTATTTAGCCCTCAAATTTAGTCTTTTTTGCACATTAGTTGTGTCCTTTTTATTCATCTTGGTTTTATTTTATAGAAATTGGGCTTCACACTATTTTACTTTATTTTTCCAGGTTTAGGGCTATGGGAGCATGATATGGGGCATGAAACGTCTTGATGGCAATGAGATATCTTGGAAATTGGAGATAGAGAAGTGAGGGCAATTTTTAGCAGATTTAACCTCCTGCACTTCCTTCAGTATTTTGGCCAAGATAAAGTTCCAGAATGAAGATGATGTCTTCAGAGATATTGTAGAGGACTTCTAGGGCTTTCTGGAAAGGTATGGTTTGTCCAAATCCGAGTTCATTTGGGCCTTCAAACAGCACTTCAAAGTCGGGGCTAGGAAGTTGGGTTCAAATTAGGAAAGCTGCACAGATGCTGATTCCTTAAAAGGACCATATCTTGGGCGTCCGATATCCAAATCAAGTGATTCAAAAGCCCAAATTAATCTAATCTTCCTGATCTACAATTATTATGAAGAGGCTGAAGCCCATAACGCGCGCTAACCTATCCGAAATCGGCTGTGAAGTGGCAGTAACCTAGGGTTTCCTCCTTAAGCCCTACTTAAGCACCTTAAGTGGCCAATTTTGGGGGATTCTTTTGAGGGCGTGAACAGTAGCCAGCTTTCATTCTCCCCATTGTTCTTGTCAAGATGGAGGGCTAAGGTTCTGTAATCAGTTGCAATACCATCCTTGTTCCCGGTTTGAGTCTTTGGTTTTAATGGAAATCATTTTTTAGTTTTAACTTTGTTGTTCTCTTGTTTCTGTTCTCTCTTAAATCTGTGTATGTGTTGATGCCGGTTGGATGAATGCATGCATTGTCTTTGTTTGAGAATCCAAGGTTTTTGTGCTCGGTTGAGGCTTTAACTAGAAGCAAGAACAATCAGTCTCGAATCTGTGCAATAAGGGGAATCAAAACTGATAAATCGAACTAAGAGGTTTCTGAAATCTGTTTATTGGTTTTCTTTCCAATCTTTGGCGGTTGTTAAAGGATTATTCTGGTTTTTGATTTGAGAATTGAAACTAAACAAATGGTTTATTGAGAAGGTGATGAAAACTGGGATAGAAGGTTGGTTTGCAATTGATTGCATCTTGATTTCTTGTGTTCTTGCTTGTTTAGTTTTCTGTTTTTTTATCAAAAACTTCCCCCCCTCCCCGTTTAGCCTTGTTTTGACAGATACGCTTGAGGTTCGTTGGGAGACGACTTAGGGTTGCACCCTTGCTACAAATCAAAATTCTTATTCAACTAATCTATTGGTGTTCGACAGCCCCGATCAGTGACTGTTTCGCTCAAATTCACCCAATCACAATTCCACTACCATAAGCTTGTTTATCTTCTCAATCTCCACTATCCATGTCACATGCATGCCACAAATCAAAAGGACTTATTCAGGGTTATAATGTGGGGAAGAAAGAAATGGAAAGACAACAATGAAGGAAAACATGCCTTAGGTCGAGAAAACACTTCATGCAACTCCAAGATCAAGAGATAGAATTTCCAAGCATTATGAAAAACATTGCATCTTTATTCGGTTGAGTGCGTTTTATGCTCTGTCTCAACTTTGCTTTCTTCTTTTTCTCATCAATTTTTTTTTTCATTTCATTTTTCATTTTTTTTTTTGAAAGAGGTGAGTGCGTTTTACGCTCCTTCTCACCATTTTATCCTTTGCTTGCTTTTCTTTTTCTTTTTCATGGATGCAAATGGCCTTTGGCCTTATGACTTGCTTGATGAATTCAATCTCTCTCTCTCTCTCTCTCTATAATGCACTTACTATTCCTCTTCCTAAGGTTGGAAGGTCCAAAAAGGTGTATGAAAATGAAGGGTAAGAATGATGGCTCTAAGTGGCAAGCGAAAGGGATTGATTGATTTTTTTTTTTTTTTGAATAACAAAATGGCCAAATGGGGACAAGAAAGAATGCCTTAATCATGTTTGAGTCATGCATGAACAAATATAGCCTCAACCAAGAATCAAAACAAGTTCTAGAGTAGAGATCATGATAGGCGAATGCACACACAAGAAAGACAATAGGCTCAAAATCCTCACGGCTGTAGACTACCCAATCAATCTATCAAATCAAACTCATTGCCAAGTCACTTGAAATCAAGGAAGATAAGATTGAAGTTCTAATCATGCTGGGTTCTTTTAGACTTAATTGCTTAACTTGCAATTCCACGCAAAACAGACTCAACTAGACCCAAGGAAAAAGAAATATGAAAAGATAAAGAAAATGCTGCTAAAATAAGAATGCTGACCCCCCACACTTAGACTTTACATTGCCCTCAATGTAAACATGCAATTCCAATCAAGAATAGGACAAGTAAATGTAAATATTAGGGAGAGAGAAACAGCCTGATGCATCAAATGGAGGTGGCATTGAGGAGATGCAGCTCCTCCACAATATGCTCCTGAAAGCTCTCGTAGAATGGCTTAAGCCGCTGCCCGTTCACTGTGAATTGCTTTGCATTGGACTCGTCCTTGATTGCAACTGCACCAAAGGGAAAAACATGAATAACTATGAAAGGACCAGTCCAACGAGAACGTAACTTACCGGGTATCAACTTGAGACGGGAATTGTATAGCAGAACTTTCTGGCCAACTTCGAATGTCTTCCTCACAATAAGCTTGTCATGCACAGCCTTGGTCTTTTCCTTGTAGATGCGTGAGTTCTCATATGCGTCCATCCTAATCTCCTCAAGCTCTTGAAGTTGGAGCTTTCTTTGGGACCCCGCTTGACTGATGTCCATATTGCATTGCTTCACCGCCTAATATGCCTTATGCTCCACTTCCACCGACAAGTGACACGCTTTTCCAAAAACCAACCTGTAGGGGGACATGCCGATGGGGGTTTTGTAGGCAGTGCGGTAGGCCCATAGCGCATCTTCTAATCTCTTGCTCCAGTCTTTCCTATTGGGCTGGACAGTCTTCTCCAAAATTTGCTTGATCTCCCTATTCGAGACTTCAGCTTGCCCATTAGTCTGTGGATGATAAGGAGTCGCCACTTTGTGTATTACCCCATACTTACGAAGTAGGGTGTCCATCTTTCTATTGCAAAAGTGGGATCCTTGGTCGCTGATGATGGCCCTGGGCATGCCAAACCTGCAAAAGATGTGAGAACGAACAAAATCTGCAACCACAGAAGCATCATCAGTCCTGGTGGCTTTAGCTTCCACCCACTTAGAAACATAATCCACAGCTAACAGAATGTACACATAACCAAATGACACAGGAAATGGACCCATGAAGTCAATGCCCCAAACATCAAAGATTTCACAAAACAATAAGGGTTGTTGAGGCATTTCATTCCTACGTGATATAGTGCCTGTGTGTTGGCAACGTGTGCAATTCTTACAGAACTCATATGAATCCTTAAAGAGTGAAGGCCAATATAATCCAGAATCTAGGACTTTCCTAGCTGTACGTTGGGGACCAAAGTGACCACCACATGCAAGTGTGTGACAAAAATTTAAGACAGATGCAAACTCATGGTTAGGCACACATCTCCTGATGACCTGGTCACTACACATGCGCCACAGATAGGGATCATCCCACACATAATACCGAGCCTGACTCTTAAATTTATTTAGTTGTTCCTTCTTAAAATATGCAGGTAATTTAGAAGCAACTAAATAATTTATCAAATCAGCATATCAGGGCTCAGCACCATGAATGTGGTATAATAACTCATATGGGAAATCATCCCTGATAGGCTGGGAGTCCATGACAGATTGATCTGAGGTGGAAGGAATGCGACTGAGGTGGTCGGCTACCAAGTTCTCCACTCCACTTTTATCCTTGATCTCAATGTCAAATTCTTGGAGCAAGAGCATCCACCTTATCAAACGAGGTTTGGCATCAGGCTTCTTCAAGAGGTACCTAAGAGCTGCATGGTTAGAAAAGACAATAACTTTAGAACTAAGTAAATAGGATCTAAATTTATCCAATGCAAAAACAATAGACAAGAGCTCTTTTTCCGTAGTGGTATAATTAGTCTGTGCCGCATCCAATGTACGCGAAGCGTAGGCTATGACATGGGATTTCTTCTCCACACGCTGGGAAAGGACGACACCCACTGCAAAGTTAGAGGCGTCGCACATCAACTTGAAGGGCAACTCCCAGTCGGGTGGCTGTATGATGGGTGGAAAAATCAATCGACTCTTCAGTTCCTCAAATGCCCGCTTGCACTGCTCATCAAAGTGGAAGGTCATTTCTTTCTGGAGAAGGTGGGAAAGTGGAAGTGCAATCTTGCTGAAATCCTTGATGAACCTCTTGTAAAATCCTGCATGGCCAAGGAAAGAACGCACCTCCCTCACAGAGGTGGGGTAAGGCAATGAAGCAATAACATCAACCTTAGACCAATCCACTTCTATACCCTTCTTAGACAGAACATGCCCTAAAACAATTCCTTGTTCTACCATGAAATGACATTTTTCAAAATTTAAAACAAGGTTCTTTTCAATGCATCTCTCTAGGACTCTACCCAAGCTAACCAAGCAATCATCAAAAGAAGTGCCATAAACTGAAAAATCATCCATGAACACTTCCATGCAATGCTCTAGAAAATCTGAAAATATACTTACCATGCATCGCTGAAAGGTACCTGGAGCATTACATAGACCGAAAGGTATTCTTCTATAAGCGAATGTGCCAAAGGGGCAGGTGAAGGTGGTCTTCTCTTGATCCTTTGGGGCTATCCAAATCTGAAAGTATCCAGAAAAACCGTCAAGGAAATAATAGTGTGACTTACCAGCTAACCTCTCCAACATCTGATCAATGAATGAGAGGGGAAAATGATCCTTTCTGGTTGCTTGGTTCAGCTTTCTATAATCAATGCAGACTCTCCAGCTGTTCTGCACTCTCATGGGGATAAGCTCATTCTGCTCATTTGGGACCATCGTGATGCCCGTCTTTTTCGGAACAACCTGCACGGGACTCACCCACTTGCTGTCAGAAATAGGGTAAATAATATCGGCTGCAAGTAATTTACTTACCTCCTGTTTTACCACATCAAGAATGGTTGGGTTAAGTCTTCTTTGAGGTTGCCTTGCTGGTTTTGCTCTTTCCTCCAATAAGATACGGTGCATACAAACAGATGGGCTGATTCTAGTTATGTCCGCTAAAGTCCACCCAATTGCTTTCTTATTCTTTTTCAGCACGTCCAGCAACTTTCTCTCTTGGTCAGGCTGCAAGTTATTTGCAATGATGACTGGCAGCTTCTCATCTTTCTCCAAGAATGCATACTTGAGGTGTTGAGGCAAAGGCTTGCACTGAATGGTGGGTGGCTGCTGCAAAGAGGGGGCTGACCTATTTGACTGCAACTCTAACTCCAAAGCACTATCAACCTGCTCAACAAGGTCAGTAGCACTATCTTCCACTTGGGAAATGTTAGCATCAAAATCAAACTCATGCCTATGCAAAAATTCAGCAATCTCTAAGCATGCAGCACATTGACTCTCTCCATCACTACAATTAGTGCAAATAATCGTATCTGGGAACTCATGCACAGTGGGGAGTTTATCAATTAAATCAGAAGACTCAGAACATGCTTCATTCACTAACAGGTCAACTCTATTTACTTGAAAAGTGGAATGATCCTCAGTAGGGAATTTGTAACACCCCAATTCCTGGGAGCGTTAACATAACGTAAGATTCCGGGGATAAATTTTTTTTTTTTCAAACAAAAACCCAACACAAAAATCATTCCCCGAAGATCCCGTTACACCTTCTCAGTATATCAACTATGAACCATTAATAAACCAAGACAGGTTCACCAACACAAATGCGGAAGCTAGATCGAAACCTCAACAGGTCATAACCGAAACCACTTTATTTATATATAAAGTTGCACCAACGTTTACATGACGTTTTCAAAAGTAAATAACATAACTGAAAAGACATAATGTAAACTATTCGCTAATCGCCGTCACTCCTCGACGATTCCTTTCCCTTTTGCACCGCTGCCTTCACCTGGAACGTTTGAATATTCCAGGGACAAAGTCCAAATTAGATGATGAATCATCTAAGTGAGAGTTCAAAACACATTTTTCATGAATAATGCAAGACATGAAATAAACCAATACACCCGGTAAGCCCTAACTCAAGAGAATTTCCGCGCGCTTAACCCTACCATGGGGAAAGAACAATCTCTCTAAAAGCTATGCCACCACACCGACTCGACGACACGACGACGCGACGCGATTCTAGCTTAAATGGGGCTGCCAACGCATCTCACCAGAATACGTTCCCACCTTAAGCATCCAGGAACCACCATACAATCCCAACTCCAAAATTTCACATGGACCGCCTAGTCGTCCTAGTGCAACTTCCCTGGCCAAACGGCCTGGCACGGAAATCAAGGCGGCTATCCTAACATGCACACCTAGCATCAAATACCCCTATTATTTCGTCATGCCCTTGGAGAATTACGGCTACACTATCCAGACAACATCCTAGGCTGACATCCCACATGAAGAACACAGTATGGACCACCTAGTCGTCCTAGTGCAACTTCCCTGACCAAACGGTCTGGCACGGAAACCAAGGCGGCTATCCTGACATGCACACCAGCATCAGATACCCCTATTATTCCGTCACGCCCTTGGAGAATTATGGCTACACTATCCAGACAACATCCGAGGCTGACATTCCATACGTACACATAAAACTCAAGACAATGCCACAATTTACAATTCAATGCATCGTATAAACAACATTTATAAAATGCAATGCACAGTTTAAAACGTTTAGGGACAAACCTCCCTCATAAATCCAACCGTCACCGGTTACCATTTTAATGCACAAAACCATTTTGCATGAAATCACCATATGTTCAGATAGAACAAGCACAATAAATCAAGTTTTGGGGGCAAACACTCACAACTTAAAACCAAGTTTTTCGGTAGAACACTCACCTTGAACGAAACTCAGAACACCTCGAATCTTGTGCCCAACCTCAATTTTCGTACAACTCCTCAAGTCTTTTAACCAAACCACCTCCTTACAGGTCCTCACGCGCTGCCTAAGTGCTCTACGCGTGTGATGCCTCGCGTATGCTTTAAAAACCCTCTATCCACTAAACCCGAAGCACTCTCGTCTAGCACAAATGTATCACAGCTTCGAATGAGAGAATCCTTAGCCTTGAGCCCCTATTTATATGTTTAGGAAACTTAGCCACCAAGAAATATATATATTCTGCAATCATTTCAAATCTTTCAAAATCTTTTCCAATCATTCCAAATCTTCTAATATTTTCTATAATCATTCCAAATCTTTTGATATCTTTTGCAATCATTCCAAAATCTTCTAAGATTCTCTGCAATCATTGTAAATCTTCTATAATCATTCCAAATCTTCTAATATCTTTTGTAATCATTCCAAAATCTTCTAAGATTCTCTGCAATGATTGTAAATTTTCTATAATCATTCCAAATCTTCTAATATCTTTTGTAATCATTCCAAAATCTTCTAAGATTCTCTGCAATCATTGTAAATCTTCTATAATCATTCCAAATCTTCTAATATCTTTTGTAATCATTCCAAAATCTTCTTATATTCTCTGCAATCATTGTAAATTTTCTATAATCATTCCAAATATTCTAATATCTTTTATATAATCATTCCAAAATCTTGTAAGATCTTCTGCAATCATTGTTATCCAAATCAAATCTTTTCTTATTCAATCAAATCTTATACAAATCTTATCCTTAAAGTCATCATGAGCCTTCATCTTATCTCTAACGTCATCATGAGACTTCATCCTTATCTCTAAAGTCATTTATGAAGCTTTTTCCTGAATCTCCCAAATGCCCTTAGTAAAAAAGATTTCAAGAATTAGACTTTGGCCCGAACTTTTGGATAATTGCACTTAGACCCTTTTGAACATGGTCCCTGGGCTAATTTTTAATTGCATTTTAGTCCCTAAAAATGGACTAATTGCGCTAATGCCCCTAATTTTTAGGTAAATTACACTTTTACCCCAACCTCAAAAATTACGATTTTGCCCCTGGCTCAAAAACTGAACTTCTCTTTACAGACCTTTATAACCCTTTGAAATATCCTAAAACATTCTCTTTAAAATTCTGAAAAAATATCGTTTCGATCTCCCTCTGTCAATTTCGAAAAAACTGCACTTAGGCCCGAATCTTCGTTTTAGCTATAAACCCTTTTGTTTCTTTCAAAAATTACTGAAGGGTTACTCTATATGCCAAATATGAACTTCCTCGGGGTTCCATTGACTTCCCGGATGCCCCGTACGATAATTCAGTATTTCAGCCTAAATCACAATTGCTTTTTTTTAGCTGTACCGGGAACCGTTCCCGATCCAACTTCTTTTGATGCCTAAAATCATAACTCGTATTATTTGTCGATACTATACCATTTTCCTTGGCTATCTAGGGTCCAGGGTACTCCCTCTGACTAATTCTATCGTTCAAAGTTGCATTAGTGTACCCTATAGTCTTATTTTCCACAAAGTCCATTTATGCCCTTCATCAAATATTATTTATGACCTCAAATCATTCTCGGGTATTACAGAATTTCATGGCATCAAGTATCTTGAAGTTAATTGTGTTACCAGCAAATTCCATGGAAAGTGTACCCTAATGCACATTGATAATAGTTCTAGCAGTTTTTAAGAATGGTCTCCCTAGTATCAAGGGTGCATGCTCAAGTGCGCTGTCATCTTCCATATTCAAAACATAAAAATCAGCTGGAAAGATTAAATCCTTAACCTTAACCAGCACATCTTCTAGGACTCCAGTGGGGTGTGCAGTACTTGTAACACCCGGTGTTACAGGTGTTAAAAGAATGAGAAAGAAAGTGAGAAAATTCCAAAATTGCCCTTGAGAAGGTGTTGGATCCTTGAGATTGAGGGTGCCCTATGAGAGGGGTATTTTGGTAAATTGGAAATAATTCCTATGTGGAATTAGGTATGTAAGTGAATAAAATCCTAATTTGGTGTTTATGTGGAAATATATGGGATTAATAAATTCACAAGGGGTAATTGGGAATTTAGAATTTAATTCCATAAAGGAAATTTAATTTTGGAGATAGGAAAAATGGTGGATATTAAATTATTGGAGGAGAATAATTATATTTTCCCTAAGTTATGAATTAATGTGGTAATGCCACTTGGAGAGATGAGATTAAACTTGGAAGCCAAGGTTAGTGTCTTGTGGTGACACTTGGCATTTTGTGGTTCAAGTATAATTGGGGTGATTTAATTAAATACAAAAGAAATGATAAATGGTCTTTCAAGCATTTAATGAGAGGCATGATAATTTGGATTAAAGAAAATCCAAAACAAAATGGTAAATGGTCACCATTAATGCCTTGGAAAATATGAGATTTATTTAAATGCATAAGAAAGTATTTATGTCTTTCAAAATTGGTCTCTCATGTGATGGTTGGAGAGTGACCAAGTTAAATAAATAGAAAAGAAATCCTATTTTGAGATTTAAAGACAAGATCAAGGGTGGAGAAATGGTCTTGAATTTCTAAGGGTTGAGATTAAAAGTCAATGAGCACATGGATTGTGTTTTCTTGAATGGTAGGGATTTAGTCTTGAAAAAGGGAAAAGAAATCTAAGGGTGGAGATTTAAGAAGACCAAATGACATGGATTGTGCTTGTAATTGAAGGTTGAGATCTTCTCTTGAAAAGTAATTAAAATCCAACGGATGGGATTAAAGAAGACAAAAAGCACTTGGATTGTGCTTCTTTGGAGGGATGAGATTTTCTCTCATAAAGTGGGAAAGATCCAATGATGAGGATTTATTCTTGAAATGTTAGAAATGAGTATAAAAAGAGAAAGATGGCTTTATGCTCAAACTTTTCTCCATTTGTAGAGCTTGGAAGGAGAAGCCTTCCAATGAGTAAAGAAAAGAGAAGAAGAAGAAGAAGGAGGAAAGAAAGAGAGCGAAAGAAATCTCCCATGGAGGAAAAAGTGAAGAAGAAGAAGTAAGGGGTCAAGGTAAGATCCAATTTTCTTCTCTTTATTTTGGTTTTCTTTGTATGCAAAGTAAGTTCTTGTTGGAATGTCATCTTAGATGGGAGAAGATGATGATGGGAGCTCTCTTGAAATGAAGATTGGAAGATTCAAGAATAAGGTAAGGGATAGCCCCATGGGATGGTGGCTTGCAAGTTGTAAGTATGATGCATGATTTCTATGTGTGCATTAGCATGTGTTTGTGCTAGGACCTATGGCCATGAGGTTGAGTGGGGTAGGGTAGATTAAAGCCTCAAACCAAGGTGGTTGTGAGGATGTTGAAGCCCTAACCATGTTGCATACATGCATTGGCATCACATTTATTTTCATGTTCATACTATTGTCATTGCACCCTTATTGAGCTTAATAGCTCATGAGGTTTTTATCCTCACCATGTAGGTATCTCATGTGCAAGAAGGAAGGGATCTTGGAAGGTTAAGCATACTTGATGAAATGAAGACCCTAAGGAACTCATGTAATTTAGCTTGGGTTTTGGAAGCCTAAGCATGTTGTAAATTACTTTTATTTTTTTGATGTATGATGTAGCAAATATATTGTAAAGCTACATTCTTAATAAAAGGGGATTTAAGCATCAAGGGGTTGTGTAAGCTTTGTTGCAAATTAGTGAATGGTTGATGTGTGTTGTGGAAGCATCAAGAATTTTGTTTAAGCCTTATTTGTGGAGAAATAAAGGTAAATTTGAAGAAAAGTGAGGTATTTTATTCATTTTAATTTCTGAAAAAAAAAAAGAGAAATTGGGTTTGGAAGCCCCAAGAGAAAAAAAAAAAGGAAGAAGAGAAAAAAAAAAGGGGGCAGCAGTGGGCTGCTGGATCAGCAGCAGGCCGCAGGCGGCCAGCCGGGCGCGGCAGGCGCGCAGGGGCGCGCGGCCAGCCCGTGCGGCCGCGGGCTGCGGCCGCCCCAGGCAGCGCGCGGCTGGGCCCAGGGAGGGCCCAACCGGCCGTGAGGCCCGCGCGCGGGAAAAAAAAAAAGGGAAAAAATTTCAAAAATTAGGGGAATAAAAGGGGAAATAATAGGGCCCAATTTTGGGAGATTTTGGGCTATAGAAGAAATTATAAAATCCCTGAAGGAGTCCCCGAGCAATGAAATGTTGGAAAAATTGGAGGATTTTTTTCGAGTATGAGTTTTCCCCTTAGTTTAGCTAGGCGTTAAGAAGCATCTTGAAGCCCTTGGGCGGTGTAGCGGGTTATTTCTTCATTCATAAGAAACTCGCGAGGTCCTAGGGTGTTTATGGATCCTGGGTAAGCGAAGGGCCAGACGAAGCCTAGTTCCCACCTAGGGCGTTTCTTCTTGAAACATAGTCCGCCCTTCATCTCAGACCGGGCAGGTGAACAGTTCGGGTAATTATTCACGAGTAACTCCCGTAAGTGGGAGCGGGGCGTTACAGTACTTCTATTTGCCAGCTGGACAACCACTCCAGTTGGCTTCAAAGGACCACACTGCAATGGATGCACCTAAATCTAGTAAAGCATTGCTAAATTGCATGTCTCCTATAGTACAAGGAATGGAAAACGTCCCTGGATCTTTACACTTTGCTGGCATGGCAGGTTGGATAAGGGCAGAGACATTTCTTCCAAGGTTGACTTGTTCATTCCCTCTTAACCTCCTCTTGTGCGTACACAAATCTTTGAGAAATTTTGCATACTTGGGGATCTGTCTGATGGCTTCAAGAAGGGGTATATTGACTTCCACTTTCTGGAATGTCTCCAAAATCTCTTTATCTAATTCAACCTCTGCTCTTTTCTTGTTTTGTGTTGCTCGATGTGGGAATGGTAGGGGCTGGTTGTTGGAAGACTCTCCTTGTTCTTGATAGCTGGAGTTTGGCTGCTTGGCTTCTTGGATTGAGGAGGGTTGCTGCTCTTTGCTACCCTCTACATGCTGCTTCATGTTTGATGATGGTGGAGGGGTTGGGATGATTACTTCTTTTCCAATTCAAAGCATGATGGCACTAACATTACCCCTCGGATTGGCAACTGGTTGTGAAGGAAGCTGCCCCGAACCTTGACTCCTCAACTCATTGATGTTTGTGGCTAGCTGGCCTATTTGGGTCTCCAAATTTTGAATTATGGTTTCTATTTTTTGCTGGAATTGGAGTGTATTGGCTGCTAGTTGTTTAACAAGATCATCCAAGCTAGGTTCTGACTTGGGTAATGGAGGTGCTCGTTGCATGGCTTGATTCGGCCTTGGGGGTGGAGCATGGTTGCTGGAAATTGAAGGATGGAACCTCTGCTGAAATGGTTGATTCTGGTGTGGCTGTTGCTGCACATGTTGATTGGAAGGGCCGCCATATCTGAGGTTCAGATGGTCTCTCCAACCTGGATTGTAGGTGGGGGAAAATGGATCATATCTGTTTGGAGGTTGTGGTTGGCTGTGCTGCTGGTGCTGGAATGGTCTACCAGGAAAAATGCCTGCACAGATCTCATTATTTTCTTGCAACTGTGGGCATTGATCTGTTATATGGGATGGCAAGGAGCAAATGCCACAAAGCTGCTGCTGGGGTTGCTTTCTCTCTAATGCCAACTGCCTGACCATGGAAGCTAATTCCTCAAGCTTGTTTTCTATCCTCTGAAGGTCCATAGTGGCAGCCACACTGACTTCATTGATGGCTTTTGTAGGAGTGTTAATTTTGGTGCCAAACTGCTGGGCATTTTGTGCCATCTTTGATATCAGCTCTTGTGCAGCTGCTGGGGTCTTCTCTGCCAAGGCTCCTCCACTTGCAGCATCTACCAAGTACCTGTCCATGGGGATTAGACCTTCATAGAGATATTGAACTAGGAGTTGGTCACTTATCTGATGGTGAGGACAGCTGGAACACAACTTCTTGAATCTCTCCCAGTACTCATGTAGAGTCTCACCACTCATCTGCCTTATACCACAAATTTCCTTCCTTATTGATGCTGTTTTGGAGGCTGGGAAGAATTTTTCCAGGAAGATCTGTTTCAATCCATCCTAGCTGGTAATAGTAGCTGGTGGCAGGTAATACAACCAGTCATTGGCTGATCCATCAAGTGAGAATGGGAAGGCTCTCAGCTTGATTTGCTCTTCATCTACTCCTTGTGGCCTCATGATTGAGCAAACAACATGAAACTCTTTTAGATGCTTGTGCGGATCCTCTCCTGCAAGACCATGAAACTTGGGCAACAAATGGATCAGTCCAGATTTTAGTTCAAAGTTAGCATCCAACTGTGGGTATTGAATACATAGGGGCTGATAATGCACATCAGGTGCAGCCAGCTCTCTAATGGTTCTACCATCCAAATGACCATGATTTAAATTATTTCCATGATTTCCATTATTGCCATTACCATTATTTCCATTACCATTATCTGCCATATTGATGAATTCTGGAATAGGTTCGGATGAAGTATTAGAAACACTGTTAGGGTAAATCCTATCCCTAGACTTAAGCTCTTTAGCTTGCCTTCTAAGAGTGTTCTCTAATTCAAGATCCAAATCAAGTAATTTTTCCTTAGAGGACCTGGTCATGCACTAGAGATCAGCACAAAAACAGCACACAAAATGGCCTATGCATACCAAGAACTCAAAAGCTCAAAAACATAAAAACACAGAAACACAAAAACACAAAACGTGTCAAACAAGAAGCCCTTAGATGATTTTTTTATGCAATTTTTCACAAAATTTCAACACAAAAACATCGAGGGACCTAAAGACACTAAAAACCACACAAAATTAGCCACTGAGAAACACAAAATGGCCCAAAAAGTGGTCTAAACGTTGAAATTTGGCCAAAAAATGCTCTCCTCACCGCAAACTAGTGACTCTTGATCCTCACACCCCTATTTCTTTGGACACCAAAAATCAGCTCAATCGGAGCAAGTGGAAGGCTGTGAACAGTAACCGGGAAAACTGATTTTTCCCTCAAACCGGCTCCTATTTTGCCTCAGAAACCACTCTATATGCAAGAAAACATCAATGGGGCATATGGACTTGAAAGAATATCAAGTAGGGATGAGAAATCAAGAGGATAGAACCGGTATCTTGAGCTCAATCCTTAAATCTTGCTATCTGTCATGGAGGTGGTCAAAAACGCTGTTAAATGGAAGGCTGTTGTGGCTGATCTTCTCTTGGTTGCAGCTGTTGGTGCCTATCTGCCAAACGAAAAGGAAGATTAGTGGGGAAGGGAAAGACAACGTTAAAAGGAATGTTAAAAGAGAGAAAATAAAAGGAAAAGGTGAAGAAGAAAAACGGAATGTCCTCTTGGTCAAGTGATCTGCTGTCAGAGGCAGAAAAGTGGACTTCAGCTTTCTCTAAATAAAGGAAAAAAAAACGGTTATGCTCCTGATCTGCTGCAGCCCCTTTTTTTTTTTTTTTTTTGTTGTTGGGTTGTCTACTTGCTGTGAGCTTGCTTTTCAGCACCTATCAGAGCACCTGAAGACCACACAAGAACACAAGGTAGTGATACTAAAAACCAGAGAAGGACTGCAGGTGTTTTTTTGCTTTTTCAGTTGCTGCAGGGTTGCTTTTCCAGTTGTAGGTCGTGCAGCCCTCTCCAACAGCCACTTCTTTGTTCAAAAATAATTCTAGAAATAAGAAAATAGAAAAGGAAAATACACACACACAAAAATAAGATCGAAAAGGCAAATAAGGCTTTTCTGTTGCTGCTTGCTATCAGTTTATCTCAAGAACAGAATAGAATAGCTCTTCAAGTTTGTGAGCAACAGCTGATAACCTTATCACCAAGAACACAAAACAGACAAAACACGCAAATAAGAAAACAAAACAAACAAAAAATAGGGTCGGTCCTCTATGTTTTTAGAAGAAAAACTTGGCTCCCCGGCAACGGCGCCAAAATTCTGGCCGGCGGCTATCGAACCACCCCAGATTAGATATCTATGTATCTCTTCTCTAGTTTGCAGCAAAGTGCACCCTAGGTCGTCTCTCACAAGGAGCCTCACTTTCTTCTACCAACAAGGAGAACCAATATAAACAACAGTTTGTTTAGGGGGGGTGTAACGACCCGGTCCCACTTACGGGCGCCACCGGTAAATAATCGACCGAATTACTCACCCGACAAACCACAACTGAAGGGTTGGACTATGTTTCAACAGGAAACGCCCTAGGTGGGAACTAGGCTTCGTCCTTCCCTTCGCTCCACTCAGGAATTGGTCTCAACTCAACAAGAAAAATCCAGCGGACCAAGACACGAAACCCGAGTGAGCTTCACCTCTCTTCAGCTCGCCCCATAGCAAGCTAGAGGTGACCCAGGCACAAAGCTAGCATAACAAACATTTCGCTGAGTATTGGGGATTTATGAGAACATACCTCGCTGATCTTTACTCGATCCGAACTTGGCTTCAATAACCCAAGCCACATATATAATGAACAATTTCACAATCATTTATCACACTACGATGATTACAACAATTAGATACAACCAACTCTCAACAAGTATACATTTACTCACAAGGGTATGCACGCATCACACCACATGGCTACGTACAAGAGGTAATAAAATACAAAACTCGGGCAACACAGCTAGTTGTCACAGCAGCCTCCCGGCACCATTCCTGTTCGCATCTGGACTTGCATCATCTACACATGAGGTAAAACCTCATGAGTCATAAAGACTCAATAAGGGTGCAATGCATGTAAATATGAATATAATCATGTTTATGTATGCCAAATGCATGCAAATGAGGCTAGGCTCACACATCCTCACAACCCACTAAGGTTTGAGGCATCAACCTATCAGCCCCCACCACTAGTCCTCCTTATGGCCACAGGTCCACTAGTTCTTGCATCATACAAGATATAACCACTACATGCCAGTGCAACATAAAAACATTATCGAGCATATTTACCAACTTGCAAGGCCACCTCCACATGGGGCCGTCCCTTACCTGGCTCGAAGCTTCATCTCTGCCTCGGCACGAATTCCAACCTGAATCTCAAGCTCTTCTAGGATCACCGTCTCCTCGGTCGAACCTAGATACAACCACACACAAAATCCCAACTCCATTAACCTCCGGCATTAAACCAATGCCCTCAACTACGCCGCACATCACCAAAATCATTCATTAACAAATTTCAAATAACCCCAACACAGGGTTTAATCCAACTAATATTACCTAATTCATTATCTCACATAATGAAAATAATTAAATTAATTTACTTCAATTAATTCAAAAGAATTAATTAATTACTTCATTCAATTTGGAAGGAAAAATCGGCCAAATGCCCACGCCGACGTTGCTTCACGAGCTGCCGTCATGCCCGAAATCCCATTCTCGAGCTTCCGGTATGCTCTACAAGCCTCAAAATAATTTCATGGACTTTTCCCCAATTTTCTGGAATTTTTCAGTATTTTTCCTTATTTTTCAAGATTTTCTTATTTTCTTTTTTTTTCTTTTCAATTTCTTTTTCATTTTCTATTTTCCTTCCTCCCCCACTATTCATCGTCTCCTTGCTCGGCCTCATTCTCGCGCGCGAACAGCACCTGCGCGCTGGCCACCACCGTGGTTGGCCTCTCCAGCAGCCACTCGCGGCCAATGCCGCTGCTCACGATGCCATCAAACACCCCAGCTCAGCTGCGTAGGGCGGCCTCCACCGCAGCCACCACCGCGATCTCCCGAGCCTTCTGCCATCATCGGCCCTAACGCACAGAGCCGCCACTACGCGCGGCCGTTTCTGGCCGCGAGCTTCGCCTCCAACAGTCGCCGCCAGTTGCCGCATCTTCGCCCAAGCATCGTTGCCACCACTGCGAGCCGCTCGCGCCTCCAGTCGACGCCTCTACAAGCGTTGCAACCAGCAGCCATGGCCGGTAGCTAAAGCTTCCAATGCCGACATTGGAGCTTCTTGAAGCTGCCGAGACCACCGCCTTCAGCCGATCCAGCTTTGCCCAGCCTCCCTCACTGCTTCGCTTCCTCTGCAACGCTCGGCTATGGAAGCCTTCGCTGCAACTGGCCGCTATCGCGGCCTCTAATGCTGCCTCCATCGGCGCCTCTCCCTCATCTCTTCTCTCTCTCTTTGCTTCACTCGGCCAAGAGCTCTCTCTCTCAGCCTTACTCTCTCTCGATCTCCTCTCTATCTTGGCTCTCTTGCAATGCTCTCTCTCATTTCTTCTCTGTTTCGGCCATTTCAAATTGCAGATATAAACACTAGGAAGCTTCCTTGAAGCTTCCTCACATACACACGCGCGGATATATATGTATATATATAAATTATATATAAACCCCAAATTTCACATTAATTCTCCAATAAAATTCCTTAATCCCACTTAAAGAATATAATAATTACACTTGAGAATCCCTAATTCCACTTAGGAATTTTTAATAATGCCATTTGGGCCCTCGAAGCCTAATTTAATTATTCTTAAGCCACACCAAGACTTGATTTCTTCAAAAATTAATAACCAACTTTACTCGATAAAGCCGATTTCGTCCCTGCGCCTGCACAGGACCTTTATTCGATCCGAAAATGCCTAAGGGTTGCCTTATACGCAAAACCGGACCACCCTTAGGGTCCTCTCAGCTTCTCGGAGGTCCCCTATGACCATTCGGGACTGGCACCCATTTGGGCTTATACCGAAATTATTCTGAAAATTATTCCCGGTCGGACCGCTTCCAGCGTCATTAATCTCATCTCGAGACGCTCATCAATCTCTTGCCCTCTTCCCTGGACATCCAAGTCCTGAGGCACTCCTTGCCGCCAACTCGACAATTTATATTAATTAATTTCTCAAAATTTACTCTTGGGCTTTCCGAGCCACCCGGGATCCTTTCAAAAATAATCAAACTTTATTTTTTTTTAATACCATGTAATACCGGGTATTACATTCCACCCTCCTTAAAGAATTTCGTCATCGAAATTCACTTTGCCTTAATCTCTTGCCCAAGATAATCACATTCTCTAGCTACTCTCCGAATCTCCAGCTCGAGAATCTCGTAGCCGAACTATTTCTCAGCCTTCACCTTGGGTTATTCCCACCTCAAGGCTTCACTTAGGCATTTGGTCCTCCACCTCTCGAGGACGTTCACCAACCGAATATCGCTTTGGCCTCCAGCCAAACGGCACCACTGGTCGCTGGTCCTGCTTACTGCAACGACATTCATCTCCAGATGAATTTTCTCTGCCTCGAAGCATTGATTTGCATGTTTACTTCCCATTCCCCCTTTTTGCATCAACCGAAACAACTCTCACAAACATTGCATTACTAATCAGTCTACCACGATTTTACGCTGATCACACACGGCAACGTTTCCCACTGCCAATCACACATGGCCACGATTTTACGCTGGTCCAACCAGCAACGTCTTAGCACTAATCATCAGTCGCAATGTTTCTTTTTTTAGTGCCCACAAGACACTCAGACACCCATTTATCATGGCACCCAGCCATTTATTACAAGCATGCAGAGTTTGAGTCAATCCTCATGGCAACCTCTCCCTACTTGATCAACTAACCATGCTAGCACTACATGGGAAGCAACCATTACCATCCAACTTCGACCATTTCATACATGGTCTTCTACCTTGACCAACCGACCCTCATTTATCGATATGATCATGCATAATTGACTTACCGAACACCATGCCAGGCTATTCTCATTTCAACCATACGTGCACTGCCCGAGTTCACCTCGAGCTTGGTGATGCACGCACCATTACATTCTCACCTCGAGCTTAACCATTGTAATGACCCGCTCCCACTTACGGGCACCACCGGTAAATAATCGACCGAATTACTTACTCGACAACCACAACTGAAGGGTTGGACTATGTTTCAACCTGAAACGCCCTAGGTGGGAACTAGGCTTCGTCCTTCCCTTCGCTCCACTCAGGAATCGGTCCCAACTCAAGTAAGAAAAATCCAGCTGACCAAGATCCGAAACCCGAGTGAGCTTCACCTCTCTTCAGCTCACCCCATAGCAAGCTAGAGGTGACCCAGGCACAAAGCTAGCATAATAAACATTTCGCTGAGTATTGGGGATTTATGAGAACATACCTCGATGATTTTTACTCGGTCCGAAGTTCGGCTTCTCCAACTAAGCCATATACCACGAACAATCTCACAATCATTTATCACACTACGATGATTTCAACCATTAAATACATCTAGTAATCAATATCGTTTACATTCGATTACATGAATACATATAAAAAAATTACAAGAGGTTACACAACAACACATCTCAGGCAACAAGCTAATTGCCACAACAGCCTCCCGGCACCATCCCTACTTGCATCTGGACTTATATTATCTACACATGAGGTAAAACCTCATGAGTCATAAAGACTCAGTAAGGATGCAATGCATGTAAATATGAGTATAATCATGTTTATGTATGCCAAATGCATGCAAATGAGGCTAGGCTCACACATCCTCACAACCCACTAAGGTTTGAGGCATCAACCTATCAGCCCCCCCACCACTAGTCCTCCTTATGGCCATAGGTCCACTAGAGCTTGCATCACACAAGATATAACCACTACATGCCAATGCAACATAAAAACATTATCAAACACATTTACCAACTTACAAGGTCACCTCCACATGGGGCCATCCCTTACCTGGCTCGAAGCTTCATCTTTGCATCGGCACGAATTCTAGCCTAAATCTCAAGTTCTTCTAGGATCACCGTCCCTCCGGTCGAACCTAGATGCAACCACACACAAAATCCCAACTCCATTAACATCCGGCATTTAACCGATGCCCTCAACTATGCCATATACCGCAAAACCCCCGACAATAAACTTCAACAAAAACAACCCCAACCAAGGCATAAACCAATCAACTAATTACATTTCATTATCTCACATAATGAAAATATTTTGAAAGAATTAAATTAATTACCTTGATTAATTTGGAGAAGAAAACCGATCAAACGCCCACACCGGCGTTGGCTCTCGAGCTGCCACTTGCACCAAGAATCTCGATCTCAAGCCTCTGCCACGCTCCTCGTGTCCCCAAATAATTTTCAGACTTTTTCTAGAATTTTCTGGAATTTCCTCCTATTTTTCCAGATTTTTCCCAAATTTTCTTTATTTTCTTTTTCCTTTAATTCTTTTTCTTTTTATTTTTCCTCTCCTTCTCACTGTTCTTCTTCTTCGGTTCTTCTTCTTCCTGCATCTCGAGCATGAACAGGGCCCCCTCTCGCCTGGCCTTCCTGGCCGAAGCTCCTACTAGCGACGCCTTGGCCAGCCATCACCGACAGCACCATGCCATCGTCGGCCGACCACTTCCGCCACGAGCACCGCAACCCGCGCCTCACGCATTTGCTGTGTGCAACCAGCCCCGCTGCAACCAGCAGCAACTTTCGGCCACTGAGGCTTCCAACGCCACCACTGGAGCTTCTTCACGCTGCCGGAACCGCCGCTCCACGTTGCTGTTGCGTCGCCAACCTCCCTCGCGACCATCGACCTTCGTCGCTGCTGGCCATGGCGGTTGCTGCTCCAGCATTCGGCTGCCACGCTTGTTGCAGCTACTTCAGGCCGCCACCAGCCATCGCTTCAGGCCGGCCTTCGACCCTTTCTCTCGGCTAAACTCAGCCTCCCACGAGCTCTCCTCCACAAGCCGCTGCTGCTCCACCCGGAATCGCCCCTGGCCTGTTGCAACCAACTTCCATGATCGGCTATGGCAGCTGCTGCCATGGCCGATCGGCCCTCACACTCTCAAACTCTCTATCTCTCACTCTCATAATCTCTCTCTCTCTTGCACTCGGCTCCTCCCTCCCGAGCTCTCTGTTTCCCCCTCTCTGTTCGGCCATTTCAAAATTTGAAATGCTCACAGCACTCACTTACCCGCATATATACATCGATATATATATATATATATAAATTGCATATTAATGCCCCCATTTCTCTATATTCCATTTAAGAATATTTAGATTGCACTTGGGAATTTTCTATAATTGCACTTAGACCCTCCCAAGGCTTTAAATTATACCACCAAGCTACACCACTTCTCGATTTATCAAAAATTAATAACCGACCGCTACTCGGGAATGCCGACCTTGTCCTTGCGCCTGCACGGGACCTTTATTCGACCCGAAAACACTTAAGGGTTGCCTTACTCAGAAAACCGAACCACCCCTAGGGTCCCCTCAACTTCCAGGAGGTCCCCTCCGACTATTCGGTATTGGCACCCACTCGGGCTTATACCAAATTTATTTCAAAAATTATTCTCGATCGGACTGCTTTCAGCGCCATTATCTTCATCCCGAGATGCTCATCAATCTGTTGCCTTCTTCCCTGGACATCTAAGTCCCGAGGCATTCCCTGCCACCAATTTGGTAATTTATATTAATTAATTACTCGAATTTGACTTTTGGCCTTCCCGGACCACCCGAGGCCCTGTCAAAATAGTCAAAACTTATTTATTTTCAATACCATGTAATATCGGGTATTACATTCCACCCTCCTTAAAGAATTTCGTCCTCGAAATTCACTTTACCTTAATCTCCTGCCCAAGATAATCACATTCTCAAGCTACTCTCCAAATCCCCTGCTCGAGAATCTCGTAGCCGAACCATTTCTCAGCCTTTACCTTGACTTATTCACCTCAAGGCTTCACTTAAGCATTTGGTCCTCCGTCTCTCAAGGACATTCACCACTGAACACCGCCTTGGCCTCCAGCCAAATCGCGCCACTGGTCGTTGGTCATGCTTACTGCAACGATATCCATCTCCGGATGGATTTTCTCTACCTCGAAGCATCGCTTTGCAGTTTTACTTCCCATTTCCCCTTTTTCGCATCAACCGAAACAACTCTCACTAACATTGCATTACTGATCAGTCTATCACGATTTTACGCCAATCACACACGGCAACGTTTCCCACTGCCAATCACACATGGCCACGATTTTACGCTGGTCCAACCAGCAACGTTTTAGCACTGATCATCAGCCGCAATGTTTCTTTTAGTGCCCACAAGACACTCAGACATCAATTTATCATGGCATACCGTCATAAATCACACACATGCATAGCTTGAGCCGATCCTCATGGCAATCTCTCATTACCGATCAACTTATCACGCTAGCACAAGGGAAGCACCCATTTGGCCCACCCTGCCAACTTCGACCATTTCACACATGGTCTTTTACTTTGACGAGCTGACCCTCATTTATCGATACGATTACTCA
This sequence comes from Diospyros lotus, assembly GCF_014633365.1. Taxonomy (NCBI): domain Eukaryota; kingdom Viridiplantae; phylum Streptophyta; class Magnoliopsida; order Ericales; family Ebenaceae; genus Diospyros; species Diospyros lotus. The sequence continues at coordinate 21,198,787 of NC_068342.1, forward strand.
AAATCGACATACCTAACACCATGCCAGGCAAATTCATATTTCAACCATACGTGCATTACCCGAGTCCCACTCGAGCTTGGTGATGCACGCACCATTACAATCTCACCTCGAGCTTACCCATGCTCGGGCCCCAACCTTCTCCCAACCAGGAGCTCTTCGCATAAGCACACAGAGGTACTTAGGCTTTCTCACTAGCCGATATCACACGCTAGTAGGGGTTTCATACCGCAAACAAGGAACTCTTCACTGAGCAACCCCTTTTCAATTCCTCATCCCATTTCAACCTTTACGATCATGTCCCATGCTAGGCCTTACCTTGGCTGTTAAACCCTACCACGAGTCAAGGATCCTACCATTTTGCTTAAGGTCGCAGAACCATTAATCGGCCCTCGTCATCACCCACGGTGCGTGGCACAAGTGATTGGCTTATTACCATCTGCACAATCACTTATTGCATCGCACCTGTAGGATGACTCGTGCCTTTGGTCCGCACCTCAACAAGCTAACACGGTAACACCCCCACTCTTGTAGCGGTCTTCTAGCCAAGTTTACTCGCCCAGCTTCAATTTCATTGGGACCCCCTTTTTTTTTTTTTTTTTCTCACATTTCTCAACAAAGCCTCTTACTCTTGAAGCACGAAACTTTTCGACAATCCCAAAATTAGGTTCATTCTCAATTTACGATAAACACCTGATTTAAACCATGCTTAATGGTTCCCTTTGTCCTCCTCGGCAAGGACAACACCACAACAGTAACGAATTTCTCCCCCATGGTCGTTGCATCTCAAATTTCACAGGCACCAGCCTTCATGGCCATTCACACTCGATTTCGAGGTCCTACCATGCACCATGGTTACCCTTGACCTTCCTGACAACTTCTTCTCCCTGACAGCGATGATGACACTACCATGTCATCTCCAAAGACTTGCTGCTCCATGAATTTCACTGCTCAACGCAACCGGCACGACCCCACTCTTAGGCCGCCTTCCTCAAATCACTTTGCTATGCTTACAGCAGCTAGCCAATTCCCTGAGAGACTCTGGCTTCTCCCAGACTTCTTATAACCTTTGCTTCCATCAGCTCACACCTCAGTGAGTGACCACATTGGCTCTAATGCCATCATCATCAGCTAAGACGACCTCTTGCCATCGCTTAGCGCCACATCAGATCGCAATCGCGACTCATGAGCCACCAACGCCATTGACCGACTACTCTCGCGACACTGCACGATCATGGCCAGTCACTGCTTGCCGCTGCCGCTATCACCGGTCGGCACCTTCGGTCACCCTTGGCTACCCTCAGTCGGTCACCAATCAGCTCCACTGGTTGATTTCCTTTCACACCGTTAACCCTAACCTCGAGGTTAAATCTTATCAATTGCCCACACTCCAAGGCATCCCTCTAGCTGTATAACACTCACAGCTATCAGGTGATTTCATCACCTAAACGCCATTCCTAGGGACCAATCTCGTCCCATAAGCTCTTCCTTCAAGCTCTCTTTACTCATTAGCGACATCTTAAATTCGCCTTCACCTTCCATCTAATCAACTCGATTAGCTTTAGCCGGATCGCCCGGCTCAACCAACACAACCTTCCTCCAGACACTACACTTGCAATCATCAACTATGACTTCGATTTAAACTCCACCCACTGGAAATCACCCCTGTCCCTCCTGTGGAACTCACACTTCCACACGATGCCGTAGGTCTTGCCTTCCTACTTAGGCACTTGCCATCACGATGGCTTTCTCCGGGTGATCCATTCTGATAGAGTTTTAGTGCCTTTGAAGGTCTATCTAGTGTTGTGGCCCCGTGCCCAACGTTTCTTAGGAGAACATCTCAAGTTCTACTGAGGCCACATTTCAACACTACCATCTTTAACTTCTCGTTACGGAGTAGCACTCCTTCAAGTGGCTCAACTTTGCCTTGACCAACCATCTTTTATCACTTTGGATCTCTTTCTCAAAATTCGCTTGGCCTAACCACCAGGACCCGCTGAACTTTTATGTACACGGTTAATCAACAAGTCTTTACATCACAGTCCCCGAGCCTCACGCTCTCATCATTGCCATCAGGTGCGACCACCTGGCAACTAATCCTGTGTCATCAACCAAAAATCCATCTAGTGCTACATGAGGGAATTTCCTCATTTTCGCATCGACACATCAGGACTAATTTTAGACTGTGCAATCCCGAGCCTCCATGGATTTCAAACCGTGCCTTATCCACTTGTTCAGCTTGTCATAACTCACATCGCAGGATTAGAGATCCCCATACTTGTCACTTCACAAGCTTCAATATTCCCATCTCATGGTTGGTTTCCAACTCGTAAGTCTCGCCTTCCACGGCACTTACGTAACATTCTTGAGTCATTTACCGACTCCACCAACCGACCATCTCCTCGCCTCACTGCAAGGTCACACAAGGTCCATCCTCCCAGTTTGCCTGATCAACTACGATCAAATTAATCACAACTGCGTTAGCATCCTTTAACAAGGAGCATCGCCACACATCTTGTTTTCACACCACAAGATATCACTCAATATATTCACAACCTTCTGTTACAATAACAACAAAGGTACTACCATGATACTTCAACCCTCATGAAAATTTAGGTCTGGCCCAGACATAACCTACAGCATACCCCAAGTCTTCGACGTCTAATCGTCTCCACCGCAGATAGGTTACTCCACATAGAGGGCTGCAGTCCCTCCCGTGAACTAACCGTCTATATCCAGTGGTCCTTAGCATTAGACCCGTCAACCATAGGCATCAACTGTAGCGTTATTCCCACGCTAGACCCGTTTCTTTTCCCTGGGTTTCTTTCTCAAACATCTCAAGACGCTACCACACTTGAACATACGCTAAATTGCTTTGACATCACTTTAACCAGATAAAGGGCTTAAACCCCACTTGGGTGCAACACCCTGATAGCTCTTATTACTAGCAGCTGAGTTGTGGGACTGGCCACAACTTTCGTCACCCTACCGCCTTTCACAAATCTTTAGCCCCTGACCATCTGCATAATCACTGTGTTGCCCTGTGTTTTAAGCGAGCCAACACCTGGTCATCATTACCGTGTCACTCCCATACACTGGCCCAACACTGGTTCCCCATCATGTTGCCCTGTGCTTCAGAGAGCCAACACCTAATCATCATTATCATGTTGCTCCCATACACTGGCCCAACAATAGTTTCCAACAGCATGGCTCAGGCCCATCACTGATTTGCTTCGCACCCGTAGCTTCGCCCTACCAAGCTTTCTACTCGACTACTAATCCATCAGAACGTTTTCACATTCCACAATTTCTCCCTAGGACTACTCTAGATGTCCTATCCCTTGTAGGATACTATCGATCTCACCTGACTAACTCTCTTAAGGTGCTGCTCTAGGTTTTCGGCATCTGATCGTCACCTGCAGTTCACTAAATTGCTCAGGCCCATGGGCCACTTGCCCTCAACGCGAGCCAACTCATTAGTCCTCTGCCACACAGTCCATAGCATCAGATCCGTCACATCGAGCCTTGCACCCGTAGCATCGAAGCTACTTAAAGCCCCCCCTAAGCTACGATGGTTCCACCACCCTCGACCAAAACCATCTTACTTGGTTATCCTTGCCTTGATAACCTCAAGCTCATACCATGAGCCTTGCTTCTTCAGACCCTACATATCTTACCGCTTACGAGACTCTCAAACCACTTTTCCTCTTGAGACCTCATGATCTTACCCCACGAGATCATACCTCAAGCTCCGGCACCCATAACCATAGAGCACCTACCATTACTCTCCAGGTAAATCGAGACCTCCCGTCTCTTCTTGTACACCCATAGTGTGTTTAGTCACGACGCTCGGTCGGCCTTCTAGCACGCCTCGCCCGGCTTCCATAACTTGGAATTTTAAAATTTGGGGCCTCTGCATTGCTCACCATGCCCCTTGCCCACTTGGCATCCGAAGTTGGCATTTCCATTGTGCGCATTGCCTATGGATGTCCTGTTGCCACACACTCATCGCCCTAGGCCCACATACTCGTTCATACCCTTCATTGGGTGACCTCCTCGTCTCCCATCAAGGGTCTCGAGACCTTAGGCGTCATTACGACCCCAGGCATCATAATGAGGGTCTATTCACCTCTCATCTCCCGACCTTAGGCGTCCCACTAGACCCCAAGCGTCATAATGAGAGTTTTGATTGGCCCCTCATCTATCAATCACATGAACGGTCACTTGGCCTTACTCAATCAAGACTACAAACCCAATGGCTCTCACGCGCATATCAACGCATGCTCAACTTCTAAATCCCAAATTTTGACTCACTTGGGACTTTCATCTCATGCAAACACCAGCTAGGGTCCACTTGCCACACGCCTATCATTCCCAAGGATAGACCTCGTCTCATCAAGAAACCAACTAGGGTCCACTCATACCCTAGGCACATCCCCTCTGGGATTATCATAACAATACGATCACATCACATAATATTTACTTAGCATCTTGACTCCCCTCAGAGTCTTTCCGGATTCTACTTACGCCATGCCTTCACTGGCCATGACATACAAATGCATTACATGCATACTCCCCACAGAGCTTTACTGCAAGCAACCTTATTCCTAGTAGCTCGTCACATCGCCTGATGTCGAATCTTTTCCTTGAGCCTCGAGCTAACACCCACTTTAGCTCATTTTATTGCAAGTGCACACGCCTTACTGCACCGCTTCCAAGGGACAACTCTATTCCCTCGAACACGCTCAGCAAATCCCTGATATAGGGACGCTCCACTAATCCCCCCCCGGACTAGTCATGCTTCGGCTTCATGTTCCCACACGAGCCTCAACACTTCAATCTCAAGGAGTTCCCATTCTTACAACACTTCATATCCTCGAAATGCCACATTCGAGTTTTCTTGACACCAACACCCACACTCGGGTTTTCGGTTCCTCATTGCTTAACCCGTATACCTCTCACAGGTATAGCTTCTCAATCTAGGGTATTTTCTCATCCCAAGTACAGGAATATCCAAACATGCCATTGCAGGCCTCAATGACTTGACCCAATCCCTTAGGGTCCTCGGTCCATATGTCCAACTTTCAAGGTTATCGGACCACCTTACATTGAAATCTCAAAATTTCAAATCAATTGTTCTCGACCCCAACTCAGCAACTAGGACATTCCAAATTAAATCCAAATCATGTAAGACATCCTCTAATCCAAAACTCTGGCAATTACTCACATTAATCACTTAACCGACCACACTTAACACCTAAGCACGCTAGCCTTCCTCACTCATATAGCTAGCCATGCTCTGATACCAACTGTAACGACCCGCTCCCACTTACGGGCGCCACCGGTAAATAATCGACCCGATTACTTACCCGACAACCACAACTGAAGGGTTGGACTATGTTTCAACCTGAAACGCCCTAGGTGGGAACTAGGCTTCGTCCTTCCCTTCGCTCCACTCAGGAATCGGTCCCAACTCAAGTAAGAAAAATCCAGCTGACCAAGATCCGAAACCCGAGTGAGCTTCACCTCTCTTCAGCTCACCCCATAGCAAGCTAGAGGTGATCCAGGCACAAAGCTAGCATAATAAACATTTCGCTGAGTATTGGGGATTTATGAGAACATACCTCGATGATTTTTACTCGGTCCGAAGCTCGGCTTCTCCAACTAAGCCATATACCACGAACAATCTCACAATCATTTATCACACTATGATGATTTCAACCATTAAATACATCTAGTGCTCAATATCGTTTACATTCGATTACATGAATACATATAAAAAAATTACAAGAGGTTACACAACAACACATCTCAGGCAACAAGCTAATTGCCACAACAGCCTCCCGGCACCATCCCTGCTTGCATCTGGACTTGTATTATCTACACATGAGGTAAAACCTCATGAGTCATAAAGACTCAGTAAGGATGCAATGCATGTAAATATGAGTATAATCATGTTTATGTATGCCAAATGCATGCAAATGAGGCTAGGCTCACACATCCTCACAACCCACTAAGGTTTGAGGCATCAACCTATCAGCCCCCCCACCACTAGTCCTCCTTATGGCCATAGGTCCACTAGAGCTTGCATCACACAAGATATAACCACTACATGCCAATGCAACATAAAAACATTATCAAACACATTTACCAACTTGCAAGGCCACCTCCACATAGGGCCATCCCTTACCTGGCTCGAAGCTTCATCTTTGCATCGGCACGAATTCCAGCCTGAATCTCAAGTTCTTATAGGATCATCGTCCCTCCGGTCGCACCTAGATGCAACCACACACAAAATCCCAACTCCATTAACATCCGGCATTTAACCGATGCCCTCAACTATGCCGTATACCGCAAAACCCCCGACAATAAACTTCAACAAAAACAACCCCAACCAAGGCATAAACCAATCAACTAATTACATTTCATTATCTCACATAATGAAAATATTTTGAAAGAATTAAATTAATTACCTTGATTAATTTGGAGAAGAAAACCGATCAAACGCCCACACCGGCGTTGGCTCTCGAGCTGCCACTTGCACCAAGAATCTCGATCTCAAGCCTCTGCCACGCTCCTCGTGTCCCCAAATAATTTTCAGACTTTTTCTAGAATTTTCTGGAATTTCCTCCTATTTTTCTAGATTTTTCCCAAATTTTCTTTATTTTCGTTTTCCTTTAATTCTTTTTCTTTTTTTTTTTCCTCTCCTTCTCACTGTTCTTCTTCTTCGGTTCTTCTTCTTCCTGCATCTCGAGCGTGAACAGGGCCCCCTCTCGCCCGGCCTTCCTGGCCGAAGCTCCTACTAGCGACTCCTTGGCCAGCCATCACCGACCGCACCATGCCATCGTCGGCCGACCACTTCCGCCACGAGCACCGCAACCCACGCCTCACGCATTTGCTGTGTGCAACCAGCCCCGCTGCAACTAGCAGCAACTTTCGGCTACTGAGGCTTCCAACGCCACCACTGGAGCTTCTTCACGCTGCCGGAACCGCCGCTCCACGTTGCTGTTGCGTCGCCAACCTCCCTCGCGACCATCGACCTTCGTCGCTGCTGGCCATGGCGGTTGCTGCTCCAGCATTCGGCTGCCACGCTTGTTGCAGCTACTTCAGGCCGCCACCAGCCGTCGCTTCAGGCCGGCCTTCGACCCTTTCTCTCGGCTAAACTCAGCCTCCCACGAGCTCTCCTCCATAAGCCGCTGCTGCTCCACCCAGAACCGCCCCTGGCCTGCTGCAACCAACTTCCATGATCGGCTATGGCAGCTACTGCCATGGCCGATCGGCCCTCACACTCTTAAACTCTCTATCTCTCACTCTCGTAATCTCTCTCTCTTTTGCACTCGGCTCCTCCCTCCCGAGCTCTCTGTTTCCCCCTCTCTGTTCGGCCATTTCAAAATTTGAAATGCTCACAGCACTCACTTACCCGCATGTATACATCGATATATATATATATAAATTGTATATTAATGCCCCCATATCTCTATATTCCATTTAAGAATATTTAGATTGCACTTGGGAATTTTCTATAATTGCACTTAGACCCTCCCAAGGCTTTAAATTATACCACCAAGCTACACCACTTCTCGATTTATCAAAAATTAATAACCGACCGCTACTCGGGAATGCCGACCTTGTCCTTGCGCCTGCACGGGACCTTTATTCGACCCGAAAACACTTAAGGGTTGCCTTACTCAGAAAACCGAACCACCCCTAGGGTCCCCTCAACTTCCAGGAGGTCCCCTCCGACTATTCGGTATTGGCACTCACTCGGGCTTATACCAAATTTATTTCGAAAATTATTCTCGATCGGACTGCTTTCAGCGCCATTATCTTCATCCCGAGATGCTCATCAATCTGTTGCCTTCTTCCCTGGACATCTAAGTCCCGAGGCATTCCCTGCCACTAATTTGGTAATTTATATTAATTAATTACTCGAATTTGACTTTTGGCCTTCCCAGACCACCCGAGGCCCTGTCAAAATAGTCAAAACTTATTTATTTTCAATACCATGTAATACCGGGTATTACAACCATGCTCGGGCCACAACCTTCTCCCAACCAGGAGTTCTTCACATTAAGCACACAGAGACACTTAGGCCTTTCTTACTAGCCGATATCACACGTTAGTAGGGGTCTCATACCCATACCAGAGAGCTCTTCACTGAGCAACTCCTCTTCAATTTTTTTTTTCACCCCATTTCCGCTTTCACAATCATGCCCCATGCTAGGCCTTACCTTGGCTATTAAACCTTACCGCGAGTCAAGGATCTTACCATTGCGCTTAAGGTCGCGGAACCATTAATCAGCCCTCGTCATCACGCACGGTGCGTGGCACAAGTGATTGGCTTATTACCATCTGCACAATCACTTATTGCATCGCACCTGTAGGATGACTCGTGCCTTTGGTCCGCACCACAACAAGCTAACACGGTAACACCCCCACTCTTGTAGCGGTCTTCTAGCCAAATTTACTCGCCCAGCTTCAATTTTGTTGGGACTTTTTAAATCTCACACTTCTCAACAAAGCCTCTTACTCTTTAAGCACGAAACTTTTCGGCAATCCCAAAGTCAGGTTCATTCTCAATTTGCGATAAACACCTGATTTAAACCATGCATAATGGTTTCCTTTATCCTACTCGGCAAGGACAACACCATGTCAGCAATGAATTCTCTGACAGCGACCATGACACCACCACGTCATCTCAAAAGACTCGTTGCTCTATGAATCTCACTGCTCAACGCAACCGGCACGACCCCACTCTTAGGCCACCTTACTCATATCACTTTGCTATGCTTATAGCAACTAGCCAACTCCTTGAGAGACTCTGGCTTCTCCCAGACTTCTTATAACTTTTGTTTCAATCAGCTCACACCTCAGTGAGCGACCACATTGGCTCTAAGCCACCATCATCAGCTAAGACGACCTCTTGCCATTGCTTAGTGCCACAACCAGCCGCAACCGCGACTCAGGAGCCACCTATGCCATTAACCGACTACTCTCACGACGCCCCACGACCATGGCCAGCCGCTGCACTGTTGCTGTCGCTATCACCAGTCACCAATCGACTCCACCAGCTGATTTCCCTCACGCTCATTAACCTCTAACCACGAGGCTAAATCTCATCAATTGCCCATACCAAGGCATCACCCTAAGTATAGCACTCACAACAATCAAGTGATTTCATCACATAAACACCATTTTTGAGAACCAATCTCGTCCCATTAGCTCTTCTTTCGAGCTCTCATCACCCACTGGCAACATCTTAAATTTGCCCTCAACTTCCAGCTAACCAACTCGATTAGCTTTAGCCGGGTCGCCCGGCTTGCAACCAACACAACCTTCCTCCTAGCACTACACTTGCAATCAACGACTACCGCTTCGATATAAACTCCATCCATTGGAAATCACCCATGCTACTCCTGTGGAACTCACTCTTCCACTTGACGTCGTAGGACTCACATTCCTACTCAGGTACTTGCCATCACGCTGGCCTTTCCCGGGTGATCCATTCTGTTAGCGTGGTAGTGCCTTAGGAGGTCATTCTAATGTTGTTGCCCTATGCTCAACTTTTCTCGGGAGAACCTCTCACGTTCTCCCCAGGACACATTTCAACTCTACTATTTATAACCCTCGCTACGGAGTAACACTCCTTCAAGCGGCATAATTCTGCTCTGACCAACCATCTTTTATCACCTTGGATCTCTTTCTCAAAATTCGCCTGATCTAGCCACCAGGGCTCGCTGAACCTTTTTGTACACGGTCAATCAATAAGGCTTTACATCACAGTCCTCGAGCCTCACGCTCCTATCATTGCCATCAGATGCTACCACCTAGCAATTGATCCTGTGTCATCAACCGGAAATCCATCCAATGCTACATGAGGATACTTCCTCATTTTAGCATCGACACATCAGGACTAATACTAGACCGTGCAATTGCAAGCCTTCACGAATTTTAAACCGTGCCTTAGCCACATGTTCAGCCTTCCACAACTCACATCGCAGGATTAGAGGTCCCCATACTTGAAACTTCACGCGCTTCAATATTCCCATCTCATGGTTGGTTTCCAACTCATAAGTCTCGCCCTCCACGGCACTTACGTAACATTCTGGGGCCATTTACTGACTCCACCAATCAATCCCATCTTCATGCATTACTGCAAGATCACACTGGGTCCATCATCCCAACTTACCCGATCAACTTCGATCACATTTAACCACAACTGCGTTAGCATCCCTTAGCAAAGAGCATCGCCACAACTCTTGTTTTCACGCCACAAGATATCATTCAATCGATTCACAAACCTTCTGCTGCCTAGACAATAAAAAAGGCACTACCGGGATTCTTCAACCCTCACGGAAATTTTAGGTCTGGCCCAGACATAACCTACAGCATACCCCAAGTCTTCGGCGTCTAATCGTCTCCACCGCAGACAGGTTACTCCACATAGAGGGCTGCAGTCCCTCCTGTGAACTAACCGTCTATATCCAGTAGTCCTTAGCATTAGACCCGTTAACCATAGGCATCAACTGTAGCGTTATTCCTACGCTAGACCCATTCCTTTTTCCCAATTTTCTTTCTCAAACATTTCGAGCTGCTACAACACCTTAACATTCGCTTATTACTCGTAATTGAGTTGTGGAACTAGCCACAACTTCCGTCACCTCTATCGCATTTTACAAATCTTTAGCCCCTGACCATCTGCATAATCACTGTGTTGCCCTGTGCTTTAGGCGAGCCAACACCTGGTCACCATCTTCGTGTCACTCCCATACACTGGTCCAACACTGGTTCCCCATCGTGTTGCCCTGTGCTTCAGAGAGTCAACACCTAATCATTATTACCATGTGGCTCCCTTACACTGGCCCAACAATAGTTTCCAACAACATGGCTCAGGTCCCACTCTGATCTGTTTCGCACCCCGTAATGTGACTTTCAGTCTTTCAGTCACACCTCTGATATCGAACTCGACATGACTACCTTGTCACGCTCACAGCCACCATTCTTTCCAAGCGTCCTACTCGACAACAATCTATCAGATCCTTAACGCTCCGCTATTCCTCTTTAGGACTACTCCAAATGTCCTATCCCTTACAGGAGATTCTCGGTCTCACCAGACTAAATTTCCTAGGGTGCTGCTCCAGATCTTCAGCCTTTGACCGTCACCTGCAGTTCACTAAATTGCTTAGGCCCATGGGCCACTTGCCCTCAACACAAACCAACTCATTAGTCCTCTGCCACACGGTCCATAGCATTAGATCCGTTACACCGAGCCTTACACCCTTAGCATCAAGGCTACTTAAAGCCCTCCCGAGCTATGATGGTCCCACCACCATCTTACCAAAGCCATCTTGCTTGATTATCCTTGCCTTGATAACCTCAAACTTATACCATGAGCCTCGCTTCTCAAGACTCTGCATCTCTTACCGCTTAAGAAACTCTCAAACCACTTTTCCTCTCAAGGCCTCATGATCTTACCCCACGAGATCATACCTCAAGCTCCGGCACCCATAACCATAAAGCACCTACCATTACCCTCCAGGTAAATTGAGACCTCTCGTCTCTCCTTGCACACCCATAGTGCGTTTAGTCATGATGCCCATCTTGGCCTTCTAGCGCGCCTCACTCAGGCTCCCATGACTTGGAATTTAAAATTCGAGGCCTCCACATTGCTCAACATGCCCCTGCCCACTCGGTATCTGAAGTTGGCATTTCCATCACGCGCATAGCCTATGGATGTCCTGTTGCCACAACTCATCGCCCTAGGCCCACACACACCCGTTCATACCCTTCATTGGGTGACCTCCGCGTCTCCCATCAAGGGTCTCGAGACCTTAGGTGTCATCACGACCCCAAGCTTCATAATGAGGGTCTATTCACCTCTCGTCTCCCGACCTTAGGCGTCCCACCAGACCCCAAGCGTCATAACGAGAGTTTTGATTGGCCCCTCATCCATCAATCACATGAACGGTCACTTGGCCATACATAACTAAGACTTCTAATCCAATGGCTCTCACGCGCATATCAACGCATGCCCAACTCTTTAATCCCAAATCTGGATTCCCCTAGATTCCAGCTCGACTCACTTGGGATTTCCTTCTCATACAAACACCTGCTAGGGTCCACTTGCCAGATGCCTATCATTCCTAAGGATAAACCTCGTCTCATCATGAAACCAACTAGGGTCCACTCATACCCTAGGCACATCCCCTCTGGGATCATCATAATAATAATACGATCACATCGCCTAATGCCAAATCGTTTTCCTTGAGCCTCGAGCTAACACCCACTTTAGCTCATTTTATCTCAAGCGCACAAGCCTTACTACACCACTTCCAAGGGACAACTCTATTCCCTCGAACATGCTCGGCAAATCCCTAACGTAGGGACGCTCCACTAGTTCCCTCCCGAACTAGTCATGCTTCGGCTTCGTGTCCCCACACGAGCCTCAACACTTCAATCTCAAGGAGTCCTTATCCTTAAAACACTTCGTATCCCCGAAATGCCTCATTCGAGTTTTCTTGACACCAACACCCACACTCGGGTTTTCGGTTCCTCATTGCTTAACCCGTATACCTCTCACAGGTATATCATCTCAATCTAGGGTATTTCTCATCCCAAGATCAGGAATATCCAAACATACCATTGCAGGTCTCAATGACTTGACCCAATCCCTTAGGGCCCTCGGTCCACATGTCCAACTTTCAAGGTTATCGGACCAACCCTTATATTGAAATCTCAAAATTTCAAATCAATTGTTCTCGACCCCAACTCAGCAGTTAAGACATTCCGACTTACATTCAAATCATGCCAGACAACCCTAGACTCAATACCCTGGCAGTCTCTCACATCAATCACTTAACCGACCATACTTAACACCCAAGCACACTAGCCTTCCTCACTCATATAGCTAGCCATGCTCTGATACCAACTGTAATGACCCGCTCCCACTTACGGGCGCCACCGGTAAATAATCGACTGGATTACTCACCCGACAAACCACAACTGAAGGGTTGGACTATGTTTCAACAGGAAACGCCCTAGGTGGGAACTAGGCTTCGTCCTTCCCTTCGCTCCACTCAGGAATCGGTCTCAACTCAACAAGAAAAATCCAGCGGACCAAGACACGAAACCCGAGTGAGCTTCACCTCTCTTCAGCTCGCCCCATAGCAAGCCAGAGGTGACCCAGGCACAAAGCTAGCATAACAAACATTTCGCTGAGTATTGGGGATTTATGAGAACATACCTCGCTGATCTTTACTCGATCTGAACTTGGCTTCAATAACCCAAGCCACATATATAATGAACAATTTCACAATCATTTATCACACTAAGATGATTACAACAATTAGATACAACCAACTCTCAACAAGTATACATTTACTCACAAGGGTATGCACGCATCACACCACATGGCTACGTACAAGAGGTAATAAAATACAAAACTCGGGCAACACAGCTAGTTGCCACAGCAGCCTCCCGGCACCATTCCTGTTCGCATCTGGACTTGCATCATCTACACATGAGGTAAAACCTCATGAGTCATAAAGACTCAATAAGGGTGCAATGCATGTAAATATGAATATAATCATGTTTATGTATGCCAAATGCATGCAAATGAGGCTAGGCTCACACATCCTCACAACCCACTAAGGTTTGAGGCATCAACCTATCAGCCCCCACCACTAGTCCTCCTTATGGCCACAGGTCCACTAGTTCTTGCATCATACAAGATATAACCACTACATGCCAGTGCAACATAAAAACATTATCAAGCATATTTACCAACTTGCAAGGCCACCTCCACATGGGGCCGTCCCTTACCTGGCTCGAAGATTCATCTCTGCCTCGGCACGAACTCCAACCTGAATCTCAAGCTCTTCTAGGATCACCGTCTCCTCGGTCGAACCTAGATACAACCACACACAAAATCCCAACTCCATTAACCTCCGGCATTAAACCAATGCCCTCAACTACGCCGCACATCACCAAAATCATTCATTAACAAATTTCAAATAACCCCAACACAGGGTTTAATCCAACTAATACTACCTAATTCATTATCTCACATAATGAAAATAATTAAATTAATTTACCTCAATTAATTCAAAAGAATTAATTAATTACCTCATTCAATTTGGAAGGAATGAGGTAATTAATTTCCAGGACTTTTCCCCAATTTTCTGGAATTTTTCAGTATTTTCCATTATTTTTCAAGATTTTCTTATTTTCTTTTTTTTTTTTTTTCATTTTCTATTTTCCTTCCTCCCCCACTATTCATCGTCTCCTTGCTCGGCCTCCTTGCTGCGAGTGCACAGCACCTGCGCGCTGGTCACCACCGTGGCTGGCCTCTCCAGCAACCACCCGCGGCCAATGCCGCTGCTCACGATGCCATCAAACACCCCAGCTCAGCCGCGTAGGGCGGCCTCCACCGCAGCCACCACTGCGATCTCCCGAGCCTTCTGCCATCATCGTCCCTAACGCACAGAGCCGCCACTACGCGCGGCCGTTTCTGGCCGCGAGCTTAGCCTCCAACAGTCGCCGCCAGCTGCCGCATCTTCGCCCAAGCATCGTTGCCACCACCGCGAGCCGCTCGCGCCTCCAGTCGACGCCTCTACAAGCGTTGCAACCAGCAGCCATGGCCGGTAGCTAAAGCTTCCAATGCCAACATTGGAGCTTCTTGAAGCTGCCGAGACCACCACCTTCAGCCGATCCAGCTTCGCCCGGCCTCCCTCGCTGCTTCGCTTCCTCTGCAACGCTCGGCTATGGCAGCCTTCGCTGCGACAGCGGCCTCTAATGCTGCCTCCATCGGCGCCTCTCCCTCATCTCTTCTCTCTCTCTTTGCTTCACTCGGCCAAGAGCTCTCTCTCTCAGCCTTACTCTCTCTCGATCTCCTCTCTATCTCGGCTCTCTTGCAATGCTCTCTCTCATTTCTTCTCTGTTTCGGCCATTTCAAATTGCAGATATAAACACTAGGAAGCTTCCTTGAAGCTTCCTCACACACACACGCGCGGATATATATGTATATATATAAATTATATAAAAACCCCAAATTTCACATTAATTCTCCAATAAAATTCCTTAATCCCACTTAAAGAATATAATAATTACACTTGAGAATCCCTAATTCCACTTAGGAATTTTTAATAATGCCATTTGGGCCCTCGAAGCCTAATTTAATTATTCTTAAGCCACACCAAGACTTGATTTCTTCAAAAATTAATAACCGACTTTACTCGATAAAGCCGATTTCGTCCCTGCGCCTGCACGGGACCTTTATTCGATCCGAAAATGCCTAAGGGTTGCCTTATACGCAAAACAGGACCACCCTTAGGGTCCTCTCAGCTTCTTGGAGGTCCCCTATGACCATTCAGGACTGGCACCCATTTGGGCTTATACCGAAATTATTCTGAAAATTATTCCCGGTCGGACCGCTTCTAGCGTCATTAATCTTATCTCGAGACGCTCATCAATCTCTTGCCCTCTTCCCTGGACATCCAAGTCCCGAGGCACTCCCTACAGCCAACTCGGCAATTTATATTAATTAATTTCTCGAAATTTTCTCTTGGGCTTCCCGGGCCACTCGGGATCCTTTCAAAAATAATCAAACTTTATTTATTTTTAATACCATGTAATACCGGGTATTATAGGGGGTTTTAACAGAAAACTAAGTAACAAAACAGAAAGACAAGGATAGATGAAAATCAGTAAATGAAATGCAACCAGCTGTGTATTTGTCCCCTCTGTGAAATCTTCCTCGTCCAACCTATAAATCTTGGCTTGTTAGATGTTTTAATCTCCGGATATCAAACTTAAAGCATCCCCAACAACCGTCCAAGGATTAGAATGATTGGTACAACAAAATGAATACAGAAATCTCTTATAAACAAAATGCAACCATTCACTCTATATTCAACCCATCCGGAGCTATGCAAGAACAACCATTCAAGCACATTATATTCATTTCCGAGATGTTATACCAACCGGCTACAACACTCTGTTCTCTTAAGCATTTAACAGAAAATGAATCCATGCAAACTCACACAAACCTGCCATGAACTCCATGCATTCGAAAATCTACTCAAACTAAACCAAAGGGAAATGAATAAGATTAAAACAAACAAACCAGGTTTTTGTAGCTCATCCGGGACTCAGATTCCACACGGGTTCAAGATACACAACCAGTTACAATAGCTCTAACCTTTCATTACAGCAAGGAAGACAAAATGGAGACAAAATGAAGAAAACAGAAAAATGCTAACAACAAGAAAAACGGCCAGAATCTCCTCTCTTTTCTCCTCTCTCCTCCCCTGGAAATAAGTGCTAAGAGGCCTTAAATACATGGCTAAGAAAGGAAGAGCTAGGAAGGCTAGGGTTGGGCCTAGTCTAACAGAAAAGAGAAGAAACAGAAGAGAGATAAGTGAGCCCAAAACAACAAAATCGAGCAGCCCAAATCTGCTCCTTGAAAGTGAGCCCAAGCTCCTTTAGATGAGTCCCACAATTGCCCAAGGCTGACCTACCCTCATGAAATCCGAAATGAGCCACTTCAAGTCTTTTCCAGCTGCTTCTCTAGCCCATCCAATATTCCCTAAAGCTAAGCAAGCTTGGATCCATAGAAGTAAGATAGAAAATAGTGTAAGGACGATTTGAAGTATAATAAAATAGAAACCATGAAAGATCAGCAAAAATTACTTCAAATGGCGTAATAAGACTGAGGTGAAATGCCAAAATATAGCATAAATATGCATGCTATCAACATACTATTTCCTCAGCATTTATTTTGAAACACTTGATGAGCAGCTAAGAGAATTCTTTTTTTCAAAAAAAAAAAAAAATACTGAGATAGGCTAATTCCCATGGACACGGCAAGCTAGACAAACTTCACGTGGTTACAGGTTAGACGAGGGTAAAGAAAGAAATTGTGCTAAGAATGGCTTGAGTGGGCTAGGAAGGGAGGTTAATGTGAAGAAAGAAAATGTTAATATACCCAAATTGCCAGAAATTAATCTCCCTATCATGTTTCTACAAAACGATGTTACTCAGTTAACTAATTCATAGTTTAAAATCAGTTAAATTCATCCGCTATCAATCTAGACATTCAAAGAAAATTGTTGTTTTGAAGTGTTATTGAAAGATGAGAGAAACAATAAAGCATAATTACAGTAGGTGTTATTTCACTCAGAATCAACAATTATTAGGCTCAAACACTTGGGTAATAGTCTCCACTTCTGTTAAGGTATCATGTAGTGTGCTAATTAGCTAATTACCATTATCTTTGACTTTATAACCGATAAACCAATTTCTAATTATTGAACACCCGATGCATGCAAATCATCTATTTTAATCCCATACATCCATGCTTTCAAACAAGAAGTCAATGCATTCATGTTTTATACTGCAAACACAACTGGCTATCAATGTATAAATTCGAAGCCCTAAGACTAGCATCATTTAAAGCACATATATATATTTTTTTAAAAGATCAAGATATAGGCAAGTAGATTAAAACAACAAGCAAGAATAGTCTTACCTTGACAGTGTGTTCCCTTCCCCCAACTTGAATTAAACTAAGTACCAGGAGATCAGAGGAATACAAGGGTCACACTAAGAAAGACCTGACCTTTTAAGCTTAAGATGTACTGGGCTACTTTTCCAGAAATCAAAAAGAGCAATGCTGTGAAATTAAGACAACTTTTTTTTTTTAAACAAAATGCTAAAAGAAAACAACATATGTACACGTGGTCTTTTTGGCACCATTAGCTAAAATCATGGCAAGACATCTAAACCCAGTCGGTCGTATCGAAAACTTGAAATTGAATGTTACCCCCACTGCCTATGATCGAGCTTCCATTGCTTCACCCCCAATGGCTATGGGGGTTGTTTTTAATACCCCAGACCTAGAGACATTCATTTAACCTAAATGGAAAGGTGATTTTTTAACGTCGGATTCCCAGACGAAATGAAATTTCACTCGTTCAATGGTAGATCACCCAAATCCACAATTCCTTTATTCTCCTCAACAATACCCCGGTAGGGTTTTAGCCTAGACGATTGACCGTAAGATATTGTCTTGACTCCATATTTTCTATCTCAAAGGCCCCATATTCCGAGATGGACTTGATTACAAAAGGGCCGACCCATCTAGACTTTAGTTTTCCCGAGAATAAATGCAATCAAGAATCGTATAAGAGTAATCGTTGCCCTATATGAAAGCTTTTTCGAATGATGAGTTAGTCATGCAACCTTTTCATGTGAAGCTTGGCCAATCATGCATTTTCAAATGCCTCATTTCGAATCTCCTTGAGCTCATTCAGTTGGAGCTTACTAAAGAGGCATGCTTCGGTCAAACTCTCATTGATTCTCTGAATTGCCCAATATGCTCTATGCTTAATCTCCACCGATTGATGACAAGATTTATCGTATACTAACCTATGAAGAGACATTCCTAAAATCATTTTATATGTTGTTCTATATGCCCATAGAGCGTCCTCTAATCTTAAGGACCAATCCTTACGATTATCAGCAACGATTTTTTCCAAAATGGACTTAATCTTCCTATTGACCAACTCAACTTGACCATTGTTTTGGGGATGGTATGGTGTTGCAACTTTATGCAACACAACGTATTTCTTCATTAGCCCCGCCACGAATTTGTTACAGAAATGGGAACCCTCATCACTGATGATGGTTCGTGGCATCCTAAACACACTAAATATGTGTTCTTTCAAAAATTTTACTACAGCCCTATGGTCATTTGTTTTGGCCGGGATCACTTTGACTCATTTGGACACGTAGTTGACAGCAAGTAAGATGTATTCTTTTCCAACCGAATTGACAAATGGGCCCATAAAGCCTATTCCCCAATATTCAAAAAATTTTAGTACCTAACCTTTGACACCGATCGCAACTCGAACAGAACTTGTACACATCCCTGAATAGTGTCGGCTAATAAAATCCACTTTGTACAATTTTTGTAACTGTTTTCTTGACAGAAAAATGGCCTGCACATGCAAGAGTGTGATAAAAATTAATGAGACTCTATTGCTCATGATTGGGTATGCATCTACGAATGATTTGGTCAAGACAGTATGTGAATAGGTATGGGTCATCCCAAAAGAATGTCAGCACCTTCCAATTTTTTTTTTTTTTTTTTTGCTTATCTAGCCTAGATTGGTGACCTAGAATCCGTCTAGTGACTAGATAATTTTCTATGTCAGCATACCATGGGAGGATGGGTGATGTGGATTGACTACTTATTTGAAATAATTGTTCATTTGGAAAAGAATCATGGATTGGGTTCTCAAACTGATTTAGATCTTGGCATGGAAGATGGGATAAGTGGTTAGCCACAACATTTTCTACCTCTTTCTTATCTCTGATTTTGATGTGGAACTCTTGCAAAAGTAAGATCCATTGGAGGAGAGACGGGGTTTCGCATCTTGTTTTGTAAGCAAATACTTCAGAGCAGCATGATTAGTAAAAATGATCACTAGTGATCCTACAAGGTAAGACTAGAACTTGTCTAGGGCAAAGACAACTGCTAGTAACTCTTTCCCCATAATGGTGTAATTCTTTTGCACCTTGTTAAGAGTTTTGATAGCATAGTATATTATTCTTGTCCTTCATTTTCCCTAACATGACTCCTACCAATAATCACTAGCATTGTATAGGAGTTCAAATGGGAGAGACCAATCAGGGGACTGAATGATGGGTGCAGAAACAAGTGAGTTCTTCAACTTCTCAAAAGCAATTTCACACTCATCGGTCCATTCAAAGGGTTCATCTAAGGACAAGAGGGCATATAAAAGTCGCACAATGGCACTGAATGAAGCAATAAAGTGCCTATAAAAACTAGCATGGCCAAGAAAAAACCTAATGTCCCTCACATTTCTTAGGGCGAGTAATCTTTGAATTGACTCAACCTTGGACTAATTGACCTTGATACCCCTAGAAGAAACGATGTGTCCCAAGACATTTCCCTGAGTAACCATGAAGTGGCACTTCTCCCAATTCAGCACTAGATTCGTTTCTTTGCATCATACTAGAATTTTCTCCAAATTTTTTAGACAACTCTCAAAACTATGTCCGTATACTAAGAAGTCATCCATAAAGACTTCTACCGCATTCTCAACCAATTCACTGAAGATGCTCATCATGCACCTTTGAAAGGTTACGGTGGCATTGCACCTTCCGAATGACATTCGTTTGTAAGCAAATGTTACGAATGGACACGTGAATGTGGTTTTCTCCTGATCCTCTAAGGCAATGTAGATCTGATTGTATCTAGAATACCTGTCTAAGAAATAGTAGAAGGCATGTCCTGCTATTCTCTCTAAAACCTAATCCAAAAATGGGAGCAAAAAATGATCATTCCTAGTCACGGAGTTAAGCTTCCTATAATCTATGCACATATGATACCCAGTCTAGATGCGTGTTGGAATAAGCTTGTTATTCTCATTTGCTATTACAGTAACTCCTGACTTGTTAGGTACGACCTGAGTTGGACTAACCTATTTGGAATCTGAGATGGGGTAAATGATACCTGCATCTAACAATTTTAGAACCTCCCCTCGGATAACTTCTTTCATATTCGGGTTTAGTCTCTTTTGCATTTGCCGTACGGGTTTAGCATTCTCCTCTAGAAAAATTTTATGGGTGTAGATGAGGGGCTAATGCCATGTAAGTTGAATATGGACCAGCCTAGCACTTGCTTGTGGGTTCTTAAGAGATCTAGTAATGTTTCCTCCTGATCACTACTGGCAATGACTCCCCTTCACCTAAGAATGCATACTTGAGGTAACTCGGTAATGGTTTCTCTCGAGTTGGACTGGATGGACTGAAGATAGTGGGGTTTTACCCTCAAATGATTTAAATGGCTCTGGGCCAGGCATAAATTGAGTAGCCCCCCTAGCTAACTCAATGTTGGGCTATATCCCTCTTAATGACTACTTCTCTAACTCATAACTAACCAGCTCACAAAGGACTTTCTCAAAATACTCTTCACTTAATGTCTGAATCAAATCAACCTCTTCTACCTCCATTTCATCACTCAATTACTTAGACAGCTTAAAAAAATCATCTCCACCATCATATTCTCGAATGATAATTTCATGACCCCATTCCTACAATTGATGATGGTATTCGAAGTAACATGGGATAGTCTCCCTAGGATGATAGGAATAGGTGGTTGAGAACCCTGGTGAGACTAGGTATCTAAGACAATGAAATCCACAGGAAAATAGAACTTGTCCACTTGGACCAGGACATCCTCCACGACCCCGCGTGGAACCTTAACTAACCAATTAACCAACTGAAAGGTGACTCTAGTGGCCTTGAGCTCTCCTAACCCCAACCATTGATAGGCACTAAATGGAAAAAGGTTGACGCTCGCCCCTAAATCTAGTAATGCTAGGTCAACACTCTGACTGCTTGTAATGTACGTGATGGTAGGACATCCCGAGTCCTCGTACTTTGAAGGGGTTTTGAATTGGAGGATGGCACTCACTTGTTTAGTCAGAAAAATCTTTTCATGAACATTTATTTTTCCTTTTACTATGCAGAGGTCTTTCAAAAACTTCGCGTACGAGGGTGTTTGTTTGATAGCATTTAATAAACAAATATTTATTCTAACATGTTTAAACACCTCGTATATGTCTAAGTTTATGATGATGCGGTAGCCGATCACCCTTCTCTGCCTCTACTAAGACACCTGCAATGGAGACGGGGACTTGCTCCCCTGGTTTATCTCCGACGATCAAGTCAGAACCCTGGACCCAAAATCTCAGAATTATTCCTTATACTCAAGAAAATCAAAAGAGTGGAATCCTTTACCTCTCCTTGTTCCTTTTCTTTTATCCTTGCGCTGAGATAAAGATCTTGGATAGAGATCTTCGAGATCTCTATCCCGCTCTTCTCAGAATCTTGTTAATAAGGATTCCATAATCGCCACCACCTTCGAAGGGATCGGGATAGCCCCTATCTCCATGATCTTCGACGGGATGGTTGATCCCTGAAGGCTCGAAAACTCTCTTGCCTATCATCAAGCCAATTGTCGTGGAAATATATATCTGCCACGTGTCCCTCTTAGACTCAAGCGAGATAATGTAGGCGAGGTACTTCTTTAGCGGACACGTGGCGCTATTGTCGACGGTTGCATGCTTAGGGCATTAGGGTAATTATGGATTCGAGGGTATTCCCCTCATCACTTGCCCCCTACTCCTTGAACGCTTCAGCTCAAGTGGCTCTAGGAGTGTCGAAGTCTCCGATGCTCAGCTTCCCATCATCTCGAGGATCAATGTTTTCAGGGCCCGGAGGTTGAGGTGTCTTTTCTTGTTTCACGTGTCTAGAGGGCACAGGTATTGATTTGCTCTGATGGCCATATCTCTTCCCAAGGTGTTTTCCAAACCTTTTCGTCTCCCGAGGTATGCCAATTTTGGGTGGTTAATGCTCATCATTACTTACCCTTTGGCTTTCCACCCCTATGGTTTAAATAGGGGGTTTCTCACTCTTTCCCCCTTTATTCCGATTCTTCTCAGCTTTTTATCTATTGTTGTGCTATCGAGCGTTCTCGTTTTCTTCACATCTTCTTCATTCTCCTTGTCTAATCTCTCTGCAATGGCGATCACTGGCTCTGGACGTTTCACCTCGACCGGCGTCGAGCTCATGGAGTGGGAAAAACACCCTATTGCCTCCATTCTTGCCAATGGATGAGTGAGACAGAATGCCAACAATTTTGGGAGAAATACGTGATTCCAGACTAGTGGGAGGTCGAGTTCAACACCCATCTCCAAGCATGCCATCCGGTCGTTGGTCGACTCTGTATTTACAAGTGAGCCTTTGATTGGGGTTTCTGGTTACCCCCTCGGGGGTGGGTTATGTTGCTTCTCCAACATCTTACCATTGTCCATGCCCAACTTTCTCCCTTCGGGTGGAGATATCTGATGGGCTTCATCGTCATCTACCGAACTGAAGGATCATTATTACGAGGAAACATAGCATGCAACGGAAGCGTTTTAAAAAAAAAAACTTTCCTCGTATTGATTAGAATCTAAGAGACTTACTTTTATGGCGAATTACCGGACGGAATGATGCGACACGCGGAGGATAGGCGGGAGCTTCTTCTCGTAGTGGAGACGACGACTGTCCTGCTATCCTTCGGCTCCTTCGCATCAGAAGTTGAAGGCTCTCTTTCCGATCTTCCGAAGTATGACTCGAACTCGTGGCCTCTCTTTCGGTGAAGAAGAGTCAAAAATGACTTGGATAAAAAAATAACCAAGGAGAGAATATAAAGGGAGAACCCTAGGGTTAAAACCCTAGTGGGCCAAACCCTAATGGGCCAAGTCCATTTAATTAATTTTTCTAATTGGGTTAGCCCAATTAATTAATTAAAAACTAATGAACTATTATTTTATTCTAGCCCAATTAATTATGGACCATTCCGAATAAACTAATTCTCTCTCAATGTAATTCATCCAACAAGCCAAATGTATTAAATAATACATGAGTTATATCGAGCTACCCCGGGGACCAAAAGACAAATTATTCACGGCTACTAAAATGACCAAAATATCCCTGCTACCTAGTAGCTATATTTTGTCATTCTAAGTGTTCCAACTATCACCATATGGTAACACTGACCCCACGAATAATTTTGCATATGCCATGTCTTTGACCTACTAGTGTAATGATGAAAATACCCCTCTGCGTAACACCTATCATTTAGAAAGGAATAATGTACCAACACCTCTCTAAATGATTTCTACCCTCCTTAGATCACTAGTCCAATAATCCGTGACTACTCGAATGTACTTGCTTATCACTGGGAGCTACCCAGAAGCACACATTCTTAAGTCACGTTCCCAGGGCCCTGGATTATTCGATTATTCTTGGACAATCACAAGGGGGTGAATCACAGAAACTATCTTGTATTAGTCTGTCTTAGCTAATTAGAAACCATACTCCCAACTCAAAAGGATATTGATCTTTGATAGACCTCACCTACAATGAATCTAAGAATATAGCTCTAGGTTAACTAGACCACCAACTAATACTCAAGTATTAGAGTACTCGTCCACGTAGTAGCAGTGATAGACTAGCTCCATGATAATTAGTACTTTGTCATTAGCTTCTATCACAGGTCCACTCTACGCATTCCAAATGCGCTTGTACAATTAGAGTAAATGGACTGTTTACTGGCTAAGGCAAGCCATCCTCCATTAGGATCTATTGCACAATGATCTTATCATGATAGAATGCCCAGTTCTATCAAAAGATCAAGAGTAATATTTTCTTACTTATTAAGTACCCATGATTCATGCCTAACTGTGAAGAACGACCCATCACATGAATCACTTACTTAATAGCATGGACACTTTTCCAACAATTAAATGCAAATAATATATGTGCCATAAACTGAACAAAAGAAACATCATTACCATAAGTTAAACAAAACGTGTCTTTAGGGCATACATTTCCAACACGAACTACCAAGGTGGAACCCACGGGATAACTCTTCGATTGTTTTTTCACCACCAACCGCGACCCCGGTGGTTGGATTTCTATTTCACCTAGAATTATAAAGGAGGGTTGCCTCATTGCCCCCAAAGAGAGCCTTGAGCTTGAAATCAAAGCCTCAACACTCATGCAATTCGGTGGATCGAAAGACTCAGACGACTGGAAAAAGCGCTTCATCTTCGTCCGTCCCCAATCGTCCAGCTCTGCTAAAGAAATCTGGTCCGTGTGCAATGGGTGGACTTTAGATACTAAGCACAAACGTCTTAACATTGAGAACATCAAAGAACCAGCTGGCAGGCTCATGAAGGTTAGCCGAAATTAGGAAGAGGGATGGCTTTCTAACCTGGCCCTCACCGAAGCGAGTTTAGACGGTGTAAACTGTAAGTTTTCGCCCTTCGCCTTTTTCTTCATTTTTCATTCCTATCAGGCATTGACCTTCGTCGCTATTTTTTTCACAGTTGAAAATCTTTAGGAGATAGCTTACTCTCCCATTACCGAGGGGGTGGCCTTGGACTTCCCTCTGAGCAATGGCCTTTCGTCTCAATCCAAGAGCAAGAAGAACTCTAAGAAGGCTACTAAACCTTCTCAAAGCCGCGGACCCTCGGCACTGCTTGAGTCAGCCCTGAAGAGCACTAAAAAAAGAAATCTTCAGCTTCATCTCGATCAAGAAAAGCGGAGGAAGGGGACCCTCGAATGTTCCAAGAGGCTCCCCAAGACAGCACTGAAGCGTGCTTGAAAGATCCCTCCCCGGGATCACCTACCCCCAGGAATAGGAAAGATCCTACTCCCATTCAACTATCCACTACCACAACCCCCGCCTCAACGCAGAGCCCCTTTGGCGAGGACACTAAGACCATCTCTCAGGCCTTGGAGACAAGTAGGGCACAGGCCCAAGGCGGTCGGCCTTTTGCAGGTACAAAGCCCTTTCGTTGTCCCCTAGCATTCCTATACTTTATGTTTTCAAGCGGATCTTAACGCCACTAGCACCAGAAGGGCGCCCAGAATTAACAGGAGAAGCTTCACTGGAGGGGGCTTCCATTTTTTCGGTGAGAGAGATTATAGATCAGAGGAAAAAGCGGCGAATAGTAGAGCCTACCTCTCTCCCCGCCCTCATCCCAGACCACTTTTATCTCTGAGGCAGCCGAAGCTTCTGCTGAGGCTTTAGCAATTTGTAGCACCTCTCCCACTACAGGCGAACCAGACTATTATGCCGAGATTCTCAAGGTAACTTGCTTCCATCCGCCCTACTCCTTTTGAATTCTTTTTGCACTGAAAAGCCTTGATCTTGATTTTGCCCCTATTCTTTAGAACCTCTCGGGTTTTCAAGATTCGATCACCCAGCGAGAGTCAGGGCTCCGAGCCCGAATTATCTCTTTGGAATTTGAGGTTGAAAGGCTTTGCGAGCTCAAGTCACTTTCTTCAAAACTAGCAGATCTTAAGCACAGCGTATATATCCTCAACAAATCGGTCGAGCTGGCGCAAAAAGAAGCAAGGCTTGCTAACAAGGCTGAAGCTCAAGCTCGTGAGGATTTAGAGTTGGCTCAAAGAAACATGCTAGAAGCCCATCAAGCTAACTCCAGACTCGGGGAGGAACTAGACGCCCTAAAAAGTGCAAATGACCCGCTTAAAGATAATATAAAGGAGCTCACTCTGGAGTTAAAGGAGGCCAAGAAAAGACAAGTCGAGGCGTTGGAGTCCTATTCTCAGTGCAAGGAAGATCTTCGTACTACTCACGCTCAGCTTCAATCCACCCTTAACTATACCCGCGTGGCTTTTCAGAATGGTCGCGAGGATTTTCGGGGCTCTGAAGCTTACGTCGTAGAATTGGAAGGTGTCATTCGAGGCAAGTTCGAGCATATGAAGAAGCTTACCAAGGAGCGCTTCTTGAACCTGGATGTGGACTCCATTCCCTTCAAAATTACCGCCACCTTATCCTCCTTAGAGTAGATACCCCTGTATTCACACTTGTTGCTATGTAAACTCGTTTGCTGCAATAAAATTCAACTTCCTTTTCATGACCTTTGGAAATTTTCTTAAAATGTTTCCTTACTAATTTAATTTTCCCCATAGTTTTGCTCTTGCCAAAGGGTGTTGGGCCCCCAAAGGATCATATCTGATCCCACTGTTATTGTCGAGGACCATAAATCTCTTAGGGATCAGGTTTGATCCTTTTAATTTTTGCCGAGGGTTCGGGCCTTCCGCGGATCACATCTGATCCTTTTGTTTCTGTCGAGGGTTCGGGCCCCTGAGGATCGCATCCGATCCTTTTATTTTTGTCGAGGGTCGGGTCCTCGCAGATCATATCTGATCCTTTTGTTTTTGTCGAGGGTTCGGGCCTTCTGCAGATCACATTTGATCCTTTTGTTTCTGTCGAGGGTTGGGCCCCCGAGGATCGCATCCGATCCTTTTATTTTTGTCGAGGGTCGGGCCCCTGCGGATCATATCTGATCCTTTTGTTTTTGTCGAGGGTTCGAGCCCCCCGAGGATCACATCTGATCCTTTTATTTCATCGAGGTTCTGTCGTCTTCCTAAAGTTAAGCATATTTTTGGTTAGGGGTAGTCCCCTGGGTCTTTCGAGACAAAAAACCTTTACTGATAGGAGAGAGAAAAGAAAATGTTTATTTCAGAGTAACACATAAAAATCGCAATACAGAAAAACATTACTGGTAGAACTTCCTTAAATTCTGTACGTTCCAAGCATTTTTAATTGGTGCCCCCTCGGAGGTCTGAAGTTTGTAAGTGCCAGGGCTAAGAACTTCCACCACCTTGAATGGACCCTCCTAATTCGGTGTAAGCTTATTCGCTTCACAGGCCCCTCGAACCTCTGCTCTCCGCAATACCCAATCTCTAGGAAGAAAACTCCGGGCCTTTACTCTTTGATTGTAGTATCTTTCTATGCGTTGATTGTAGGTAGCCTGCCGAATCTTTGCTTGATCATGAAGTTCATCAAGGAGATCTAAGCTATCCCTTAGGCTCTGCTCGTTGGATTCTGGACTAAAAAGCTCCACCCTTAGCGTGGGTACTCCTATTTCAACTGGGATAAATGCTTCTGACCCATAACACAAGCTAAAAGGGGTTTCCCTCATGGATACCTTCGTAGTGGTTCGGTAAGACCATAGGATGTTTGGCAATTCTTCCACCCAACTGTCGTCTGCCTTGTCCACCCGCACTTTTAAACCATGTAACAAGGTTTTGTTCGCAAGTTCAATTTGTCCGTTGGCCTGCGGATGGGCTACCGAAGTGAACTGTTGCCTTATTCCTAACTCCTGGCACCATTCCTGGATAGATTGATCAGTAAACTAAGTGCCGTTATCAGATATGAGTACTCAAGGAATCCCAAAATGATAGACTACATTCTTCCACAAGAACTGCTTGACCCGTCAAGCGATGATGGAAGCGACCGGTTCAACTTCTACCCACTTTGTAAAGTAGTCAATGGCTGCTATGATATACTTAACTTGCCCAACTGCCAGAGGAAAAGGCCCTAAAATATCGATGCCCCATTGAGCAAAAGGGCAAGGTGTAGCCAGATGAGCTAGCATGACAGCCGGTACATGTACCAAGTTGGAGGTCTGTTGGCATTTATCACAGGTCCTGACTAGCTTCTCTGAGTCCTTTACCATCATTGGCCAATAATATCCCTGTCGAAGAGTTTTTTGGCTAAGAATTCCGGCTCCAATATGACTTTCGCATATGCCTTCATGAATCTCCCTCAGGATGTAGTCTGCTTCGCGAGGTCTGATGCACTTGAGCAATGGTTGCGAGAATGATCTCCTATAGAGCTCCCCGTTAACCAATAAAAAACTTTGGGCCTTTCTTCTAACTTCTTGAGCCTCTGAGTCATCCTCAGGGAGCTTCTTCTCTCTCAAGTATAACAACAAAGGATCCATCCAGCTAGGCTCGTTATCTACGCATAATTGATCATTAACTTCTTCGATACTCTACTGTGGTAGGGACTCAAATCGAATTTCTCGAGAGCTTGTAGGAAAAGAGGAAGAGGCAATTTGAGACAATAGATCTGCCTCTGTATTCATGGCCCGAGGGACATACTCCACCTTTACATACTGGAACCGTGCCATTAAGTCTCTGGCCAAGGCTAGGTACCTGGCCATGTGAGCTTCCCGAGCCTCATATTCCCCATTTATTTGCTGCACCACCAAGTTAGAGTCCAGACTCACCTCGACTTGACGGGCTCCCAGCTGTTCGGCTAATCTCAAACCTGCCAACAGAGCCTCATATTCTTCCTCATTATTAGATGCCTGGAACTCGAAATGCAGAGCATATGGCCATGCCTTCCCATCAGGACTTTTAATCATCAAACCTGCTCCATCGCCTCCCAAGGTTGAGCTCCCATCTACAGCCAATATCCAGGGCTTGTGATCCTCCTCCGAAGCTTTTGGGGACCCTATCCCTTCTGCAATGAAGTCTGCCAATGCCTGAGCCTAGATAGCCGGCTGAGGCCTATACTTAATATCAAAAGCTGTAAGCTCCATTGCCCATTTCAACATCCTTCCGGAGAGCTCAGACTTGCTAAGAACCTACCTTAAAGGTTGGTTAGTAAGCACAACAATTGTATGAGCTTGAAAATAAAGTCGAAGCTTTCTTGCCGATACTATCAAGGAAAAAGTTAACTTCTCCATGGGAGGGTACTGAACCTCTGCCCCTGTCAACCGCTTACGAGCGTAGTAAACGGGCCTCTATCTTTTATCTTCTTCACGAACTAACACCAAACTCACAGCCTCCTCTACTATCGCCAAATAGATGTACAACGGTTCTCTTAGCTGCGGCTTGATGAGAATCGGAGGTGTGGCCAGGTGCTCCTTCAGTTTGTCAAAAGCTTCTTGACATTCGGCATCCCATACAAAATTCTTCGCTTTTGATAGGACCTTATAGAAGGGAAGGCCATTTTCTGCCAGGCGAGAGAGGAATCTCCCCAAGGCTATCATTCTCCCTGTAAGGCTTTGTACTTCTTTGACATTTCTTGGAGCCGGCATGTCCATAATGGATTTAACCTTCTCTGGGTTTACTTCAATCCCTCGGTGGTGCACTATGTAACCCAAGAACTTCCCTGTAGAGACGCCAAAAGCACATTTGAGAGGATTAAGTTTTACATGAAACTTACGAAGGGTTTTGAAGCATTCCTCTGAATCTTCCGGATGATGCTTAGCAGCAAGGCTTTTCACCAGCATGTCATCTACATAAGCTTCCATATTCCGCCCAAGCTGGTGTTGAAAAAGCTTATTCACCAAGCGCTGGTAAGTGGCCCCTGTATTCTTTAAGCCAAAGGGCATCACTGTGTAATAGCAGGTTGCCTTATTGGTGATGAATACCATCTTCTCTTGATCCTCCGAGTGCAACGGAATCTGGTGATACCCCTAAAAGGCATCCAGGAAACTCATAAGTAGACACCCGACAGTTCCATCAATTAAGGCATCAATTCTCGGGAGAGGATAGCTATCCTTCGGGTAGGCTTTGTTAAGATCGGTGAAATCAATGCACAGTCTCCACTTGCTGTCTCCTTTAGGCACTAACACGACGTTCGCCAACTATTCTGGATAATCAACTTCCCGGATATATTGTGTCTTCTCTAAATTTGCGGCTTCAGCTTCAATTGCTCGAACCCTGTCAGGGGCGAAGCTCCTCTTCTTCTGCTTGATAGGCCGAAAGCTCGGCCGTATTCCTAGCTTGTGCGTCATAACTTCCGGATCTACTCCAGACATGTCCTGAGCAGTCCATGCGAAGATGTCCACATACTGCCGAAGGAGTGCCAAAATACGACTTCTCAACGGGTCTTTTAACTCCATACTCATCTTTATGCAACGGTCTGGGCAATCCTCCTTTAGAGGTATTTCCTCCAATCTATCCACCGGCTCCACTGTTTTTGAATCCTCCGACCCTTCCAACAAGAAGCA
This sequence comes from Diospyros lotus, assembly GCF_014633365.1. Taxonomy (NCBI): domain Eukaryota; kingdom Viridiplantae; phylum Streptophyta; class Magnoliopsida; order Ericales; family Ebenaceae; genus Diospyros; species Diospyros lotus. The sequence continues at coordinate 21,229,206 of NC_068342.1, forward strand.
GATCTCTTTCGAGGGATACTCCTTCTTCCCTCAAGGGTCCCTTCGAGGTGCTTTTTTTTCTTGTAACATTGTTTCTTTTACCCCCACATGCTTTGTCATACCTATGGAGGCCATATAACATTCGTGAAGGATCAAAAACGAGGATACAAAAGCATGCAACGGAAGCGTTTTAATCAAAAACGATCCTCGTATTGATTAGAATCTAAGAGACTTACTTTTACGGCGGATTACCGGTCGGAATGGGGCGATAGGGGCAGGATGCGCGGTAGCTTCTTCGCGTGGTGGAGACGACGGCTGTCCTGCTATCCTTCGGCTCCTTCGCATCAGAACTTCGAGGCTCTCTTTCGATCTTCCGAAATATGACTCGAACTCGTGGCCTTTCTTCGGTGAAGAAGAATGAAAAATGACTTGGATTAAAAAACAAATAATGAGAGAATATATATAGGGAGAACCCTAGGGTTAAAACCCTAGTGGGCCAAACCCTAATGGGCCAAGATCATTTAATTAATTTTCTAATTGGGTTAGCCCAATTAATTAATTAAAAAACCCTAATGAACTATTATTTTATTCTAGCCCAATTGATTATGGACCATTCTGAATAAAATAATTCTCTCTCAATGTAATTCATCCAACAAGCCAAATGTATTAAAAATACATGAGTTACATCGAGCTACCCCGGGGACCAAAAGACAAATTATTCACGGCTACTAAAATGACCAAAATATCCCTGCTACCTAGTAGCTATATTTTGTCATTCTAAGTGTTCCAACTATCACCATATGGTAACACTGACCCCACGAATAATTTTGCATATGCCATGTCTTTGACCTACTAGTGTAATGACGAAAATACCCCTCTGCCTAACACCCATCATTTAGAAAGGAATAATGTACGAACACCTTTCTAAATGATTTCTATCATCCTTAGATCACTAGTCCAATAATCCGTGACTACTCGAATGTACTTGCTTATCAATGGGAGCTACCCAGAAGCACACACTCTTAAGTCACGTTCCCAGGGCCCTGGATTATTCGATTATTCTTGGACAATCACAAGGGGGTGAATCACAGAAACTATCTTGTATTAGTCTGTCTTAGCTAATTAGAAACCATACTCCCAACTCAAAAGGATATTGATCTTTGATAGACCTCACCTACAATGAATCTAAGAATATAGCTCTAGGTTCACTAGACCACCAACTAATACTCAAGTATTAGAGTACTCGTCCACGTAGTAGCAGTGATAGACTAGCTCCATGATAATTAGTACTTTGTCATTAGCTTCTATCACAGGTCCACTCTACGCATTCCAAATGCGCTTGTACAATTAGAGTAAATGGACTGTTTACTAGCTAAGGCAAGCCATCCTCCATTAGGATCTATTACACAATGATCTTATCATGATAGAATGCCCAGTTCTATCAAAAGATCAAGAGTAATATTTTCTTGCTTATTAAGTACCCATGATTCATGCCTAACTGTGAAGAACGACCCATCACATGAATCACTTACTTAATAGCATGGACACCTTTCCAACAATTAAATGCAAATAATATATGTGCCATAAACTGAATAAAAGAAACATCATTACCATAAATTAAACAAAACGTGTCTTCAGGGCATATATTTCCAACAATTCGCGGGCTGAGCGTATATCTCCTTGTACCTCTCCTATCCCATTAATCATAGGAAACTTCATCATTATATGACATGTGCTTGGAATAGCCCGAAGGACGTTGAGGCTCAATCTTCCGAGGATCATATTATATGCTGTGGGTATGTCTGCTACCAGGATGTCCAACATGACTTGGGAGGTTCACGAGCCTTGCCCCACAACTAACAGAAGTTGGATGACCCCATCTAAATATACAGCCTCCCCGTCAAATCCCACCAAAGGGACCTTTGCTGGCTTTAGCTGTCCCATTTGGTACCCCATGCTGAGGAAGGCTTGATAATACAAGATTTTTGAAGAACTTCCCGGATCCACAAGGATTCGTCGGAGCTCCCATTTTCGAAGCCTGGCTGTTATTACCAGTGGATCATTCCGATTCGGGTAGCCGGGGAGGTCACTGTCTGAAAAAGAGATCGACTCCACACACCTCGACCTTTTTAGTCCCCCAGCTCGGCTGTTAGCGTCCCCTGCTCCCTTCGCCACTGGAACTTCCCCTACGGCAAGCGTATGAAATACTGGAGGCTGAGGATGATCACCTTCCTCTTGCCGCGGTCTCTCCCTCCGAGGCAAATGCTGAGTATGATCTCGATCATTTGCCCGGTCCCGTTTGGGGGGACTCCATATTCGCGACCGCCGATCTTTCCTTCTTTGGAAATCACCATCCTTAGCCATATAATTCCTCAGGAATCGTCAGTTGATTAGCTCTTGGATCTCCTCTTTTAACTGGTGACATTCTTTCGTATCATGGCCATGATCCTGATGGAAACGACAATATTTATTCCGATTCCTTTTATCAAACAGTGCTTTCATCGGTCGAGGCTTCTTAAGGTAGTCCTTACCTTCAATTGTGGCCAAGATCTCCGCTCTTGGGGTATTCAGAGGGGTGAAAGCACTCGAGTCCCATCGAGGACGATGCTTTTCCTTCCGGTTCTCGTTCTTCCTCTCTTCAGGGTGTTTCTTCTTCTCCTCTTCTCTGAGTGCTCTGCCCTCTTCGGTTGCATGACCTCTTCAGCATTTATGTACTTCGTAGCACAGCCTAAGATGTCCATGAACGTGATTGGGGGTGTTTTGGCTAGCGACTAGGAAAAAGGACCGAGCCTTAAGGCATTCTGAAATGCTACCATAGCTACACTGTTGTCAAAGTTCTCAATGCTCAAAGCTTCCATATTAAAGCAAGAAATGAAGTCTTTTAAAGGTTCTCCCTGGTTCTGCTTCAGGCTAATGAGAGCCATAGTAGACCTTCGATGCCTCAGGAGAGGTGCGAAGTGCGCCATAAAACTACCTTAAAGCTACGCAAAATTTACCATAGAGTGATAGGCCAGGTTTGAATACTAGGCACGCGCGTGCCCTTCCAAGGTTGCCAAGAAAACCCTATACCACATTGCATCTGAAGCATCCTTCACCATCATATGAGAGGTAAAAAGGTCCAGGTGATCCATTGGGTCGATTGTCCCCACATAAGGCTTAATGGTTGGAATACGAAGACGCTCTGGCGGTATGGAAGCCATGATCTCCGGAATGAGGGGATGATACACCATTGTCCCTTGAGTCTCACCTAACTTTGGCCTCAAGGCTGCAATCTCTTCCTCTAACTGACACAATCTCCTCTCCTGCCGCTGGTGCATATACGACATGTCAGAAGATTCGACTGCCTTGCCGCGCTCGTCATCTTGTCCGGGCCCCTGAGAATCCACCTCCCTCGAATAGGACTCCTCTCCTTGGGGGTTCTTGCCTCTCTTCAGCCCGAGAGTACTGAGCTTGCTGGTGCTAGCGATCTAAGAAACCAGTGAGCAACTCCGTTAATCGCTGGACTTGATTCTCCAGAAGCGTTATCCGATCCGGAGGAGGATCTTCTAGACTACGATCTCTCCCCGGCGGACTCCTTGGAGGGTTTTGCTGGATCGGTTCAGGGGCTGGGTTAGCCCCAGCAGCTCGAGACTATTGCCTCCTTATTTCCATTGAAACCAAGAGGGTTTGCTAGAATCGTCGCTGTAAGTTATACTATGGAGACAAAAGAAAATGCCTCAGCCCCACGGTGGGCGCCAATTAATGATGCGGTAGCCGATCACCCTCCTCTACCTCTACCAAGACACCTGCAATGGAGATGGGGACTTGCTCCCTCGGTTTATCTCCAACGATCAAGTCAGAACCCCGGACCCAAAATCTCAGAATTATTCCTTATGCTCAAGAAAATCAAAAGAGTGGAATCCTTTACCTCTCCTTGTTCCTTTTCTTTAATCCTTGCACTGAGATAAAGATCCTGGATAGAGATCTTCGGCATCTCTATCCTGCTCTTCTCGGAATCTTGTTAATAAGGATTCCATAATCGCCACCGCCTTCGAAGGGATCAGGATAACCCCTATCTCCATGATCTTCGGCGGGATGGTTGATCCCCGAAGGCTCGAAAACTCTCTTTCCTATCATCAAGCCAATTGTCATGGAAATATATATCTGCCACGTGTCCCTCTTGGACTCAAGCGAGATAACGTAAGCGAGGTACCTCTTTAGCGGACACGTGGCGCAATTGTCGACGGTTGCATGCTCAGGGCATTAGGGTAATTATGGATCCGAGGGTATTCCCCTCATCAATTTATTTTATCTTTTTTCGATTGCGCTAACCTCTAAGGGAAAGGGGCTATAGGTTTAAATTTTGGTCTCTCTACAATGCTTTTCCCTTTTTCCCTTTGTTTTCTCTCTTGCTCTCTCTTTTCCCCATAGGCTTTCTTTTCACTCTCTTCCTTACTCATTTCCCCTTGGTCTTTCTCACTAGTGGTGGGTTGCACTATCCTAGGGTCCTCAGGTTTCTCAATTTCTTTTCCAATCCTAAGGACAGTGACGAACTAGACTTGTTCATGGTTCTTACTCGATGACGCTTCCACCCTATGGGCTTGACCTACGAGGTGTGGAAATGGCTACGAGGGAAACTTCCCTAGTTATCCAACACTCAAGGTCTGGGTTAATTTGGTTAGCTGACTCCTGATGTCCTCGACAACCCTATTGACTTAGGCGTTGGTTCCCATTTAACCTTGCATAAATTGATGAAAAGTGTCTTCTATAGATCTCCTATGAGTAGGTTGGTATACACCGGATGACCCTTGGTTAGACTGGTATGGTTGAGGTTGTGAGGGGAATGGTACATAGGGCTAGGCTGCAGAATTATTTCTCTAAGAGAAATTCAGATGATTATGGGAGTTAGGGTGGTACGTGTTGGAATTTGGGTTGTACCTCAATAAGAGTAATTCCCACCCTGATTTGGATTTGGATATGTCATTCCCTCCATGAGGTGTGGTTGGGAGTTAGAAGTTTGGATACGTCCTTCCCTCCATATGTCTTATGTTTGTTTGTCTCACAAACCACACAATAAACCTCCACCTCATTAACAGCCTTAGACTTTTTCAATTCTAATTCTTCCATCTTCCTTGTTAACCCTGCTAACCTAGCATTAATGTCATCACTCTCTCACTTGAAATTTTCCCCGAGGCTGTGGATCGACATGTTCTCTCGTGTCTCCCAAAGACAATGGACCTACCTCCTAATTTCTAGTATTCTCAACTAAGATGTTGAAAAAGTGAAAGGCTTTTTCAGGTGTCTTCTCATAAAACTCGCCATTACACATGGTCAACACTAACATCTTAAGATTGGGGGTTAAGGCATCATGAAAAAAACTAACCACCCGCTACTATTCAAAAGCATGGTGCAAACAAGCATGGAGTAGATCGTTGAACCATTCCCACACTTGAGCAAATGACTCAGTGGGTTTATAGGAAAAGTTCTTCATTTGTCTTTGGAGGGATGTTATCCTATTAGCTGGGAAATATTTTTTTAAAAATTTTGTTTGCATTTGTCTCCACATCCCTATTAACCTTGGATCAAACGTGTTAAACCACATTTAAGCCTTATCTTTGAAAGAAAATGGGAACAATTAAAACCTCATCATGTCATCATTGATATTTTGATATACACAAGTGTCATAGACCCTTTCAAACTCTCTCACATACGTGTATGGATTTTCTGAGTCCATACCATGAAAAATGGGTAACATATGAATGGTACCTGATTTGACATTAAACCTATGGTGGTTAACTTGAAGTATGATACATGAAGGAGTGGTTTGCCTCGGAGGGTGAAGGTACTCCCTCAGAGGTCGAAACATATTAGGCTCTAAAGAATCGTGATCTCTGTGATCACTATCATAAACAAATAGATTATCGGGATGCTAAGGCATGATCAATAAAGAAGTGATGACTCAGAGGTTAGTAAAGGCTCTAATGAATGATGAGATATAGATGACTGTTCAAGAATCCTACTAGACCCAAGTCTCATGCACCAACTAAGTGATGAAAGACTTAACAAAGAAATAAAACAAAGCAAGACGACACAGCACTACACTACACAATTTGTTTCACATTGGTTATTTCTTACTGACTTCCCCGGCAACGACTCTAAAATTCTATTCATCTCTTAACCTTGCGTAAAATTAATTAACCTCAAGACACACACAAAGAGGACATACTCGCCAACATACGAGGTTTATGTAGTACAGAATTTAAAACTGGTAAGTCTATGTCAAATCCACAGGGAAGTCAATTATTAAAAGAAAAAGAAAAACAACGCATGAAAGTAAATTGTGATGTAGTATGATGTGATATGGGAAAATTAAGATAGTGTATTAACACTGAAAATAAAACACCTTGGGACAAAACAATTTCAATGCCAATCCATTCATTCCCCAAGCAAGCATAAAATTATAGTATCATCAGATTTGAAAATTAAATTACAAAATTTTGCTATTAATTACATTTTGGAATGATGGTTCTATTTCTAGCACCCTCCGTACATGGCATGCGAGGATCTAATTTAAGAAACCACCATAAGCCAAAACGCAAATATGTCACACTTGGACTTTGGCATGGTATTGTGGTGTTTCCAATTTGGGCAACCCACATACTTGGCATGAGGGTTTTGGGTTAGGCATATACCCCAATCCAAATCTGAATGTTTTGAAAAAAACAATTCTTAATCTCCTTTTCAAAACCTCTACTAAACAATAGACTTTGGCTTGCTTGGGCTATTCATGGCATCGAACACTGTCCTTGCCTCAGCCTAAGACAGAATGTAAAGCATCAATGTAACTCCAATACAAAAATTTATAACACAATGTAAGCGACAATAGAAAATAAAAGAAGGCAGTAATGAAGTTGCTAAACAATAGGGAATTTAAAGTTGTTGAAATTAAAGATCAGTTATCTTAAATGGTAGAACAACAACAACAGAGTAGAAGAAATTTAAAAGAATAATATCATAATATTGCAGAACATTGATGGACAAAAAGAAAGATAGAATCGCAAAACAAAGGATTAAAAAGGAACAATAATCTTAATACAACAACTAACAACAAGAACTAAAAAAAGTAATCTTAAAGTTTGAATGCAAACTTCATTCTACTAAAAACTAATCCCTGCTATGCGAAAATTAAAACCCCTTGTACCGTGCGTCGCTGTGCGCCTTCCCCTTCGTGCTGTTGTGCTATTTCTTTCCTTCCTTTCTTTTCTTCTCTTTTCTTTTCTTCTATGTAGAAGACGAAACTATACCTCTAAAATAGGCCTGGATTGTTGAGGAAATTACCAAGGAGGGACCGCATTTTTGGAAGTTGTTGTGTGCCTGTTATCCATCCATGGGCTGGGCAAATTCAAATTTAATTTCTTCCATGGGTTGTCTTAATTTGGACTTCACACAATTACATGTGGCTGGGTCTTTAATTCTAATTCAATAAAATCAGTGGACCGCATGTTTAAAGCCAGTGTTGCATGGGTTATTTCCAACTTCAATTTGTCCTCATCATTTAATTCCAATTTCCATTTGTTTTTGACAAATTAGCCTGCACATAACATAAAAATTTAATTTTTGGCGTAAAATAAAATCAAAATGGGGGTAAAAATACATCAAAATTTTGCAAAAATTATCTATCAATCACATACCGTGCCCCGACGCACCCACGCACTTCTACACCGTACCTCGCTCTATCCCACAAGTATTTCCTTTACAAATATGCTCAAATGACCCTTCTGGGAAACCACACACATTTCTGGTCAACCCTTTACATGTCAAGGCTTAGGGCTCACCCTTAGCCTCCCGGACCTAAGTCACTCAGTGGCTCTAAAAGCTCTTCGAACCCACCAGAAGGATAATCATCAGGGCACTTTCAGCCCAAGGGTACCTCTAGGATTTCTGGCCTCATCGGGATTCTATTCCTTAGAGGTGTATATTTGACACATCATACATACATACATATGCATTCTATTTTCTAGATATCAATATCTGATTTAGGCATCAAAGGGCTCGCGTGGGGAAGACCCCTGTGTGCCCTCTAGTTGCCCTCTTTTTTGCAGACCCTATTGCTCCCATGAGGCTCCACCCCTCAGCTCCCTTGGCCATAGGGTCAAGCCTCCCTCGCTATTCGTCTCCTTTAATGGTACCCATCATTCGCCTTCTCACTTGGACTCTGCTTTGGCTAATCCCAAGACAAACAAATCTTAATTGTTGTAGCTTGGCAACAACACTCCCCCTTTTAATTTCAAATATCTTCTTATAGGTGCATAATTCCACCTGCATCCCACTGCCCCACTCCATCAATCCATTATGTCATGCATTAATTATGCCTTCTTCTATCAACCGAAAGCCATCTCCCTTCTTCCAATTGATTTTGACTTTTCAAACTTGCTTTTCACAAAAGAAATTATCTTTTTATTAATGTTAATTATTTCTTATGTATAATATAGTATGTATAACAATTATACAATTGACACTTTTATAAAATTATGATTAAATTTATTAATGTATTTATAAATAATCTATCCACAAGCTGCTCACGAACTAGTAATCGAGCCCGCTCGCGAGCCTCTAAACAGTCGAACTCGCTAGCCTATAATCGAGTATGCTTGCGAGCCAATAATTGAGCCAGATTGCGAGACTCGATTCGAGCCAGCTCGCGAGCTATCGAGCCAAGCTTTACTAAACTCAAGCTTAGTTTGTTTACAAATTGAGTTTTAAAGTTAAGCTTAAACTCGACTCATTATCTTAACGAATGAATTCGAATGAACTTTTAATGAGCCAAGCATCGAGTCGCTTGCGAGAAGCTTAGCTCATTTGTGACCCCAATCACTTCAAATTATAACAATCAACAAAACTCAGCTAAGAAGTCAGGCCTTTCTAGATTCAATGATCCCAAATCAACCTTGATCACCTTTACAATGTCATGTTTAACTCGATCCATTGCTAACTCTTTAAGACTCGAAGACGACAATCACACAACGATGGCGACAATGTCGATGACATCCCTAATACCATTAACACAAGCAAGATCGATAATCTAATCCATCTTCAGGTGTCAAAGAAGACCTTTCCAAGCTCACTAAAACCCTAACTCGCCAGTTATGGGGAGTTGCATCATTCCTCGCCCTACCACCTAATTCTGAATCCACTTCATGAGCTGAATCCCGACCCTCTCTATAGCCACAGGCATTCGATTCGACTCCTCGTGAAACCAAGGGAGTGGAGGTGCTTGATGAGGAAAGGGAAGCCTTCGATGCCATAGGGATCACCAGTTTATGTAGCAACTTTGTGGAGATCGGGGGAAAGTTTAGGAGCAGGATTTCCAAGATGTCTAACTACAACGTAGTGTTCAAGATTTCAAAAATTGCATCAAATTTATTGTAATTGGGACCAAAGTAAGAAAATTATTATAATACCCGGTATTATATGGTGTTAAAAAATATAAGATTTTTAGTTATTTTTAAAGGACCTTGAGTGGTCCAGAGAACCCAAAAGTTAGTTTCTAGAAATTTAACTAATAAACTACCGAATTGATGACAGGGGATGCCTCGGGATGTGGATGTCCAAGAATGAGGGAATGGGATTGGCAAGCATCTCGAGGCGAGGCTAATGATACTGAAAGCAATCAAATCAAAAATAGTTTTTAGAATTGTTGTTGTATAAATTTGAATTGTTGACTTAACTGAATGGTCGTGAGGGATATTTGGGATGAAATCGGTATTTTTGAGTAAATGTTGGTTATTAATTTAGGAGAAATCAAGATTTTTATTGGCTTGATGATAATTAAATTAAGGTTTGGAGGGTCCAAGTGCGATTAATAAATTCCTAAGTGGAATTAAGGAGATTTTGAAGTGGGGTAAATGTGTAATTACATATATGTGTGTGTGTGTGACTTGGGGGCCAAGTGTGCTACATTGAAATTTAAATTAAAGTTGAAAATGATTGTTGTGCATTTGAAAAGCTTGGGCTGAGCAATGGCCAAGGGAAAATTAGAGAAGAGAGAGAAGAGATATCTGGAGAGGGATGGAAGCCAATGTGGGCTGACCGATGGCTAACTAGCGAGCAGCGGCTTGAAGCGATAATGGTAGCCGGTTGGGGCTGGCCGGTTGCAGCGACGTTGATGCAGCGATGGAGGCTGGGCAGAGCGATGATGGTTAGCGATGAAGCTGAGCGGCTGAATAGCGAGCTTGACAGCAACGGTGGCCAACAAGTGGCTGGTGGAGGCCAGGCGATGGCCGGTGGCTAGAAGCATAGGCAACAACGACGCTGCTGTGCATACAGGCTGGAGGTGTAGGAGGTTGCGGTGGTGGCAGTTGATGGAGGAGAACGACGCCTATAACACCCCTCTCCTAAAACTACCCGAGAAGAGGTGCTACGGGGAAAATAAACAAAATAAATAAAACTCTTTGATAAACTAAAATTTGGAGTAACTCAACTAATCAATCATAACTGAACATTTCAATCAAACTGAAATAAAAACTAAGTCAAAATAAACTGGAAACATAATCCACTGACTAAGGAAAATCTCTCAACTGAATCTGAAAAAATATTGCTAAACTAACAAGACACCAACAAATCACACCAACACCCAAACATCTTTTGTTCTTTAGCAGCTCCACGTACACACACTACTGACCATTACTGCTAGGCCCCACATTTGGTACTCCCCTGCTAGAACCTAGAATGCTGAAGAGTAAAATGTGAGCTACAAAACTCAACAAGTAATAAACTTGAAAGAATAACTAAAGCTGAATTAAAGAATACCGATACTCATAAAATATTGTCTTTGTACTGAAAGGATAATATTCACTATCTGTTTGCATTTACAAAATGTTAATGCACATAATCTATAAATAAATGCAGGTATGTAATTTTAGCTCATAGGCCCACATAATCTGATAATTCATACTTGACTGATCTGAATCCTGCATACATAAAAACTGTAAGCACATACTATGGGCAATATACCCCTAGCCCCCTAGTCGTCACCAAATGAGCAACTCATAACTAAGCTTAAAGTAAAACTGAGACTGATGGGATCCCTGCAGACAAGCCGCCTGGCGTGCATAATGCAATGCTCATATAAATGCTAGCACATGATATGTAGTGCTCCATATAAAATCATGCTCCATGCTTATTCCAAGATGTTTGCTCGTAATCTCGTGAAATAATGTTGATCATGTCATAATAAATGCTAAATATATAGTCTAATCTTCAATATATTGGAATACAAAGATTCTATGAATTATGTATTATGGTATGGGCATGTTAGATTTATCATACTTGGCATGAGTATTCAATATTTGGAAGTATTAAACAATTTAATTTAAATAAAAACTTGAATGAAAACATCACTGGAGCCATATTCAAGTTGCTGGAAAACCATCCGGATATGAAGGAAGGGTATCCGAATAGGCTGAAAGCTCATCTAGATACACTGGGACACAATCACATGGGCTATTCGGATATACTAGGAGCTATTCGGATATAGCATAGGACATCCAAATATGATTCAGGCCATCCTAATATCTCACAAAGGCATTCGGATGCTACAGGAGACTATTCGAATATCAAATTCAACTTTTGAGAGAGGTATCCGAATATCAGGCCAAACATACGGATATCATCTTGACCCATCCAAATATATGAACAAACCATTTGGATATCACATTCTTTAGACACATCTCGATACGATACAAGGTATCCAGATATCACTCATAGAAAGCTTTAGATTCATCTGGATACAACACAAAGCATCTGGATATCACTCTCAATTAACACTGGATGCATCCGGATAAGGAAATAAAACATCCGGATATATCAAAGCCATTTGGATATGAACAAGGGTTATTCGGATGTCACTCACAGAAATCAAATAAGCCATCTGGATATGTAAGAACCTATCCAAATGCTACTCACAAACGATAATCTATCCATCCGGATATGGGGACTCACATATAGATATATGCAATTATATTTAACGAACATGAAAGCTAACATAAATTGAAATCTAAAACAAAACTTAATGATTCTACACCATTCTGAATAAAATCTTGGGAAAACGAATCCCAATCGATATGAAACAATTTTAAGGATGATTCAAAGATAATATTTGATTGAATCGCTATAAAGATCATGCATATCTTGCTCATGCACTCACTATTATACACACACATATATATATACATCTCTACTTACTGATATAAATCTGAAAACTTCAAACGAAGAACTGGAATAATCTGAAAATGAAACTAATATGAACCTATAATGGAAGGGATTACACAGAAGATACTTGCCTTGATCTTGATCGAATTCCTCAAACGATTTCAATGGAAATCTCCTATGCCAAGATATTGTTGTAACTCCTTCAATCCTTTGTTCTTCACACGACGTGAAGGAGATTATGGCTAATAGACTATATATATATATAGACATAAGAAGCCCTAGACAATATCACTCTCTTTCTATAACTTGGAGACTCTCCAACTTCTTCTCATGCATGGACTCTTCTCAATTCATAATATCATTAATAAATAATTCATAATAAAAGAAATTATTATTAAAACTCTTAGAATTACCTTCATGCCCTTGTATTTAACTTTCACATAATTTAAATGCCTTTAAATGCTATTCCTCTCATTTAAAAATCTCTAAATTTTCACATTAAATATTTAATTAAAAAATTCTTTTAAGCCAAAAATTAATTAAGAAAATTAAATAATCCTCAATAATTCTAGGACCTATGTCGGGTCGTTACAATTTCTCCCCTCCTTAAAAGAATTTGGTCCTCCAAATTCGTACTTCGTTACTCGAAAAACGAGGGGTAAAGACACCCCATCTCTTCTTCTAATTCCCACGTCACCTCTTTTTATGAGTGTCGCTGCCATTGCACCTTTACAAGAGGAATTGATCGATTCCTCAAAGTCTTTTTCTTTCGCTCTAAAATACTAGTAGGCATCTCTTCATAAGACACGTCTTCTCCAACTTCAAGAGTCTAAAAATCAATTACATGCTAAGGATCTGGCACATACTTTCTCAACATCGAAACATGAAATACGTTATGAACATGGGATAACTCACTACAAAAAAATTGATTTTTAGCGGCATTTTTTTTAACATTTTGTGGCAGTTTTCAAAAATCGTCGCAAAATTCATTAAAATATTCAATTTTGCAGCGGTTTTTAAAAAATCGTCGCTAAATTTAAAAAATAATTAAAAAATTAAATTAAATTTAGTAGCGGTTTTTGAGACACCGTCGCTAAATTAAAAAATAATTAAATAATTTAAAATTAAAATTAAAATAATATTTGTGGCAGTTTTGAAAATCGTCGCAAAATTCATCAAAAAATTTAATTTAGCAGCGGTTTTTCAAAATCGTCGCTAAATTAAAAATAATTAAATAATTTAAAATTAAAATTAAATTAACATTTGCGGCGGTTTTCAAAACTGTCGCAAAATTCATCAAAAAAATTAATTTAGCGGTGGTTTTTCAAAACGACCGCTAAATTAAAAAAATAATTAAATAATTTAATTTAGCAGCGGTTTTCGAAAAATCGCCGCTAAATTCAAAAATAATTAAATAATTTATAATTAAAATTAAATTGAATTAAATTAACAAAAAGAAATATAAAATCTTAAAATAAATTTAAAATTTAATTTAAATTAATTACAAAATCTTTATATATATAAAAGTATGATAGTCTTGAAAAAAGAAATTTCCCCCCAAAACTTGCATTAATGATTTGCAATTAATACTTATTGTATTAATAATTTATATTTTGTAATTTGCATTAATGATTTGCATTTAGTACTTATTGCATTAATAATTTACATTTTGTAATTTGCATCTTTATATATATAAAAGTAGGATAGTCTTGAAAAAAGAAATTTCCCCCAAAAACTTGCATTAATGATTTGTAATTAATACTTATTGTATTAATAATTGACATTTTGTAATTTGCATTAATAATTTAAAATTTTCAATTGCTTTGAAATAATAAGTAGTAATAAAATTTTCCACCAAAACTTGCATTAATGATTTGCATTTAGTACTTATTGCATTAATAATTTACATTTTATAATTTGCATCTTTATATAATGCTAGTTTTTTTGTAGTGACTGGGGTGGAAAAGTGAACTCATATGCCAAAGTCTTTATCCGTTTCAAAATCTCAAACAGACCAATGTAACGAAGACTAAGCTTCCCTGTTATGCCAAATCTTCGAACTCCTTTTATAGGCATGACTCTCAACCAAATATGGTCACCTACCTCAAACTCGAGGTCTCGTCGTCGATTGTCTACATAACTTTTATGTCTGTCTTGGACTATTTTCGTTTTAGCTTTGATCACTCGGATCTTTTTTGTCATCTGCTTAACAATTTTAGGACCCAATAAAGCTCTATCACCAATCTCTTCCCAACATATAGGCGATCCACAAGGTCGCCCATACAAAGCCTCATAGAGATTCCAATACTTGAATGGAAACTATTATTGTAGGCAAATTCTACCAGAGGTAGATGCTCATCCCAACTACCTTGAAATTCTAAAACACAAGCCCTCAACATGTCCTCAAAAGTCCAGATAATCCTTTCTGATTGACCATCTATCTGCGGATGAAATGATGTATTAAACTTCAACTAAGATCCTAGTACATCATGCAAAGCTCCCCAAAAATGAGAAGTAAAATGAGGATCTTGATCTAAAACAATGTTGGATGAAACATCGTGTAATTTCACGATCTCCTCAATATAAATTCTTTCAAATCTATTCAATAGAGAATTCTTCTTCATAGGCAGAAAATAAGTTAACTTATTAATGGGTGGGTTTTTACGAGGTATGGTAAAAATATAGGCCTTAGTTTAATTTTTGATATAGTTGGGTTTCTGTATGATTGCATCTAGGTCCTACTGGGGAGGCGATGGTCCTAGAAGATTTCAAAGTTTGGGCTGTCATTCTCGCTCTTAGCAAAAGAAGCTTCGAGCTAAGTAAGGGATAACCCCAATGGTGGGCAGCCTTGCAAATGTTTGGTAAAATTGATGAATATATGTTTTGTGTAGTTTCTTGTTATGCATATTCTATAGGTGGTCTAGTGGAGTCCTATGTCCATGGGAAGATTAAATGCATGCTAGAGGTAAAATGAGAGGTTATTACCTCGAATAGGTGGGTTTAGAGGGCAGTGATACCTTGCCAATCATGCATATTTACTTGTCATTGCATCTCATATATTATCTTGTTTTCATTTAGTTGCACCTTTACTAAGTCTTTATGACTCATGAGGTTTTACCTCATGTGTTGTAGATGTTGTAAGTCCAGATGAAGCTGTGACTAACGCTATTGCCTGAGTTTTGTATGTCGTATTTATTCCTATATGTATTCATGTGTATTAAATGAATGTGTTGCTGGGCACTAGATGGTATCTAGTTGGTTGTAATAAGCATAGTGTATATGTGATTACATAGATTTATTGTTGTATGTGGCTTTTGTTTGGTTGAGCCAAGATTGAGATTGAGTAAGGATTGAAAATGAATTTTTCATAAATCCCCTATACTCAGCAGATTTGTAATATGTTATTTTGTGCCCAGGTTACCTTTAGCTTATTGTGAGATGAGCTAAAGAAAGGTGAAGCTCACGCAAGTTACGGGTTTCGTTTCGCTGTGCTTCTTTTTATTGTTTGGGGATCGACTACTCGAGTGGATCGAAGGGAAGGACGAAACCTAGTCCCTACCTAAGGCATTTTGTTGTTGAAACATAGTCCCTCTCTTCATTAATGACTTGGCATGTGAGTAATCCGATCGATTATTCACTGGTGGCGCCCGTAGGTGAGAGAAGGTCATTACAATTGGTATCAGAGCGATTGCTGGAGTTTTGAGTTTAGGATGTCTGGAATAATTTGGATGTAAGTCAGAATTTCCTAGCTACTGAGTTGGGGCCGGGAATAGTTGGTTTGTAATCTCGAGGTTTAGATGTGAGATTGATTTGATGGCCTTGAAAGTAAGGACATGTGGTCCGAGGACCCTAAGGATTGGGTCGAGGCGATAAGGCTTGTAATTGTTTGAAAGGTATGCTCGGATATTCCTACTCTAGGAATAGGAAAATATCATGGGTTCAGATGATATACCATAAGAGGTATATGGGTTGAGTAAAGAAGAACCAAAAATCCAAGTGTGGGTGTTGGTGTCGAGAAACCCAAATGTGAGAATTTGGGAGATATTAAGTGTTCTAAGGATGAGAATTCCTTGAGGTTAAAGGATTGAGGCTTGTGTGGGGACACAAAGCTGAGTCATGATAAGAGTCATGAAGGGGCAAGGAGAGCCTGAGGTATAACTAATCCGGGAGGGGATTAGTGGAGCATTCCTATGTTAGGGAATTAGCCAAGCATGTAGGAAGGAATAGAAGTGGTGCAATAAGGCTTGTGTGCTTGAGGTAGAGTGAGTTAAAGTGGGAGTTAGCTTGAGGCTCAAGGAAATGAGTCGTCAACAATTCATGTGACGAGCTACAGGAAGGGAGTAAGGTTCTTACAGTGAGGATTTGAGTGGAGCGTGTATGTAATGCATATGCATGTCATGGCCAGTGTAGGTATCACGTAAGTAGCTTTCAGATGGACTCCGAGTGGAGTCGCGTGCGATGTATACATGTTAGATTTATGTGGCACGATGTGATCATATCGTTATGATGATCTCGAAGCGGATGTACCTAGGGTATGAGTGGACCCTATTTGGTTTCAAGATGAAACAAGGTCTATCCTAAGGAAGGATAGGTGCATGGAAAATGGACCCTAGCAGGTATTTGTATGAGATGGAAAATCCCTTGCGAGTTGAGTTGAGATTCGGAGGAAACCAGATCGGGAATGAATGAGTTGGACATGTATTGATATGCATGTGAAAGCCATAGGATTAATAGTCCATGTTATGAAGGGCCAAGAAACAACTCATGTGTTGATGGATGAGGGGCCAATCAAACTCTCATTGTGACGCTTGAGGTCAGGTGAGATGCCTAAGGTCACGGGATAAGAGGGATGAATAGACCCTCTTTATGATTTTTGGGGTCAGGGAGGATGCCTTAGGTCACGAGATCATTGTTGGGGTGATGAGGAGGTCACCTAATGAAGGGTATGTGTAATACCCCATATTTTCGTAAGGTTGCCATGTATTTTAAGTGAGTTTAAAATACCAAAAAAATGGGTTTGAGAGGGCAGTAAGTCACCAAATCAACTATAGGGAGTGCCCTGGAGCTTAGATACCTAAGGACAAAGGTATATTTTTGACAAGCGTCTCGAAGCAATATTTATGGCGCTGAAAGAAATAAAATAAGAGACGATTTTCGGTTAAGCTAATTTATAGCCTGAAAAGACCGAATGATGGTAAGGGCTTCCCGAAAATCGTACATATCGAGTAATTTTGAGTTATTAATTTTGAGATTTTAAGTATCTTGATAAATTTGATGTTTGAGGGTGTAATTGTAATTAGAGAATTATCCAAACGAAATAAGAATAAAATTAAGAGCTTATGTGATAAAATATTAAAGTCGAGGACTTGAAATAAGGGCCAAAATGTCATTTGAAAGAAGTTAGGGAATTAGCTTGGATTTCAAAAGTTAAATCCATTCTAGTTTTGGATTTCAAAAGCCATTCAAATATATCTTTGAGTCTTTGGAGTCCATGGCTTAGATTGGTTGAAGAAATCTATAAAAAGGCACCATGGGTTGTTCTCAAATCATTCCAAGCAAGTTTGAGAGTTGAGGCACTCTAAGAGGAGGAGCTTGCTCTAGAGAGAGAGGAGGAAGTTCGGCAAGAAGGCGGGAAGAAATCAAAGGAGAAGCCGGGGAGAACGAGCCTCGTCCAAGTTACGAGCCTTCGCCGGAGTTCGCCAAAATTAGTTAGACCAAAAGCAAGGTAAGTCCATTTTTTTTTTTATAATCTTGTAGAGGGGGAAGAGAGGGTACTTAGGTTCAAACAGGGGTCGAATCGGAGTTAAAACGAGGGAGATATGGCCGAAATACGAAAACGACGCAATGTTGTCCGAAATCTGGTAGCAGCGCGTGAGATACACGCGCCGGAAGTGGCTGCGCTTGAAGGCGCATGAGCCACCTTCCGAGGGTGCGTGAGGGGCCTATTTTCCTCCAAATATTTCAGTTATTCCCCTAATTTAATGCCCCTCAACCCTACATAAAAATATTTGAGGTTAAGTTTACCAAAACGTGTGTTTTCTACAGAAACCTAGGCCATTTGCTGTGAAATTATACCATCCAAGAGATAAACCAACAAGGTGAGACTCCCATACTCCAAATCCTATTTTTATTCTCTTATGAGAGACTTCTATTGCACGAGACGTGTTTCGTGAAGTTCTCATACATAAACGCTTGTTATTCTCTTACGTGAAATCATGTTACATATATGAAATGTATTTTTTTAAAAATTATATGCTATTGGCTTTTTAACTGTTGCATTTATAAAATTCATGTGGCCATACTGTTGTACCTATTTGTTGTTGGCCGAGGGCAAAAGTCGGATATCCCCCGAGAGGTGCTATGCATACGCCATCGAGAAAACTCTCGTGGAGAAGACCGTGAGTCCAAGGAACAACGAATGTGGTGCTTGCATGAGTTCTATGAGGTCGGGCCAAAGTGACATGGTTAGGGACCTCCCAAGAGGCGCTATGAGTGCGCCATTGAGAAAGCTCTCGTTGGAGGAGGTTGATATGTTCACGAGGCACTTCGAAGTAGTTCTCCATGTCTTCTCATACATTTTATACCTGATCATGCATCGATATAAACTATTTTTGGAGTTTCTCACTAGAAGATTCATCTTCTAATAGGACTATGTCCCTGAAATATTCAAATGTTCCAGGTTCGACGAGTGGCTTTAAGGAAAAGAGGTAGCTGAAGAATTAGCTTAAATTACTACCTGTAGCATGATTAGCATATTTTTGTGCGAACCTATGTAATTTTGGATAAGTTTAAGATATTCAGTTATCACTTGCTAGAGATGATGTCCATGTAATATATTTTGTAGATGTCTTGAACGATTTTATGTATGATAAATAAAAGGTTATGGTTGTGAACCATATCAGGTTCGATCTAGTTTTCGCATTTGAAATTTTAACACCTGTCTTAGCTATTTAATATTGGGTTTGTTAAGCTGAGAAGGTGAAAATAAGGGTTTTTGGGAATTTGTGTGATGTATGGCAGCGATTGTGGTATGAAAAATTTTTATATTCCCGAAATCCTAAGTTATAACATGCCCGAAAAATTTGGGGTGTTACAGTATGAGCGAGTTTTATGGGCCAAGGGCAGTGATAAACAAGCTTGTGGCAATAGGACATCCTTAGGCTATGCACGTGAAGGAAATGTCAACTGCAGATACCTTAGTGGGGGGGGGGGGGGGCAAGTAATGTAAAGGCCCCAGGTTGTGATTCCAAAGTTTTGGGAGCCCGACTAAGGCATGTTAGAAGGTCGAGTTGGGTGTAGTGACTGAATGCATATGTAAGTATGTGGCTGCACTCTCACCCTGCAATTAAAAAACAATAAAAAAAATCACAATAAAACCTTTATATATTTTTATTTATTTTTGGTGAGAGATTTATACTCATCAGTTTAAGAGTGCAGTTGTAGTCCAAATTTAAATTTATATTTTCTAGATGAGTCCAGGTCGTCCACTGAGAGGTTTATTTATGGCAAGAGAAAAAGAATGTCACACACATGCACACGCATTTAGATGAATTGACAACAAGATTTTTTTTATGGATAGTTCTAGTTTAAGCAATCCCCATACATGATATGCAGGATTCTAGTTTAAGCAACTACCACAAATCCGATTGCAATTAATACATGAAACAACTAAATTAATCATCCGAGTTTGGGTATGATAGCGTTTCCAGTTCTAGTAACTACCATATATGGCATGAAAGCTCTAAGTTAGGCTTACGTTTCAATCCAAACCTAGTGATTTCTCAATAATTAATACACACTCATACTGAAATTTAAATTAATGTTACTCATTTAAAGCGCAGCTTTCTTTGGGAATCATTATGCATTGGACATTGTCCTTGCCTTAACCCAATATTGGATTTAGCTACTCATCTTTATTTAAAAGTTAATTGACAGGAATTTAAATGACGTAATTTAAATAACAAGAATTAAAATATCAGAAACTAACCGCCCATTTAGACGGTGGATAATAAAAAGACAGGAATTAAATTACAGAAATTTAAAGGCAGAAATTAATCGACCATTTAGGTGGTGGATAATAAAGTAACAATAAATGACATAAGAATTCAAGAGAAGAAAAAAAGAAAATAAGATCACAAGAGAAAACAATAGAGAAAATAAGAGAGAACAAAAACAATTCTCAAAGAGATAATTCTAAGAAAACAATCAAATTTTGATTCAAGAATAATAATCCCCATTACAAATGCAATCAAGTAAGCTATTTATAGCCCACAAAATGCAATACAAACCACACAATTTCAATTATTCAACTAGACATAATTATATCTAATGGGCACTCACACACTTAAAGTTAAATGAATTTTAGCTATAATGCACACCTAAAGTTAAATGGATTTTAGTTAAAATACACACCTAATAAAGCACTCATAAAGTTAAATGGATTTTAGTTATAATACACATCAAAAGCTAAATGGATTTTAGGTAAAAAAACACACCTAATAAAGCACTCATAAAACAAATATTTAAAAATAAAAAAAATAAATTTTTACAATTGGGTTTTTGATCTTCATTAGGATTAAAAAAAAAAAAATGCTTGGGTCTTCTCCAAATGATGTCTTCCATGAGCTTGCTCAAGTTGGGCCTTAAACATGTGTTGGGCCTTCAATTTAATGGGCATGTGTTGGGTTTTAATTCTTCATGGGTTGGGTTTGAATTCTTTATTCTTCAATCCAATTTGAGTCTCCATGCCCACCTTCTTCATGCCTACAAGCAAGCAATTGAGTGTTATTAAATTATATATTATGTATATATTTATATGATATATTATATGGTATATTATATACTTATATATTATATAGATGCTCCACGCATGCACTCCATTGAGTATATGTATTATGTTATAATATATATTATATTTACATGTTTATTATAATATATTATATATATATATATATTACACATAACTATTCAATTAAACCAATTTAAAATCAAAACAAGGGTTATAATTATAACAAAATTTTACAAAATTAACCACCAATCATACCCCCAACTTAAACATTGCTAGTTCCTTAGCAATCAGACTATACACCTGTCAAGATTTATTCACAATAATTATATGAATGTAAAAATTTCAAATTCAAAACCTAAATGCATAAAATCGAATAAGTAATTTAGCATTCTAAATTTGATTTTTAGTTAAAGGTCATACAATCTCAGGAATAACAATTAGGATAACCAACACACAGACTTACTCTCTCGAAGTTTTGACTTTAAACCTTACTATGGATTTTCCCTCCAATAAAAAGGATTCCTCAGGTGTACACACAAGGGGGTGCACCGTTATAAGAGTAAATGTAGAACAAGTTCAAAACTCGGTGTCATCCCAAATACAAGGAATGTATTTTCAGGAAAGAATAGGGAAATTGACATAGCTTCATGATTGGAATAATGCCTTAAATGAATAGCTTCTGAATTTAAACATAATTCCTTACTCCAAACTCAAATTCTGAGATCACATGATTTATAGCATCAAGAGGGACCAGACCGGGTTGTTATGGGGCTATGAGATTAATACGGGTTGTCAAAGAAAAGGTAGAGTGTGCAAAGGGTGTGTTGAGATTTTTTTTTTCAGCATTTATTTTGCAACAATTGTGCTGAATAGCTAAGAGAATTCTTTTTTTTTTCACTTTTTTTTCTTTTTTCTTTTTTTTTTTAAATATGAAAATAGCTAGACAGACTAATTCCCAAAAACACACCAGGTTGGACAAAATTCATATGGTTATGGGTTAAATGAGGGTAACGAAAGAAGTTGTACTACAATTGGCTCAAATGGGTTAGCAAGAGAGGTTAATGTAAAGAAAAAAAAAAGTTAATAGGCCCAAAATGAAAAAAATTGATCCCCTTATCATGCTTCTACAAAATGATGTTACTCAGTCATCTAATTCGAAATTTGAAATCAGTCAAATTCATCCGCTATCATATTAGACATTCAAAGCGAATTGATGTTTTGAAGCCATTGAAAAGATGAGATAAACAATAAAGCATATTTAGAGTAAGTGTTATTTCACTTAGAATTAACGGTTATTAGGCTCAAACACTCACTTAGGTAATAGTCTCCACTTCTGTTGAGGGATCATACAGTGTTCTAATCAGCTAATTACTGTTACCTTTGACTTTATGACTGATAACCAATTTTTAAATTTTGAATACCTGATGAATGAAAATTACTTATTCTAATGCATATACGTTTTCAAATAAGAAATCAATGCATTCATGTTTCGTATTGCAAACTTAACTAGCTATCAGTGCATAACTCCAAGCCTTTAGGAATAGCGTAATTTAAAACACACATTTTTTTTTTTTAATAAGAGCAGATAAAGATAATCAATTCCCACAAGACTACAAGCAAGGAATGGCAAACTCACAGTTAAACATAAACAAGATAATTCATAACTAGACCTTACACCCCCCAATCTGAATTGCAGTAATAAAATAGGGTTGTTAGGAATACCTGTAACTCCACAAGTCCATAGATTTACTGTGAACTACTAAAACTCAAACAAACAAATGAGCATACCATATATATATATATATTTATATTTTCACACCAAAATAAAAATTTCATGCAAGTCATAAGATAAGCAAAATACCTCTTAAGAGTACAAAAAGTACTCCTTACTCAGCCATCTTATCATAGATTTGCCTAACAACATTCCACAGTTTTTTTTAATTAATTAAAAAAAATTCTTTTTTTTTTAGAAACACAACCAAGAAAAATCCTGCAAGTTGTACAATAATTAGATGTGTCTCAAGAGTACAAAAAGTACTCCTTACTCAGCCATCTTAACAAAGAGCACTTCTCACAGTGATAAATCTAAATTAATCGGACCTCTTTGGTGCTTGTTACTAATTGCCTTAGACCAGTCTATCCGAGGCTCATGAGAATTGTGCTGTGGAATATAAGGGTGTAATTTCTCTAGCAGCTCCTCAATGGTGGATGTGGAAATGAGAATCTTTCTTGCTGAAAGAGAAATGAACTTTTGGTCCACAGCCTGATCAAGAAAAGAGAGCAACCCATCGAAAAAATGGTTAACATTTAAAAGTTCAATGGGTTTGGTATGGAGATTACTTTTAGCCCAGGAGATTATACAAAAGATTTCTTCAAGTGTTCCAAAACCTCCTGGTAAAGCAATGAAGGCATCTAACTGATAAATCTTACAAGCCATGCGCTCAGACATAGAAGTTGTTTCTATAAGTTGACCACGTGTAATCCCGAAAATATGTGGTTCAGCCAAAGGGATTGGCATTACACTTACCACAGATGATTTTTCAACATGTGCAGCTTGTGAAACATTACCATTCAATCCACGACTTCCCTCTTCATATACCAAATTAATTATTTTCTCTCCTAATTTTTGGCCTAGTTCGCTTGCTGTAAGTGTGTAACAAATATCGCTCCCAAGTTGAGAGCCACAAAGTACACATATGGTATTGATTCGATGAACTAACTAGCCTTCCATGTTTGTTCCTTTTAGGGGTGTGCATTCGGTTATAACTGAACCGAACCACCCAATTTTAGCTAACCGAACCGAACCAACCTTAAAAAAATAACCGAACCGAACCGAACTGAACTACTACACTAACCAAAGTAACTGAAATTGAACTAACCGATTTTAAATTTAAACTAACCGAACCGAAAATCTACCCAAAAACTGACTACCATATGGCCGAACATATAGGAGGAATTCATGGAGTTAAAACACAAAATAAGATTAAATGAACATGATAAGAGAAACAAAAATAATAAAAAATGGTAGCTCAAGATTTTATCGATGGTCGATGAAGAAGCACAAATTTGGAGATGAAACTAACCTCAAGGTTGCAGCTAGGAAGAAGAATAACAGTTAGCTACTCAATCCAGAGATGAATGCCAAGCAGTAGATCTGGAGTGAGCATTAGGAACATGGGGTTTCAAGGTGAGGCAGCCTCTTAGTTGGGAGTCTGGATTCAGATGCAGAGGTCGGCGGTGGCGTCGACAACTCGAAGGGAGACAAAGGGCCAAAGACAAAGGGCCAACCAGTCGGCCCTCCGTCTCCGACTCTTCGACCTCTTTGACCTTTCCTTCTTCGTCTGTTCGACCTTCGTCTTTGTCTCCGAGGGATAGTGGCGGTGATGGCAACTATGGATGGGGGTGGAGGGTGACCGACAGAAAAGAAGAAGGAGATTTGTCTCCTGTAAGGGCGGGGCACGGCTAAAATAAAAGAAAAAGAGTGAACTAAGGGGGTAGAAGGGGTTTTTGGGGGGCTGCGCCTGCGCTGGGTGGGTGGGTTTGTTGGTTTAGGGGCGGTTCGATTTTTTTAGTTAACCCGACTGAAATAACCGAACCATTTTTTATTAAAATTAACCGAAGAAATAAGCAATCTTTTAATAACTGAACCGAACCGACCAATTCGGTCGGTGCGGTTCGATTAGTTCGGTCTAACCGAACTAATGCACACCCCTAGTTCCTTTTGTATGCCCTGGAAAGAGGTTTAGCGATCAAAAGTAGCTATACAAAAATTCAACAAGAAATAAATACAAACAAAAATCATGCATATATACAAGTAGTTGTGATTGTGGCTCACATCTTCCTCTAGTTTTACGTCCAGAAATGGCTTAAACACTTTCTTTGAAGTGGGGATAGTCTTCACATCCAATTTTCTTATAGATTGGCAAACAGGGTCATTTTTAGTCAGATTCCCAAGATTATAGCATTGGTGGTCACTTATGAACTGGGTCTATAAAGCAAGAAGCTCTCTTTGCACTATTCCACATGGATGCATCTCAAAAGTCAATCGGATATCATCCAATGACTCCTTACTCAGTCCATCCTTTATGAAACTAATTTTATCTTCTCGATTTATGGACGTAAACCCCATAGATTTGCACTGTGTGATACAGGTCCATTGAGCACATTTGTGACAACCATTCACTCTTTTAGCTCTTTGTTTCTTCGCAAAACTACTCTTCCCTAAGCCTAGGAAGTGTTTAAAACTAGGTGAAGTTTCTCCAGCTAATCGAACTTTTTCTTCGATTAGCCAACGAATATCTTCAGGGATGTTATTACGCATCAACATCCTAAGTCTTTCACACCTAGCATCATAAATTTTTTTCAAATCATTCTGCGGGAGAGATGGATAATACTTGCAAATTTTTGAGAGCTGAAGATCCATTTTCTTTAAAAAAAAAAACAACTATAATAAGAAGAAAGTAAAGAACTATGAACCTTACAAAAGGGATAAGAGTACCTGATCGGAGAATAACACAAAGAAGAGAAGACTAAGATCAAAGAAGTGTGGCTTGCCTCATATAGATATGGAGTCTCTTATAGAGCAATGGGTATCACAATTCTACACTCGGCTCGAGGCATGTCATAATTGCACTATCAGGGTTGGCGTCGTCTAGCGTCTCATTTTTTAACATTTGATAGTGTGCCTCTTTTTTCAACGCTTGGCGCCTCCTTTTTCAACATTTGGTAGTGTGCCTCTTTCTTTATAGGGTAGTGTGATTACACTACCCAAGAAAAATGGCTACCACCAATGTTAAGTCTGTCTCCCTCTTTTCTCTATCTTATATATATATATATATATTTATTTAAAAAAAACAAAATTTTATTTTATTATATATTTTTATTTTATTTTTTTAGAGTTTCTTTTTTTTTCTTCTTTTCTTCCAGTTAAGGATCAAATTAGTGGTTGCCCACCTAATCGTATAATAACTCCCATTCATTACACTACTTCTAAAGTTATTTTCAAAATTATGTAAATTGATTTTTCTCAGGAATGCACATACATATTTTGAAAATATTTCATCCGGATGTGTTGGTTTTATTACATCAGAGTATGGCACATTAATTCGTACAAACACCTCACACATGTTTAGTTTAATTTGATCCCCAATAATATAGACTAGCCTAAAAGATTGAAATTTAGGCTTAAATGTGGATAGACCTATAACATCTTCACATTTTGGCTCTCGAATTTTATTCTCTTCTTCTTTCTAGGTTTCGTCTTTTCTCACATCATTTTGGTCCAATTTTTCTTCTATGATTGCTTGTACCATCCTAGGTTCATCAGGTCTCTCAATTGACTCATTATTCCTAGGGATGGATGTAAATTGGACCAACTCTTGATTTATGGGTGCATTAAATGACGATTTCCCCCTTTTGGAATTTTGATTGGGTTGGTTTGGAAACTCTCCAGGCTCACTCACGCTCGAGGTCTGTGTAAGCTCAATCAATTGTTCTAAAATGTCACTCATGGCCCTAGTGGTTTGTTCTTGAAATTCGGCCACTTGTACATTAAAACTCATTTGACCTTACATAAACTCTTGAAGGGTGTCCTCTAAAAAATTTTCATCTTGAGGTTGATAAGTATCAGATCCAACCCCTTGTTCTAACTCAAATTGATGAGATACTGGAGAGAAAGGCTCATGAGATTGGAACAAAGAGTCATCGTTCCAAGGATAATTCCAATGGTCATAGGAACTGGGGTAATCAGTGTAAAGATCTGGGTCGTAACCCGACAGATAAGAATTCTCCCTCTGACTTTGGTTAAAAGAAAAACTCCCCTCACTGGGATCGAGATGGCCAAATACATTAGAAGACACATAAATGCTAAAATATTGAGACATAAAGAATATGAAAATGATAATTCAACGACAGATAAAGATGCTAATTAATCTATATAATATAGCAAGAAGATTTTTGAAAATGTGTAGAGACAATCTATGTTTGTGTGGCTGAGATCAATTCTCAAATTAATTCAATGTCTGAGATCCACGTCCCCCCTGCGGCCGCCCGCCCAAAACCATCCCATCACGCCGCACGCCCAAATGTGTTTCCCTCTCTGCCTATCTCTCTCCCTCTCTATTTCCCACCCGCCTGCCCGCCCAAAACTTTCCCTCTTTCACACTACCTCTCTCTCTCCCTCTCTCTTTCTCTCTCTCACCCACAACCGACCCACCATTGTCGCCCACACTGCATCTCTCTCTTCCTCTCTCTTTCTTTCTCTCACCCGCGGCCGACCCACCCACCCCATCATCGCCGCCCCTTTCTCTCTGTCTCTCTCCCTCTCTCGTCGCCGCGTAACCCCATCGTCGCTGCTTCTGCATCGCCTGCCGCGTCCCTGCATCACCGCCCCAGCTGCGCACTGCCGTCGCCCCCCGCCACGCCGCTGCCGCCCACTTCCAGAAGGTCCTCTCTCTATATATATTTAGATATATATATATATATATAGATTTACACGTGTATTTGGTGTTCACTTCCAAAAGGTCTTCATTTCGGTATTTGGTGTTCATTTAATTTAGTGTTAATTTAATTTAGTTTAGTGTTAGTTTAGTGTTAATTTAATTTAGTTTAATTTATGTATACAGATATATACATTTGATTATGTGTATCCTATTATTTTCTGTATTTTTTATACTGTTTCATGTTTTGTGTACATTTGATATTTTAAAATTATTAATTTAGTGTGTGTTAATGTATACAGATATGTGTGTTAATTTAGTTTAGTGTAAATTCATTTAGTGTTAATTTCATTTAATTTAGTGTTAGTTTAGTGTAAATTAATTTAGTGTTAATGTAATTTAGTTTAGTTTAGTTTATGTATACAAATATGTGTGTTAATTTATGTACATGTGATTATTTGTATCCTATTATTTTGTGTTTTTTTTATAGTGTTTTATGTTTTGTGTACATTTGATATTTTAAAATTATTATTTTAGTGTATTATATAGATATACACGTGTGTGTGTGTGTGTGTGTGTGTGTGTTAATTTAGTTTAGTGTAAATTCATTTAGTGTTAAATTAATTTAGTTTAGTGTAAATTAATTTAGTGTTAATTTAATTTAGTTTAGTTTATGTATACAGATATGTGTGTTAATTTAGTGTATTTGATTATGTGTATGTGTATATCTAATTGTGTATTTGATTATTCATTATTTACATTTGATTATGTGTATCCTATTATTTTGTGTACATTTGATATTTGATATTTTAAAATTATTAATTTAGTGTATTATATAGATATACACGTGTGCCATCGCACCCGTTGTCCCTGCAGCCACTTGCACCCGTCGTCGCCGCCACCCGGCCACAGTGCAGCTTGCCTCGCCGTCCCCATCGCCCCTGCCAATGCCACATATATGTGTATGTATTTCTGTGTATGTATGTAATGTACGCAGAAGAAATGATGGTGTTCGTTGTTTACAAACATATAAATATATTTTGTGTGTTTGCTGCTCATTATTAGATTATGAAGGAAGTAGTCAAATGTTTAATGTTTAATGTTTTCAGTTTGAAATCTAATGTTTGCTGTAATACCCAGGAATGATTTGAGGTCATAAATAATATTTGATGAATGGTACAAGTGGAATTATCAAAAGAATAAGGCTTTAGGACACACTATTGCAGTCTTAAAAGACCGAAGTGGCTCGAGGGAGTAACCCGGACCTTAGATAGCTAAAGAAAATTATACAGTATCGACAAGTGATTCGAATTATGATTTTTAGTGATAAAAGAAGTGGGATCGGGAACAGTTTTCGGTACAGCTGTCGACCGGGCTGAGAAAACCAAATCGACGTAGGAAACATCCAGAAGATGAACGGAGCACGTCAAGGACTAGTATTTAATGTGTAGAACAAACCTTAAGCAATTTCGGGTTGAATCAAATGGATTTAAGGTCAATTTGACCAATAGGGCCTAAGTGCAGTTTTCTAATTTTGCCCGAGAGAGGTCAAAACGGTAATCTTTCAGGAGTCTTGAGGGTCAAATGAGATGTACTAAACTTGTGGGACTTAGAGGTATATTTGGATTTATCAGGGGAGTTGTAAAAAGGGCAGAATTGTCATTTGAAGAAAACAAGGGTCAAAATGCAAAAAATGGAAAATGACATGGTGTGAACGCGAAGGGATTTCGGCCGCCGCACTGCCACCGCACGTAGAGGCCGTTACCGACGATGGGAGGGCCAAGGCTTTCTTGGGGAAGGTTGTATACGGCTAGGAGAACACTTGGGGACCAAGCTTGGCCGTTGATTGGTCGAAAAAAGCTCGGATCTTTTATATAAATAGAGGCCGCGAGTTCGAGCTTTTGAAGCGTAAATCGACTGAGTTTTTGAATGATTTTGAGCGAGTGATTAAGGGGCTTTTGGTTGCGAGGCATCAAGGATCACTTTGGGCTCGATTTGAAGCATTTTGGTGCATGTTTGAGGGCTAATCGAAATCGGTCAAGGGTTAGAGGCGGATCGCGCAAGCCGGACCTGTAAATCGATTTTTGAAGGCCTCAACGATGTTGTTTCGGTCTGATTTTGGTGCCATTGGGATCGATTCTTCAAGAGCTTCAAGGGGGTACCGGTTTTGCAGCCATCGGAGCAACCGCCGGTGACCGGTCTTGAGGAAGAAGACGACGCGCGTGGCTGCACGCGCCAGCTTCCACGCGCCAGGCGCGTGAAATGGGCATTTTGGGTATTTCTTCTTCCAGTATTTTTAATTAATTATTTTAGGATTTATTGTGTTGAAATATTTCGGAAAATAGTTGAATAAATAATTATTTTGGAATTATCAAGGAGAAAATTGGGAGAAAATAGAGAAAATTATGGAAAATTGAGGAAAATGGATTTTACTGCTTCCTTAATTAAATATGGTGTTTAGGAAGTATTATGGCTCGAGGTTGAGTATAAGTTCAAGCATTTGGGATTTGGAACGCAAATCGAGGCGTTGCACGAGGATCGAGGCGATCTGAATACATTCGAGGTGAGTGGTTTGATTCCAACTTTTCTTTGTTTTGGAAGTGTTTTTAGGTGCTTGTGGTGAGTTCTAGTGAGCGGTTATACCCTCCTAGACATAAATTGTTTTACAAGGCTTTGCTTATGATCATTGTGTCGATATTTCCTACATTGCATTAACTGTTTTATTTTAAAATGTTGGTGCATGGCGTGTAAATTTTCATATCATTTGGGGTCAATTTTAATTGCATCGTTGGGTCCGTATGGGGCGGGATAGGGTCTACTTGAGATTGGGACAATGTTAATCCAGGTGAACGGGTGTCACCCTGGGGCACTCGAGGGAATAATGTTAAACCAGGTGAATGAGTGTCACGACGGTGCACTCGAGGGATTAACGTTGGACCAGGTGAACGTGTGCCACAGTGGGGCATTCGAGGGATTAAGTATGTCAAGGTGATATCTCGAGTTAGACATGTTTTGCATGTTGCTGCTTGTCTGAATATGCCATGCTCGTGTGTCTCTCATGCATTGTATAATCTGTTTCTATACCGTCACTTAGATGTTTTATCATCTAACCTGGGCTATGCCCCTGGAACGTTTAATGTTCCAGCCAGGAACTGCTGCAAGGGCAAGGATGTGGCCGGTTGAGGGCCAATGGTGCTTAGTTTGTCAAGTCGTTGTAACGTTTGGAGGATTTAATATGCATTTCAGGTTGTAAATGAACAGTTGTATAATAGCGATTTTATCATCTGATCTGTAATATGTATTTTGCTATGGAAATACAATGTAAGAACTATGGTGTTTTGGTTTTAATGTATCCACTGCGTTGTATTAAGACTCGTTTAGTTTAAGGTTATTGATCTTGATAGTTAAACGGGCAAGGCTGGGGTTCGCGGGGTTTTGTATCTGCATGTGAAGATTGTTCTTGAAATACCGCGCGTGTTGAACTTGAAGAAAAAAAAAAAGGAAATCCCGGGAATACCATTATAGTGACACGCCTGGCGAGACGGGGTGTTACAATTGGTATCAGAGCCCTAGGTTAAAACCCGAGGACGATTTGACTAGGTTGTTGAACTTAGCATGATTTGAACTATTGAATGAGAACTTAGAACGGGATTATGGATTCTAGGAGACATTCGAAACATAGTCGAAAATGGTATGGAGACTCTAGAAAGGTGAAATTTGAGGTTTTCAATTTGAATATACTTTTAGCGTCAAGGGGAGACGAACAAGTTCTATTCACATCTTTTGGAAATTAGGAAGCTAGTGAAGAGGGTCGTCGGAACGAAAGAGATATATGATCTAAAACCTTTGAGGAAGAAATACTTTGGAGATTTCGGTACAACTTGAAGTATAGTATAAAATCTCTTTCGGAAGAATCTTAATGAATTGTCTTAATACGCTCCCGATTGGGACATGTTAAATCATGGTGATGTCATGCCTTGACAAAGATAAGTGAAGTGACGGAGGTTATTAGGAGAACCTGTCAAGAGCGTGGGAAAGAAAAATGACTTGAAGATCTTAAGGTTAAGATAGATATCCGAATTGAGGACTTAAGAAGAACGGATTCAGTTAGGGCTAGCTAGTGAAAATCCCAAATGGAGACTTAGGGGAAAGGAACTAATAGATTGTAAAGACAAAATCCCTGCTTGGAGATTTGGGGAATTTTCGATTGAAGTCTTTGAGGTTATTAATTGGAAAATACTAGATTTTGCTCAATGATGGAACGTTGGATTAGGAGTTAGCATTCAACAATATGGGTCGAATGTAAGGTTGGTTCGATAAACCATAACTGAGGATTCGTAAGATCTGGAAACTATAAATTGGAGATCATTAGTCAAAATCCTTTACACTAAATATTGGGATATATGGTGATTAATAGGAGTAAGCGAGTTGGGATGTTTAGTTTGATATGATATAATCTGATGATAAATTAGGTTTGTGAACAGATGATATGAAGAATCAAGGGTAGGAATGACTTGATATAAATCTCGAGCAAACTTATGGAAGTTTCAAATAGAAGGAATAATGGTATCGAGGACATTAACCTAGGACCAGACGAGGAAAACAAATCGGAACTAAACGAGAATCGAATTCTTGTTGAGGTGTTTAGAAGATGTTCTCGGAAAAATTTGGCTTGTATAAAGTACTCCAGGTAGAATTTTCCTTTTGAATGAAATCTTAGAATGTAATCTCAATCTAATTTCCTTATTAATGGTCACTACTAGACAGTGAGGGATCGATTGTAAACCAGCCATAGTTAGGATCAAGGTACAACCGAAAGTTATTAGGATGTAAAACATAAAGTTTGCATGTTTCGAGGATTAGAATTTTCCCTCGGAAGTTGAAAGAATCTTTTGGCTTATAGAGAATTTGCAAAATGGAACCTTACTTGATGATTTTGAGATTGTAAATAATATAGGGAGCAACGATAGATTAGAGATTTGTGATTTAAAACGAACCTTGGAAATTAGAAAAAAATCTTGGGATAAGGGAATTATGCGTATGACTATTGAGGTTGCTAAAAGAAAATTTACGTGTACCGTATATACTTCGAGATAAAATGGTATTTCAACCTGTGGAGATAATTATATTTTAAGACGATTATATTTTAAGCTTGAAATGACTCTAGCCGATTTAAGAAGATACAAACTCAAAGAAAATAGTTAGCATAACGATGATTATCAAGGACTGAGAGGTAGTCATAAAAGTCTCGGTTTGAGTTTTAAGGCACCAAGCAATGAGATAGGCTTGCTAAAGCTTGATTAAGCTCGTAAAGATATCTTGGGATTTGATTAGGTCTTAGCAAAATTGAAGTTGGTCCTAATAGATTCAAAGAAATAGGAATGATTGACATAATGACCTGTATAGTGAGTGTTAGTTGAAAGTCAATCGAGGAATAAACATATAAGGAGAATGAAATCTTGTAATAAATTAAGCATATGGCCGTGACGAGAATATGGTTGAACGATCTAGTATAAGTTTAGATAATGATAAACTGGAAATACAATTGATGTTGGAGTGTTTGATAAATTATGAACGTCTGCAAGAGCAGCAATAGGAGCGTGAGGTTTCGTCACATGCATGATAAATTTGAAAAGTAGAAGAGATTAAATTGTGAGAAAGAAATCTGAAGTCTTAGGAATGGTAATGGATAAGGGTACACCACTCAAATTGGGTGATATCTTCTTTAGAAAAGAAAATTAGGAATCCAAAAGATCAGGGATTTGGATTAGTACCAATAGAACCACTGTAGCTCTCGAAAATGGAATCAGGAATTCTAGCGTAGCAATAACACCATTGGTGTTTGGCCTGAAACAATGGTTCTGAGCCTAGGGACCAAGGCAGAGGACTGGTAGTTGGCTTGCGGTTTGGGGTGTGATACCCATGAGTCGGAGCAACACAGTGAACTGTGGAGACGGTCAGGTACCAAAGTTTGAGCGACAACGTGGATGTTATGTACGGATTAGAGTCCAAGTTCCTATGGGCCAGAGCATTGTGGTAGAATCCCTAACCGCTATAAAAAGGATTGAAGGTTTAGACGATAACCTAAGCGGGATAATTGTTATGTGGATTATGATAGTTGATAATCAAAAGAGAATTGGAAGAAGGAGATGTGATCTTGAGCAATGAAATAATGTTTGGCAAGCTGTTAACAGAGATTTGTGAAGGATTCTTCTAGGATAATTACATTCACGACAGAAATTCGTGAAGTTAAGGTTACTAAGAAATGATTAGTTGGCCTGGGAATTCAGGAGTTGTGATGAAATAGTAATTATGCTCTTAGGTCAAGGTAGAATAGTCCTTGGTATAGACATATGTTGTGGAGTTGCTTCCAGATTAAGCAAATGGTGGGACAATTGTTTTTCAGATATGGCCTTTAGAAGAATTTAATTACGATTATTTACCTGGTTTTGGTAGTGTATTCAATATTACGCGCCCCAGGAATTGTGAGCAATAGGCTCTATTTAGTTGTCTCGAATTTTACTTTTGGTGATATAAAAAGATTGAAGCAACAATAGGTATATCTCGATACTCTCGGAAACATGAGTTGATCTTTAAAAGAGACAAAATCAACATGAGGATGTGGTAAGTTATATGTTGGTAAGTAAACGAAAGTGTTGCTCTTTCCAAGAAACATGTTGCGATTTTGAGAAAACATATGAGTGAGTTGTTATAAAAGAAGACTTGAGTTTCCAATTCCACTAAGGAAATTTTATTTGGGTTAAAAGACAGTAGGCCAAGCTATTAAAGTTATGCTAGGTGTTGCTAAAGACTCGGTAAGAATCAAAGGTTATTCAATAAGGTTTTCATTTAAGGAAGTAGTATGGAAAGTAGATCGCCTAGGAAGGAATGAGATTAAATCTATTCCAAGAAATCAAGGATAAGAGGAATCTTGTTTAACTCAATAGAAAAATTGTTTCTCATGTGGAAGAATATGGAAAGCACCGTTTAATTGAAGTAAAGCATTTGGCGGTACTAGGTTGAGGAGTCACAAGTGATGGACGTATATAAAAATGGAATGTTATCAATTTCAGTGCAATCATGACAGCTGGGTAAGTTTAATGTTATCAATTTCTGTGCAATCATGACAGCTGGGTAAGTTTAATGTTATCAATTTCTGTGCAATGATGGCAGATGGGTAAGTTCAATGTTATCAATTTCTGTGCAATGATGGCAGATGGGTAAGTTCAATGTTATCAATTTTTGTGCAATGATGGCAGCTGGGTAAGTCCAATATTATCAAATTCTGTGCAAAAATGGCATCCAAGTTAGTTCAATCTTTGCATGATCATGACATATGCATTAACATAAGAGTGGTTGGGAGAATTATTAGTCAAATAAAATAGGTTTTGAGGACCCAGTTAGAAGTGATATTGGATTTTATAAATTATTTTGGGATTCGTGTAGCCGTAGGTATAGAGCTACAACGGGATATTCTGGAAGATCAGAAATGAGTCTGGTAAACCCAAACCCTATGGAGATAAAAGTTATGAATGATTACTAGGAACTAGAAATGGTATATAAGGCATTACATTTGGGAGTCATTAACACCGGTGGTGATACAATTGTCACGGACAAAATTTCGAGGACGAAATTTCTTAAGGGGGGGAGAATGTAATACCCAGGAATGATTTGAGGTCATAAATAATATTTGATGAATGGTACAAGTGGAATTATCAAAAGAATAAGGCTTTAGGACACACTATTGCAGTCTTAAAAGACCGAAGTGGCTCGAGGGAGTAACCCGGACCTTAGATAGCTAAAGAAAATTATACAGTATCGACAAGTGATTCGAATTATGATTTTTAGTGATAAAAGAAGTGGGATCGGGAACAATTTTCGGTACAGCTGTCGACCGGGCTGAGAAAATCGAATCGACGTAGGAAACGTCCAGAAGATGAACGGAGCACGTCAAGGACTAGTATTTAATGTGTAGAACAACCCTTAAGCGATTTCGGGTTGAATCAAATGGATTTAAGGTCAATTTGACCAATCGGGCCTAAGTGCAGTTTTCTAATTTTGCCCGAGGGAGGTCAAAACGGTAATCTTTCAGGAGTCTTGAGGGTCAAATGAGATGTACTAAACTTGTGGGACTTAGAGGTATATTTGGATTTATCAGGGGAGTTGTAAAAAGGGCAGAATTGTCATTTGAAGAAAACAGGGGTCAAAATGCAAAAAATGGAAAATGGCATAGTGTGAACGCGAAGGGATTTCGGCCGCCGCACTGCCACCGCACGTGGAGGCCATTTCCGGCGATGGGACGGATGAGGCTTGCTTGGGGAAGGTTGTATACGGCCAGGAGAACACTTGGGGACTAAGCTTGGCCGTTGATTTTTCGGAAAAAGCTCGGATTTTTTATATAAATAGAGGCCGCGAGTTCGAGCTTTTGAAGCGTAAATTGACTGAGTTTTTGAATGATTTTGAGCCAGTGATTAAGGGGCTTCTAGTCGCGAGGCATCAAGGATCACTTTGGGCTCGATTTGAAGCATTTTGGTGCATGTTTGAGGGCTAATCGAAATCGGCCGAGGGTTAGAGGCGGACCGCGCAAGTCCGACCTGTAAATCGATTTTTGAAGGCCTCAACGAT
Source organism: Diospyros lotus (assembly GCF_014633365.1). NCBI lineage: Eukaryota > Viridiplantae > Streptophyta > Magnoliopsida > Ericales > Ebenaceae > Diospyros > Diospyros lotus. The sequence continues at coordinate 21,265,224 of NC_068342.1, forward strand.
GTTGTTTCGTCCTGATTTTGGTGCCATTGGGATCGATTCTTCAAGAGCTTCAAGGGGGTACCGGTTTTACAGCCATCGGAGCAACCGCCGGTGACCGGTCTTGAGGAAGAAGACGACGTGCGTGGCTGCACGCGCCAGCTTCCACGCGCAGACACGTGCCAGGCGCGTGAGGGCGCGTGAAATGGGCATTTTGGGTATTTCTTCTTCCAGTATTTTTAATTAATTATTTTAGGATTTATTGTGTTGAAATATTTCGAAAAATAGTTGAATAAATAATTATTTTGGAATTATCAAGGAGAAAATTGGGAGAAAATAGAGAAAATTACGGAAAATTGAGGAAAATGGATTTTACTGCTTCCTTAATTAAATATGGTGTTTAGGAAGTATTATGGCTCAAGGTTGAGTATAAGTTCAAGCATTTGGGATTTGGCACGCAAACTGAGGCGTTGCACGAGGATCGAGGCGATCTGAATACATTCGAGGTGAGTGGTTTGATTCCAACTTTTCCTTGTTTTGGAAGTGTTTTTAGGTGCTTGTGGTGAGTTCTAGTGAGCGGTTATACCCTCCTAGACATAAATTTTTTTACAAGGCTTTGCTTATGATCATTGTGTCGATATTAGCTACATTGCATTAAATGTTTTATTTTAAAATGTTGGTGCATGGCGTGTAAATTTTCATATCATTTGGGGTCAAGTTTAATTGCATCGTTGGGTCCGTATGGGGCGGGATGGGGTCTACTTCAGATTGGGACAATGTTAATCCAGGTGAACGGGTGTCACACTGGGGCACTCGAGGGAATAATGTTAAACTAGGTGAACGAGTGTCACGACGGTGCACTCGAGGGATTAACGTTGGACCAGGTGAACGTGTGCCACAGTGGGGCATTCGAGGGATTAAGTATGTCAAGGTGATATCTCGAGTTAGACATGTTTTGCATGTTGCCGCTTGTCTGAATATGCCATGATCGTGTGTCTCTCATGCATTGTATAATTTGTTTCTATACCGTCACTTAGATGTTTTATCATCTAACCTGGGCTATGCCCCTGGAACGTTTAATGTTCCAGCCAGGAACTGCTGCAAGGGCAAGGATGTGGCCGGTTGAGGGCCAATGGTGCTTAGTTTGTTAAGTCGTTGTAACGTTTGGAGGATTTAATATGCATTTCAGGTTGTAAATGAACAATTGTATAATAGCGATTTTATCATCTGATCTGTAATATGTATTTTGCTATGGAAATACAATGTAAGAACTATGGTGTTTTGGTATTAATGTATCCGCTGCGTTGTATTAAGACTCGTTTAGTTTAAGGTTATTGATCTTGATAGTTAAACGGGCAAGGCTGGGGTTCGCGAGGTTTTGTATCTGCATGTGAAGATTGTTCTTGAAATACTGCGCGTGTTGAACTTTAAGAAAAAAAAAAAGGAAATCCCGAGAATACCCTTATAGTGACACGCCTGGCGAGACGGGGTGTTACATTTGCAAATCTATGTATACATTTATGTTTGTTGTTTTTTGTTTAATGTTTATGTATGCATAGAAGCAATATAATGTTTTTTGTTTTGTGTTTGCTGCTCATTCAAGTTATGTACAAATATGTGGAAGCTAGCCATTTGTCAATTAAATAAATAATTTAATTAATTAATTATGAGAACATTTAATGATATTTCTAATTAATTAATTATAGTTACTGTGTGTGTTTGTATATAAAATGGTGTGCAAAGCAGGATGGATATTCTCTCAATAATTTAATTATACACATAATATTATGAGAACATTTCTAAAAAATAATATTCCGCTAAAAATATCATTAACACTTAATGATATTTTTATCGATCATTAACACTTAATGGTGAAAGAACACACATTCATTAAAAATTTCATTAACTCACTTAGGGCGTGATCTTCTAATTTTTCAAATAGATTTATCCTCTTTGTTTCTTTCTGTATCAAAGCCAAGTGATCACTGCCACACGACATAACCACTGATTGATTGCACCAAATTAATTAAATAAAAAAAAAGAAAGAAGAGAAATCACAAGTAAATAAAATTATACTTTAAGCTTGAGTGAGGGGATTAATTATTACTATAAATGATGCAATGCATTCGTTCAACACCTAAACCTAGCCTTTGCTTTCTATTTAAACCTAGCCTTTGCTTTCAATAGTCCATAATTGAAATTTTTTAAATAGAAAAAGACACCAACAGTAGACGTGACTTTGTTATTTGTTAAAATATTATTATTTATATTTATATTAAATAATTAAAATACTTATTTCTTTTGTCATTTAAAAATTTAAAAATTGTTTATAAAATGACTAATAATAATTATATTATGAATATTAATAATAATGAATAATTATATGAATAATGAATAATTATAAATAATAATGAATAATCAATAATAATGAATAATTATTTTATAAATTTAATATTTATTATTTTACTCAAAAAGAATATTTAATTTACTGAGTTTAATAGAAATTAGTTAATAGAAAAAAACGTTTAATTCAAGATTTTTTTTAATTTTATTAATTCTACATTTTTATTTTATTATAATAAAATCTTTTTTAATTTAAATAACATAAAAAAAAACGTGTTCTCCGACCAAGAATTCCTAACCCATAGGGGTCGGGGAACACAAGGGTTCTCGACCACTCACAGTCGTGAACCCAAGTTTTTTCGACCCCAAATCAGGGTTCCCTCAATTGATGGTCACAGCCATGACGGCCGACAATGGGCGGTGATTGTCATGGCCGCAGCCATGTGTGTTTGTATATATATTATATGTATATAATAAAGCAAGAAGGTTTTTGAATTGTATAACACAAATGTGAGGGGGACATTTTTTCAATGGTTGAGATGGGTTTTGATTTTTCATCAATGGCTAAGATCAAGCTATGTTTCCCCCCCCCCCCCCCAAAAAAAAAAACCATCCAATCCTCACACGCACACACTCTTTCTCTTTTGTCCTGGCCCCTCCCTTTCTCTCTTTCTCTCTCAAAGCGCCAAACCCACTGCTGGCTGCTCTGCCTCTATCCCTTCCCCTCTCATTCTCTCTCTTTCTCTATCTCCCCCGCCTCTGCGGCCACTCGAACCGCCATCGCTCCCACCCAGCCACCGCTGTCGCCCCTGCAGCTGCTCACACCAATCGTCGCCTCCACCCGGCCACAGCACAGCTCGCCTCGCCGTCCCCATCACCCCTGCCCCTTCTGTGTATGTATGTAATGTACACCAAAAACGATGGTGTTCGTTGTTTACATACATATATGTTCATTGTTCTTTGGAATTATATGTATACAAATTTTGGAATTAAATTTTATATGTATGCACAGAAGCAATATAATGTTTGATGTTCTTAGGAATCTAATGTTTGCTCATTTGAGTTACGTTTGACTATATAATGTTTGTTGTTCTTTGTTTAATGTTTAATGTTTAATGTTTAATGTTTATGTATGCACAAAAGCAATATAATGTTTACTGCTCATTCGAGTTACATTTGGAATCCAATGTTTAATGTTTGGAATCTAATATTTGCTCATTCCAAATGGAATCTAATGTTTGTTTCTCTCTCTTTCTCTAATGTTTAATGTTTTCTGTCAAATGGTATTCTCTCAAATAAAGTTTCACATGTACATTTATGTAGCACATGTATGTGTATGTGTATATATCTGTATGGGCAACAAAAGATGCTCCATGCGTGGCAAATTTTTAAAAATTTATTTTTTTTAAAATTAATATTTAATTTTAAATATCAATTAAGTATTCTAAATATCAATTTTTTAAAAAATTATGGACTATCAACAGTGTAAGCTTTATTTTTTTAAGAAAAATAATTATGGACTATAACATTTAAATTTTTTTAAATAAAAAAAACCAACAATGTAAAAAAACCAACGGTGTAAATTGAAATTGGTTACTAAAAAAGAATTCATTTATTATAATAAATATTTTTCAATTAAAATAACATAAAAATACGTGTTCCCCAACCAAGAGTTCCTGACCCATGGGGCTCGGGGGAACACAAGGGTTTCCGATCACTTACTATCAAGAACAGAAGATTCTTCGACCTCGAATCAGGGTTCCCTCCATTGATGGCCGCAGCCATGGCGACAGGCAGCGGGCGAAGATTGCCATGGCTGCAACCATGTGTGTTCGTGTATATATATATATATATAAATGTGTGTATGAAATAACTATTCATTATTATTTATAAAATGACATTATTATCTGTTGAAATTTATTTTTTTGCCTAAATTTATGTTTGAACTTTCCATGTGATAATTATTCATATCAGGCTTTGATTTTGGTTTTAATTTCATTTATATAAAACTGTAGTCTGCTAGGAAAGATAAGAGTTCAAATTTGGACAATTGTTGTGCTCCAATTTTAATTTTATTATTTTAATGTGATTGTTAAAATACATCTTGACTATAACATGTTAAGTATTTTCCATCCATGGTAGTTATTTATTTAAATAAAATATTAAATTTTATTATTTGATTTGGTAGCAACTGATTTGAAAATAACATGATATTTCCAATTAAACATTTTTAGGTTGAAGTACAACAATTATGGACAATATCACTATTTTTGGTTAAGTAAGTTTTTTTTTTTTTTTTTCTTCATATAATTTTAAGTACCTCTCTTATAATATAAGGCCTATTTTTTTTTAAAAAAAAAAACTTATCATATCTAATTTTCTTCTAATAGAATGTTTTTTTCCTCATACTATATAGGTGGATGGAGACTTACACCGAACCATAATATCAATTCCCTTTACTAATTTTTTTATTTATGTGTATAAAATTTTATTTATCACTCCAACATGTTTGTATGTATAGGTTCAATTTCTTCAAGAAAGAAATGTTAATGTTGTTATTCGTGATGAGTGTGACCTTAATACTATTCACATTCGTGAGGCAAGGATATACATTTTCTTACCATTTTAAAACTAATTTATAAATATATTCTACTTATTTTTTATTATAGACAAAGGCAAAGGAAAAAGAAAAGGCTATCCCTTTTGGCAAATGAAAGAAAAAAGCACATCATGTGGTATGGTTTCTCAACAAGTTTTAAAAGTTTCTTTTTCGAATATTATCATATAGATTTTTTTAGGAATTACATAGTGTCATATACTTTTTTTTATGTATATTTTTAAAAAGTTTTTTTTCAAATATTTATTCAAAATTCTTTTTATTGAATGTGAAATATTTTTTTAAAGCATGTTAAAGTAAGCATTAATCTGAATTTTTAATATGTTTGTCTATTAAAAAGAGAAGAAAATATATAAGAGAAAAACATAAAAAAAAAATAGGAAACTACATAATATAGTTTTTTTATTTTTTATTTTCCTTATAAAGAAGTTTTTAAGAAAAGAATAAGAAGAGTGAAAAGGAAATTAGAAAATATCACACGCTATAGAGATGGGTAGTGTCTTTAAACTAACAAGTGCATACTCCTAAAATATTCTCATTATAGGCACACAATGATAATGTGTTATCAAAAGCTGCATTGGCCTAGCGAGCACGACGAGAACGTGAAAAAAATCAAAAGTCATGTTTTGCATATCAATTAGGACAACGCTTGCGACGAGAACGAGAAAGATCAAATGAATGTATTAACCCAAGACAATCTTCTTTAACACCAATTCATCGCGATTGCACTCGCCTGAAGTGGGAAACAATAGCTGAAGATTCTTATTCGGCACAAAAATGAATAATGGTTACCCATCATTCTACATGTTCGTTTTCTATACCAATCACATCTTTGGCTCCGCAAAGGAATCGGTAAACTATTGTGTATAATCTTGAAATACATACTTTACTCATACCGTTTTGTTTTACAAATTTTTATTTATACACAAATATTCATAGGTCTACTCTTATAAATCAATTTCTTCAAGAAGATTTATGTACGGATGATGAATTAGAAGATATGCCTATGAGTACACAAAGATTCTTACCGTCATTATCTTGGCAAGATGGATGTATTATGTCCTTATTGTTCAGCCTTACATTGGATGGATGAAAAATTGACAAAATCATCTATGAAGCGCCCCTTATTCGGAACTTGTTGTTTAGAAGGAAATGTTAGGCTACCTTTACTTATTACACCCCCTCCACCACTTCAGGCATTGTATGATGGGAATAATGATCAATCAAAATCATTTCGAAGTTATACTCGAGTGTACAATGCATCCAATGCTTTTACAAGTCTTGGTGCTACATTAGATCCTAGAGTACTCAGTGGAAGGGGCCTTACATCATTCACAATTCATGGGGAATTGCGACATCGAACAGGATTGCTACAACCACAACCAGGGCAGGATGCGAGTTATGCTCAACTATATATCTATGACCCTAATTCAGCTTTAGAAATTCGTAATCGTAGAAATCCTATCTTGAGAAGGGATGTTCTCAAAACTATTCAGGATAATTTGTTGCAAGTCAATGCATTTGTAGATAAATTTCGCCAGGCTCATGTCATTTTACATCAATTAGACTCGACAGGACACAATATACCAACTCATCTTCATTACAAGTCAAGAACTGATCGACGTCGGTATAACCTACCAACTGCAGATGAGATTGCGATTATAATACCAGGTGATGGAATAGAGGCAAGTGGAATGAGAGATATTATCTTACATTTTTGAGGAAATAATGAGTTAATGCAAATTAATGAATGTCACCCAGCATATTTGCCATTACATTATGTTCTATTATTTCCATATGGTGAGCTTGGATGGGAACCTAAGCTGAAATTGTGGAATGTTCAGTATGATCGACCTTCAACTGATCAACTTACTCAAATGGATTTTTATAGTTATCGTTTGTTTCAACGATCCACAGAGTATTCAACAATTTTGAGAGGTGGGAAACTATTTCAAGAGTTTTTGGTAGATGCTTGGGCTGCAACTGAGCAAAATCGATTGACATACTACAAGCTTAATCAAGGGAAACTTCGGGCTGAGCTTTACCAAGAGTTGTCGAATATGGATCCAGATTATGTGTGACCTGGTCAAATTGGTCAAAGGTTTGTTTTGTCATCTTCATTTACTGGTAATCCTAGACATATGTTTGAAAATTTTCAAGATTCAATGGCTATCACAATATACAACCAACACCCAGATATTTTCCTAACCATAACTGCAAATCCCAATTGGCCAGAAATTACTTCAGCATTATTACCACATTAAAAACCTATTGATCGTCCTGATTTAATTACCCGTGTTTTTGAGTTGAAGAGAAAATGTTTGATGAAGGTGATAGAAACAAATAAAGTGTTTGGAAATAAAGTTGCACATGTTTTTACAATTGAATTTCAAAAACGAGGCCTCCCTCATATGCATGCACTTTTATTTCTTAAAGGCCTAGACAAAATTCGAACATATGCTCAAGTAGATAAATTAGTCTCTGTAGAATTTCCAGACCCAAAAGATGATCCTATGTTTTTTGAAACTATCAAATGTTGTATGGTACATGGACCGTGTGGTGCTCGAAATTCGCAAGCACCATGTATGGAAAATGGTAGATGCACTAAGAGATACCCTCGAGTTTTTACAAAAACAACAACTATGGATTAAGATGGATACCCTATCTATCGTCGTCGCAATAATGGTCAAGTACATACTATGAGGGGGCAAGAAGTTGATAATAGGGATGTCGTACCATACAATGGATATCTTTCTAAACTTTTCAATTGTCATATAAATGTGGAAGTTTGTGCTGGAATGAGATGTGTCAAGTATATACATAAGTACATTTATAAGGGTTATGATCGTACAATGATGGTGTTAGGAATGATAAATGAGATTCAACAATATCTCGATGCAAGGTATATTAGCCCTCCAGAAGCTGTTTGGCGAATATATGGTCATCCTTTGCATGCAGAGATGCCAACAGTTGTACGATTGGCATTGCATTTACCTGGAATGCATCGCGTTGTTTTTAACCCAGAAGAATCATTAGAAACGATTCAATCTAGAGTTGATCAACAAATGTCAACTCTTACTGTCTTCTTTGCATATTGTGCTAGCAGTGAAGATGAATGTCCATTCACTTATCAAGAATTTCCACAACATTATGTTTGGCTCAAGTCTGAAAAGAGATGGAAATCAAGAGAAAGGGGATATGCAATTGGTAGAATGTATTTTGCTAGCTCTAATTGTGGTGAAAGATTTTATCTACGTTTGTTACTAACCGTTGTTAAAGGACCAAAGTCGTTTCAGTCTTTACGCACGGTCGATAATGTTGTGCATGATACATTTAAATTAGCATGTGTTGCAAGGGGGCTTTTAGAAGATGATGAAGAATGGATACAATGCTTGAAAGAGGCTGTAGTTATGAAAACTGGATATCAATTGAGGAGATTGTTTAGTATTATTCTCACCCAATGCTCTCCACTAAATCCATGTGCATTATGGAATCAATTCTCAACGCATATATGTGATGATCTTGCACATAAGATTCGTACATTGTTTGTCATTTCTAACCCAACTGAGGCTCAAATTAAAGATTATGGTCTCCATCTTTTGAATCAAATGCTTCATGAATTAGGCAAAATTTAATTGACTTCCCACCCATGCCACAACTTACCACAAATTGGCGTGCAGTAGTTGGTAATCGATTGATATTCGAACATCGACAATTGTAGAGTGAGGCACAATAGACAGATCCACAAATTTCCATTGATTATCTCAACAATGGACAGCAGAATGCTTATAACACAATCACTTCTTCAGTTTTTCAAAATAAAGGAGTTGTTTTCTTTCTGAACGGGGGTGCTGGAATAGGGAAAACATTTTTGTACAATACGATAGCATTAAAATGTCGCAACCTTGGGCATATCGTTATTATTGTGGCTTCATCTGGAATTGCATCATTGTTACTGGTCGGAGGTCGCACTGCACATTCAACATTTTCCATCCCATTAGATGTGTTGGAAAATTCAAATTGTGGGCTTAGTAAACAATCATTACAAGTTGAGTTATTTAAAGAAACAAAACTCATAATTTGGGATGAAGTTCCGATACAACATAGACATTGTGTTGAGGTGGTTGATCATACATTGAGGGATATTTGTGATAGTGACAAGCCATTTGGGGGTATTACTATTGTTCTTGGTGGAGACTTTCGACAAATCTTACCAGTTATACCCAAAGGAGTTCGTGAGCAAATTGTGAATGCATCATTAAGACACTCTGTTCTATGGAAGCATATACATATTTTAACTTTGGATTTGAATATGCGCTTGAATCATGAAGACCGTGAAAATGCTAATTTTGCAAATTTCTTGATGGAGGTAACACTACTATAACATTTGTGCCATATTATATAGATTATTTTAAATTAATAAATTGTGTTTTCATTCTTATTTTTTTATTGATTTCACTTTTTTTAGATTGGGACCAATCCTCAAGAAATCGTTAACCTTCCATCAACAATACACAAATGTCAAGATTTGAATGAATTACTCTCTACAGTTTACCCACGATTGAACATAATAGAGACGTCAGCCCCAACATTTTTAACTGAACGCACAATTCTGTCTACGCGTAACGATGATGTCAGTGACATCAATACTACTGCATTGAATATCTTTCTAGGGAGATTACATACTTATCTTGCAGCAGATAAAATGTCTGAAGATAATGCAGTTGATCGTACTATTACAAATAGATATCCTAATGAATATTTAAATTCATTGGATCCTCCTGGGTTGCCAACTTTCAAGTTAGAGTTGAAGGTGGGTTGTCCTATAATATTGTTGAGAAACATTGTACTGAAAGATGGACTATGTAATGGTACAAGATTGATGGTTACTAGGTGCGACACTCGCATAATTGAAGCTCAAATTTTAACTAGAGAAAAGTTTGGCAATTTGGCATTCATACCAAGGATATCTTTGGCACCATCTTCTTCAGAAATGCCTTTCCAAATGACAAGACGTCAATTTTCAGTCCGCTTGGCATATACCTTGACTATTAATAAATCTCAAGGACAATCTGTGAAATTTGTTGGGGTTGATTTGCGCATACTAGTGTTTAGCCATGGGCAATTATATGTGGCATTGTTCAGATGTATATCATTTGATCGTATAAGTATTCTGCTCCCTAAAGATTGTTTGGATTCTACTACAAATATTATTTATCCTGAAGTGTTGTTGTAGTGTTCAGAAGGTAACCATGTAGATTTATTTCTATTGATTATATAACTTTTTTTAAAATTTAAATTTGATAATAATTTGAAATATGGACTTCTGTAGGATTGGATGGAAAAATATATGGAGCTTAAAAGGAGAAATACAACTGTCTTGCTTCGATGGGGATGTAATAAGGTAATTTCAATCTCAAAGTATATTTTGATATGTATATTTCCAACAAATGTACTAATCTATATTTTTTTTATTTCACAAATTACCAGATTATTGTGCATGTTCCTCATTGGGGATACATACAAGTTGATACGAAGACTTTTTGGAAAGTAATGAGGAGGAAGTTCGGGCAAACACATGTTTGAAGACATGTTATTGACACATTTTTTGTAAAGCATACATATTTTGTAAAGGTTTAACTTACTTTTTGTAAAATTTTAACCAACTCTTTTAGTGAATGACAATATAGTGTTTATTTTTTTTATGTAATTATAATTTGATTGACAGTAGTAGCACTAATTGGTGTGTATTTTAATTTTAATTTCTATTTGCAGTAGTAGCAGTAGTATTTGATATATTTTTTTTTTTATATTTGATTAGCAGCAATAGCACTAACTGGTATGTATTGTTTGATATTTAACTTTTAATTTAATTTGTTCAAATTGTAAAGTATTTTTTTTAATTTAACTTTTTTATTTTTTATTATACAACATTAATAATATTATTTATGATGTGCCTTTAGGCATGGGCATTCCCTAGTTAATTAATGTTTCAATAATCATACCTGACCGTAATCTCTTGCATTGTTTAGTAACTAATAGTTATCTAAATATATTTTTTTATTTTTTTATTTAATTCTTTAATTTCTTTTAATTTATAATTTTTTTTATTTTTGTCTCAATCACCCCGACAACGACGCCAAAATTTGGTTACACTCTCACTCTGCAATTAAAACACAATAAAAAAAATCACAATAAAACTTTTATATATTTTTATTTATTTTTTGTGAGAGGTTTATACTCATTAGTGTACGAGTGCAGTTGTTGTCCAAATTTAAATTTATATTTTTTGGATGAGTCCAGGTCGTCCACTGAGAAATTTATTTATGGTAAAAGAAAAAGAATGTCACACACACGCACACGCATTTAGATGAATTAGCAACACGATTTTTTTTTTATGAATTTTTAGATAACACATACTAGGAAATAAAGAAAGCTAGAAGTTGAAATAAATGCTAAAGGTATGAATATGAAATTGGATAGCACTTGAGTTAAGACAATTTCAGCATCAACCCGTTGATTCCCAAATTTTAGTAGAAAAGATTAGCAACATTAATTTAATTTCAGATATGAGGGTTTGTTATTAAATGCAATTAGAGATGATGATAGTTCTAGTTTAAGCAATCCCCATACATGATATGAATGATTATAGTTTAAGCAACTACCATAAATCCGATTGCAATTAATACACGAAACAACTAAATTAATCATCCGGGTTTGGGTATGATAGCGTTTTCAGTTCTAGTAACTACCATACATGGCATGAAAGCTCTAAGTTAGGCTTACGCTTCAATCCAAACTTAGTGATTTCTCAATAATTAATACACACTCATACTGAAATTTAAATTAATGTTACTTATTTAAAGCGCAGCTTTCTTTGTGAATCATTGGTATTGGACACTGTCCTTGCCTTAACCCAAGATTAGATTTAGTTACTCATCTTTATTTGAAAGTTAATTGACAGGAATTTAAATGACATAATTTAAATAACAGAATTTATATGACAGGAATTAAAATTACAGAAACTAACCGCTCATTTAGGCGGTGGATAATAAAAAGATAAGAATTAAAATTGCAGAAATTTAAAGACATAAATTAACCTGCCATTTAGGCAGTGGATAATAAAATAACAATAAATGACATAAGAATTCAAGAGAATAAAGAAAAAAATTAAGATCACAAGAGAAAACAATAGAGAAAATAAGAAAGAACAAAAGCAATTCTCGAAGAGAGAATTCTAAGAAAACAACTAAACTTTGATTCACAAATAATAATCCCCATTACAAATGCAATCAAGTGAGCTATTTATAGCCCACAAGATGCAATACAAACCACACAATTTCAATTATTCAACTAGACATAATTAAGTAAAATCAAGCATGAAGGAAAAGGGGTTGAAAGAGAAAATTAACCCCTAAAGATGCTTATTTTTTTGCCAACCAAGAATAAGAGAGATTGTTAAACTCAATCTTGGTGGTATATTTTCTATCTCTAAACTCTTCATGATTATGATGTTTTTGATTCATACATTACCTTTATGATTTTACTTAAGAATTTATATCCAAAATTTCAATCATGTTAGTTTCAAAAAATTAAGGGGGAGTTATAGTGTTAAAATGATTTTCAAATTTTATGCTTTGATCAAGAGAGAGAACAAATTTTTTGATATATGTATGAACGTTGCTTTTATCTTATGTTTTTGTTGAACATCATTATCATTGTATGGATGTTTGCTTTCTTGCTAATGAATGTTTGCCTCATTTGTTGAATAATCTCTATGTGTTGCTTGGTTTAAGGGGGAGCCTTTGTGTGTTTCAAAAATGGGGAGTATTAATCTTTTTGATTTTGACAAAAAGGGGGGGGGGGAGATAAAATGAATGAATTAATTTTCATATTTGTTTTTGTCATCATCAAAAAGGGGGAGATTGATAGTTTACTCTTGGTAATAAAATAGTTTTGATAACGACTATGTGAAAATCAATGTCTAAATCTTTATGAGTAAATATTTATGAATAAGTTTGTGAAAAACAATCTTTAAATCTCCTTGAAGCAAAGTTATGAAAATTTATATAGGAGAAATGTTGAAGTGTGGTTGAGTGTGGTTTGTTTCAAAATATATTTTTGATAATCTCAACTTGCTTTCAAAAGCATCAAAATGAGGATTTGTTAAGTTTTCAATCTTTTCAAATGGATAGTTGACTATGTGGTTTAATACTGTTGACTATGCCTAAAAATAGTCGACTATGTTATAAGGATAGTCGACTATGCATAAGGATAGTCGACTATGCTGGTTTGATCTGTCAACTATTTTTCACTCTATCGACTATTATGTAATGATAGTCGACTATGACTTTTCTTCTGTCGACTATATTTGTACATGATTTTCAAAATCTTCTTCACATTTATGAATCTGTAGACTATGTGTATGTGTCTGTTGACTATGGGTAATTTGTGTTAGAAGATAGTCGACTATGCTTTCTCATCTGTCGACTATGTCTTAGTTTTACTTGAAAATATAGTCGACTATGCATTTTCTTCAGTTGACTATCTCTTTTGTATAAAGCTTCCAAATGCTAGTTTTTCAAACTCCAACGGTCACAAATGGCTAGTTTCTTCTTCAATCTTTATGAATGCCTATATATACAACTCATGGATGATCAAGAAAAGGCTAATGGATGGAAAGGAAATTATTTGAGCTTACATCATATACACATTTGTATTTATATTGACTTTGCTTTAATTTTCTCTCTTCAAGGCTTTGATTTTAACTTGTATTATTTCATTCAAGCCTTGTATCATTTTTGAGAGATCATTATAACTAAGAGATTTATCTCTTAGATCCTTTCTTTGTTACACTTCTTGTATTTCCTAGCTTGTATAGCTAGAGGGCCTACTTGTGCAAGTAGGAGGTTTTAGTGAATTGGTTTAAAATCCTTAGTGGGAGCTAAGGTAGTGGATTAGGCTTGGTTTAATCCGAACCACTATAAATTCTTTGTGTTCATCTCTTGCTTGTGCTTTTATTTCATTTATTATTTCAAGCATTTCAATAATCCTCACTTGCATCGAATTTTTCATCAAAAGGATTTAAAGTTATATCAAGTTTTTAAATAACTAATTCACCCCCCCTCTTGGTGTGTGCCATAGCACCTCCCATTCCAATAGTAACATCTCATATCGAGTGATAGTAAGGACCGGAACAACTTACCTTGATGGGCCTACACAAACTTCCCAGTGGGTCACCCATTCTTGAGTTTCCCTAGCTCAAGCACGCTTAACCCCGAAGTTCTTTGCCTGCATTCATCCCCAAAGGTATCCAGTTGGTGTTGTTTTTTTCCTTACTTATCCTTGATATATATTACTCTTATTTGGGCCCTTAGGGAATTACATTCTCCCCCCCTTGAGCACATGACATCCTTGTCAAGCGACCTTACAACAGGTCCCAAATCTCCCCCCATTGCACGGTCGATATGGGATTCGCCTAAGATGCCTAAACGCACCCCCCTTAGGGACTCAGCGTCCTCGCTGAGGTTTGCCCCACCACCACGCTCAGAGGCTCGGGAGTTGGCTCTGATATCACCTGTAACATCTCGCATCGAGCGATAAGAAGGACCGAAACAACTTACCTTATGTACCTACGTGAACTTCCCAGGGGGTCACCCATCCTTAAGCTTCCCTAGCTCAAACACGCTTAACCTGGGAGTTCTTTGCCTACATTCAGCCCAAAAGGTATCCAGCTGGTGTTATTTTCTTCCTTACTTATCCTCGATATTTACTACCCCTCTCTGGACTTTCGGGGTATTACAACCATGATAGACCCTCTCTGGCTGGGTAAGGTACGACTATCTTATGTTGAATAATAGTGTTATCTGTTACTTTTCTTTTCTATTGGTACTGACTTAAGCATCAGAAGCCATACGCAGGTGAGGAATCCCTGCGTGCCTTCTAACTTGTTCCTGTGAGTGCAGATATGCCCCAAGCACACAGGAGGCCAATCCTGAATGATACAGAAGATGTTCCCAGGAGATCATCTACGACCCTGGTCAAGACATTGAGAATCGAAGCTACCCGACGCCAATCTCCACCAGCAGACTCCTGCCAGCTATCAACCTCGCTCTGCCTCTGCTCCAGATTTCCCTGTCTACAAATTCTATTGTCGTAGTTTTCTAGCTACAACAACAAGACTTGATATAACTCATCCATATGCATTAAAAAAAAAATGCCATAGGGGGTTTTATTGGTATACCTTTTAAAAAAGGTCAGTGTTATTATCTCGAAAGAAGTACTCCTCCTCCTTGTTATCAAATGAGCTTCCTTGAACCAGCTGCTACGTCAAGTGACCACCCTGGCTCCTCAAGTGTGGAAGACCTAGTTTGTCCATCCCTGAGCCACTCTCAAAACCCTCCAATTGAGCCTAGCTAGGACCTTCTTGATGGAGGTGATCCTAAGCTCTCTTGCGGTTCCCTTTGGTTTCTTCTTGGTTATCTAATAGCCTAATATAGGTGGGAGAAATGAAGAGCAAGCTACACCAGCTAACTTGAGGGAAGAACAAGAAGAAGTCAGCAGCTATGGAAGCAAGAAGAAGAAGTAGACAATAACTGAAGAGAAGAGAGAGGATTGGAAAGATACAAAAAGGTTTGCCTTCTCTTATCTCAAATCCCCTTTTCATCTACTCTCAAAATCCCACCCAGCCAGCCATGCCTCCCCTCGTCATCCATGCCTCCATCCATCGTGCATTTCATCAATGCATTAAATGCTCTGATGAGACAAAGTGGTGGAAGTTCGATCGACTAAATTGTGAGGTTCAGTCAACTAAAGTTGTCTAGAAACTCACGGATGAAGTCCGGTCGATCGATTGAACATTTCGGTTGACCTCGGTCAATAAGATCTTATTGCCTAAGTTCGGTTGACCTAAGGTGGGCAGCTCCACCAGCTTTGATTATATTGCATTCCAGCCCCTATATTATCCAATAATAGCCTTTACACTATCCAATAATGCAACCAAGGCCTCTTGTTATGCAATAGTAATCTCCCATATCCACTACAAAAC
The DNA here is from genome assembly GCF_014633365.1 of Diospyros lotus. Taxonomy (NCBI): domain Eukaryota; kingdom Viridiplantae; phylum Streptophyta; class Magnoliopsida; order Ericales; family Ebenaceae; genus Diospyros; species Diospyros lotus. The sequence goes on from NC_068342.1 coordinate 21,281,207, forward strand.
ATCAACGTTTTAGCGACAGAAAATTCTATCTCTAAAACATCAAAATCCGTAGCTAAATTTTTTCGCGATGGATTTAGTAACCTTTTCGTCGCTAAAAATGGCATCGCAAAAATTTAGCGACAGGATTTTTTTAGTGACGGGGGTTGTACCCGTCACTAATCAGCGACGGGTTTATCCCCCATCGCTAAGTAAACCCCCATTGTTGAATTCAGCAACGAAATTTTCGTGCTGATTAGCAACGGAAAACAATTCCGTTGCTGAATTCAGCGCATGCCTCAAAATTCAACACCCGCCAGCCCGCGCCCTCCCCCTCATGCTCGCCACATGACAACGCAAGGATATTACACCCAGTTATTATCTCAAGCTCTCTATAGTATTTGAACCCCCAACCTTTCATGACCAAGTTTCACGCACGAGCCAGCCGATATGGAAGCCTCCTTATTTATTGATGTGTTTAAAATATATTTATAGTATTCTCTTCCAAACTTTTCAGAATTATATTTACACTCCAAAATTTCTCAAACTTATTTAATGATATTAATTTTAATATTAATGTTAGTAAAGGGATATGAATATTAATTTTAATTTTATTTCGTTATTAATTCAAATAAAAATTTATAAATTATTTTATTAACAGTAAAAAATTATGGTCTTATTTTGATTTTAATTTATAATATGTTTAAAAAATTATTAGTTTGATTTTTACTAATATTAATGTTAGTAAAAATTATTATGATATGTTTAAATGTAATTTTTAGTTATTTTAGAGTATGATAAAAGCTATATTTATATTTTTTAAATAATTTCAATTTAAATTTAAATTTTAAAATTTCTTAAATAATTTTTAATTATTTTTTAAATTAATTATGTAAAATATTGCATTTTTTGTTTATTTTTTTTTTTATTTTTCAGCGACGAGGGTGATCTTGTCTCTAAATTTTAATTTTTTATTTTTTATTTTTTAGCAGCAAGGTGACCCTGTCCCTAAATTTTAATTTTTTATTTATTTTATTTTTTATTTTTTAGCTATGGGATGACCCTGTTGCTAAATTTTAATTTTATATTTTTTTATTTTTTAGTGACGAGGTCACACCCCGTCGCTAAATTTTAATGTTTTATTTAATTTGTTTTTATTTTTTAGCTATTAGTGTGACCCCATCACTATTTTTTTTTTTTTTTAGCGACAGGTATGACCCCTTTGCTAAATTTTTAATTTTTTAGCGACGGGTGTGACCTGTCACTAAATTTTAATTGTTTATTTATTTATTTTTATTTTTTAGCGACGAGTGTGACCCCGCTGCTAAATTTTAATTTTTTTATTTTTTAGCGACGAGTATGACCTCATCGCTAAATTTTAATTTTTTGTTTATTTATTTATTTAGCTACAGGATTTTCGTCGCTAAATTTAGGGATAGGTTTTCCGTCACTAATTCAGTCGCTAAATTAAAAAAATATTTAAAAATATTAGCGGCGAAATTTCTATCGCTCAAAACTATTTTTCTTGTGGTGATCCATAGATCCATCTATCGAACACATAATGACAACCAGCATCACTATCCCATAGCGCAATGAGGAACATGCCAAGAGCAACCTATCACTAATATAGTACGTTATTCAGTATGTGTGTGATTTTCTAAGTTTACATCCATGTAGCAATCAGGACATGTCAACTTCTTTACGTTGGCCGATCCCATCGACCTACTAAGAGGATCTCTCAAAATCCTCAAAGCACCCTGAAAGATTCTGAGTATCCTCTAGTTAGGATCCAGGATGATCCAAACGACAATGAATTCTAACTTCATATGAACCTAATAAGACTCCTTGATTACTGTGCATAATAATCCTTCCACTAACTAACATCCTGACTGAGTGAGAGTCATGGATTGATTAAACTCACAAGACTCAGTAACTATGATAGATCCAGTACGATGTGTGATATAAGTAGCACGTCAGATCAATCTGAGATTGGAACCCTTTCCAATCCCATGCTCACCCTAGTCAGGAGATTTCCAATCACAATCACCTACGTGGATTACATAGGATGTTCACCCCCATCCAATGGAGGTCGATGGATCCCATCAACAAGCATCTATCTTCATACACCACTATACAAAGAGCATTCCCACCTGTTACACCAGATGGTTCTACTCAATGACAAATCCTTAACACCAGTGCACAAGACACTATGTCGCCTCTAGTCTAAGGACCTGATACAGAATCGAGAACCATCGACAGATCATTAATGTAACAACCTGTTAAAGGGTCTAGAATTAATTTAGATATTATTTAATTTCTTATTTTAATTTTTGGCTAAGAGAATTTGCCAATTAATTATTTAATGTGGCAATGTAGAATTTTTAATTGAGAATAGCATTAAATGGAATTTAATTATCGTGAAAATTAAATACAAGGGCATGGAGGTAATTAAAAGAATTTCAATAATAATTTCTTTTATTAGAAATTATTTATTAAGAGATATTATAGATGAAAGAGAATCTATGCGTGAGAAGGATTTGGATAGGGAGTCTCCAAGTTTGTATATGAGACTGAGAGATGGCTTCTAGGGCTTCTTATATCTATATATATAGGATCATATTAAGCCATAACTTCTCATGGCGCCAGAGAAGATTTCTATGAAGAACTGAGAGCCAAGAACTGTAATAGTGTTTGTGTAACACCCTCTCTCCTAGAACTGCCCGAGAAGAGGTGCTACGTAAATAAAATAAAACTAGCTAATAAACTGAAATCTGATACCATAAAGGAATATCTCAATCAACTACAATAAGAACTTTGAGTCAACATAAACTGGAACCATAAACTCTGTTTAAGGAAAAATCCCTCAATTGAAAATTAATACTAAACTGACAAACACTATAAACTAACAAACTCTCAGACATCTTTAGTCTTGAGTGGCTCCATGTACACACACTACTGACTACTGCTGCTAGGCCCTACATCTGGTACTCCCTCGCTAGGACCTGGAATGGTGAAGAGTACAAAGTGAGCTACAAAGCTCAGCAAGTAATAAGCTGGAAAGAATAACTAAAGCTGAATCAAAGAATATCGATACTAATAAATTTCTTATTTAACTTGTACTGAGTATAATCACTATCTGATTGCATTCAGATAATGTAATGCACATAAACTGTAAAATAAATGCAAGTATATAACTTTGGCTCAAAGGCCCATATAACTGTAATATATACCTGACTGATTTGAGTCTTGGAAACACAAAAATTGTAAGTACATACTGTGGGCAATATGCCCCTAACCCCCTGGTCGACATCAGGCGAGCAACTCATAACTGAGATATAACTGAATTGATACTAGTGGGATCCCCGTGGACAAGCTGCCTGGCGCGCATAATGCAATGCTCATATAAATGCTGGCACACGATATGTAGTGCTCCATATGAAGTCATGCTCAATGCTCATACAAATATGTATGCATATAATCTCACAAAACAATGCTAATCATGTCATAATTAACTGCTAAACATGGTATATGATTTTTATCAACTATATTGAGATACAAAGATTCTGTAATTTTGGGGTATGGGCATGGCATATTGGATTTTATCATTTCTTGGCATAAAAATTCAATATTTGAATAATTGAATATTTATATTAAATTTAAGACTTGCATTAGGAATTTATTGGAAATCATTCGAATGCCATATGATACTATTCGGATGATTGATGAAGCATAAGGAGCAATTCGAATGAAGCAACAGCCCATTCGAATGAAAAAAAAATGGACTATAGTAAGGTCATTCGAATGGCAGAAACTCATTCAAATGACAAAAACTCATTCGAATGATAGATGATATATAACGAAGGCTATTTAGATCTAACCAATGACTCATTCGAATGACTCACAAATTCATTCGAATGAATTTGACAATCTTCCAACTTTTGAACGGGCAGAAATCAACTCATTCGAATGCAACAGTACCCCCATTCGAATGAATGAATGGAATACTCAAGGGTCATTCGAATGACAGAGAGACTCATTCGAATGCTAGACTATACAAAGCAATAGCTTACTCAAATCTTTAAGGGCTCATTCGAATGACAGACTCATAACTTCAAAATCACATACGAATGATAAAAGACTCATTCGAATGACTGATACATTATAAGGGAAAAACTTACGATAACATTGAGAATTCATTCGGATGCCTTGAAACTCATTCGAATAATACAAGGCTCATTCGAATATCTAGAATCTCATCAGAAATAAAACTCACGATAACAGAGACGATATCTTGAATAAAAAACTTAACATTACTAAACCATTCCGAAAGAAATATTGGGAGAACAATCCCAATTGATATGGAATAATATTAAGATGGATAAATCAATCGTTTATGAAAGAAAATGCTAAAAAGAATTATGCATAGCTTATCATAACTCATTGGATAATGATATAACTACGAGTATACATATGCATGTAAACTGATAAAAATCTGGGAACAAGAACAAAGTGTCTTGTTTAATCTGAGAACATATGCTATCATGATTCAAAAATCATATTTAAAAGAATCGCTATAAAGAATCATGCAAATCTTCTTCTTCTTACACTCTCTGTTCTACGCATATATATATATATATACACTATAACTGATATAAATCTGAGAACTCAATGAAGAACTGGAATAATTGAATTCAAAACTGATATAAACCTGTAATGGAAGGGATTACAGGAATAATACTTGCCTTATGATCGATCAGATCAACGATTGCAACTAACTTCCCTTATGTGAGACTCACTACTAACTCCCTTGAGCTCTCTCTCTGATCTTTCTCTATACGGCGTGAAAAGAAAATAAGGCTTATGATCTATATATAACGGCATGAGAAGCCCTAGAAGCCATCTCTTAATCTACCACCTGAACTTGGAGACTCTTAAAACTTTCTCCTATTGGGACTAGGAGACTCTTAAACTCAAAGCTTTCATACGCATGGATTCCTATTCTCAATATAACTTTAATTAAATAATTAAATTCTAATCACAATTTTCTAAATGACCCTCATGTCTTAGCATTTAATTTCCACAATAACTGACTAGAATTAAATGCTCTTTAAATGCTATTCTCTCAATGAAAAATCTCTAAATTGCCACATTAAAATTTAATTGGTAAATTCTCTTAATTAAACCTCAATAATTAATTAAATAATTCTAAATAAATGCTGGGCCCTCTAACGGGTCATAACAATTTCTCCCATCCTTAAAAGAATTTGGTCCTCGAAATTCGTACCTAGTTACTTGAATAACAATGGATAAAGACGTCTCATTTCTTTTTCTAGTTCTCATGTTGCCTCTTCTAACGAGTGTCACTGCCATTGCACTTTCACAAGAGGAATTGATCGGTTCCTTAAAGTCTTTTCCTTCTGCTCTAAAATACTAGTAGGCATCTCTTCATAAGACACATCTTCTCTAACTTCAAGATTCTGAAAATCAATTACATGCTGAGGATCTGGCACATACTTTCTCAACATCGAAACGTGAAACACGTTATGAACATGAGATAACTGAGATGGGAAAGCTAACTCATATGCCAAAGTCCCTATCCGTCTCAAAATCTCAAATGGACCAATGTAACGGGGACTAAGCTTCCCTGTTATGCCAAATCTTCTCACACCTTTAATAGGCATGACTCTCAACCAAACATGGTCGCCTACCTCAAACTCGATGTCTTGTCGTCGTTTGTTTGCATAACTTTTCTGTCAGTCTCCATTTTTGCTTTGATAACTTGAATATTTTCTGTCGTCTGTTCAACAATTTGAGGACCTAATAAAACCCTATCTCCAACCTCTTCCCAACATCTCGACGATCGACACGGTCGCCCATATAAAGCCTCATACGGTGACATTCCAATACTTGAATAGAAACTATTGTTGTAGGCAAATTTTACCAAAGGTAGATGCTCATCCCAACTACCTTAGAAATCTAGAACATAAGCTCTCAACATATCTTCAAGAGTCCTGATAGTCCTTTCTGATTGACCATGTGTCTGTGGATGAAATGCCGTACTGAACTTCAATTGAGATCCTAAAGCATCATGCAAAGCTCCCCAAAAGTGAGAAGTAAAACGAGGATCTCGATTTGAAACAATACTTGATGGAACACCGTGCAATTTCACGATCTCCTCAATATAAATTTTTGCAAATCTATTCAGTGGATAAGTCTTTTTAATAGGAAGAAAATGGACTGATTTAGTCAAACGGTCGACAATCACCCATATAGTATCATAGCCTCTAGTCGTCCTGGGTAAACCCATCACAAAATCCATAGTAACATTATCCCATTTTCACTGTGGAATAGCTAATGGAAGTAATAAACCTGCGGGTTTCTGATGTTCCACTTTAGCTTGCTGGCATACTGAACACTGTGAAACATATTTAGCTACATCTTTCTCCATACCACTCCACCAATACTGTCAGTTTAGGTCGTGGTACATCTTCTTAACACATGGATGAATAGTATATCGACTCTTGCGTGCTTCATTTAAAATTTTTTGCTTAAGATTTCCATTATCAGGTATACAAATACATCCCTAAAATAAGAGTATACCATCACTCCGTAGAGTATATCCCAAAGGAGAAAATTTCTCGATATCTGCTAAAATCTATGCCATCTTCTAATCTTTCGATTGTCGTGTCTTGTGTAAATCAAATAACTCGGGTTGTATTCTCATGTAGGCACAACTCACCACTGATCTATTTTCTGGGGCTGAAATAGATAGAGCACTCAATTGCTCCAATAACTTCCATTCTTGAACCATCATCGTTGCCATAGAAGCTCCTCGCTGACTCAAAGCATCGGCTACCACATTGGCCTTTCCTGGATGGTATAGAATCTCATAGTCAAAATCTTTAAATAGCTTGACCCAACGTCTTTGCCTCATGTTCAATTACTTATGGGATAAAAGATAATGTAGGCTCTTATGATCTGTATAAATTTCTACTTTCTCACTATATAAATAGTGTCGCCATATCTTCAATGCAAATACTATCGCTGACAACTCCAAATCATGAGTAGGGCAGTTAACTTCGTGTTTCTTCAATTGTATGGATGCATAAGATTAAATTGATCCTCTTGCATAAATACGCAACCCAAACCTAAATGGGATGCATCGCTGAAAATAGAGTATTTCTCTCCATTTCTTGGAATGGCTAAAACTAGTGCAATAGTCAATTTCAGCTTTAATTCTTGGAAAGCACGCTCACACGTGTCATTCCATTCAAACTTCTCTCATTTTCTTGTTAACTTAGTCATAAGAGAAGATAGATGAGCAAATCCCTCAATGAATCGCCTATAATAGCCTACAAGACCTAGAAAACTACGTATCTCTGTCATTGTTGTAGGTCTCGGCCAATCCATAACTGCTTTGGTCTTGTCTGGATCCACTGAAATACCATCTCCAGACACCACATGACCTAGAAATCCAATCTGAGTGAGCCAGAACTCACACTTGCTGAACTTGGCGTACAATTTCTCTTCTCTAAGCCTCTGCAATACTACAGTAAGATGCTCTGTATGCTCCTCCACATTAGGTGAGTAAACTAGAATATCGTCGATGAAAACAATAATGAATCGATCTAGGTAATCACGTAGAACTCGATTCATCATATCCATGAAAATAGTTGGGGCATTTGTTAACCCAAATGGCATCACCACAAACTCATAGTGTCCATAGCGAGTCCTGAAAGCAGTCTTTTGAATATCATCATCTATAACTCGCACCTGATGGTATCTCGATCTCAAATCTATCTTCGAGAATACCTTAGCTCCTCGCAATTGATCTAACAAGTCATCCACTTGAGGTAAGGGATATTTATTCTTCACTGTCACTTGCTTCAATTGGCGATAATAAATACATAGCCTCAAAGATCCATCTTTCTTCCTCATGAATAATACTGGTGCGCCCCATGGGGATGAACTAGGTCTGATGAAACCCTTCTCTATTAATTCTTCCAATTGGGCATTCAACTCTTTTAATTCATTGGGTGCCATTCGATATGGAGCCTTAGACATATGTTGTGTACCAGGTAATAACTAAATAGTAAACTCTGCTCCTCTTCGAGAAGGTAATCCTGGTAGCTCCTCAGGGAATACATCAAGAAAATCACGTACTACTTGCACCTCAGATAATTTTCTTTTGCTTCCCTCATTAGTGGTCACAAAAGTTAGGTAAGCTTCACATCCATCACGCATTAGCTTCTCGACTTTCATCACTGAGATCATAGGAATCATAGACGTAGGCTTGACTCCTCTATAAATAAGAACTGGTTGTTGAGGTAGTTCAAAGTCAATAATCTTCCATCGATAATCAACTCTTGCATAATGTCGTGACAACCAATCCATACCAAGGATCAGATCAAAATCCTTAACATCGAGAATCACCAAGTCTCTTAACAGCTTCTTATCATGCACCTTGATCTCAGAATTCTCAAACATTTCTCTTGCCACCATAATCTTGTCTCCCGGCATAGACACAATCAATTGGTATGGAAAAGAAATCTGGGAATGGGGAATATAACATACTATGCGCAGTGCAATAAAAGAATGTGTAGAATTGGTATCAAATAATGCACGCACATCATGACCATATAAAGATAGAATACCTTGGATAGTATTGTCGCCTTGCTCCGCATCTGGTTGGGCTGTCAAACATCGATAGATTAGATGAACAATGATTTGGATTTGTAGCAAGGGTGCAACCTGACTGCTACACTACCCTGCACATTTATTTATCAAAACTACAACCAAATTCATCCGACGTCAATCCTCTTATTAAAGCAGGTGTAGGGCGATTATACTCGCCAGTGTGCGAGTGTGCGTGTAGTACAATTTTAAATTTATATTTCGGTGAGTCCGAGTCGATTCACAGGGAGATTATTTATTGATGAAAATGAAGATCACAAAATATTTGATTTTAAGAGGTAATTAAGATGATCTAAAGACAATAATTAAAGCTAAACTAATACTGAATTTAAGTAGCTTGGGTCAAGGCAATTTCAGTGTCAAAACCAATTAATTCCCAATTTGATAGAAAAGATCAGCAATATTCATCTGAATTAAGTTTTACAGCTCTGTTAGTAAATTTAGTTCAAGATAATGGTAATTCTTGTTTAAGCAATATCCATACATGGCATGGAAATTCTAAGTTAAGCAATTACCATAAATTGAACTATATTCCATAGACAGAATTTATAGATATAGATTAATCATTTAGGCTTGGGTATGAAAACGTTTCCAAATCTAGCAATCTCCATACGTGGCATGAAAATTCTAAGTTAGGCTTATGCTTCAATCCAAACTTAAAGATACACTATACGCACACTGCTCAAATTAAATCAGATTAATATTACATATTTTAAGCGCAGCTTTCTTTGGGAATCATTGGCGTTGGACACTGTCCTTGCCTTAACCCAAGAATGGATTTAGCTACTCATCTTCATTTTAAAATAAATTGGCAGGAATTTAAATAACGGGAATTAAAAGACAATATTTAAAAGACTATTTTTTAACCGACCATATAGGCGGTATATAATGAAAAAACAATAATTGAAAGACTATTTTGAACCGACCATATAGGCGGTATGTAATTGAAAGACAATAATTGAAAGACTATTTTGAACTGACCATATAGGCGGTATGTAATTGAAAGACAATAATTGAAAGACTATTTTGAACCGACCATATAGGCGGTATATAATAAAAAGACAATATGAATAACATAATACAACTATATGGAAACAAAGGTTAAAGATTTAAGAGAAAAATTCTAAGAACAAAACTATATAGAAACTAAAGTTGAAAATTTAAGAGAGAAATCTAAAGATCACAATTATACTTTCATTATAAGAAAATTCAATCCTTACAAATGCACCCTAAGTGCTCTATTTATAGGCTAGAAAATGTAATGGAAACTATTCAATTATATAATTTAATAATACAAAATATCTAATTAATGATGTAAGCGATGATGTAATTCCAACTCATGATGTAAGCGATGATGTCACTCCAACCCATGATGTAAGGGATGATGTCACTCCAACCCATGATGTAAGCGATGATGTCATCAATTTGTGAGACTTGGGCTTTTCATATTTTTGGGCTTGGGCCTTGCTTGTGTTGGGCTTGGGCTTGAACCTTCCTTGTGTTGGGCTTGGGCTTGGGCCTTCCTTGTGTTGGGCTTGGGCTTGGGCCTTACTTGTGTTGGGCTTGGGCCTGGGCCTTACTTGTGTTGGGCTTGGGCCTAGGCTTTCCATATTTTTATATTATTATATTATTATATATATTATATTTATTTTTTTATATTTTATATATTTTATATATATTTTTATATTAATATTTTAAACATGCACAAAATCACAAAATGCATAATAATATTCAATTTAAACTATTTTAAGATCAAAATAAGGGTGAAATTATAATAAAATTTTTACAAAATTGATCACTAATCACACCCCCCAACTTAAACATTGCTAGTCCCATAGCAATTAAACTTTACACTGGCCAGATTTATTCACAATAATCACATGAATATAAAAATTTCAAATTCAAAATGGAAATACATAGAACAGAACAAGCCATCTGTCATACAGTCGAATATTCTAAATTAGATTTCGGTCAAAGGTTATACAATCTTAGGAATGGCAATTAGGATGATCATTATTCTACCTTATTCCCTCGAAGTTTCGACTTCAAACCTTACTATGGATTTTTCCTCAAATAAAAAAAATTATTCCTCGGGTGTACACACAAGGGAGCCACCGTTTTAAGAGTAAATGTAAAACAAGTTCAAACTCGGTGTCGTCCCAAATATAAAGAACGTATTTTCATGAAAGAATAGGGAATTTAACATAGCTTCATGACTGGAATAATGCCATAGATAAATAACTTCTGAATTTAAACAGAATTCTTTACTCTGAACTCGAATCCTAAGATCACATGATTTATAGCATCAAGAGGGACCAGACTGGGTTGTAATGGGGCTATGAGGTTAATACGGGTTGTCAAAGAAAAGGGTAAAGTGTGCAAATGGTGTGTCGGGATTTTTTTTTCTCTTTTTTTTTTTTTTTGACACTAATATCAAATTGGATGTATTGTTTTCTTCAGCATTTATTTTGAAACACTCGTGCTGAAAAGCTAAGAGAACTTCCATTTTTTCTTTTTTTCCTTTTCTTTCTTTTTTTTTTTTTTTGTTTCTTTTTAATATGAAAGTACCGAGATAGACTGATTCCTAAAAACACACCAGGTTGGATAAACTTCATATGGTTCTAGGTTAGACGAGGGTAATGAAAGGAATTATGCTAAGAACAGTTCAAATGGGCTAGGAAGGGGGTTAATGTAAAGAAAGAAAAAGGTTAATAGGCCCAAATTGAAAGAAATTGATCCCCTATCATGCTTCTATAAAACGGTGTTACTCAGTCAACTAATTCAAAGTTTGAAAGCAGCCAAATTCATCTGCCATCATACTAGACATTCAAAGCAAATTGATGTTTTGAAGCTATTGAAAATATGAGATCAACAATAAAGCGCATTTAGAATAAGTGTTATTTCACTCAGAATTAATGATCATTAGGCTCAAACACTCACTCGGGTAATAGTCTCCACTTCTGTTAAGGGATCATGCAGTGTGCTAATTACCATTGCCTTTGACTTTATGACCGATAAATCAATTTCTAATTATTGAACACCCGATGCATGCAAATCACTTATTCTAATCCCACATATCTACGGTTTCAAATAAGAAATTAATGCATTCATGATTCATACTGCAAATTCAACTGGCTATCAGTTTATAACTCCAAAGCTTTAGGGATAGCATTATTTAAAGCACGCACAATTTTTTGATTTTTAATAGGAGTAGATAAAAGTAAATAATTCACATAAAATTACAAGCATGCAGTTACAAATTCACAGTTAAACATGGACTAGATAGTTCATAAATATACCTTACTCCCTCCAACTTGAATTGCAGTAATAAAATAGGGTTTGTTAGGAATACCTGTAACTCCACGAGTCTGTAAGTTTACTGTGAACTGCTAAATCTTCAACAAACAAGTGAGAATACCCTACATATATTTTTTATATTTTTTTTCTTTTTCACATCAAAATAAGAAAAATTCATGCAAGTCATATAATAAAGAGATGCGTCTCAAGAGTACAAAAAGTACTCCTTACTCAGCCATCTTATCATAGACTTGCTTAACAACATTCCATAATTTTTTAAAACAAAACATAAAAAAAATTCATGCAAGTCAAAATAAACAGATGCGTCTCAAGAGTACAGAAAAGTACTCCTTACTCAGCCATGTTATCATAGACTTGCTCTCCTTAGAGGGATAAATCTAAATTAATCGGACCCCTTTTGCGCTTGCTTCCAATTACCTTAGACCAGTCTATCCGAGGCTCGTAAGGATCATGCTGTGGAACATAAGTGTGTAATTTCTCTAGTAGCTCCTCAATGGTGGATGCGGAAATGAGAATATTTCTTGCAGAAAGAGAAATGAACTTTTGTTCCACAGCCTGATCAAGAAAAGAGAGCAACCCATCAAAAAAATGGTTAATATTTAAAAGTCCAATGGGTTTGGTATGGAGATTGCTCTTGGCCCAGGAGATTATACAAAAGATTTCTTCAAGTGTACCAAAACCTCCTGGCAAAACAATGAAGGCATCTGACTGATAAATCTTACAAGCCATGCGCTCAGACATAGAAGTCGTTCTTATAAGTTGACCTCGTGTGTACCCGAAAATCTGTGGATCAGCCAAAGGGATTGGCATAATACCTACCACATATGATTGCCCAAGATGTGCAGCTTGTGAAACACATCCATTCAATCCACGACTTCCCCCTCCATAGACCAAATTAATTTTTCTCTCTCCCAATTTTATGCCAAGTTCGCTTGCTGCAAGTGTGTAACAAATATCGCTCCCAGGTTGAGAGCCACATAGTACACATATGGTATTGATTCGACGAACTGGCTGGCCTTCCATTTATGTTAGTTCTTTATGTATGCCCTGAAAGTAGAACTGGTTAAAGAGGTTTGGCAATCAAAAGTAACTACATAGAAATTCAACAATAAATAAACATAAACAAAAATCATGCGTATATACAAGTAGTTGTGATTGTGGCTCACATCTTCCTCTGGTTTTACGTCCAGAAACGGCTTAAACACCTTCTATGAAGCGGGGATAGGCTTCCCATCCAATTTTCTTATAGATTGGCAAACAGGGTCAATTATAGTCAGATTCCCAAGACTATAGCGTTGGTGGTCACTTCTAAATTGGGTCCATAAAGCAAGAATTTCTCGCTGCACTATTCCACACGGATGCGTCTCAAGAGTCAATCGGATATCATCCAAAGACTCCTTACTCAGCCCATCCTTTATGAAACAAATTTTATCATCTCGATTTATGGAAGTAAACCCCACAGATTTGCATCATGTGTTACAAGTCCATCGAGCACATTTGTGACAACCATTTAATCTTTTCGCTCTTCTTTTTTTCGAAAAACTACTCTTTCCCAATCCTGGAAAATGCTTAAAACTAGGTGAGGTTTCGCCAAGAAATCGAACTTTTGCTTCAATTAACCAGCGAATATCCTCAGGGATATTTTTATACATCAACATTCGAAGTCTTTCACACCTAGTGGCATAAATCTTTCTTAAATCATTTTGTGGGAGAGATGGATAGTACTTGCGAATTTTCAAGAGCTGAAGATCCATTTTTTTAAAACAGAACTATAGTAAAAGAGAAATAAAACAAAATTATGAATCTTACAAAAGGAACGAGAGTACCTGATCGGAGAACAACACAAAGGAGAGAAGACTGAGCTCAAAGAAGTGTGGCTTGCCTCATGCAGATACAGGTCTCTTATAGGGCTGTGCTAGTCACCATTCCAACAACCACACTTGGCTCGAGGCGTGCCACAAGTGCAGGGTCACGTCTGGCGTCTCCTTTTTTCAACGTTCGGCATCTCCTTTTACAACTTTCGGCGTCTCCTTTTTCAACTTTCGGCGTTTATTTTTCAACGCTAGATGTTTCTTTTTCTTTATAGGGTATTGTGTCCTTTTTCTTTATAGGGCAGTGTGATTGCACTGCCCCAGAAAAGTGGTTGCCGTCAGCGATATGTCTGTCTCCCTCTTTTCTCTATCTTTTTTTTCTTTTGTGTATATATATATATATTTATATTTATTTATTACAAAAACAAATTTTGTTTTATTATATATTTTTAAATATTTTTTAAGAGTTTTTTTCTTTTCTTCCAGTTAAGAATCAAATAAGTGGTTGCCCACCTATTCGTATAATAACTCCCATTCATTACACCACGTTTAAAGTTATTTTCAAAATTATGTAAATTGATTTTTCTCATAAATGCACATACATATTTTGAAAATATGTCATCCGGAGGTGTTGGCTTTATTACATCAGAGTACGACACATCAATTCGCACAAACACTTCACACATGTCTGGTTTAATTTGATCCCCAATAATATAGACTAGCCTAAAAGACATAAATTTAGGCTCAAGTTTGGCTAGGCCCATGGTATCTTCACATTTGGGCTCTTGGGTTTTATCCTTTTCTTTCTCCCAGGCTTCTTCTTTTCTCACATCATTTTGGCCCAATTTTTCTTCTATGATTGCTCGTACCATCCTAGGGTCATCAAGTCTCTCAATTGATTCATCATTCCTAGGGATGGGTATAGATTGGACCGACTCTTGACCTTTGGGTGCATTGAATGACGATTCCTCCCCAAGACATTGACCTATGGAATTTTGATTGGGTTGGTTTGGAAACTCGCCAGGTTCACTCACGCTCAAGGTCTGTGTAAACTCGGTCAATTGTTCTAAAATGTCACCTATGGCCTTAGTGGTTTGTTCTTGAAGTTCAACCACTTGTGCATTAAAACTCATTTGACCTTGCATAAACTCCTGAAGGGTGTCCTCTAAAAATTTTTCATCCTGAGGTTGATAAGCATTAGATCTAACCCCTTGTTCTAACTCAAATTGGTGAGGTGGTGGAGGAAAAGGCTCATGAGATTGGAACACAGAGTCATTGTTCCAAGGATAATTCCAATGATCATAGGAATTGGGGTAATCAGTGTAAAGATTTGGGTTGTAGCCCGACATATAAGAATTCTCCCTCTGACTCTGGTCAAAAGAAAACCTCCCCTCACTGGGATCGGGATGGCCAAATGCATTAGAAGTCACAGACATGCTAAAATACTGAGACATAGAGAATATGGAATGATAATTCAACGGCAGATAATGATGCTAATGAATCAATTAATGTTTCAATAATCATACCTGACCGTAATCTCTTGCACTTTTTAGTAACTAAAAGTTATCTAAATTTTTTTTAAATTTAATTTTTTTTAATTTTTTTTAATTTATATTTTTTTATTATTTTTTAATTTATATTTTTTTATTATTTTATAATTTATATTTTTTATTATTTTATTATTTTTTTAGTATTTTTTTCAAATATATATTTTATATATATATTTTTTGAAAATAATTTTTTTAATTATTTTTTTTTTAATATTTTTTAAACAACAAAATTCAACCAAATTTAATCTCCCCGGCAACGGCGCCAAAAACTGACTGCTATACTACCCTGCACATTTATTTATCAAAACTACAACCAAATTCATCCGACGTCAATCCTCTTATTAAAGCAGGTGTAGGGCGATTATACTCGCCAGTGTGCGAGTGTGCGTGTAGTACAATTTTAAATTTATATTTCGGTGAGTCCGAGTCGATTCACAGGGAGATTATTTATTGATGAAAATGAAGATCACAAAATATTTGATTTTAAGAGGTAATTAAGATGATCTAAAGACAATAATTAAAGCTAAACTAATACTGAATTTAAGTAGCTTGGGTCAAGGCAATTTCAGTGTCAAAACCAATTAATTCCCAATTTGATAGAAAAGATCAGCAATATTCATCTGAATTAAGTTTTACAGCTCTGTTAGTAAATTTAGTTCAAGATAATGGTAATTCTTGTTTAAGCAATATCCATACATGGCATGGAAATTCTAAGTTAAGCAATTACCATAAATTGAACTATATTCCATAGACAGAATTTATAGATATAGATTAATCATTTAGGCTTGGGTATGAAAACGTTTCCAGATCTAGCAATCTCCATACGTGGCATGAAAATTCTAAGTTAGGCTTATGCTTCAATCCAAACTTAAAGATACACTATACGCACACTGCTCAAATTAAATCAGATTAATATTACATATTTTAAGCGCAGCTTTCTTTGGGAATCATTGGCGTTGGACACTGTCCTTGCCTTAACCCAAGAATGGATTTAGCTACTCATCTTCATTTTAAAATAAATTGGCAGGAATTTAAATAACGGGAATTAAAAGACAATATTTAAAAGACTATTTTTTAACCGACCATATAGGCGGTATATAATGAAAAGACAATAATTGAAAGACTATTTTGAACCGACCATATAGGCGGTATGTAATTGAAAGACAATAATTGAAAGACTATTTTGAACCGACCATATAGGCGGTATGTAATTGAAAGACAATAATTGAAAGACTATTTTGAACCGACCATATAGGCGGTATATAATAAAAAGACAATATGAATAACATAATACAACTATATGGAAACAAAGGTTAAAGATTTAAGAGAAAAATTCTAAGAACAAAACTATATAGAAACTAAAGTTGAAAATTTAAGAGAGAAATCTAAAGATCACAATTATACTTTCATTATAAGAAAATTCAATCCTTACAAATGCACCCTAAGTGCTCTATTTATAGGCTAGAAAATGTAATGGAAACTATTCAATTATATAATTTAATAATACAAAATATCTAATTAATGATGTAAGCGATGATGTAATTCCAACTCATGATGTAAGCGATGATGTCACTCCAACCCATGATGTAAGCGATGATGTCACTCCAACCCATGATGTAAGGGATGATGTCACTCCAACCCATGATGTAAGCGATGATGTCATCAATTTGTGAGACTTGGGCTTTTCATATTTTTGGGCTTGAACCTTGCTTGTGTTGGGCTTGGGCTTGAACCTTCCTTGTGTTGGGCTTGGGCTTGGGCCTTCCTTGTGTTGGGCTTGGGCCTGGGCCTTACTTGTGTTGGGCTTGGGCCTGGGCTTTCCATATTTTTATATTATTATATTATTATATATATTATATTTATTTTTTTTATATTTTATATATATTTTTATATTAATATTTTAAACATGCACAAAATCACAAAATGCATAATAATATTCAATTTAAACTATTTTAAGATCAAAATAAGGGTGAAATTATAATAAAATTTTTACAAAATTGATCACTAATCACAACCCAAAGTCGTCTCCCAACGAACCTCAAACGGATATGTCAAAACAAGACTAAACGGGGGGAGGGGGGGTTGGTGAAAAACAGAAAACAAAATAAACACGAAGACAGTAAACCGGGATGCAACCGGTTGCAACCTTTCCTCCCTACCCGGGTATCATCATCCACCATATAAAGAACCTATTTATCTTTAATCCCCAGATCAAACAAAGATGCTTGACAATCGCCGAAGACTAAATCGAAAATAATATAAAAATCACTGAAGATCTTCTTGATCAATATACAAGTTTCAATTTCTTTTAGCACACGGATCTGAAACC
This sequence comes from Diospyros lotus, assembly GCF_014633365.1. Taxonomy (NCBI): domain Eukaryota; kingdom Viridiplantae; phylum Streptophyta; class Magnoliopsida; order Ericales; family Ebenaceae; genus Diospyros; species Diospyros lotus. The sequence goes on from NC_068342.1 coordinate 21,298,885, forward strand.
GATATGAACAATCGTCCACTAAGTTTATTTTATTTCTTGCAACCAATACCCCAATCGAGCCTATTAGTCAAATTTGCCCTAGCATCATGCATGCATTCATACGATCGCATAAAATACATACACACTTGAGAAGAATCAAAGAAACAAAACCATAAGATTAAAGATGAAAAAAGATATACAAAAACATCCAAAGATTCAAACCAGGTAAGGAGTATGGCATGCAACCGGTTAAAAAATCCTTAGCCTTCCATCTTGACAAGAACAATGGAGAAAAAGGAAAATCAGCTACTGTTCACGTGAGAAAATAATTCCCTCCCTAATGACCTCTTAATGTGCTTAAATAGAGCTTAGGGAGGAAACCCTAGGTTACTGAAACTCCACAGCTGATTTCGAATAGGATAACATGCATTCTGGGCTTCGGCCCCTTCATACAAATTGTAGATCAGGAAGAGTATATGAATTTGGGATTTTTAATCACTTGATTTGGATATCGGACGCCCAAGTTATGGCATTTTAAAGAATTAGTGTCTGTGCAGCTTTCCTAATTTAACCCAACTATCTGGTCCCGACTTTGAAGCGATGTTTGGAGGCCCAAACGAACTCGGATTTGGACAAACCATACCATTTCAGAAATCCCAAGAAGTCCTATAAAATATCTTTGAAGACATCATTCACATTCTGGGATTATAACTTGGCCAAATATTTGAAAGAAGCACAAAAGGTCAAATCTGTCAGCACATTGTCTCCAATCTCCTTGTTTCTCTTCTGCCAAAAATAAAATAAAAATAGTGTGAAGCCCAATTCCTATAAAATGAAATAAAACAAAATCAAGATAAATAAAATGACACAACTAACATGCAAAAAGACTAAATATGAGGGCTAAATAATATGAAAATATGCGCTCTATCAGCATCCGCTGTGGTGAGAGCATAGATCCTACCCTGCACCTGTCTCTCCATGGGAGGTCGATGTTGTACTACTAGTTGTGCTAGTATGGGTGCTCCTCCTAGCCCTCTAACTACGACTGTCCTCTGATTCGCTTGCTGGCCTCTATTCTGGGGCGGTTGTGTACACCTGTTAGCTTCATGTCCCTTTTGACTGCATTTGAAACAGGTTACCTCTGGTGCTAGGAGCGCTGCTTGATTCCTTGGACAATTATTCTTCTTATGCCCTTCTTGACCACCGTAGCATAATCCTCACTCAGAGCTCCTCCAAAAGCATGATGAATATCAGCACGTAATCCTCTCTAAAATTTGGCAGCCTTCTTTGCTTCAGTGGACACCAATTCTAGGGCGTATCAAGACAAGGCTGTAAACTCTGTCTCATACTAGACCACTGTCTTGGTACCTTGCACTAACTTGATGAATTCGTAGACCTTCTACTCTTTGACCCATGCTGGATAATAAGCATCGTTGAACACTTGCTGAAACTCATTCCATGTGGGTTCTCGATTCCCAAACCTCTGGCGGACAGTCTCCCACCATCTCTCAGCATCGCCTCTAAACAGGAATGTGCTAAGTCGCACCCGCCAGTCATCTATACAACCAATAGATCAGAGATACTTGTCTATCGATAGCATCCAATTCTCTGTCGCTGTTACATCTGTTCCTCCATGGAATGCTGGTGGTCGGAAGGCTATAAAATCTTTTAGTAATTGACTCCCAGTATCTGTCTCTACAACCGAAACTGTGGGAGCGACTGGCGGATCGCCTCCACTGCCTCCTGCTTCTTGTGGTACTTATGGTTGCCTCACCTAATTAGTAGCTAGGGTATCAACCACCCTCATCAAGCCTACTATCATACCTCGCATCTCGGTCATCTCCTGCCGTAAGTCACTGCCAGACTCCTCTAGTGAGCCAAGCATGGTTACTGGAATAGAAGCAGCCTAACTGCGAGTATGGGGTCGTCCACCTCTATTACTCATCTTCTTACAACACGACTTAGGGTTAGAATATTGTTAATTGGGCCAACTTATCTAATTGATGGACTCAAGTCCTAACTCTACCCAACATCCTATGTGTGTACTGGAGACTCCTCAAAACACTGATCTGATACCAATATTGTAACACCCCCACTCCTAAAATTGCCCGAGAAGAGGTGCTATAGAAATAAAATAAAACTAGCTGATAAACTGAAATCTGATACCATAAAGGAATATTTCAATCAACTAAAATAAGAATTTGAGTTAACATAAACTGGAACCATAAACTCTGTGTAAGGGAAAATCCCTCAACTGAAAATTAATACTAAATTAACAAACACTATAAACTAACAAACTCCCAGACATCTTTAGTTTTGAGTGGCTCCACATACACATACTACTGACCACTGCTGCTAGGCCCCACATCTGGTACTCCCTCGCTAGGACCTGGAATGGTGAAGAGTACAAAGTGATCTACAAATCTCAGCAAGTAATAAACTGGAAAGAATAACTAAAGCTGAATCGAAGAATATCGATACTAGTAAATTACTTACTGAACTTGTACTGAGTATAATCACTATCTGATTGGATTCAGAGAATATAATGCACATAAACTGTAAAATAAATGCAGGTATGCAACTTTGGCTCATACGCCCACATAACTGTAATACATACCTAACTGATCTAAGTCCTGCATGTTGAGTTCTAACCTAATTAAGAGGGGGGGTGAATTGACACCTTTTCAAAACTCTAATGCAAAAATTATGCACGTATATATATGAGAAAACAAATTTAATACAAACCAAAATTGTAGTTGAGAGTACGGGAGCGCTTAAATACTAGATGGATAATATGATATTCGCCGACTGTGCTAGTATGTGCTTTGGTCCAATATACTCTTCAAATTACAACTTGGTGAAAACAAGTTATTTGAATGCACACAATAACAAGTCTTTAAATAAACAAAATGGAATATTAAATGAGTACAAAGAATGATCAATTAAAGCAAATCAGAATATGATCAAAATAACCAACAGGAATGTAGGCTTTAGGGTTTGGCTACTTTAGATAGCACAAGACCAAAAACAAACAAGTATAGTCAAGCAAGAATAAGTAAAGAGTGAAGAGAAGAAGAACACAACGATGTATAGTGGTTCGGCCCTTATGGCTTACATCCACTACCTAAGGATTTCCTTCCTTAGGATTTTCAACCAAATCAACTATATGAAACTTTTGTTACAACCACCGAAGCCTTCACTTGGCTTCACCACCACCAAACTACTTCTAGAGTCTCACACTCACTAGTTTGGATTTTGTACGCTTTTTGCAAGATATAAGAATAGTAGAGATTGAGAAATAGGGTTCTCTCAAAATAATATAATGAAGCGTAGAGAACACTCTTAGTTTTCTCTCAAGAAGATAGAGGAAGAGAAAGATTTAGAGAGAATGAAAATCTTGGCCAATAATGTAGATAATAATAGGGCTTCCAAAAATTGTTCCAAAACCTTCAAGAGACCCTTTTATATAGTGTTAGAGTAGGCTTTCCTTGATCAATCTCAGCCTTCCATGTGTCAAGTCTTCAAGCCAATCTCAGCCCTTCATATTGAATTCTTGATTTACCTTCCATAATCAGCTAACTTGATTGATCATCAAAACCTTTGACTTTTGTTGATCTCCAATCAGTCTTGAATGAGAAAATCAATTCCACTAATGCATGGCTGATTTGAAGGATTAAAATATCATCAAAACCTTTCATAATCTTGCAAAATCGACCATAAATAAGAAATGATCAATTCTGACTTCTAGTTGATCTTCAAACACCTTTGATTGTGCAATTGACCCCTTAGCTTCCATAACAAGAATAGTTGATTTGAAATTTGAATTTAAATCTCCAAATGGTGTAAAATGCAGCCAATATTCTCAAATAATGAGGTAAATTTGTCCAACAATGAAAATATCAATTATAACTTCAAAAGCCCTTAATTGATCAAGTTTCCATACTAAAAATGTTGACAAGTAGAGAATCAATTTGTGTAGCTGAATATATGCAAGATATCCTTAGAATATTCTCCCATAATAAAGATATCAATTAGCCATAATGAGTAGGATACTTGATTCCATGATTTGAGTCTCCATATCCTTTTAATGAGAGACAATCAGCAATAAAAGGAAAGTAATATCTATCAAGGTTTAATTTTCAAACCTTAATTTCTTCCATTAATGTTGAACAATAATGCTGAATCTTTAACTTCTCCATTTGAATGCAATTCAAAAAATTCTTCCATATTTAACTGAGTAAATGAGCTTATAGGAACCTTTAAATTTACTCCATGATTCTCTTACCATATCTAGACCAATTAGATGATGTAGCCTTGATGAGTGTGCTCCATGTGGCTGCCATGTCATCAAAATCCCACATTAACAATCCCATTTCGCCAAGTTACATATATGGCAACTCCATATAGTGGACTACTCCAATCTCCTCAAAAACTTCCATATAGATCTTGTGAACTTCCCATATATGAACAAGGATTCCATATATATAACTTCTAGACTTTCCATTCCAAGAAGAACTTTCCATACATAGCTCAAATACTCAAATTTCTAGAAAGCTCTCTAAAAACTTGTTTCCATATATAATGAAATCTCCATATCAATATAAGAAGTTTTCATATATAACCTATGTCATGAAATCACTAAAGAACAGCTTTGTAAGCCTTATGAAGGCTTCATGATTTGTTAGTACATAAAATATAAATGTACATTCACACATGCTAATCATCAATCATCAAAATCTACACTCAACACTACAAACACAAAAACTGTAAGCACATACTGTGGGTAATATGCCCCTAGCCCTCTGGTCGACATCAGGCGAGCAACTCATAACTGAGATATAACTGAATTGATACTAGTGGGATCCCCGCGGACAAGCCGCCTGGCTCACATAATGCAATGCTCATATAAATGCTGGCACACGATATATAGTGCTCCATATGAAGTCATGCTCAATACTCATATAAATATGTATGCACATAATCTCACAAAACAATGCTGATCATGTCATAATTAACTGTTAAACATGGTATATGATTTTTATCAGCTATATTGAGATACAAAGATTCTATAATTTCTGGGTATGGGCATGGCATATTGGATTTTATCATATCTTGGTATAAAAATTAAATATTTAAATAATTGAATATTTATATTAAATTTAAGACTTGCCTTAAGAATTTATTGGAAATCATTCAGATGCCGTAAGATACTATTCGGATGATTGATGAAGCATAAGGAGCAATTCGAATGAAGCAACAGCCCATTTGAATGAAAAAAATGGACTACAACAAGGTCATTTGAACGGCAGAAACTCATTCGAATGACTCACAAATTCATTCGAATGAATTTGACAGTCTTCCAACTTTTGAACAGGCATAAAGCAACTCATTCGAATGCAACAGTACTCCCATTCGAATGAATGAATAGAATACTCAAGGGTCATTCGAATGCTAGACTATACAAAGCAACAGCTTACTCAAATCTTCAAGGGCTCATTCGAATGACAAGAACACTCATTCGAATGACAAACTCAAAACTTCAAAAACACATACGAATGATACGATAACACATGACTTATTCGAATGATAAAAGACTCATTCGAATGACTGATACATTATAAGGGAAAAATTTACGATAATACTAAGAATTCATTCGGATGCCTCAAAACTCATTTGAATGACACAAGGCTCATTCGAATGTCTAGAATCTCATCAGAAATAAAACTCACGATAACAGAGACAATATATTGAATCAAAAACTTAACATTACTAAACAATTCTAAAAGAAATCTTGGGAGAACAATCCCAATTGATATGGAATAATATTAAGATGGATAAATCAATCGTTTATGAAAGAAAATGATGAAAAGAATTATGCATAGCTTATCATAACTCATTGGATAATGATATAACTATGAGTATACATATGCATGTAAACTGATAAAAATCTGGGAATAAGAACGAAGTGTCTTGTTTAATCTGAGAACATATGCTATCATGATTCAAAGATCATTTTTAAAAGAATCGCTATAAAGAATCATGCAAATCTTCTTCTTACACTCTCTGTTCTACGGATATATATATATACACACTGGAACTGATATAAATTTGAGAACTCAATGAAGAACTGGAATAATTGAATTCAAAACTGATATAAACCTATAATGGAAGGGATTACAGGAAGAATACTTGCTTTATGATCGATCGGATCAATGATTGCAACTAACTTCCCTTATGCGAGACTCACTGCTAACTCTCTTGAGCTCTCTCTCTCTGATCTTCCTCTATGCGGCCTGAAAATAAAATAAGGCTTATGATCTATATATAATGGCATGAGAAGCCCTAGAAGCCATCTCTCAATCTCCCACCTGAACTTGGAGACTCTTAAAACCTTCTCCTATTGGGACTAGGAGACTCTTAAACTCAAAGCTTTCATACGCATGGATTCCCATTCTCAATATAACTTTAATTAAATAATTAAATTCTAATCACAATTTTCTAAATGACCCTCATGTCTTAGCATTTAATTTCCACAATAACTAACTAGAATTAAATGCTATTCTCTCAATGAAAAATCTCTAAATTGCCACATTAAAATTTAATTAGAAAATTCTCTTAATTAAACCTCAATAATTAATTAAATAATTCTAAATAAATGCTGGGCCCTCTAACAGGTCATTACAATTTCTCCCCTCCCTAAAAGAATTTGGTCCTCCCAATTCATACCTGGTTACTCGAATAACGAGGGGTAAAGACACCTCATTTCTTCTTCTAATTCCCATGTTGCCTCTTCTGATGAGTGTCGCTGCCATTGCACTTTCATAAGAGGAATTGATCGGTTACTCAAAGTCTTTTCCTTCCGCTCTAAAATACTGGTAGGCATTTCCTCATAATACACATCTTCTCTAACTTCAAGATTCTGAAAATCAATTACATGATAAGGATCTGGCACATACTTTCTCAACATCGAAACGTGAACCATGTAATGAACATGGGACAATCGAGGTGGCAAAGCTAACTCATTTTCCAAAGTTCCTATCCGTCTCAAAATCTCAAATGGACCAATGTAACGGGGACTAAGCTTCCTTGTTACGCCAAATCTTCTCACACCTTTAATAGGCATGACTCTCAACCAAACATGGTCGCCTACCTCAAACTCGATGTCTCGTCATCATTTGTCTGCATAACTTTTCTATCTGTCTTGGGTTGTCTTCATTTTTGGTTTGATAACTCGAATCGTTTCTATCGTCTGTTTAACAATTTCAGGACCTAATAAAGCCCTATCTCCATCCTCTTCCCAACATATCGGTGATCGACATGGTCTCCCATATAAAGCCTCATATGGTGACATTCCAATACTTGAATGGAAACTATTGTTGTAGGCAAATTCTACCAAAGGTAGATGCTCATCCCAACTATCTTGGAAATCTAGAACACAAGCTCTCAACATATCGTCAAGAGTCCTGATAGTCCTTTCTGACTGATTATTAGTCTACGGATGAAATGCCATGCTGAACTTCAACTGAGATCCTAATGCATCATGCAAAGCTCCCCAAAAGTGAGAAGTAAAACGAGGATCTCGATCTGATACAATACTGGATGGAACACCGTGCAATTTAACGATCTCCTTAATATAAATTTTTGCAAATCCATTCAATGGATAAGTCTTCTTAATAGGAATAAAATGGGCTGATTTAGTCAAACGGTCGACAATCACCCATATAGCATCATAGCCTCTAGTCATCCTGGGTAAACCCATCACAAAATCCATAGCAACATTATCCCATTTTCACTTTGGAATAGGTAATGGAAGTAATAAATCTGCGGGTTTCTAATGTTCCACTTTAGCTTGCTGGCATATTGAACACTGTGAAACATATCTAGCTACATCTTTCTTCATACCACTCCACTAATATTGTCACTTTAGGCTATGGTACATCTTCGTAACATCTGGATGAATAGTATATCGACTCTTGTGTGCTTCATTTAAAATTTCTTTCTTAAGATTTCCATTATCAGGTATACAAATACGTCCCTGAAATAAGAGTATACCATCACTCCGTAGAGTATATCCCAAAGGAGAAACTTTCTCGATATCTGCTAAAATCTGCGCCATCTTCTCATCTTTCGATTGTTGTGTCTTGAGTAAATCAAATAACTCGAGTTGTATTCTCATGTAGGCACAACTCACCACTGATCTATTTTCTGGGGTTGAAATAGATAGAACACTCAATTGCTCCAATAACTTCCATTCTTGTACCATCATCGTTGCCGTAGAAGCTCCTAGCCGACTCAAAGCATCGGCTACCACATTGGCCTTTCCTGGATGGTATAGAATCTCACAGTTAAAATCTTTAAATAGCTTGACCCAACGCCTTTGCCTCGTGTTCAATTACTTCTGGGATAAAAGATAATATAGACTCTTATGATCTGTATAAATTTCAACTTTCTCACCATATAAATAGTGTCGCTATATCTTCAATGCAAATACTACCGCTGGCAACTCCAAATCATGAGTAGGGAAGTTAACTTCGTGTTTCTTCAATTGTATGGATGCATAAGCATTAACTCGACCCTGTTGCATCAATACGCAACCCAAACCTGAATGGGATGCATCCCTGAAAATGGAGTATTTCTCTCCACTTCTTGAAATGGCTAAAATTGGTGCAATAGTCAATTTTAGCTTTAATTCTTGGAAAGCACGCTCACACACATCATTCCATTCAAACTTCTCTTCTTTTCTTGTTAGCTTAGTCATAGGAGAAGATAGACGAGAAAATCCCTCGATGAATCACCTATAATAGCCTACAAGACCTAGAAAACTACGTATCTCTGTCACTATCGTAGGTCTCGGTCAATCCATAGCTGCTTTGGTCTTGTCTGGATCCACTGAAATACCGTCTCCAGACACCACATGACCTAGAAATCCAATTTGAGTGGGCCAAACTCACATTTACTGAACTTGGCATACAGTTGCTCTTCTCTAAGCCTCTGCAATACTAGAGTAAGATGCTCTGCATGCTCCTCCACATTAGGTGAGTAAACTAGAATATCGTCGATGAAAACAATAATGAATCGATCTAGGTACTCACGTAGAAATCGATTCATCAAATCAATGAAAACAGCTGGGGCATTTTTCAACCCAAATGGCATCACCACAAACTCCTAGTGTCTATAGCGAGTCCTAAAAGTAGTCTTCTGAATATCATCATCTCTAACTCACACCTGATGGTATCCCGATCTCAAATCTATCTTCGAGAATACCTTATTTCCTCGCAACTGATCTAACAAGTCATCCACTTGCGGTAAGGGATATTTATTCTTTACTGTCACTTGGTTCAATTAGCTATAATCAATACATAGCCTCAAAGATCCATCTTTCTTCCTCATGAATAATATTGGTGCGCCCCACGGGGATGAACTAGGTCTGATGAAACCCTTCTCTATTAATTCTTCCAACTGGGCCTTCAACTCTTTTAATTCATTGGGTGCCATTCAATATGGAGCCTTAGAGATAGGTTGTGTACCAGGTAATAACTCAATAGTAAAATCTGCTCATTTTTGAGGAGGTAATCCTGGTAGCTCCTCAGGGAATACATCAGGAAAATCACGTACTATTGGCACCTCGGATAATTTTCTTTTGCTTCCCTCATTAGTGGTCACAAAAGCTAGGTAAGCTTCACATCCATCATGCATTAGCTTCTCGACTTTCATCACTGAGATCATAGGAATCGTAGACATAGGCTTGACTCCTCTATAAATAAGAACCAGCTGTTGAGGTAGTTCAAAGTCAATAATCTTCCGTCGATAATCAACTCTTGCATAATGTCGTGACAACCAATCCATGCTAATTAAGGATTAGATCAAAATCCTTAACATCGAGAATCACCAAGTCTCCTAATAGCTTCTTATCATGCACCTCGATCTCAGAATTCTCAAACATTTCTCTTCCCACCATAATCTTGTCTCCCGGCGTAGACACAATCAAGTGGTATGACAAAGAAATCCAGGAATGAGGAACATAACATACTATGCGCAATGCAATACAAAAATATGTAGAATCGGTACCAAATAATGCACACACATCATGACCATATAAAAATAGAATACCTTGGATAATACCGTCGCCTTGCTTTGCATCCGCTGTGGTGAGAGCATAGATCCTACCCTGCACCTGTCTCTCCATGGGAGGTGGATGTTGTGCTACTGGTTGTGCTGGTATGGGTGCTCCTCCTAGCCCTTTAACTGCGGGTGGCCTCTGATTTGCTTGCTGGCCTCTATTCTAGGGTAGTTGTGTACACCTCTTAGCTTTGTGTCCCTTTTGACCGCATTTGAAATAGGTTACCTCTAGTGTTGGGAGCCCTACTTGATTCCTTGGACCATTATTCTTCTTATGCCCTTCTTGACCACCGTAGCATAATCCTCGCTCAGAGCTCCTCCAAAAGCATGACGAATATCAGCACGTAATCCTCTCTGAAATTTAGTAGCCTTCTTTGCTTTAGTGGACACCAATTCCGGGGCGTATCGAGACAAGGCTGTAAACTCTGTCTCATACTGGGCCACTGTCTTTGTACCTTGCACCAACTCAATGAATTCGTAGACCTTCTGCTCCTTGACCTATGCTGGATAATAAGCATCATTGAACACTTGCTGAAACTCGTTCCATGTGGGTGCTCGATTCCCAAACCTTTGGCGGGCAGTCTCCCACCATCTCTCAACATCGCCTTTAAACAGGAATGTGCTAAGTCTCACCCGCTGGTCGTTTGTACAACCAATAGATCGGAGATACTTCTCTATTGATAGCATCCAATTCTCTGTCGCTGTTACATCTGTGCCTCCATGGAATGTTGGTGGTCGGAAGGCCCTAAAATCTTTTAGTAATTAACTCCCGGTGTCTGTCTCTACAACCGGAACTATGGGAGCGACTGGCAAATAGCCTCCACTGCCTCATGCTTCTTGTGGTACTTGTGGTTGCCTCAACTGATTAGCAGCTAGGGTATCAACCACCTCATCAAGCCTATTATCATACCTCGCATCTCGGTCATCTGCTGCCGTAAGTCACTGTCAGACTCCCCTGGCGAGCCAAGCATGGTTACTGGAATAGAAGCAATTAGACTACGAGTATGGGGTCGTCCACCTCTATTAGTTATCTTCTTGCTGTTAGTGTAGGTGCTCTAGACCCAATCAGATTGGGCATGTTGTACACTGACAATTGTAATCGTGTTTATTAGTTGAATAAGGAGTTATTCAAATTCATAAGAAGTCATTCTATTAGTTTCTTATTATTATTGTAATAACCGAATGAAATTAGATAGAAGTCCATATGATGTATACTGTGATTAATCTATAAAGATGTGAGATGATGCATCACAATTTCTAGACATCATTAAAAATCTCAAGTCGTAGCAATGTCAAGAATGGACATTGACAATTGCAGTAAGACTTGTATATGTTATGTTTTTTCTATGTGAGAGCAATGGGGGTCTCACACCCATAGGCATGGGGATGCCTAGACAGGTACATAGGTAAACAATGTTGGAGAATGTGTCATTGGACATGACTCGCCATGAGAATCCATTTTGGTTATATGTTGATGGAATTCTCATACAAGATAGGTGTAACTAATCCTTGGACCTGAGGTTGTCACGGTCATCTCATAAGAAGACCGGTATGCTTTGACATCGTTTCGATGGGCTTAGATAAATGCTGCATATGGGTGATCGTTGGGTATATCGTGAGGCTTATGAAGATGGGTGCATAGCCAAGATGGGACTCATCTATCCCTTGATAGAGGATGATATATCTAAGACGCCTTTAGTTGATATTCACTTTAAATCCATAGCCATGGTGAAAGAGATCAATAAGGAGTTATTGATTCACTTTTTATTAAGTGAAGATATCCAGATGACCGAAGAAAAACTTATATGATCATAATCAAGCAACACATTGCCAACTTGAGATCACATAGGATACATTGACAAGAGGATCGTATTACACGGTAACCATGCTCGTGAAAGATTATTTACGGATTATGAATTCTTCTGAATAATTGGGTAGGTATGATGCCTTGTTAGAGGTCAATCTTGTCTTATGTGTTCGTACCGACACATTTCCAACATATTCGGAAGCCTAATGAATCATACGCAATAGGCACGGTCCCTTGCTTAAATCAAGAGAGCGGACGTATGGTTAAGTGGGACACTTTGGCAAGAAATTATGTCGTCGTAGGTTCTCATGGAAAAAGAACAAATAGACGTAATGACATTGATATGAGGAGGGGTCGTCATAATGGAAAGAGTTTCCTAAAATGACAATTGATTAAATTAGGAAGGAGTTTCTAATTTAATAATTTTCTATTTGTTGGAGTGACAAATAGGAAATAAAATATATTTGGGCTTAAGTTAATATTTGGACTAAATTAGATTTGGGTCAAATATTAAATTAAATATTATATTTGGAATAAATTGGATTTGTACCAAATATTAAAATAAATATTATATTTGGACTAAATTGGATTTGGGCCAAAAATTAAATATTATATTTGGACCAAATTAGATTTGGACTAAATATTAAATATTATATTTGGCCTTGAATTAGATTTGGGACAAAATATTTTATTTAAATCTATAAAAGGATTTGGGCCATTTAATTATATTTCTAGTTGGACTAGAATAAGCCCACTTAAGATTATAATTAAATTAGAATAATGGGCTAGCCCAATCCATTAGGGTTTTAGAAACCCTAGGATATTTCTCTATAAATATTCCTTTATGGGTTGCCCAAAATAGTAGTAAGTTTTGGTGTCGTTTTTCAAGACTTGAAAAATGTACTGTCGTTCACTCTTTCCCGTTTCTTTTTGGCATCAATTTCAAACGTGAGTGTTCTTTTCGGTCCATACACAAGCCACGGAAAGGAGAAGGAGCTAGCACTCCTATTCCGCTCTCCTTGCCAACGGACGCGTGTCACGTATCACGAGTTAAAGGCTGGACGCTTGGACGGCTCGAATCCGCGAATGACTCGATAATCTAAAGGTTAGCTTTATTTATTTGTTTGTGAATGATTTGATTTTGACGTTGATCCAATCGCTAGGATCGGGGTAAGGTTCAAAATTTTTGAACTACGCTGCTTGCCCCGTAGCGATCTTGCTTTACTCTCAGTGGTATCAAAGCCATCGTCGAAATATTTCAATTCCTTACATGCGGATTCGGTTATGTTGTTATTTGAGAAATAATTAAATAATTGTTGTGTTTGTATTTTTTTGGACTGCAAAACATTTTTGGGTGAAGGGTAAAATGTAACACCCCTCTCTCCTAGAACTGCCTGAGAAGAGGTGCTACGGGAAAATAGAATAAACTGACTGATAATCTGAAATCTGATACCAATATTGAATATCTCAATCAACTGAAATAAAACTAAGAGTCAACATCAACTGAAAACCATAAACTACATTTAAGGGAAAATCACTAAACTGAAATATAAAATAAACCTAAACTAATAAAACACCAACTAATAAACTCCCAGACATCTTTGGTCTTGAGGGGCTACATGTACACACACTACTGAACACTGCTGCTAGGCCCCACATCTGATACTCCCCCACTAGGACCTGGAATGGTGAAGAGTACAAGGTGAGCTACAAAGCTCAGCAAGTAATAAACTGGAAAGAATAACTGAAGCTGAATCGAAGAATATCGATGCTGATAAAATACTTACTAAACTTGTACTGAGAGATATAATAATCACTGGATAGCATTTACAAGATGTAATGCACATAAACTGTAACTAAATGCAGGTATGCAACTTTGGCACGTAGGCCCACATAACTGTAATACATACTTGACTGATCTGAGTCCTGCAAACATAAAAACTGTAAGCACATTCTGTGGGCAATATGCCCCTAGCTCCCTGGTCGACATCAGGCAAGCAACACACAAACTGCAACTAAAAATTGGTGGGATCCCCGCGGACTAGCCGCCTGGCGCGCATAATGCAATGATCACATACATGCTAGCACACAATATGTAGTGCTCCATAGAAGGTCATGCTCAATGCTCATACCAATGTGTATGCACATAATCTCATAAAATAATGCTGATCATGTTATAATTAACTACTAAACATGGTATATGATTTTTACCAACCATATTGAGGCACAAATATTCTGATATTTCTGAGTATAGGCATGGCATATTGGATTTTTATCATATCTTGGCATAAAAATTCAATATTTGAATTATTGAATATTTATATTAAATTTAAGACTTGCATTATGAATTTATTGGAAGCCATTCAGATGCCATATGTTACTATTTGGATGATTGAAGAAGCATAAGGAAGCAATTTGGATGGAACAACAGCACATTTGAATGAAGAAAATGGATTATAGCAAGCTCATTCGAATGGCAGAAACTCATTTGAATGATAGAGGCTCATTTGAATGACAGAGGCTTATTCGAATGATAGATGATATATAACAAAGGCTATTCGGATATGATCAAGGACTCATTCGAATGACTCACAAATTAATTTGAATGAATTTTGACAACTTCCAACTTTTGAACTGGCAAAAAGCGACTCATTCGAATGCAACAGTACCCTCATTCGAATGAATTTATGGGGTACTCACGGTTCATTCGAATGACAGAGGGACTCATTCGAATGCTAGACTATAAAAAGCAACAACTTATTCAAATCTTCAAGGGCTCATTTGAATGACAAGAAAACTCATTCGAATGACAGTCTCAAAACTTAAAAAATACATACGAATAATATGATAACACATGACTCATTCGAATGACTGATACATTATAAGGGAAAAACTTACGATAGCACTGAAAACTCATTCGGATACCACTGAACTCATTCGAATGACTGGAAACTCATACAAAACAAAGCTTATGATAACATAGACCATATCTTGAATCAAAACTTAGCATCACTACACCATTCCAAAAGAAATATTGGGAGAACAATCCCAATTGATATAAAATAATATCAAGATGTATTAAATCAATTGCTTATGAAAGAAAACGCCGAAAAGAATTGTGCATGGCTTATCATATCTCACTGGACATGGATATATCGCATGAATCTATATACATATTCTTGAACATACCATCTGATTAAACTGGGAACCCAAATCAATGAGTCTTGGTATTCTGAGATCACTGCTAATATGATTTGAAGATCATATTTAAAAGATTCACTAGAAAGAATCCCACATAACTTCCTCATGCACTCACTGTTCTACGTATACATATATATATATATACTGCAACTGATATAAATCTGAGAACTCAATAGAACGCTGGAATCAACTGAGGACAAACTATTATGAATCTGTAATGAAAGGAATTACAGATAGGATACTTGCCTTATGCTAACTCTAATCGGATCAATGATTGCAACGAAAATCTTCCTAAGCAAAGACTTGAACCCACTGTTGGCTGCTGCTCTCTGTTCTTACGGCGTGAAGAACATATGGCTACGGTCAAATATATATATATATAAACAGCCCTAAGTCCATCTCACATTCCCATTATAACTTGAAGACTTCTAAGCCCAAGCCTTCTCGCACCTGGACTCCTAATCTCATAATAACTCTTATTAACTAATTAAATAAATAACAACTTCTTAAATGACCCTCAAGTCCTTGCATTTAATTTCAACACTAAATAAAGAATTAAATGCTAATTAAATGTTGATCTCTCAATTAAAAATATTCTAAATTGCCACATTGAAAATTAAATCGCAACTTCTCTTAATTAATTACTTCAATAATTAATTAACTAATTCTGAATAAATACTATGCCCTCTAACGGGTCGTTACATAAAAAGTTTGTGTATGACACGAAAAAGCAAAAAATGGGGTTCGGGGTGCATACGGATGCACCGGGGCATCGAACGATGCGGCCGAGAGGGGCCCGCGTGTGCTGGGCCCGGCCTGGGAGCGCATAGGGCCCGGCCAGCCCCGGATGCGCACGCTGGGGCTGTTAGTGTAGGTGCTCTAGACCCAATCAGATTGGGCATATTGTACACTGACAATTGTAATCATGTTTATTATTTGAATAAGGAGTTGTTCAAATTTACAAGAAGTCATTCTATTAGTTTCTTGTTATTATTGTAATAACCGAATGAAACTAGATAGAAGTCCATATGATGTATACTGTGAATAATCTATAAAGATGTGAGATGATGCATCACTGTTTATATACATCATTAAACGTCCCAAGTCGTAGCAATCTCAAGAATGGACATTGACAATTGCGGTAAGACTTGTATGTGCTATGTTTTTGCTATGTGATAGCAATGGGGGTCTCACACCCATAGGCATGGGGATGCCTAGACAAGTACATAGGTGACCAATGTTGGAGAACGTGTCACTGGACATGACTCGCCATGAGAATCCATTTTCGTTATATGTTGATGGTATTCTCATACGAGATGGGTGTAACTAATCCTTGGACCTGAGGTTGTCACGGTCATCTCATAAGAAGACCGATATGCTTTGACATCGTTTCGATGGGCCTAAATAAAGGCTGCACGTGGGCGATCGTTGGGCATATCGTGAGGCTTATGGAGATGGGTGCATAACCAAGATGGGACTCGTCTATCCCTTGATAGAGGATGATGTATCTAAGGCACCTTCGGTGGATATTCACTTTAAATCCATGGCCATGGTGAAAGAGATCAATAAGGAGTCATTGATTTACTTTCTAATTAAGTGAAGATATCCGGAAGACCGAAAAAAAACTCATGTGATCGTTATCAAGCAACACATCGCCATACTTGTAACTCCCCGCTCCCACTTATGGGTGTTGCTCGTGAACAATTACCCGAATTGTCCAGCTGCCCGGTCTGGGATGAAGGGCGGACTATGTTTCAAGAAAAATAGCCCTAAGTGGGAGCTAGGCTCGTCCTTCCCTTCCCTTAAACCCTAGGATTTTCTAGCAGGACTGGGCTTTAAACCTCACCGCGTTTGGTTAAAAAGAAATCTCGCGAAGACGCCCAATCCTTATTTCCTCATTTGAATTTAATTCTTTTCCGACCAGGAATTTTACCAGGCTTCAAATATCACCATTTAAACCAATCCATTGATGGATCACCAATTTTGGAGGAAAAACTCATCATTTTCAAATTTCCAAACTTTCGGCATTTTCTCCAAAAATGCCCGAAAAATCCCTTTATTTTGAAAATTCCTCCGGGGCCCAAATTCAATAAAGAAATGCCCCAAAATTTCCCAATTTTCAAAAAAAATAGGCCGAAGGGGCCCACGGCGCGCCCCGGGGCTTGCGCGGGGCCCCACGGGCGCTGGCCGCGCGGCCGCCCGTGCGCCTGCGCACGGGCGCGGCCGCCCGAGCGAGCCACCCCCCCCCCCCGCGCACGCGCGGCCGCCCCCGCGGCCCTGCCGCGCGCGGGGCTGCTGCGCCCCTGCGGCAGCCAGGCTGCAACTTCATTTTTTTTTTTTCAAACTCTCCAGATCTCATTTCTGAAATATATGGCTCCCAATTCCAAAATTTGGCCTCCAAAAACCCTCAAATTTTTATCCAACTAGATGCCTTTCATACTAGGCAAAAATACATCTGTCCTTCAAGTTTGCCTTTATTTCTCCAACAAAAATCCCCCTTTTTTTTTTTCAAAGCTTGTACAACCCTCTTGATGCTTAAATCCCCTTTTATTAAAAATATAGCTTTACAATATGTTTGCTACATCATACATCAAATAAAAAAAATGATAATTTACAACATGCTGAGGCTTTCAAACCCAAGCTAAATTACATGAGTTCCCTAGGGTCTTTATTTCATCAAGCATGCTTAATCTTCCAAGATCCCTTCCTTCTTGCATATGAGATACCTACATGGTGAGGATAAAAACCTCATGAGCTATTAAGCTCAATAAGGGTGCAATGACAATAGTATGAACATGAAAATAAATGTGATGCCAATGCATGTATGCAACATGGTTAGGGCTTCCACATCCTCACAACCACCTTGGTTTGAGGCTTTAGTCTACCCTACCCCACTCAACCTCATGGCCATAGGTCCTAGAACACACAACATGCCAATGCACACATAGAATTCATGCATCATACTTACAACTTGCAAGCCACCATCCCATTGGGCTATCCCTTACCTTTTTCCATTCTTTGAAGTTTCCACATGCTTTAACTTCAAGGCCTTCATTGCTTTCAACCTTTGCTCTTTCTCAAGAAACCCTTAAAAAAACAAGGTAGCTAAGCCACCATACAAGAAAGATAAAAGGATTTCTCTTTATTACTATAAGGTAGAAACCTTACCTTTGCATTCTTCATTTCCTTCTTCCTTTCTTCTCCATTCTTTCCTTTCTTCCTCTAAGCATTTGGCCAAAAAGCTTAGCCTTCTTCTCTACCTCCCTTTATATAGCCAAAATTCCCTTTTAATTCACTTATTTTATTTCCATGGCAAGAATAAATCTTAGCCCTAGGATTTCACTTAAGTTGGAAGAATACATCCTAGCCTTCCATAACAAGCACAATCCATGTGCTCTTGTCTTCTTTAATCTCCACCATTAGATTTCTTTTACTTTTGAAGACTAGATCTCAACCATTCAAATCCCTTTACATGTGGCAATCCATGCCACTTCTCTTGAATCATCTCAACCATTAGGTTTTCAAGACTTAATCTCCACCCTTGGATCAAGTTTTCCATGCCAAAATAGCTATTTTTCTCATTTATTTTTTTAAGGGGACTAATTTCATGCCATCACTTGAAAGACCACTTGAGAGACATAATTCATTTCCATAATGAATTAATTAAATGCCACCATTTTCCAACCATTAATGCATGACTATTTTCTTTTCCTTTTGCATTTTCTTTTTAAGCAACATTATCACTGCCTTCATTAAATGCTAGAATGACTAATATCATTTCTTTTACATTTATTTAACTCTTCATTTAACTTGGACCACCACTTGCCAAGTGTCACTCCATGACACCATTCTTGGCTTCCAAGCTTTAATCTCATCCATCCATGTGGCATCCCCACATTTATTCACCAAATTTAGGGAAAATTAATTATTTTCTCACATAATTCAATATTCACCATTTTCCCTATTTCCATAATTAAATTACTTTATGGAATTAAATTCCAAATTCCAAAATACCCTTTGTGAATTTATTAATCCCTTAACTCCACATAATTACAAAATTGGGATTTAATTCACCTACTCACCTAATTTCACATAGGAATTATTTTCAATTTACCAAAATACCCTTTTATTGGATTTCACTATCCAAATTACCAAAATGCCCCTCTCATAGGGCACCCTCAATCTCAAGGATCCAACACATTCTCAAGGGCATTTTTGGAATTTTTCTCACTTTCTTTCCTATTCTTTTAACACCTGTAACATCGGGTGTTACAATACTTGAGATCACATAAGATACATTGACGAGAGGATCGAATTACATGGTAACCATGTGTAGGATCATAACGAGGATACATAGCATGCAACCGAAGCGTTTTTAAATAAAAACTTTCCTCGTATTGATTAGAATCTAGGAAACTTACTTTTCCTACGGATTACCTGATGGAATGAAGCGACAGGCGGAGGATGGGCGGGAGCTTCTTCTCGTGGTGGAGACGACGGCTGTCCTGCAATCCTTCGGCTCCTTCGCATCAGAACTTGAAGGCTCTCTTTCGATCTTCCAAGGTATGACTCAAAACTCGTGGCCTCTCTTTCGGTGAAGAAGAGTAAAAATGACTTAGATGAAAAACAACCAAGGAGAGAATATATAGAGAGAACCCTAGGGTTAAAAACCCTAGTGGGCCAAACCCTAATGGGCCAAGTCCATTTAATTAATTTTCTAATTGGGTTAGCCCAATTAATTAATTAAAAACTAATGAACTATTATTTTATTCTAGCCCAATTAATTATGGACCATTCTGAATAAAATAATTCTCTCTCAATGTAATTCATCCAACAAGCCAAATGTATTAAATAATACGTGAGTTATATCTAGCTACCCCGGGGACCAAAAGACAAATTATTCACGGCTACTAAAATGACCAAAATATCCCTGCTACCTAGTAGCTATATTTTTTCATTCTAAGTGTTCCAACTATCACCATATGGTAACACTGACCCCACGAATAATTTTGCATATGCAATGTCTTTGACCTACTAGTGTAATGACGAAAATACCCCTCTGCGTAACAACCATCATTTAGAAAGGAATAATGTACTAACACCTCTCTAAATGATTTCTACCATCCTTAGATCACTAGTCCAATAATCCGTGACTACTCGAATGTACTTGCTTATCACTGAGAGCTACCCAGAAGCACACACTCTTAAGTCACGTTCCCAGGGCCCTGGATTATTTGATTATTCTTGGACAATCACAAGGGGGTGAATCACAGAAACTATCTTGTATTAGTCTGTCTTAGCTAATTAGAAACTATACTCCCAACTCAAAAGGTTATTGATCTTTGATAGACCTCACCTACAGTGAATCTAAGAATATAGCTCTAGGTTCACTAGACCACCAACTAATACTCAAGTATTAGAGCACTGGTCCACGTAGTAGCAGTGATAGACTAGCTCCATGATAATTACTACTTTGTCATTAGCTTCTATCACAGGTCCACTCTACGCATTCCAAATGCGCTTGTACAATTAGAGTAAACGGACTGTTTACTGGCTAAGGCAAGCCATCCTCCATTAGGATCTATTGCACAATGATCTTATCATGATAGAATGCCCAGCTCTATCAAAAGATCAAGAGTAATATTTTCTTGCTTATTAAGTACCCATGATTCATGCCTAACTATGAAGAACGACCCATCACATGAATCACTTACTTAATAGCATGGACACTTTTCCAACAATTAAATGCAAACAATATATGTGCCATAAACTGACTAAAAGAAACATCATTATCATAAATTAAACAAAACGTGTCTTTAGGGCATACATTTCCAACACCATGTTCGTGAAAGGTTATTCGCGGATTATGAATCCTTCTGAATAATTAGGTAGGCATGATGCCTTGCTAGAGGCCAATCTTGTCTTATGTGTTTGTACCAACACATTGCCAATATATTCGGAAGCCTAATGAGTCATACGCAATAGGCACAGTCCTTGGCTTAAACCAGGAGAGTGGATGTATGGTTAAGTGGGACACTTCGACAAGAAGTTTTGCCGTCGTAGATTTTCATGGAAAAAGAACAAATAGACGTAATGACGTCGATATGACGAGGAGTCATCATAATGGAAAGAGTTTCCTAAAATGACAATTGATTAAATTAGGAAGGAGTTTCTAATTTAATAATTTTCTATTTGTTGGAGTGACAAATATGAAATAAAATATATTTGGGCTTAAGTTAATATTTGGACTAAATTGGATTTGGGCCAAATATTAAAATAAATATTATATTTGGACTAAATTAGATTTGGGCCAAATATTAAATATTAAATATTATATTTGGACCAAATTAGATTTGGACCAAATATTAAATATTATGTTTGGGCTTAAATTAGATTTGGGCCAAAATATTTTATTTAAACTTATAAAAGGATTGGGTCATTTAATTATATTCCTAGTTGGACTAGAATAAACCCATTTAATTAAGTTCCTAATTGGACTAAATTAAATGGGCCGACCCATGTCCATTAGGGTTTAAGAAACCCTAGAGCTCTTTATAAATACAGATTTATGGGTTGCCCAAATTGAAGGAGTTTTTGGTGTCGTTTTTCAAGAGTTGAAAAATGTATTGTCGTTCACTTTTTTCGTTTCTTTTGGCATCAATACGAAATGAGGACGTTCTTTTTCCGTCCATACACAAGCCGCGCAAAGGAGAAGGAGCTAGCACTCCTATTCCGCTCTTCTTGCCAACGGACGCGTGTCGCGTATCACGAGTTAGAGGCCGGACGCTTGGACTGCTCAAATCCGTGAACGACTCGATAATCTAAAGGTTAGATTTATTTATTTGTTTGTGAATGATTTGATTTCGACGTTGATCCAATCGCCGGGATCAGGGTAAGGTTTCAAATTTTTGAACTACGCTGCTTGGCCTGTAGCGATCTTGCTTTACTTTCAGGGGCGCTGCCAGGCGCCGCCGCATGCAAGCAGGCGCGGCCGCAAGCACGCATGGTGCGATAGAGCGCCGGCGGGACCCGCTACCCACCCGTGGCCAGCAAGTGAGACCCGCGACCCGCACGCGGCCGCGGTTGACCCGCATGGCCTACGGCCGTGCGAGCGCCAGGCACGGCCCAGGCGCACCCAGTGGGCCTTGTGGCCTAGCAGCATGTGCAACATGCTGCCTGATCGCCTCCTAGCCCCTCCTGCTGCCTCGGGCTTCGATTTAACCCTTCCCCGGGGTCCACGTGAACCACCCGGGCTGACCTTTTGGTGGCCCAGTACGTTCCGTACTCTCAGGTAGGGCCCGCCCAAATTGTTTTGCTATTTTTATTATTTTTATTCGATCTATGAGTGTATGACACCTATGGGCCGTGATTAAAATTGGGCAGGGGCCGTTAATTGGATTATTTATTAATTATTGGACTGCTAGTGTATGTTTGACATACATTGGTTGATCCAAGGCCTGTTGAGCCTTGTTAGTTAGAGTAATGGATGTAGCCCAAGCTCAACACAATTAAAACAATTTTGTTTTTCAAAATTATACAAATTTTCAAATTATTGAAAGCGTTTCATTAAGATTGAAATAGATGCGATAATTAATTAACATAATTGTGAATGAATCAATTAGATTGATTGCATGGGTGTATGGTATGGATTGAGTCGACCATTTATTTTATGTTGGGAATGAATGCTTGTAAATTTGGTTTTTGAAATAGGGCTTGCGTGTCCTGCCTCTCTTATACTCTGATGTACATTCTCTTCTCATCTCACTCCCCCCGAATGTAACTCGGGGTTTCTGATTCTATGTAATATATGTAGAATAGAATAAAGTAGTGATAGTTGTAGTTTGTATGAAGAGCAAGAGATGGAGCCAAATTGAAGACAAGATTCGAAGACCAACGAAGGCTTGGAGAATGTGCTTGAGAAGCAAGATGTGATTCTTCACCTAGGTTTGATCCGCTAGCTTCCCTTTTATGGCTCGAGGGGACTAGCCGTAATTATCCATACCATACACCGGTTTGAGTCGTTTATTATGCATTATTAAATTGATTAATTTCATATGATGAGACCTAAATAAATAAATAATAAATCCCTCATTAATATTAAGCCAACTTGCCTTCATTATGAAGCATTAGGTTTCTAGCTGGCACTTGATTTGTTGAGTCACTCAAGGTCATGTGTCACCTATGATTCCTATGTTTCATGGGCCATGAGATGTCCCTGAATGATGGGTCCAACTTAACTAGAAAGGTGGGGTTTGGGAGTCACATAAGATGTGCTTGACAAGGAGTTGTCAACCCAATGAATCTAGGAGTTGCATGGAGATGCAATTGGTAGCAAGTACCTACCTAATTGATCCTAGCACAATTTGTTGAGTCACTAAAGGTTGTGCAAGGGGAGATGGGATCCTAGCCTGCTAGGAAATCTTCCAACGGGATTTCCCGAGTTATGTCTTGAGGGTGGCGAACTCGTAGAAAATAGTAGGACCAATCATAAAATGTTACTTCTTGTAATTTATGATTTTGTAATTCAATATGATTATAATAATATCTCTATATTCGGTTGTTGATCCAAAATATCTGGAAACATGTCGATAAGATTGATACTCGAGGGGCACTAATACCTTCAACGGGACTAATTTCTATGACTGGGAGATCATTTTGAGGGTAGTCCTCACGTATGATAAGATTCTCTATGCTATAGAGAGATCTCTTCTCACGAAGCCATCAGTTAAGGAAATAGTAGCACATGAGGCCTGGATGATGCACAAGGGTGATATGATCATCGCTTGGTACATCATCTTGGCTGCTATGACCCCGAATCATAGGTTGCAACATAAGAGTTACGATGCCTATGAGGTCATGGCTAGGCTCAAGGATCATCTATTAAGAAGCACGCCATGGAGATGATACATTTTATCAATAGGTTGCTAGAGCTAAACTTAGGTATGGATGCTGAAACTTACCCTAGACTTAGTGCTACAGTCCCTCCCTAACAGTTATGAAAAAGACTCTTGGAGAGTGGTTGTCCATACTAAGGGAGACCAAGCCTAAAATTGATTAAAGGCTAAGGGAAGTGTTCTCTTAGTTGAAGGGCCCAAGGCGCACAGGGGCATGCCCAAGAGTAAAAAAGCCAAAAGAAAGAAGAGTTCTTCCATAGTGCAATCTGGAAGAGTCCAGAAGACCAAAACTCGAAAGAGCAAGAAGGATGCGGTCTATCTCTACTGTGATAAACCAGAAGTGTAGAGTAAGAAAAGTTCTACTCAGGGCACTTTAGGTATTTATGTTATTGGAATTAATCTATCTACTTCTGATCAGTCCACATGGGTATTAGATACTGGATCTAGTACTCATATTTACACTTTCATGTATGGGCTTAGGAGTACGAGGAGATTAATAATGGGAGAAGTGCACATGCACATGAGAAATGGATCAAGAGTTTTTCCATTAGTTATAGGGACCTATTTGTTAACATTGCCCATAGGGCTTGTATTGGAGTTACATAACTGTTACTACAATCCTAGTTTGACTAGGAATATAATTTCTAATTCTTGTTTGATAAGGATTGATATTAATTTTTATTTAAGGACAATAATTGTTCATTTTATAAAAATGAGTTATTTTATGGTAAAGCAATAATACGTAACGGTTTGTATGTCCTTGATGTTGATACTCCTATCAATAGCATAAATATTAAGCAACTTAAATCATGTGATTTAAATAGCACTTATTTATGGCATTATCGTCTTGGCCATATAAATGAGACCCGCACATCCAACTTGTATAGAGCTGGATATCTTGGCATATTTGATTATGAATCATATGTTGCTTGCGAATCTTGTTTACTTGGCAAGATGACTAAGTCTCTTTTTAAAGTAAAGGGAGGCTATATAAGTGCTAGGGCTTGTGCATATTGATGTGTGTGGGCCCATATCCACCCAGGCTCAAGGTGGGTATGTCTACTTCATAACCTTTACTGATGATAGATCATGTTTTGGTTATGTGTATATTATGAGACACAAATATGAGGCTTTTGAAAAGTTCAAAGAATTCAGATTTGAAGTGGAGAAACAAATTGAGAAAAGTATCAAAGTACTTCGATCAGATCGAGATGGTGAATACTTGAATAGTGAGTTTCTAGATCATCTGAAGCAGAATGAGATTCTCTCACAATGGACTCCACCTGGAACTCCAGAGATGAATGGTGTGTCTGAAAGGAGGAATAGGACCTTGTTGGACATGGTCTAGTTCATGATGAGACGCGTTGAACTCCCTATTTCATTTTGGGGATACGCACTCCTCACCGCGATCTTTGTTTTGAACATGGTTCCAAGTAAGTTAGTTACTTAGACTCCATATGAGATATGAAAAGGAAAGAAGCCAAATTTGTCTTTCCTTAATATTTGGGGTTGTGAAGCTTATGTCAAGCGTGTTAACAATAATAAGCTAAAACCCAAATCGATGAGATGTTTGTTTGTGGGATATCCAAAGGAAACAAATGGATATTACTTTTACCATCCATATGAACAAAAGGTGTTTTGTTGCCAAGCATGTGGTATTCCTTGAGAATGAGTTCTTAGATGTTGTGGCTAGTGGGAGGAATGTTAAGCACAAAGAGATTCGAGGTGAACCACAAATAAATACTCTCCTCTAAGAACCCGAGAAAGATCAAACACAAGATGTTGTGTTAACTCCCTAACCTTCTACACAAGAACCTCGTAGGTCGATGAGGGTTCGTCGCGAGCAAGAGAGATATGGATTTCTCATCTCGGCACATGGAGATGTGCCTTTAGCTGTGAACAACTACCTATGATGAGGCAATGTCTGACATTGACTTTGAGTTATGGCAGATGAATGACAAAACAACTTTCCTTAAAGGAAACTTGGTCGAGGATGTGTATATGACACAGCCCGACGGTTTTGTTACCCATGAACATAAAAATAAGATTTGCAAGTTGCAAAGGTCCATTTATGGACTAAAGCAAGCATCCCAGAGTTAGAATCAATGTTTTGATGAAAAGATCAAAAACTTTGATATTTTCACAAAAGGAAAGTTGATCCTTGTGTTTACAAGAAGGTCAGTGGGAGCGTGGTGGTCCTTTTAGTCCTATATGTGGACAATATATTGCCCATAGGGAATTGTAACGCCCCGCTCCCACTTACGGGTGTTACTCGTGAACAGTTGCCCAAATTGTCCACCTGCCTGGCCTTTGGTGAAGGGCGGACCTTGTTTCAAGAAGAAACGCCCTAGGTGGGAACTAGGCTCGTCCTTCCCTTCACTTAAATCACAGGATTCACTAGCAAAATTGGGCTTTAACCACACCACATAGGCTAATAAAGAAAATCTCCTACAAACGCCCAATCGCCATTTTCTCTTCTTTTTTTTTATTTCTTTTCCCATTCAAGAATTTTCACCGGGCTCCTTAAAATCACCATTTAAATCAATCCATTGATTGATTACCAAATTTGGAGGAAAAACTCAAATTTTCAATTTTTCAAATTTTCGGCATTATCTCCAAAAATGCCCGAAAAATCCATTTATTTTGAAAATTCCTCTGGGGTCCAAAATCAATTAAGAAATGGCCCAATTTCTCCCAAAAATTCCAAATTTTTAAAAAAAATTGGCCGGCGGGGCCCGCTAGCGCGCCGGGGCCCGCGCGGGGCCCCACTGGGCGCTGGCCGCGCCTGCCCGCGCGCGCGCCCTCGCCCGCGCTCGCGGTCGCCCATGCGGCCCTGCCCGCGCACGTGGCCGCGGCAGCCCCCGCTCTCGCGGCCGCCCATGCAGCCCTGCCCGCGCGTAGGCAGCCGCCTGCTGCTTCCAGCACTCATTTCCTCTCCTTTTTTTTTTTCTTTGGGCTATAAAACCCCAAATTTTCCAGATCTCATTTCTGAAATATATGGCTCCTAATTCCAAAATTTGGCCTCTAAAAACCCTCAAAAATTTATCCAACTAGATGCCTTTCACACTAGGCAAAAATACATCTTTTCTTCAAGTCTCACACTTTGGGTTCTATGTTAGGCCAAATTTGTTCAAAAATTTCAGAATTAAAAATCAATAAATATACACCCCAACTTCAAATTTTTTTTTTCCATAAATGAAGCTTATACACTCTCTTGATGCTTAAATCCCCTTTTATTAAAAATATAGCTTTACAATATGTTTGCTACATCAGACATCAATAAAAAAAATAATTTACAACATGCTTAGGCTTCCAAAACCCAAGCTAAATTACATGAGTTCCCTATGGTCTTCATTTCATCAAGCATGCTTAACCTTCCAAGATCCCTTCCTTCTTGCACATGAGATACCTACATGGTGAGGATAAAAACCTCATGAGCTATTAATCTCAATAAGGGTGCAATGACAATAGTATGAACATGAAAATAAATGTGATGCCAATGCATGTATGCAACATGGTTAGGGCTTCCACATCCTCACAACCACTTTGGTTTGAGGCTTTAATCTACCCTACCCCACTCAACCTCATGGCCATAGGTCCTAGAACAAACAACATGCCAATGCACACATAGAATTCATGCATCATACTTACAACTTGCAAGCCACCATCCCATGGGGTTATCCCTTACCTTAACTCCATCCCTTGAAGCTTGAACCCATTCTAGCTTTATTCCCACTCTTCTCCTTGAAAGAACCTTGCCACATAATGGATCACAAAGTATTAAAGAAATTTCAAGAAAGGAAATTTAGCCTTAAAATGGCCAAAACACATACTTTCTTACCTTTCTTTCTTCTTTATTCTTTCTTCTCAATGGAAGACTTCTTCATTGCTTTCTTTCTTCTTTCTCTTCAAATGGGGAAAAGTTTGAGAGAAAGGCTCTCCTTCTCCTTTTATAGGCAAGTATTTCCTTTATTTATTTTGATTTAATTCTATGGCAAGAATAAATCCTAGCCCTTAGATTTAATGTGAGTTGGAAGAACCCATCCTAGCCATCCAAATAAAGCACAATCCATGTGCTCTTGTCTTCTTTAATCTCCACCATTAGATTTCTTTTACTTTTGAAGACTAGATCTCAACCATTCAAATCCCTTTACATGTGGCAATCCATGCCACTTCTCTTGAATCATCTCAACCATTAGATTTTCAAGACTTAATCTCCACCCTTGGATCAAGTCTTCCATTCCATAAATAGATTTTCTTTTCTATTTATTTAATTTGAGAAATTTTCATCCCATCAACTTTGAAAGACATAATTCAAGGCTTTTCCAATTTATTAAATCCCCATATTTTCAAGACTTGAGCCCAACCATTGGATCATGTAGTCTTCCAATACCAAAATTAGCCATTTCTCATATATTTAATTTGACTAATTTCACCCCATCACATGAGTGACCACTTGAGAGACATATATAATTTCTTTCCCATTTAATTTAATGGGACCATTTTCCATTTCTTTTGCATTTTCCTTTTTTTGCAACATAATCATGTCTCCCATTAATTGCAAGAATGACCATATTCTAATTTCTTTTGCAATTAATTTAATCTTCCATTTATCTTGGACACCACTTTGCCAAGTGTCACTCCATGCCACCAACCTTGGCTTCTAAGACTAAATCTAAACCATCCATATGGCACCCCCATATAAATACACCAATTTAGGAAAAATTAATTATTTCCACTTCCATAATTAATTTCCTCTTTTTCTCATAATTAATTCCTTTATGGAATTTCTCTCCAAAATTACCAAAACACCCTTTGTGAATTTTCAATCCCATTTATCTCCACATAATGCAAAATAGGAACTAATTCACTTCCATACTTAATTCCACCTTGGAATTATCTCCAATGTACCAAATTATCCTTTATTGGACTTCACTATCCAAATTACCAAAATGCCCCTCTCATAGGGAACCCTCAATCTCAAGGATCCGACACTTTCTCAAGGGCATTTTTAGAATTTTCTCATTTTCTTTCTCATTCTTTTAACACCTGTAACACCAGGTGTTACAGGAATGGTGTTCCCATGATGCAATTAGTTAAAATATGGCTTTCAAAATATTTTCTCTATGAAGGATTTGGGAGAAGCATCCTATATTCTGGAAATAAGGATCTATAGAGATAGATCCAGGAGGTTGCTAGCACTCTCCCATAGCGCGTACATTGACAGGGTGCTAAAGAGGTTTAGCATGGAAGATTCTAGGAGGAAAGTCTTCCCATCTCACATGGAAAACATCTCTCTAAGGCTATGTGTCCAAAGACACAAGATGAGAGAGATAGGATGAGTCGAGCACCATATGCCTTGGCTATTGGCTCGATCATGTATGCCATGTTATGTACGAGGCTTGATGTCGCATATGCTTTGAGCATATGTAGTAGATATCAAGCTGATCTAGGTGAGAAACACTGGATTGCAGTTAAGAACATCCTTAAGTACTTGAGAAGGAATGAAGAGATGTTCTTGGCATATGGAGGAGAGCATGCTGTGAAGGGGTTCACGGATGCCAGTTTCATGTCTGACTATGATGATTTTTGAATCACGTACAATCAGGATTCATATTCTGCCCAAATGGCGGGGCCATGAGTTGGAAGAGTTCCAACAAGAGATAATGGCAGATTCAACAACTGAAGCTGAATACATAACAGCCTTCGAAGCAGCTAAGGAGGTTGTATGGATCCGTAAGTTCATTGATGAAGTTAAAGTGGTGTCTAGTATTGTTGATCCAATAACAGTTATTGGGACAACAATGGAGCCATCG
Source organism: Diospyros lotus (assembly GCF_014633365.1). Lineage (NCBI taxonomy): Eukaryota > Viridiplantae > Streptophyta > Magnoliopsida > Ericales > Ebenaceae > Diospyros > Diospyros lotus. The sequence goes on from NC_068342.1 coordinate 21,328,701, forward strand.
CGTAAGCAAAGGAACCACGGTCTCATCAATGGACCAAATTTGTATTGTGGCATCACCATTTGATAATAGAGATTATCAGCTGAGGTGACATATATAGAGAAAGTATCGACGAATGACAACGTCGTAAATCCCTTGACTAAAGCTTTATCCTAGGAGAAACATGAAAGTCATGTTCGATTATTAGGTATAAGATACATGATTGATTGGCTCTAGTGCAAGTGGGAGATTGTTAGTGTAGATGCTCTAGATCCAATCAGATTGGGCATGTTGTACACTGACAATTGTAATCGTGTTTATTATTTGAATAAGGAGTTATTCAAATTCACAAGAATTCATTCTATTAGTTTTTTGTTATTATTGTAATAACCGAATGAAACTAGATAGAAGTTCATACAGTGTATACTGTGATTAATCTATAAAGATGTGAGATGATGCATCATAGTTTCTAAACATCATTAAACTTCCCAAGTCGTAGCAATGTCAAGAATAGGCATTGATAATTGCAGTAAGACTTGTATGTGCTATGTTTTTGCTATGTGATAGCAATGGGAGTCTCACACCCATAGGCATGGGGATGCCTAGACAAGTACATAGGTGAACAATGTTGGAGAACGTGTCATTGGACATGACTCTCCATGAGAATCCATTTTGGTTATATGTTGATGGAATTCCCATACGAGATGGGTGTAACTAATCCTTGGACTTGAGGTTGTCACGGTCATCTCATAAGAAGTTGGTATGCTTTGACATCGTTTTGATGGGCCTAGATAAAGGTTGCATGTGGGCGATCGTTGGGTATATCGTGAGGCTTATGGAGATGGGTGCATAGCCAAGATGGGACTCGTCTATCCCTTGATAGAGGATGATGTATCTAAGGCGGCTTCAGTGGATATTCACTTTAAATCCTTAGTCATGGTGAAAGAGATCAATAAGGAGTTATTGATTCACTTTCTATTAAGTGAAGATATCCGGATGATCGAAGAAAAACTTATGTAATCATAATCAAGCAACACATTGCCAACTTGAGATCACATATGATACATTGATGAGAGGATCGTATTACACGGTAACCATGCTCATGAAAGGTTATTTGTGGATTATGAATCCTTCTGAATAATTGGGTAGGCATTGCCAACACATTGCCAACATATTCGAAAGCCTAATGAGTTATACGCAATAGGCACGGTCCCTGGCTTAAATCAGGAGAGCGGGTGTATGGTTAAGTGTGATACTTTGGGAAGAAGTTATGTCGTCGTAGGTTCTCACGGAAAAAAAATAAATAGACATAATGACGTCAATATGACGAGAGGTCGTCATAATGGAAAGAGTTTCCTAAAATGGCAATTGATTAAATTAGGAAGGAGTTTCTAATTTAATAATTTTCTATTTGTTGGAGTGACAAATAGAAAATAAAATATATTTGGGCTTAAGTTAATATTTGGACTAAATTAGATTTGGGCCAAATATTAAATTAAATATTATATTTGGACTAAATTGGATTTGGGCCAAATATTAAAATAAATATTATATTTGGATAAAATTAGATTTGGGTTAAATATTAAATATTATATTTGGACCAAATTAGATTGGGGCTAAATGTAACGCCCCGCTCCCACTTAAGGGTGTTACTCGTGAACAATTACCCGAATTGTCCACTTGCCCAGCCTTAGGTGAAGGGCGGACCATATTTCAAGCAGAAACGCCCTAGGTGGGAACTAGGCTCGTCATTCCATTCCCTTAACCCCAAGATTCACTAGCAAAATTGGGCTTTAACCACACCGCATTTGATTAAAAAGAAATCTCATGAAGACGCCCAATCATTATTTTCTCATTTGAATTTAATTCTTTTTTCATCCAAGAATTTTACCGGGCTCCGTAAAAACACCATTTAAATCAATCCATTGCTTGATTACCAATTTTTGGAGGAAAAACTCATAATTTTCAATTTTCCAAAATTTTGGCATTATTCTCTAAAATGCCCGAAAAATCTCTTTATTTTGAAAATTCTTCTGGGGCCCAAAATCAATTAAAAATTGCCCCCAAAATCCCCAAAAATTCCAATTTTTTTTAACAAATTGGCCAGCGGGGCTTGTTGGTGTTCCCGGGGCCCCGCGGGGCGCTAGCTGCACAGGCTAGCCGAGCATCACGCATGCTGGCCGTGCATGCCGCGCACGACCGCGCGCGCGGCCCTATTGCTTGCTGCTGCCACCTGTTGCATTTTCACTTCTTTTCCCCCTTTTTTTTTTCTTGGGCTTTTAAACCCCAAATTTTCCAGAAATTTAATTAAATAAATGACTTCACTTTCATCCAATTTTTGTCTCTATTTTCCAACAAAATCATTTTATTTTACATCTTGGTTGCTTCCCACAACACACCCAACAATGAGACTTAGACCACAACTTAGGCTTCAACATGCCATAAGCCAACATCTCATTTTAAAATAAAATCAAACCCTCCTAAGATATGAAATACACACATGATCTTAGGCTTTAACAAGCCATTAACAACCAAATACATTACAAGGTATGAACTACACACAACAACATAGGCCTTTCATATGCTATACACTATTCTTGGATCTTCTTTCCATCCTTCCACATGCCATTCCACCATTGCCTTTTGATGTACCCGGGAGGGTGAAATGGATCTATGATCAAGTGTGGGACCCAATAGGAGATAAATCAAAGTCAAGAGCCAAGGAAGACCTGCTCGGCCGAGCCAAGTGGCTAAAGACCACTCGGCACAACCGAGTGGTAAAGACCACTCGGTCGGTCGAGTGGCTGAGACCACTCGGTTGCCGAGTGGTTTTCCCCCCACTCGGCCCAACCGAGTGGGGGCCCACTCGGCATGACCGAGTGGAGAGGGTCACTCGGTCATACCGAGTGATCCCTCCCCAAACTCGGCCTAACCAAGTGGAGGTCACTCGGCATGACCGAGTGACCATTCAGGATTGTCAATCCAGCCAAATCCCCCCCCTCGCCAGACGATCACTACAAGAAATTTGGACATTAGTGGTGACACAAAATTGTCACATATGATTAGAATTTCGTCACAAAACTGTATTAGTGACGATTTTATAGTGTCACAACCATCGTCACGTTAGGTCCGTAGGGAAAAGTAATTAGTGACGTTTTTTATATTTCGTCACAAATATATAAAGGAAAAGTGACAAAATTTTTGTCGTCACCAAAGAAATCTCCTTTAGTGACGCGAAATTTTGCCACGGAAACCAATAAAATTGCGTCATCTTCGAGTTCATATCGTCACAAAATTATTGTGATGGGATTTCTTATAGTGACAAAATTTCTATCGTCACTAAATACTATGACAACAGTGACATTAATATCGTCACTATAGCATTTTTATATTTCGTCACTATTAAATCAAATCGTCACTGAATAGTTTGATCAAAATTTGATTTGATGACGTAAACTAAAACGTCACAAAATATCATGTAATTATTGACACAAAAGATTGTTGTGAAAGGCAACTACCTTTCATCACAAATATTGATTTTGTCACTAATAAATTGGGTTGATATCTTAATTGGTGATGCATAAATATCGTCACCTATTAAATATATTTTTTTTAAAAATTGTCACAAAAAAAAAGAAAATTTGTCACAGATAGACCTTTTCGTCACTATAGCATGACTTTTATAACGTTAATAAAATTGTCAAAAAATAAAATAACCAATTGATGACAATTTAAAAATGTCTTAAATTCATTCAATTATATATTTTCTTTAGTGACAACAAAACAAAATGTCACTCAAAATTATATGTATAAATGGTGGCCAAAGTTTTATTGTCATAAATTCATAAATTAAATTTGTTAATTTGGTGACAAAAACAAGTTGTCACCCAAAATTGCATAATCTAATAAGTGACAATTACTTTTGTAGCAAATTGTAAAAACCTGTAATTTTTTTCTTGGACAAATATTATACTCACTATCAATTAATCTAAATTTTGAAATTAAAAATAGTAAAATCATATTACACAAAATGAATTGATATATGATGAACAAATCTCTGTCACAAAAAATAAATCTCAATATGACACATCCAAAAATATAAAAAGTAATTAACATCTAATTAGTATCTCAATAAAAGTTCTAAATTAAAAAAGTAGATTTTACAAAACTTGTTCAAATATGATGATACAAGTACCACCACAATATACTTCAACCTCTTCACTCCAACCCTTTAGTTGATTGTGCGTGCAATTCATTTAAACCTGAAATCAATCACAATGGTAATTGTATTGTGGTCATAGTAGTAATTGTGTTGGAAGGATAGAAACATGCAATGTAAGATATAAATTTTATTAGGTTGGACACATATAAAGTTTATTTTACAATAAATTAAATAGAAAAATAGTAATTTTATTCTTAACTTAATTTGGGGTTAAAGGAGATAGAATTGAAGGAGCCAGTTGGATCTCTGAACTCATAAAAAATTAGAGTAACTAACTGTAATTGCCCAACAAAAATGGAAAGACAACACCACAAAAATCACAGAATCAAGTGTGGGCAAACCTGTTTGACATCACACCATTCCACATGCAATGAGTTGCCAAAAATCCAATAACAGCTAGTACTATATATAGTAATGCAGGCTGAACAAGTAAATAAAATGTATATAAGCACTGGAATAGTTGGGGGGGGGGGGGGGGAAAGGAATAGAAATGATCCAACTACAGAGTAAAATATAAAAATTAAACCTTAAATGGCTAAGGTAATGACCAGTTATATAATGGCAAAGGCAAAAGCTACACAGGTGTGTAGCTTGGAACCAATTCGTGACATAATGGTAAGGACCAAACCAACCATGTATTCGAGAAAAGCACTCTTGAAATGCTGGCTTGCTTTTCACCTGGAGACATCAAAACACAATGCCAGTGCTACAAAAATGTTTGACAAGAAAGGGTGTGAGGAAACACTAAAAATAACCAAAAGAAAACAAACAAGTGTAATTATTAAAAGCACCATTATAACCATCTATATATAGGCTAGCTAAGGCTGCTATATGAGACATCTTATTGTCACTGCTGTAAATGAATTGGGAATGCATGCCTAACAGATTAAAGTAAATTACGTGCATTAGGTAAATGTAAGTTCATACTAGAGAGGTTACTGATTCCAAAAGGTTAAAATATATTACTAGTCTTAAATTTTTCACTTCATAACAAAGTGATCAAACTATGCTTTAATTTTGGTCTGTATAACTAGTAAATTTTAATTTTTGTTAAAATTCAACAACTCTTTTAATTTTCCTTCAAATTTTATTAACAAATTAATATTGAAGTGACAAGTATTAATATAAACCATGAGATTACTTGATTATGAGGTTTTGGCTAGCTAATTTTAACATTAAATGATATATTATATAATTAACAGTAGGGAAATAATATATATTTATGGAATTTTTTATTCTTAAAATATATTTAATATGATTAATCACACTCAACACCCTTAAAACTTCAACCAGATGATTATTAACAAATCCTAGTAATTTTACAGAACTTTTAGAGTACCACTTGTAATATAAATTTAACAGTTAGGAATATATATAATCTGTAATTCTTTATGTATTTATACTAAATCCCAAAAATTCATATAACTTACCCAAAGAAAATTCTTTATGTATATATAATCTTTATGTATTCTTTATGTATTTATACTAATTCATATAATCTGTAATTCTTTATGATTTAGCATGAATAAGAAAAGGACCTGTGAAGAGAGGACAAGATTGTCTCCTTCCCTTTTGCAATGGTGTGGATTCAACAAATATAACTAAAGAGGTACCTTTGCTTTTTGTATAATTAAATTGACATATCTCCTCTCATTTTTTATGTCTCAACAAAATCAGTTGTTGTCTTGACATGCAAATAGGAATTGCATCCAATATGCATGCGTATGAGTGTCTATCTATGCACTGTGGACAAAATTTCTCAAAAGTAGCCGGATAGATTTTCAAACATTTAAATACGCTACATGGGCAACCTTCAGAAAGATAGATTTTCAAGTTCAACATGAAGATCACACCTGGGATAACTATGTCCCCAAGTCCAAGCTTCGAATATGGGCGCGTAGCATCTATTGTTGGGAATAAAAGCTTCAAAGAGTTCATGTTATTGCAATCAAAATAGTACAACTACAAACCTCATGATTTAAGAAACAATCAGATTTATGTATCCGCAGTAAAATGCGAGCGAGAAGAATCAAACCTTATACAAGTGATGCGACTGGCGACGATGAGAGTGATGGCGATGATGAGGATGGAGCGACGGCGGCTTGGGGACACAGAGAAGGATGAGAGAAGAATTTAGGGATTTTGGGGACACATAAGGATTTAGGGATTTTGGTGCCCTGTGGGAGGATAGGGGGTGTTGTATTTGGCCATGGGAAATAGGCAGGAAGATTCCTGCCTCTTTCCCTTGGTTTTGTTTTTAATAATTAAATAAAAAATAATATTAATAATTATTTAATTAATAAAAATAATTTAATTTAAGATTATGATAGTTGATAAAATAATTTAAATTATGATAATTATTAAATAATTTAAATACAATAAATTAGTTTAATATATAATTTTCTAATTATAATTTTTTAATATATCTTATTATCAATAAATAACTAATGTTCAATAATAATAGTTTAATAATTATATTTATGTATTTATAAAATAATATTATTATATTAAGAGTTGTTTATATAATGTTAGTTAAATCTTAATTTTTTTATTATTTTATGATTAAAAATAAAAAATTTAATCAATAATGACGAGAAAGTTTTAATTAACAATGTCAATGAAAATCGCATTATGTTTGAAAGAGATGAGCAATAGGGATTTAGGGAATTGATAAGGGGAAGAGGTTGGAAATCTCTTGTTATTGTTTTTTTGTTGTTTTATATATATATTTTTATTTTTTATTTAGTTATTAAATAAAATAAATTAAATTATAAAAATAATATTAATAATTATTTGATTGATAAAATAAAATAATTTCAGATTATGATAATTGTGTAAAATAATTTAAATTATCATAGTTATTAAATAATTTAAATAATAATTTATCATTATAATATAAAATAATTTATCATAAATAATAATTTATCATAATAATTTTAGATTATGATAATTATGCTTTGTTTCACATAAAAGTGTGCAAACGATTGGTTCGATTATCGAATTGATCGAAAAGTAATAACGAAAATAACTGAATTGCATGTAATAATCGAATCGAATTGACCAACAAACCCCAAATAATCAAACTAACCAAAACTGAATAATTAATCAAACAAAATTAGTAAAAATTGAACTGAACCAAGAATCAAACTTTCTAACAAAATAACCAAACAAACTGAAGTAAAGTCTGGCCTTACTGTTGTTGTCGGCCACCTAACAGGGTGGTGATTCCAATTATATATCAAAACTAATCATTGTATTCCACTAACCACAATGATTTATATATCTAAAAATCAAATTGATTTAAAACAAATAAATTAAACTTAAAATAATATGACATGGCAACATGTTAATTTTTATAGCTTATGGTAAAAACTCATTCTAAAATAACAATAATAAGAACAAGAATTTTTAAAACTCATTCTAAAATAATAATGATAAAAACAATAATTTTTAAAACTGATTCTAAAACTCATTCCACTTTTTTTGGGATTATTATTATTTTTGTAGTTATTATTGTTATTATAGTGCACTATTCAAAGCTAGGTGTGCTTAATAACAATAAATTAATTTTATTTTTAAATAAGATACATTTATTATATATTATTTTTAACATTCGAATAATTCTATTAGTTAAGTAAATAATTTAAATCATAATATATTTATCATTAACCAATAAAATACAATAAATGCATATAATCTAACAAAAAAAATACATTTATCGATATTTAAACATTGCCCTAGTCATTCAACTTAAAGTTTATTTTTTAAAATAAAATTATATTATTGTCAATACGTCATTGTTTATTCGTCTCACTTGTTTCTGTCTTAGACAAAAGACAAGAAATTTCAACATGAATATTAATAAATTTAAAAGATATTAAGATTGGATAAAATAATAAATAATATAAATACTATTTAGAATAAATTTTAATATTTCATTTAAAATTTAGTATTAATAGTCAAAAAAATATTAATAATTATTTATTAACAAGTAATTAATTACTCATTATTTGACAAATAATCATACGTGGCACATTTTTTCGTCACCCAATATGATACGTAATTGTGAGTGCACAACACAAAAATTATCAATAACCATTGGTGACGAAACTCAACATCACCCAATGATACTTACAAATGTGACTATTTGTAATGTGTCACAAATAGATATTCTTCCATATCTGATACCAAATAAATCGTCACCCGGCCTAATGTCTTCACCTTATATATCAACATAAAAAGTTACTAACAATGGGTGACGAAACTCACCGTCACCTAATATTATTCACCAATATGACAATATGTAATGTGTCACAAATAGGTATTTTTGAATACGTGACACAATAAAATTATCACTAAATGTAATACTAATTAGTGACATTTCTAAAATCGTCACCATATGCATTAAATTAAAATATTACTAACAAGGGGTGACGAAACATAATGTCACCTAATTCTATTCACACATGTGACGATATGTAATGCGTCACAAATAGGTATTCTTGCATACATGACAAAAAAAAAATCATCACCGACTATAATACTTATTATTGACATTTCAAAAATCGTCACCTTATGCACCAAACTACAATATACTAACAATAGAATCGAAACTGAACGTCACCTAATATTATTCACAAATGTGATAATATGTCAAACATCACAAATGGGTTATTCTTGTATAGGTGACGCATATCATATCGTCCCCAAATCTAACACTCATTAGTGACATTCCTAAAGTCGTCATCTTATGCAACAAACTAAAATATTACTATTAATAGGTGACCAAAGTTAATGTCACCTAATATTATTTACAATTGTGACAATATCCAATGCGTCACAGATGGTCATCCATTTATTTGTGACACAAACATATCGTCACCCAATGTAATATTATATGATGACGTTTTATTTTTCGTCACCTACATATACAAAGCGTCACAAAATCACTTTTCGCAATCGAGTGTTGGCACTAAAAGTTGGTGCTAACTTATGCATGACGTTTTTTTGTGACGAAATCTCAAAATCATCACAAAAAAATAACAGTTCATGAATTTTGGTGACGAAATGCTTATATCGTCACAAAAAAGTACTTTTTGTGACGAAAATTCATTGCGCCACTAAAAAATTGTCACTAATAGCAAAATCTGTTGTAGTGGATTAGCATTGCAAAATTTCCGTAATGGGCCGCGAGATTTCCGCAGAGAAAACCGCGAGGCCTCTCTCTCTCCTCCACTATAAATATGAGACCCACCTTCATTCTGAGGTACGCAATTTTGAGTAATCAAAGTATACTTTTCTCACATTCTCTCGAGATTCTGACTTAAGCATCGGATGGTTTTCTCAGGGACCCCCACCCGCGTCCTAACGGTGCTCTCGTTTTGTAGGCCACTCGGTCACCAAGGGCACTCGGTCATCAAGGGCACTAGTCATCAAGGCCACTCGTCGCCCTCAGGTCACTCGGTCACGGCCACTCGTAGCCCTCAAGTCACTCAGTCATCTAAGCCACTCGCCATCCTCAAGTCACTCGGTCATCTAGGCCACTCGGTCACTAAGGCCACTCGGTCATCAAGGCCACTCGTCGTCCTCAGGTCACTCGGTCACGGCCACTCGTCGCCCTCAGGTCACTCGGTCACAGCCACTCGTCGCCCTCAGGTCACTCGGTCATAGCCACTCGTCGCCCTCAGGTCACTCATCATCCGAGGCCACTCGTCATCCTCAGGTCACTCGTTCATCCGAGGCCACTCGTCAGCCTCAAGTCACTCGTTCATCTTGGGCCACCTGATCATCAGCCCACCTGATCATCAGCCCACCAGATCTACCAGATCCAATTACTCATCAAGATTCTCATCAGTAAAGGCACGACTCCCAAGACTCTTGTGTCTCTCCCCAATTAAAAATAGATTGTTGTATTTTGGCAACAACACCTTTACTTTACCATGCTTCCACAACCTATATCTGAGGGTAAAAACCTCATGAGCTATTAAGCTCAATAAGGGTGCAATGCAAAATAAATATGAACATAACAAGATTATATGATGCCAAATGCATGCAAGTGTGGTTAGGTCTCTTTGCCCTCACAACCCACCAAGGTTAGAGGCATTAACCCACCATTTCAACCATGTTCCCAAACTAACCTATGTCCATAAGTCTCATGAACATAAAAGAGCATGCCAAATGCAACATATACACTTATGAAACATACTTACAACACATTGCAAGGCCACCCTCCCATGGGGCCATCGCTTACCTCATTCTTCTCTTTGAATCTTTAAATCTATTTCTCAAGAGAACTCCCACCATCATCTTCTCCCATCTAAGATGACATTCCAACTTGTCACTCACTTTGCATACAAGAATACTAAATAGAGAAGAAGAAGAATGGAACATACCTTGATTTGATCTTCATTTCTTCTCCATTCTTCCCTTTCTTCTTCATTTCTTTCATCTTCTCTCTTTCTTTCTTTCTTTCCTCCTTTGAGAGATTTTTCCCTAAGTCTTGATATCCCAAAACTCAAGAGCACATCCTAGCCCTTGATCTTTCTTTTTGAGACTCCATTTCAACCCTTGAAAGAAAACACAATCCATGCCATGGTCTCATTAATTCTCAACCATTGGATTGTTTTGCCTTTTCAAGACTTAATCTCCCCCATTAAAAGAAAGCACACTTTTAATGTGTTGGCAATCTATGTCATTTCCTCTCTTTAAATCCCCACCCTTGGATTTATTCTCTTTTCAAGAATACATCTTACCCATTAGATCTCTTGAATTTTTCATTTATTTCTCATTTACTTAAATGAGACTATTTTCATAACCATCACACTTGGGAGACATAATTAATTTCTTTCCCATTTAATTTAATGGGACCAATTTCCACCATTAATGCATGACTAATTTATTTGTTTTTGGATTTTTTTTAATCCAACACCATCATGCCTCTCATTAAATGCTTGAAAGACTAAAATAATTTTTGTTTGTATTTAATTAAATCACCTATTTATACTTGAACAAGACTTTGCCAAGTGTCACCTTTTAAACCCATACTTGGCTCCCAAGTTCTCATCTCATCCATCCATGTGGCATTTCCACATTTATTCACCAATTTAGGGAAAACATAATTATTTTCTCAAATAATTCAATATCCACCATTTTTCTTATTTTCCATAATTAAATTCTTCTATGGAATTAATTCCAAAATTACCAAGATATCCTTTGTGAATTATTAATCCCATATGTCTGCACATAATTACAAAAGTGGGATTTAATTCACTTACTCACCTAATTCCACATAGAAATTATTTCCAATTTACTAAAATACTCTTTATTGGATTTCACTATCCATATTACCCAAAATACCCCTTTCATAGGGCACCCTTAATCTCAAGGATCCAACACCTTCTCAAGGGCATTTTTGGAAGTTTTATTACTTCCTTTCTCATTCTCATAACACTAGGATTACTGGGTGTTACATTTGATGTGGGAATTTATATACATATTTATTGGTCATAATTGAGTAGTGTTTAAGTATTTTATATGTGTTTTATCTATAATTATCTAATATTTTAAGTTTCTTTTATATATATTTAATTTTTAGTATTTTTTGTTATTTTACATGAATTTTACTTTGTGTTTGGGTTGAATAAAAAAATAATAAAGATATTATAAAGTTAATATTAGAAATTAATATTATAATATAAAAAATAAATATAATTATACTTAATAGTATATTAATATTAATATTAATATTATATTTTATATTATATCATATTATATATTACATAGCATATTATGTTATATATTATATTTTATATATAAAGTGGCGTGAATGCATGAGTTGGGTGTGTGCATATAATAATTTATTAATATAATAAATGGAGTTCAATTGCAATGCAATTGGAACTCCATGCCCTGCATATATATAATAATAACACAAATAAGGAATGGAAAGAAGGGGATTGGGCAGAGACTTGAAGGCTACGGCGCAGGGAAGATTTGGACTTGGCAGAACTTGGGGCGGCGGCCATTAAGGGAACTTGAAGATAGAAGCCGAGGGTAGCGGCTATTGGAGGATTGATTGGAGGATTCAGCAGCAACTTTGGACGCGCAAGGATTTGGGCGGCAGAACAAGGAAGTTGCGACGAAACTTAAAGGTTGTGCAAGGGACGCACGCAACTGTAACCAATGACAGCGGGTGCAGTGGCGTGACAGCGGGTGCAGCGGCAGAAGCTCCAGCACCGAACAGATCTGGGCATAGGATTTGTTTCTTCTTCTTTCATATTTAATTAATTTTCCTATGCTCCTAATGTCACTTGGGATTTTAATTAAATCTGCCATGAACTAATTTATTAAACTAAGGCCATGTTTTGGCCGAAACTATGATGGTGCATTTTTCATAAATTTATGTGATTGAATAAATTGTGTTATGTTGAGTTGTGTGGTATGAGATTTAATGCGTGTGAATAATTGGCCACTATTTAGCGATACGCTAGGAATTTCACAAATTGTAATACGTTTTCATTTGGTTAAACTTTTATAGAAATATAGGAAGTTATTAAATGAGAGTAGACTCGTTATAACCTAGAAATAGGGTAACGAATGCATTAGGAGATTTCGCCGTCACATACTCAATTGACCAATTCATTTACATAAAAATATATGATTTGCATTGCATAGTTAGGTTCATACATGTGCCTTAGTTATTAAAATCCACTTATTTCTTTGTTTCAAGTTTCCTTCCAAATCAATTTTATTTTGTTAATCTAATTAATTTATTCTTTCTGTTCTTTATTAAATCTGAAATTTTTATTATCTAAATAATAAAGAAAGTTTATAAATTTGGTATTTGAAATTTTTCCTCGTGGGAACGATATTCTTACTTACTATTATATTACTTGTTCGACCCGTACACTTGCGGTATATTTTAGGGTGATCAAGTTTTTGGCGCCGTTGCCAGGGAAAGTATTTTTCAATATCAAATTAAAAATTTTTCTTTATTAATTTAGATTGTATACATTTTTTTTGTTTTTGTTTTGAGTGTTTGTGTCTTTTGTGATTTTTTGTTTATTTATTTTATTTTATTTTATTTTTGTTTTCATTTTTTGCTTATCTTACATAATCTTGTTTTACATTGTAGGCTGAGTAGTGCATGCCAAGAAAGCGTGGAGAAATTCAACCATTTGATCCAGAGATAGAAAGAACCTGTCGAGCAATAAAGAAAAGGACGAGATTAGCACGACAAGTAATAGTCATGGCAGAAAATCACAACCAGAACTTGAACCAGAATCAGAATCAAAGATTACTACGTGATTATGCCATACCGGACCCAGTCGGAGCTCAAGCCAGCATATTGAGACCAGCTGTCAATGCTAATAACTTTGAGATCAAACCAGGACTCATTCAGATGGTTCAGCAAGGGCAATTTGGTGGAAATCCAACTGAAGACCCTAATGCACATTTAGCAACCTTTTTAGAGATATGCGACACCATCAAAATGAATGGCGTCAGTGAGGATGCAATCAGACTGAGGCTGTTTCCTTTTTCGTTGAGAGATAAAGCTAAAGTGTGGTTAAATTCCAAAGCTCCAAATTCATTTACCACATGGGTAGCCGTATCACAAGCATTCTTGAGTAAGTATTTTCCACCAGGTAAGACTGCCAAACTTAGGAATGATATTACTAGTTTTGTTCAATTTGATGGTGAATCTTTGTATGAGGCATGGGAAAGGTTTAAGGAATTACAAAGACGGTGTCCACACCATGGTTTGCCTGACTGGTTGATTGTACAGACATTCTATAATGGTCTATCTCATTCAGTTAGAATCACTATAGATGCTGCCGCAGGGGGTGCACTAATGGGTAAGTCTACAGAGGATGCATATGAGCTATGATTAATGCTCAAAAATGCCAAAAATTTGTTATATTTATACCCCTAGTTTAATCTTAACATTGGTTTTAATTGAATATTTATATTCAATTTGTGGTTATATGCAGGTTTAAAAAATTAATATAAAAATATATATAATATCTATAATATAAAAAAAAAGTAATAATAAAATAAATATAATATAATATAATATATAATATATAAATATAATATATAAATATAATACATATATATATTCTATATTCATGCGTGACATACATATATATAATATATAAGATATCAATAACATATATTCTTTATATGTAGCGTGAACCAGTGGACGTGAAGTAAGGCTAATTGCAATTTGACTTGGAGATCAAATTAAGAAGTCCAAACTGGGACCCACGCATGTGCACATTGAAAGCGAAACTGAAGTCCAGAAGCGTGAAGCCCACTACTATCAAACTGAAGCCCACAATTGAATGTTAAATTAAAGCCCAGCTCGGGGAATCAGCAGGCGCACAGCAGTTTCAGCAGCCGATCTTTTGTCAGAGCATGCGCAAATGACCATGGTGGCACGCGATGTAATTTCTTCTTTGACCAGGGCCATTTGCAGAATATATACATATATATATCCATTGTCGACTTCAGAAAAAGAGACCCCATCTGCCATTTTTGCAAGAATAAGGGGAAGAGAGCATTGTTTACGTTATGTTTTTCTTTCATTCCAATAGTGTTGTTCATTTACTTTGTTTCATCAATACAGTGTTCTTCATTTTTAGTTACTTACATTCTGCAATTTCTTTTCATGCTTGTTTACATTCTGTAATGTTCTTTAACTGTTTATTTACGTTTCTGTATTACATTCTAGCATTTTACTTCCTGTCTCTTTAATTTTTAGTTGGAGATGTGTGGCTAAGTTTAAGCTTGGGCCAAGGCAAAGAATGTGTCCAGTGCCACTGTTTGCCCAAGAGAGCTGAACTCCGATTGAATTAACAGAATGCTTATTTGAATTGAGAAATGTGTGTATTGAATCTTTGGGTTGAGTTGAAACATAAGCCTAACTTAGAGTCTCCATGCCATGTATGGAGGTTACTTAAACTGGAAATGGTTTCATACTCAAGCTGGAATGATTAATCTGCAATCCAATTTATGGTGGTTTCTTAATTTAGACTCTCTCATGCCATGTATGGAGAGTGCTTAACCTAGAACTACCATGACCTTGAGTTGTGGTTACTTATCGGATCTCAAATGTGTGTTAATCTGTATTTCAATTTATGATAGTTACTTAATCCAGACTCTCTCATGCCATGTATGGAGAGTGCTTAACTTAGAACTATTATCATCTTGGGATACAGTTAACTGCATAACCTCAATTTAAATCAGTCGATGTTAATATTTTGATATCTCTTTGGTAAATTAGTGGGCCGGCACATAAATTGCTTTGTCCCAAGATTGCTTCCATACACAAACATCATCTTATTTTTAATCTTGAAAAACAAATCATTTAGCTGAATTGGTCTGACAAACTCATTCAGCGCATAAAAATCTTTCGCCGCATTTCATTTCTGTTTTGATCTCCCAGTGAATCGACCTGGACTTTCCCAGAAAATTAAATTGTGCTACAGCGCACACTCGTACACTGGCGAGTATAAACGCCTTGTGCCTGCATGCTTGTTTCTTCTTTGTTTATTTTGTATGTGTTTGTTTGAAATAAATGCACAAGGTTAAGCGCAGCCAAGCTACTTGAAGAAATGGCTTCCAACAATTATCAATGGTCTACTGAGAGAGGTATGCCTAAGAAAGCCTCAGGTATGTATGAAGTTGATGGCATCAATATGTTAAACGCCAAGGTAGACAATCTTGTAAAGATGTTTGGTAAGTTGGGGAATGTCAATGCTGTTTGTTCTAATTCCAATTTTGCCAGTAATTGTGATTGGTATGAGAATTCTCACTTGGGTTCTGATTGTATGCAGGTTGAGCAAGCGCAGTATATTTCAAATTCTAACAGGCAAAACCAGCAAAATAACCCATATTCTAACAACTATAATGCAGGTTGGAGAAATCACCCCAATTTTTCCTGGAGGGATTAGGGCGGCAGTAGCAATTCTAGGCCTAGCAATCCTCCTGGTTTTCAACCAAGACCTCAAGGAGTGATGCAACAACAACCAGAAAACAAGCCGTCTTGGGAGTTGGCAATTGAAAAGTTAGCAAATGCCACTGTGGATAGATTTGAAAAGCTGGAGGCAAAAGTAGACCAGATGGCCAGTTTCAACAGAAATTTGGAGGTTCAATTGGGGCAGATATCAAATGCCATAAATTCAAGAGATCAAGGTAAATTACCCAGCAAAACTGAGGTGAATCCAAGAGATGAGGTCAAGGCAGTGACATTAAGAAGTGGTAAGCAACTTGGTGAGGTAAGTAGCGAACATGTTATAGGGGATGTTGGTAAAAAGAATAATGTTGAAATTAGTTATGAGAATGAGCAGAACGAGATGCCACCCTTAACACCACCTGTTAAGCCTTATGTGCCTCCTATCCCTTTTCCTCAAAGGCTTAAACAAAACAAGGTTGACAAACAATTTGAAAATTTTCTTGAAGTTTTTAAGCAATTGCGCATTAACATTCCATTTGCAGATGCTTTAGCACAGATTCCTGCTTATGCAAAATTTCTGAAAGAAATTATGTCAAACAAGAGGAAGCTGGAGGATTATAAAACTATTGCCTTGACTGAAGAATGCAGTGCAGTGATTCAAAAGAAGCTGCCACCAAAGCTGAGAGATCCAGGGAGTTTTTCTATCCCTTGTACTATTGGTGATATTGATTTTTCTAAAGCTTTGTGTGATTTAGGTGCAAGTGTTTCATTGATGCCTTTATCTGTGTGCAGGAAACTTGGATTGAAGGAGATTCAGCTAACTACCATTTCTTTACAGTTAGCTGATCAGTCGGTGAAGTACCCATCAGGAATTCTAGAAAATGTGCTTGTGAAGGTAAAAAAATTTATTATTCCAATTGATTTCATTATTCTAGATATGGATGAAGACATGGAAATCCCTATCATTCTTGGACGTCCTTTCTTAGCCACAGCAGGAGCTGTTATTGATGTGAAAAATGGTAGGTTAACATTGAAAATAGGTGAAGAAGAGGTAGAGTTTGATTTATTTAAAGCAGGTAAATACCCCTCTTTCACTGATCACGTGTTAAGAATAGATTCTGTTGATGAGCTAACTATAGAGGTTTTTCAGACAGAAATGCCTAAGGAACCTCTCGAGAATTGTTTAGTGTGTGCAAGAACAACGAGAGATGACAATGTGGAGATTGCACAAGTAGCGACTGCTTTGGAGAGTCCATGTGCCAAGTTTAAGCACAAAGGTAAGTATTTTGAAGAGTTAGGAAAAGGTAAGCCACTCCCTCTCCCTTCTAATGTGCAGGCACCAGTTCTTGAGTTGAAACCATTACCATTGCATCTCAGGTATGTGTTTTTAGGAGAAAATGATACTTTACCTGTGATTGTAAATGCTTCTTTATCTAATAGTCAACTTGACAAACTGTTGCGTGTCTTGAGATTGAGAAAGAATGCCATAGGATGGACAATTTCTGACCTTAAGGGAATTAGCCCTTCAGTGTGTGTACATAAAATATTGATGGAGAATAACCATAAACCTGTCATTGAAAATCAGAGACGGTTAAATCCTAACATTAAAGAAGTAGTGAGGGCTGAAATTCTGAAATGGTTAGATGCAGGAATTGTTTATCCTATCTCTGATAGTGCATGGGTTAGTCTAGTGCAGGTGGTACCTAAAAAGGGTGGGATGACTGTTGTGCATAACGAGAATAATGAATTAATTCCCACGAGGACAGTAACTGGTTGGAGAGTTTGCATAGATTATAGAAAACTAAATAGTGCAACCCGGAAAGATCATTTTCCTTTACCATTTCTTGATCAAATGCTTGAAAGACTTGCTGGGTATGACTATTATTGTTTTCTTGATGGTTATTCAGGGTATAACCAGATTCCAATAACCCCCGAAGACCAAGAAAAAACCACTTTTACTTGTCCATACGGCACTTTTGCATTTCGTAGGATGCCTTTTGGATTATGCAATGCACCTGCTACATTCCAACGTTGTATGATGGCCATTTTTTCTGATTTCGTTGAGCGGATTATGGAAATTTTCATGGATGATTTTTCTGTTTTTGGCTCTTCTTTTGATGATTGTTTAGCTAACTTGTCTCAAGTTTTGCAGCGGTGTGAAGAAACCAATCTAGTTTTGAACTGGGAAAAGTGTCATTTCATGGTGTAGGAAGGCATTGTGTTAGGTCATAAAATTTCTGCGAGGGGAATTGAGGTGGATAGGGCAAAGATTGATATTATTGAAAAACTGCCACCACCTACTAATATGAAGGGAGTTAGGAGTTTCCTTGGGCATGCAGGATTTTACAGACGTTTTATTAAAGATTTTTCTAAAATTGCTAAACCTTTGTGTAACCTGTTGAATAAGGACATTGTCTTTGATTTTGATATTGATTGTTTAAATGCCTTCAATAGGTTGAAAAAGGAGTTGGTGTCAGCACCTATTATGGCGCCGTCAGATTGGAGCTTGCCATTCGAATTAATGTGTGATGCAAGCGATTTTGCTTTGGGAGCTGTTCTTGGTCAACGAAGAAACAGGAAGTTGCATGTTATTTATTATGCTAGTAGAGTTTTAAATGATGCTCAGTTGAATTATGCAACTACTGAAAAAGAATTCCTTGCTGTTGTGTTTGCTTTTGATAAATTTCGATCTTATCTTGTAGGTTCCAAGGTGATCGTGTATACAGACCATTCAGCAATCAAGTACTTGTTAACCAAGAAAGATGCCAAACCACGTCTGATCCGATGGGTTTTGTTGTTGCAAGAATTTGACATTGACATCCGGGACAGGAAAGGCATGGAAAACGTGGTGGCAGATCACTTGTCTAGATTGAAGGTGCAGTCCCAAGCCAATGAGGTGCCAATCAATGATTACTTCCCCGATGAGCAGTTACTGGCACTATCAATGGTTCCATGGTATGCCGATTTAGTAAATTATCTGGTGAGTGGTATTATTCCTCTTGGCATGAGTTACCATCAAAAGAAAAAGTTCTTGTGGGATGTGAAACAGTATTTCTGGGAAGAGCCACTGTTATACAAGCATTGTGCTGATGACATGATTAGAAGATGTGTGCCAGAAGAGGAGATTCGAGATATCCTTGATCATTGCCATTCCTTAAAGTGTGGTGGACATTTTAGTACCCCCAAGACGGTGGCAAAGATATGGCAGTCCGGGTTCTATTGGCCAACCATGTATCAAGATGCTAGGCAGTATGTGGTTAGTTGTGACAGATGTCAACGAATGGGTAACATCACAAAAAGGAATGAGATGCCTTTGACTAATATGATGGAGGTGGAGCTGTTTGATGTGTGGGGAATAGACTTCATGGGGCCGTTTCCATTATCCTTCAACAATCAGTACATTATAGTCGCTGTGGACTATGTCTCCAAGTGGGTTGAAGCTATTTCGACCCAAACAAATGACTCTCGAGTAGTGATGAAATTTATGAAGAAGAACATCTTTTCCAGATTTGGAGTTCCTAGAGCCATTATTAGTGATGAAGGTTCTCACTTTTGTAATAGGTCTTTTGACATGTTGTTAAGCAAGTATGGAGTAACACACAAGGTTGCACTCGCCTATCATCCGCAAGCGAATGGGCAAGTGGAACTAGCCAACCAGGAGCTAAAGCATATTCTGGAGAAAACTGTGAGCCGTTCAAGGAAAGATTGGGCTACTAAATTGGATGATGCACTTTGGGCATACCGGACAGCTTTTAAGACACCTTTAGGCATGTCACCATATAGACTAGTCTTTGGGAAGTCTTGCCACCTACCAGTTGAGTTGGAGCACAAAGCATACTGGGCTATTCAAGAGCTGAACATGGATTTGAAGGCTGCAGGAGAGAAAAGATTATTACAGTTGAGTGAGTTGGAAGAGTTTAGGTTGAATGCTTATGAGAATGCAAAGCTCTACAAAGAAAAGACTAAGTATTGGCATGATAAGCATATCTTGAAGAGAAATTTCGAGATTGGGCAACAAGTACTCCTTTTTAACTCACGATTGAAATTGTTTCCTGGCAAGCTTCGGTCTAGGTGGTCTGGGCCATTCATGGTGACAAGAGTGTATCTTTATGGAGCAATTGAGGTTCATAGCGAAGCCACTGGTGCATTCAAAGTAAATGGGCAACGATTGAAGCCGTATTTTGTGGGCGACGTGGTACCCAAAGGAGTTACTTACTCCTTGAAAGACTCCGATTCTGGTTGACCTTGCAACAGTCAAGCTAATGACTATAAACAAGCGCTTCTTGGGAGGCAACCCAAGCTCTTCTTCCTTTTTATTTTTATTATTTCATTTTAATTTGTTGAATAAATATGGCCAATAACCCATACTTGTGATGTTGTGCAGGTTTAAAAGAAAGGAAAATAAAGCTGATTCAATTTGGACTGGCATGGGTATTCGTAATGTTCAATTATGTGGCCAGGGGAGTATTCATTTTTCATTCTAGTTCTTCTTTGTCTTTCACATTGAGGACAATGTATTAAATAAGTTTGGGGGGTGGAATTATTAATTATTAATATATGCTGTTTGTTTTGCTTGGGTGTTTTTTTTTATATGAAAATTTTTTGCGAAACTTATATCAGGTGTATATGTGGCCAACCCCTAAACTAGGAAATTTTTTGAAAGATAAAATAAGCAAAACTTGTTATTTGGAATCATGATTTGCATTTGGGTTCTTTATTGTGTTTAACATTGAGTCTTTAACTTGGAATGAGCAATATCTTATAAAGCAAGATTAAGCATACTTGGGTTCTAAGATCATTGAAGTACATGTTCTTTGTGAAGTTGTGTGAGTTGTGTAACTATGCATGAAAGATAAATGCAATGCTTTTCTTGTGATTATTCCTTCTGAGCTAGGCCTAAACAGGGTTTAAGTAAATAGGGTGAATAATGTTGAGCGAGATGGAGTATAAAATGCACTCGTTCAGTTATAAAAAAAAAAAAAAAAAAAAAAAACGACATGGAGCATAAAATGCACTCGTTCAATTAGAAAAAAAAAACAAAAAAAAAAAAGAAGAAACAAAAAAAGAGAAAGAAGAAAAAAAAAAACAAAAGAAAAAAACGAAACCCTACTTTGCTACCTTTGTTTGTAGTAGTGAGAAGGGATGGTTGCAAGAACGGTTGTTACACTATTCGATTGTGTGAGTTACATGACAAAGCATAATTGAGTTTAGAATTTTGTATGGATTCTTGAACTTGGGAATGTAAGTATACTTAGTTTTTTTTGTTTGCTATTGTTGCATTTTGGATTGAGGATTTAAATATGGGCGTAATAAAGGATTTGAATGTGATAAATGATTCCAACTATAAGTTTTGTGTTTGAGTATAGAATTTATTTTCTTTGCTTGAGGACAAGCAATAATTCAAGTTTGGGGGTATTTGATGTGGGAATTTATATACATATTTATTGGTCATAATTGAGTAGTGTTTAAGTATTTTATATGTGTTTTATCTATAATTATCTAATATTTTAAGTTTCTTTTATATATATTTAATTTTTAGTATTTTTTGTTATTTTACATGAATTTTACTTTGTGTTTGGGTTGAATAAAAAAATAATAAAGATATTATAAAGTTAATATTAGAAATTAATATTATAATATAAAAAATAAATATAATTATACTTAATAGTATATTAATATTAATATTAATATTATATTTTATATTATATCATATTATATATTACATAGCATATTATGTTATATATTATATTTTATATATAAAATGGCGTGAATGCATGAGTTGGGTGTGTGCATATAATAATTTATTAATATAATAAATGGAGTTCAATTGCAATGCAATTGGAACTCCATGCCCTGCATATATATAATAATAACACAAATAAGGAATGGAAAGAAGGGGATTGGGCAGAGACTTGAAGGCTACGGCGCAGGGAAGATTTGGACTTGGCAGAACTTGGGGCGGCGGCCATTAAGGGAACTTGAAGATAGAAGCCGAGGGTAGCGGCTATTGGAGGATTGGAGGATTCAGCAGCGACTTTGGACGCGCAAGGATTTGGGCGGCAGAACAAGGAAGTTGCGACGAAACTTAAAGGTTGTGCAAGGGACGCACGCAACTGTAACCAATGACAGCGGGTGCAGTGGCGTGACAGCGGGTGCAGCGGCAGAAGCTCCAGCACCGAACAGATCTAGGCATAGGATTTGTTTCTTCTTCTTTCATATTTAATTAATTTTCCTATGCTCCTAATGTCACTTGGGATTTTAATTAAATCTGCCATGAACTAATTTATTAAACTAAGGCCATGTTTTGGCCGAAACTATGATGGTGCATTTTTCATAAATTTATGTGATTGAATAAATTGTGTTATGTTGAGTTGTGTGGTATGAGATTTAATGCGTGTGAATAATTGGCCACTATTTACATGATTTGATGCCTAATCTTGAGACCGAAAGGAGATAGTTTAGGGATTGCATCGTAGGTACCATACACCATAAAGTAAAACCGACTAGAAATAGAATTCGGTTTCTTTGTGCGGCTTTTAGCGATACGCTAGGAATTTCACAAATTGTAATACGTTTTCATTTGGTTAAACTTTTATAGAAATATAGGAAGTTATTAAATGAGAGTAGACTCGTTGTAACCTAGAAATAGGGTAACGAATGCATTAGGAGATTTCGCCGTCACATACTCAATTGACCAATTCATTTACATAAAAATATATGATTTGCATTGCATAGTTAGGTTCATACATGTGCCTTAGTTATTAAAATCCACTTATTTCTTTGTTTCATGTTTCCTTCCAAATCAATTTTATTTTGTTAATCTAATTAATTTATTCTTTCTGTTCTTTATTAAATCTGAAATTTTTATTATCTAAATAATAAAGAAAGTTTATAAATTTGGTATTTGAAATTTTTCCTCGTGGGAACGATATTCTTACTTACTATTATATTACTTGTTCGACCCGTACACTTGCGGTATATTTTAGGGTGATCAACATTCCACCCCCCTTAAAAGAATTTTGTCCTTGAAATTCACTTTACCATAATCTCCTGCCTAAGATAATCACATTCTCGAGCTACATGGCAAATTCTTATGCCCGAGAATCTCATAACCTATCCATTTCTCACATTTACCTCGGGCTATACTCACTTTGCTTAGGCTTTTGGTCCCCCAACTCTCGAGGACATTCAACAACCGAACACAGCTTTGGCCTCTCACCAAACCACACCTCTAGTCGCTGATCATACTTATTGCAACAATATCCCTCTCGGATGGATTTCCTTTGCTTTGAAGCATCGCTTTGCAGTCCACTTCCCATTTTCCTATCAATCGAACAAACTCTCACTAACATTGCATCGCTGATCAGTCTACCACGATTTTACGCCGTTCACACACGACAACGTTTCCCACTGCCAATCACACATGGCCACGATTTTATACTGGTCCAACCAGCAATGTCTTAGCACTGATCATCCACCGCAATGTTTCTTTTAGTGCCCACAAGACACTCGGACACCCATTCACTATGGCATACCTCCATTAATCACACGCATGCATAGCTTGAGTTGATCCTCATGGCAACCTCTCATTACCGACCAACTTATCGTGCTAACACTACATGGGAAGCACCCATTTGGCCCACCTTGCCAACTTTGACCATTTCATACATGGTCTTTTACCTTGACCAGCCAACCCTCACTTATCGATACAATTATGCAAAATCGACATACTTAACACCATGCCAGGTAATTACACATTTCAACCATACGTTCATTACCCGAGTCCAACTCGAGCTTGGCGATGCATGCACCATTACAATCTCACCTCGAGCTTAACCATGCTCGGGCCACAACCTTCTCCTAACTAAGAGTTCTTCGCATAAGCACACAGAATACCTTGGTCTTCCTTTCTAGCCGATATTGCATGCTAGTAGGGGTCTCATACCCATACCAGGGGGCTCTTCACTGAGCAACCCCTCTTCAATTTTTCACCTCATTTTAGCTTTCGCAATCATGCCCCATGCTAGGCCTTACTTTGGCTATTAACCCTACCGCGAGTCAAGGATCCTACCATTGCGCTTAAGGTCACAGAACCATTAATCAGCCCTCGTCATCACCCACGGTGCGTGGCATAAGTGATTGGCTTATTACCATCTGCACAATCACTTATGCATCGCACCTATAAGATGACTCGTGCCTTTGGTTCGTACCACAACAAGCTAACATGGTTACACCCCCACTCTTGTAGCGGTTTTCTAGCCAAATTTACTCGCCCAGCTTCAACTTCATTGAGACTTTTCAAATCTCACAATTTCTCAACAGAGCATCTTACCCTAGAGACACGAAACTTTCAGTCATCCTAAATCAGGTTCATTCTCAATCCGCATTAGACACCTGATTTAAACCATGCATAATGGTTCCCCTTGTCCTCATCGGCGAGGACAACACCATGACAGCAACGAATTTCCCCCCCACAGTCGTTGCCTCTCAAATTTCACAGGCACCAGCCTTCATAGCCATTCGCACTCGGCTTCGAGGTCCTACCATGCACCATGGTTACCTTTGACCTTCCTAACAACATCTTTTCCTTGACAGCGACAATGACACCACCATGTCATCTCAAAAGACTCGCTGCTCCATGAATCTCACTGGTCATCGCGACCAGCACTACCCCACTCTTAGGCCGCTTTCCTCATATCACTTTCTATACTTATAGCAGCTAGCTAATTCCCTGAGAGACTCTGACTTCTCCCGGATTTCTTATACACTTGCTACAACCATCTCACACCACTCGGTGAGCAACCACATGGGCTCTAACACCACAAAAGCTTCACTAGCCGATTTCCTTTCACAACCACTAACCTTAGACACGAGGTTAATTCTCATCAATTGCCCACACTAAGGCATCCTTTTAGCTGTATCACTCACAGCTATTAGGTGATTTCATCACCTCAACACCATTCCTGGAAACCAATCTCATCCCACAAGCTCTTCCTTCGAGCTCTCTTTACCCATTGGCGACATTTTAAACTCGCCCTCAACTTCCATCTAACCAACTTGATTAGCTCTAACCGGATCGCCCGGCTCACAACCAACACAACCTGTCTCTAGGCACTACTCTTGTAATCAATGACTATGACTTCGATTTAAACTCCACCTATTGGGAATCACCCCTTCCACTCATGTGGAATTCACACTTCCACTTAATGCCGTAGGACTCACCTTCCTACTTAGGCACTCGTCATTTCGCTGGCTTTCCCTGGGTGATCTCTCTTGATAAAGTTGTAGCGCCTTTAGGAGGTTCATCCCACACGGTTGCCCCATGCTCAACTTCTCTTGGGAGAACATCTCAAGTTTTACCCAGGACACATTTCAACTTTACCATTTATAACCCTTGCTACGGATTAACACTCCTTCAAGGGGCACAATTTTGCCCTGACCAACCATCTTTTATCACCTTGGATCTCCTTCTTAAAATTCACCTAGTCTAACCACCAAGACCAGTTGAACCTTTATACTAAAGGCATACACGGTATCCAACAAGGCTTTACATCACAGTCCTCGAGCCTCACGCTCCCATCATTGCCATTAGGTGCTACCACTTGGCAACTGATCCTGTGTCATCAACCCGAAAACCCCTCTAGTGCCACAGGAGGATACTTTCTCATTTCGCATCGACATGACCAAGACTAACATCAGGTTGTGCAATTGCAAGCCTTCACGGATTTTGAACCGTGCCTTAGCCACGCATTCATCCTACCACAACTCACATCACAGGATTAGAGATCCCCTTACTCGAAGCCTTCACATGCTTCAATATTCCCATCTCATGGTTGGCTTCCAACTCATAAGTCTCGCCCTTCATGGCACTTACATATCATTTTGGGAGCCACTTACCAACTGCACAATCGACCCATCTTCCCTTATTATAGCAAGGTCGCACTGGGTCCATCATCCCAATTTACTATAACCATTTCGGTCAAATTTAGCCACAACTGCGTTAGCATCCTTTAGCAAGGAGCATCGCTATGCATCTTGATATCACACCACAAGATATCACCCAATCGATTCTCCAACCTTTTGTTACCATGACAACAAAGGCACTACCACGATACTTCAACCCTCACAGAAGTTTAGGTCTGGTCTAGGCATAACCTACAGCATACCCCAGGTCTTCGGCGTCTAATCATCTCCACTACAGACAGGTTACTCCACATAGAGGGTTGCAGTCCTTCCCGTGGACTAATCGTCTGTATCCAGTGGTCCCTAACATTAGACCCATCACTGATAGGCGTCAACCGTAGCATTATTCCCATGCTAGACCTGTTTCTTTTCCCCAGGTTTCTTTCTCAAACATCTCGAGACGTTATAACGCCTCAACATTCGTTAAACCACCTCAACACCGCTTATTACTCGCAGCTGACTTGCGGAGCTGACCACAGCTTTCGCCACCCCCATCATACATCTCATAGATCTTCAATCCCTGATCATCTGCATAGTCACTATGTTGCCCTGTGCTTTAGGCGAGCCAACACCTAGTCATCATCATCATGTCACTCCTATACAATGGCCCAACACTGGTTTCCCATCGTGTTGCCCTGTGCTTTAGAGAGTCAACACCCAATCATGTGTCACTCCCATACACTGGCCCAACATTGGTTCCCCATCGTGTCACCCTGTGCTTCAGAGAGTCAACACCCAATCATGTGTCACTCCCATACACTGGCCCAACATTGGTTCCCCATCGTATTGCCCTGTGCTTCGGAGAGTCAACACCTAATCATTATTACCGTGTTGCTCCCTTACACTGGCCCAACAACAGTTTCCAACAGCATGGCTCAGGTCCCACTCTGATCTGTTTCGCACCCCGTAGTGTGACTTTCAGCCTTCCAGTCACACCTCTGATATCAAACCCGACATGACTACCTCGCCACGCTTGCAGCCACTATCCTTACCAAGCTTCCTACTCGGCAAAAATCTATCGGATCATTACCGTGTTCCGCGATTCCTCCTTAGGACTACTCTAAATGTCCTATCCCTTACAGGAGATTCTTGGTCTCTCCTGACCAAATTTCCTAAGGTGCTGCTCCAGCTCTTTGGCATCAGACCGTCACTTGCAGTTCACTAAATTGCTCAGGCCCATGGGCCACTTGCCCTCAACACGAGCCAACTCATTAGTCCTCTGCCACACGGTCCATAGCATCAGATCCGTCACACCAAGCGTTGCACCCATAGCATCAAGGCTACTTAAAGCCTCTCGAGCAACAATGGTTCTGCCACCATCTTACCTAAGCTATCTTACTTGGTTGTCCTTGCCTTGATAGCCTCAACTCACACCATGAGCCCCGCTCCTCAGGACTCTACATCTCTTACCACCTAAGAGACTCTCAATCCACTTCACATCTTGAGGCCTTATGATCTTACCCCACAAGATCATACCTCACGGCTCTCATTCAACATTTGGAAGCTCTAACTTTCCATAACAGTGGATCCAAATCCATCATGATTCATTTCACCACCTAGCTCATCCCAAAGTTTGATTATCTTATGATCTCTCAATCCACAACCGACACGCTGAGCCTACCTCAAGCTCCGGCACCCATGACCATAGAGTACCTACCATTACTGTAACGCCCCACTTTTTCAAATACACAATGATGTAAATTATAAGCCAACATCACCCTGGGCGTTATGGAAACCCTTACCAACGGAAGCATTGGATCGAACCTGCAAGCTTAATCAAAGCTAAATGAAGGGTTTTCCACTAGATTTCCTTTACAATAGTAATAAATGCACATGGCTTTCAATACACCAAAAACACATCACATCACACCACTATATATACAGTTGTAGGACACCCACACCTCTTACAACCTTGAGTACCTTAGCTGCTATTCACAATACATTACTTAGGTTACAAGGGTACATAATGAAACCAAGACCCTAAAGCTAGCGAAGCTCTACCTCCTTGCCCACGCTTTGAATCTTGCAACCTGAAACACTTGATACTTCTGACAAAGCTGGGACGATGAATGTCCTAGGGGTAAGAAACACCCGAGTTAGATTATTACATCTAAGTGAGTTGTAAGAAAGAAAGAAACAGCGCATGCAAGAGTAATATGTAGCTTTTCCAAGAGACAAGCAGAAATAAGAACCAAATCTCCCAAGATCACAGCTCACCGAAAGAGCACGAGATCCCCTGTGATAACCCAACAAATAGCAACAAATACAAATACCAAGATGCATGTGCAATAGGCAAGATTTTCTCAAAAGAAACAAACACATGAGATGTAACCTCTCGGCCCCCTTACACAGGCACGAGATATCTTCCTTGAAAGTAAAGCAAGATCGCTACGGGGCAAGCAGCGTAGTTCAAAAATTTTGAACCTTACCCTGATCCCGGCGATTGGATCAACGTCGAAATCAAATCATTCACAAACAAATAAATAAATCTAACCTTTAGATTATCGAGTCGTTCGCCGATTCGAGCCGTCCAAGCGTCCGCCCTCTAACTCGTGATACGCGGCACTCGTCCGTTGGCAAGGAGAGCGGAATAGGAGTGCTAGCTCCTTCTCCTTTGCGCGGCTTGTGTATGGACTGTAAAAGAACACCCACGTTTCATATCGATGCCAAAAGAAACGGGGAGGAGTGAACGGCAATGCGTTTTTCAACTCTTGAAAAACGACACCAAAAATCACCTCTATAATGGGCAACCTATAAAAGGATATTTATAATGAAATATCCTAGGGTTTCTAAACCCCTAATGGATTGGGCTAGCCCATTAATTCTAATTTAATTAGAATCATAAGTGGGCTTATTCTAGTTCAACTAGAAATATAATTAAATGGCCCAATCCTTTTATAGGTTAAATAAAATATTATGACCCAAATCTAATTCAAGCCCAAATATATTTTATTTAATATTTGGCCCAAATATAATTTGGTCCAAATATAATATTTAATATTTAGCCCAAATCTAATTTAGTCCAAATATAATATTTATTTTAATATTTGGCCCAAATCCAATTTAGTCCAAATATAATATTTAATTTAATATTTGGCCCAAATCTAATTTAGTCCAAATATTAACTTAAGCCCAAAAATATTTTATTTCCTATTTGCCACTCCAACAAATAGAAAATCATTAAATTAGAAACTCCTTCCTAATTTAATCAAATGCCATTTTTAGGAAACTCTTTCCATTATGACGACTCCTCGTCATATCGACGTCATTACGTCTATTTGTTCTTTTTCCGTGAGAACCTACGACGGCACAACTTCTTGCCGAAGTGTCCCACTTAACCATACGTCCACTCTCCTGGTTTAAGCTAGGGACCGTGCCTATTGCGTATGACTCATTAGGCTTCCGAATATGTTGGCAATGTGTCGGTACGAACACATAAGACAAGATTGGCCTCTAGCAAGGCGTCATGCCTACCCAATTATTCAGAAGGATTCATAATCTGCAAATAACCTTTCACGAGCATGGTTACCGTGTAATACGATCCTCTCGTCAATGCATCTTATGTGATCTCAAGTATGGCGATGTGTTGCTTGATAATGATCACATGAGTTTTCTTCGGTCTTTCGGATATCTTCACTTAATAGAAAGTGAATCAATAACTCCTTATTGATCTCTTTCACCATGGCCATGGATTTAAAGTGAATATCCACCGAATGCGCCTTAGATACATCATCCTCTATCAAGGGATAGACGAGTCCCATCTTGGCTATGCACCCATCTCCATAAGCCTCATGATATACCCAACGATCGCCCACATGCAGCCTTTGTCTAGGCCCATCGAAACGATGTCAAAGCATACCGGTCTTCTTATGAGATGACCGTGACAACCTCAGGTCCAAGGATTAGTTACACCCATCTCGTATGAGAATTCCATCAACATTTAACCAAAATGGATTCTCATGGCGAGTCATGTCCAGTGACACGTTCTCCAACATTGGTCACCTATGTACTTGTCTAGGCATCCCCATGCCTATGGGTGTGAGACCCCCATTGCTATCACATAGCAAAAACATAGCACATACAAGTCTTACCGCAATTGTCAATGTCCATTCTTGACATTGCTACGACTTGGGACGTTTAATGATGTTTATAAACTGTGATGCATCATCTCACATCTTTATAGATTATTCACAGTATATATCATATGGACTTCTATCTAGTTTCATTCGGTTATTACAATAATAACAAGAAACTAATAGAATGACTTCTTGTGAATTTGAATAACTCCTTATTCAAATAATAACATGATTACAATTGTCAGTGTACAACATGCCCAATCTGATTGGGTCTAGAGCACCTACACTAACATTCCTTACTTGCCATGTATGAACCCCTCGGCCCCCTTACACAAGCTCGAGGTAGCCCCCTTACATAGGCCCACGTGGTCAGCCCCCTTACACAAGCCCCCGTGGTAGTTCATACACAATAAGCCACCAACTAGCCACAGCCATCAAATGACAAGATGTATGAAAAAGCAAAAGGAATATGATCACAAGCCACGCATGAAAGATGTTATGGTCAAACTCGATGCAACAAAGTATAAAGGATATGCTCGAAACAAAGGGAACATAAGATGTAATCAACAAACCATCCACAAGTGAAAACCAAGAGTGATCAATAGGAATAAGAATCACTCACAAATGAAACCAAGAATGATCAAGAGGAATCATGCACAAGAACCACCCACCTTGATCGTTTCTCTTCGACAACACGGTTTACAACCTAGTTTCGAGCACTAGGGGTTGTTCTGCAGAAATCACGCACTTCGGTGAACCAAACCTTAAATATTTCTACATGGAGATTGTAGATAATTAAATTAGGAGAACAAAGGTGAAAACTTCAGGCCGAATGGAAGCTGGACGCGCCCTCACGCTCCCCCGGAAGGGTGTCCACGCGCTGCCCCTTCTTTGCTACGGATTTTGCAACCTAAAATTAAAATGGCTATATCTTGCTCATTTTTTATCCGATTCACTCTCCGTTTGAACCTACGGACTCCTCTTTTCATGCTCTACGATCATAATAAAAGAAAAGTAGGTTACCTTCTCAGCTTCCTTTCTGTTTTGGTAGTTTTCCGATCAGATCTCGCTATCTTTTCTTCTTTGCTTTGTCCTTGCACTTTCTTTCCTTCCTTTCTCCTTAGCTTCTCGTGGCCTTAATTCCTTCCCTTTATATAACCTTTAAATACCCAAATCCTCAAGATTTTACTTGGCCTCCAAGTTGCTCATTTTCCATCCTAGTAATCATCACACTTTGAAATTTCTCAATCTTCTCAAGCAAAGCCTCCACTTCTTCCAATCCTAGGACACCAAATACTCTTTCAAGATAAGCCTTATCATCTTCTTCCCTTGCAAGAAACTCCTAGCCATTCCTAGTCTTCCAAGTTTAGACTTTTAGGGTAAAAATCCATCATTGCAATCTTTGATTTTGATTTCATCTTCTCCTTCAAGCCTTTACTTCCTTCCAATCAAATCTCCCCTTCATGTGGCTTTCATGATAAGAACACTAAAAGACCCTTATCTCTTCTCTTCCAAGCCACTCATAGCCTTCCAACTCATGCCACTTAAGACTTTTGGGGTAAGAATCAATCATTACTTCAAAGACTTTAGGGAAAATTCTTAAACCAATCCTATCTCTCCAACACATGGCTTCTAGGATAAGGAATCATTATTCCTTTTGTTGGGAACAAGCTATCCCTTTTACAAGTTGTGGTATTTGCATTTGGGTCCTAGAACCATTCATGTTCACACTTTAATTCCAAACTTTCATTTGAAACATTTTATTGTAACATCCAAGCTTTACATTAAATTTTGGGGTATTACAATTACCCTCTAGGTAAATTGAGACCTCTCGTCTCTCCTTGCACCTCCTCAATGCATTCAGTCCCTACACCCGCCCTGGCCTTCCCGCACACCTCGCTTGGGCTTCCTTGATTGGGAACTAAAATTCTCGGGCTTCCACATTGCTTATCATGCCCCTGCCTACTTGGCATCCAAAGTTGGCATTTCTTGTGCACACATAGCCCACAGATGTCCTGTTGCCACAGTTTATTACCCTCGGCCACACACCGCTCACACCCTTTATTGGGTGACCTCCTCGTCTCCCATTAAGGGTTTCGTAACCTTAGGCGTCATCCCGACCCTAGGCATCATAATGAGGGTCTATTCACCTCTCATCCCCTGACCATAGGCGTCTCACCTGACCCCAAGCGTCAATGAGAGTTTAGATTGGCCCCTTATCCATCAATCACATGAACGGTCACTTGGCCTTTCCCAATCAGGACTTCCAATCCCACGGCTCCCACATGCATATCTACGCATGCCCAACTCCTTTATCCCAAATCTGGATTCCCCTAGATTCCAGCTCGACTCATTTGGGATTTTCATCTCATACAAACACCCGCTAGGGTCCATTTTCCACACATCCATCCTTTCTTAGGATATATCCCGTTTCCCCATGAAACCAACTAAGGTTCACTCATACTCTAGGCACGTCCCCTCCGGGGTCACCATAGTAATACAATCACATGGCACCATATGCATCCCTTATGCATAATTCACACCCGACTCTCCTCAGAATTTTTCTACAAGTTACCTACGTCATGCCTACCCTAGCCATGACAGGCATATGCTTCACATGATCTCTCCACCTGGAGCCTCTCTACGAGAACTTTAACTCACTCCCTTCCTGGAGCTCATCATACAACCCATTGATGACTCCTTTCCTTGGGCTTCGAGCTAATTTCAACCTTAGCTTTCCCTAGTTCAAGCACACAACCCTTAGCACACCACCTCTACGGGAATCACTCCATACCCTCATACATACTTGACCATGTCCCCAACCTAGTGATACTCCGCTAAACCCTTCTCGAATTAGTTATACCTTGAGCCCTCCAGGCCCTTTCATAACTCTTGTCATGATTCAGCTTCGTGTCCCCACACGAGCATCAACATTTCAACCACTACGAACTCTTATCCTTAGGATGCTTCATGAACCCCCAAATTTCCACATTCGGGTTCTCGACACCAATACCCACACTTGGGCATTTGACTCTTCTTTGCTCATGCCGTATATCTCTTACAGAATATCATCTCAAACCGTGATATTTCCCCTTCCTATAGCAGGAATATTCAAGCACTCTAATTTAATAACCATAGACCTCAATGTCTCTACCCAACCCCTAGGGTCCTCGGTCACTTGTGGTTCTACTTCCAAGGCCTTCTGATCAATCTTCAACCACATTTCTCCAAGCATCCTTCACTTAATGCTTTAACCACCGCTCTGATACCAAACTGTAACGCCCCGTTCCCACTTACGGGTGTTACTCATGAACAATTACTCGGATTGTCCACTTACCCGGCCTTAGGTGAAAGGCGGACCATGTTTCAAGTAGAAATGCCCTAGGTGGGAACTAGGCTCGTCCTTCCCTTCCCTTAACCCCAGGATTCATTAGTAGAATTGGGCTTTAACCACACCGCATTTGGTTAAAAAGAAATCTCATAAAGACGCCCAATCATTATTTTCTCATTTGAATTTAATTCTTTTTCCATCCAAGAATTTTATCGCGCTCCGTAAAAATCACCATTTAAATCAATCCATTGCTTGATTACCAATTTTTGAAGGAAAAACTCATAATTTTTAATTTTTCAAAATTTTGGTATTATTCTCCAAAATGCTCGAAAAATCCCTTTATTTTGAAAATTCTTCTGGGGCCCAAAATCAATTAAGAATTGCCTCAAAAATCCCCCAAAATTCCAATTGTTTTTAAAAAAATTGGCCGACGGGGCCTGTTGGAGCTCCCGGGGCCCTGGTCGCGCGGGCTAGCCTAGTATCGCGCCCGCGCGCGCGGCCCTGCTGCCTGCTGCCCCTTACTGCTTTTGCCACCTACTGCATTTTCACTTCTTGGGCTTTTAAACCCCAAATTTTCTAGAAATTTAATTAAATAAAAGACTTTACTTTCATCCAATTTTTGTCTCTATTTTCCAACAAAATCATTTTATTTTACATCTTGGTTGCTTCCCACAACACACCCAACAATGAGACTTACACCACAACTTAGGCTTCAACATGCCATAAGCCAACATCTCATTTTAAAATAAAATCAAACCCTCCCAAGATATGAAATACACACATGAACTTAGGCTTTAACAAGCCATTAACAACCAAATACATTACAAGGTATGAACTACAGAAAACAACATAGGCCTTTCATATTGTATACACTATTCTTGGATCTTCTTTCCATGCTTCCACATGCCATTCCACCATTGCCTTTACTTTACCATGCTTCGACAACCTATATGTGAGGGTAAAAATCTCATGAGCTATTAAGCTCAATAAGGGTGCAATGCAAAATAAATATGAACATAACAAGATTATATGATGCCAAATGCATGCAAGTGTGGCTAGGTCTCTTTGCCCTCACAATCCACCAAGGTTAGAGGCATCAACCCATCATTTCAACCATGTTCCCAAACTAACCTATGGCCATAAGTCTCATGAACATAAAAGAGCATGCCAAATGCAACATATACACTTATGAAACATACTTACAACACATTGCAAGGACACCCTCCCATGGGGCCATCCCTTACCTCATTCTTCTCTTTGAATCTTTAAATCTACTTCTCAAGAGAACTCCCACCATCATCTTCTCCCATCTAAGATGACATTCCAACTTGTCACTCACTTTGCATACAGGAATACTAAATAGAGAAGAAGAATAATGGAACATACCTTGATTTGATCTTCATTTCTTCTCCATTCTTCCCTTTCTTCTTCATTTCTTTCATCTTCTCTCTTTCTTTCTTTCTTTCCTCCTTTGAGAGATTTTTCCCTAAGTCTTGATATCCCAAAACTCAAGAGCATATCCTAGCCCTTGATCTTTCTTTTTGAGACTCCATCTCAACCCTTGAAAGAAAACACAATCCATGCCATGGTCTCATTAATTCTCAACCATTGGATTGTTTTGCCTTTTCAAGACTTAATCTCCCTCATTAAAAGAAAGCACACTTTTAATGTCTTGGCAATTCATGCCATTTCCTCTCTTTAAATCCCCACCCTTGGATTTATTCTCTTTTCAAGAATACATCTCACCCATTAGATCTCTTGAATTTCCCATTTATTTATCATTTACTTAAATGAGACTATTTTTGTAATACCCAGTATTTAATATTAAGAGCATTTTCAAAAATTACGGGGTAAAAATGGAATTTATAGTAGTTTCGGGCTAAAATGCAATACTTAAAACACAACCAAAGGATGAGGGACTATGTCAAGCAAGCCCATAAAGGTAAAATTGTCCAAATAAGTGATATTTGACAAAATCAAGAGATTTTCGAAGGTTTGAAGTCAAAAACATGCAATTGGGGGCATTCGGGCAAAAGTACAAATTTTGTAAATTACCCAAGGGAGGTCGAAATGGCAAGTTCTTCATAAGTTTTTGAGGAAAATGAAAAATATGGAATTTATGGGCAGTAGTGGAAGTGTTAGATAGTCTAGGGGTAACTAGGATTGGGAGAAAATGAAATTAAAAGTTAGCTAGGGGCTAAAATGCAAAAAAACGAAAATTGCATAGTGTGAATCCTACCGACCGCACTATGGCCACCGGCCAACCACCTGGGGGCATCGGGAAGGTCATCTGGAAGGGCTAGGGAGGTCTCCAGGTGATGATGGGGTGGTTTGTGGCTGCCATTGGCCAGAAAATAGCCTTCATGTGATCGAAAATAATGAAGGAAAGATTTCCGATTTGGCCAAATTTTTTGAGGGTTCTAGCTCTCGATTTGGTGCTTCTTAATTGGTTTGGAGGCTAGATCTAGGGTTAAAGGGATAAGAGCAATCGATTTGTGGTGGAAATTTGGGTCGAGGTCAAGTATAAAAAGGAGAGGAGACCGAGGGTTTCAAAAACAAAAACGGCCAAAATTTCTCATGTTTTTGCTTGAATCGAGCTTAAGGGATAAGGGGATTTTGATCCTTGGGTGTTGAGGATTGTTTCTGGAGCATTTGGGGTCGTTTGGTATAGGTTTGGAGGGATTTTATGAAGCTCTCCGAAAAATCGGGCTCGACCGGACCGCGACCTGCAACTGGCTTTTAAAGCCTTTTTCGGCCACTTTTTCTGACGTTTAAAGGAACCATTGAGGTTGCCTCATGAAGCTCTACAAGCCCTTGTAAGAATATGGAGCATTGGAGGTCGTCAGAATCGGAGAAGAAGGCCGAAGAAGATGACCAGGCCGGCCGCGCGTGGGCTTCACTCGCCGAGCCTCTAGGTGGTGCGTGAGGGCGCGTGAGGTATGATTTTTGTTTGATTTTAATTTTAGAATTTTGGTAAAATTATTTTAGGAATTATCATAAAAAAATATTTTGTAAAATTTGATGTTAGATATTTTTTATGAATTTTCGAAGGTAGGAAAGGTTTAAAAATGAAGAAAAATAGGAAAAATTAAGGAAAAATAGAAATATTGATTTCTAGGGTCCCAATAGTGAATAGGAGACGATTGGTGTGTTGAAAAGAAGGATTGCACATCCTTCGAGGAGTGGCATGTTTTTCAAGACAAAATCTAAACTTTTTTAATTTGAGGTGAGTGGTTTGATTCTAGCTTTATCTTATCTTGAATGTATTTTGGAATGTGTGTAGTGAGTTCTGGTGAGTGGTTTTTCCCTCCTGAGTGTAGGATTCACATGATTGGTCCGGTTTTAATGAGCGGTTATACCCTTCTGAATCTGGGTTGTTTACAAAGGCGTTACACTTATGTATATTATGGCATCATTTGCATATTGATATATTACATCAACTAATTTTACTTTTAAAACGAGTCGATGCATGGCGTGTATTTTCATATCATCGGGGTGTCGATTTTCATGTCGTTATTGGGACAGGATGGGGTCTTCTTGAGAATGGGACAAGGTTAATCCTGGTGAACGGGTGACACAGTAGGGCACCTGATGGATTAAGTATGTCGCGGCAAGGTCAACCCTAACGATGTGCGGAATAGATTTTCCATGGCAGGTTGAGTATGTTAGGGAGATTTCTCAAGTTAAACATGTTGCATGTTGTCGTTTGTCGGTATATGCCATGCCGTATGTTGTTCATACATTGTATAAACTGTTTCATGCCATCACTTAGATGTTTTTATCATCTAACCTGGGTTATGCCCCTGGAACATTCAACGTTCCAGCCAGGGATAGCTACAAGGTCGAGGACATGGCCGATGGGGCCAGCGGTGTTTAGTGGATAGTCGTTGTACCATTTTGGAAGTGTTAGTATTTATTTTGGTTTATGTATGAACAGTTGTATGTCAACACTGTAGCATTTGATAGTTTGTATTACATATTTCGGTATGGGAATATCTTGTAAGACACTTGTGGTAGGCTACGACATTTTGATGTATTTATTCTGCTTTGTTATATCATATCTTGTTTAGTTTTAAGTCTATTGATCTTGTTAGTTAAACGAGTAAGACTAGGGTTCTCGAGTGTTTCATCTGCATGTGAAGATTGTTCTTGGAATCATCGCGGGCGTCGGCCATTGTATGTGACGGGTGTTTCATCTGCATGTGAAGATTGTTCCCATGGCACGGTGTGTGATAGACTTTAAAAAAAAAAAAGATTCTCAAGGATTCCCTTATAGTGACGCGCCCGTGTAAGGCGGGATGTTACAATTTTCATAACCATCACACTTGGGAGACATAATTAATTTCTTTCCCATTTAATTTAATGGGACCAATTTCCACCATTAATGCATGACTAATTTATTTTTTTTTTGGATTTTTTTTAATCCAACACCATCATGCCTCTCATTAAATGCTTGAAAAACTAAAATAATTTCTTTTTGTATTTAATTAAATCACCTATTTATACTTGAACAAGACTTTGCCAAGTGTCACCTTTTAAACCCATACTTGGCTCCCAAGTACTCATCTCATCCATTCATGTGGCATTTCCACATTTATTCACCAATTTAGAGAAAACATAATTATTTTCTCAAATAATTCAATATCCACCATTTTCCCTATTTTCCATAATTAAATTCTTCTATGGAATTAATTCCAAAATTACCAAGATATCCTTTGTGAATTATTAATCCCATATGTCTCCACATAGTTACAAAAGTGGGATTTAATTCACTTACTCACCTAATTCCACATAGAAATTATTTCCAATTTACTAAAATACCCTTTATTAGATTTCACTATCCATATTACCCAAAATACCCCTCTCATAGGGCACCTTCAATCTCAAGGATCTAACATCTTCTCAAGGGTATTTTTGGAAGTTTTCTTACTTCCTTTCTCATTCTCATAACACTAGGATTACTGGGTGTTACACTAAATATTAAATATTATATTTGGGCTTGAATTAGATTTGAGCCAAAATATTTTATTTAAACCTATAAAAAGATTTGGTCCATTTAATTATATTTCTAGTTGGACTAGAATAAGCCCACTTAAGATTCTAATTAAATTAGAATAATGGGCTAGCCCAATCCATTAGGGTTTTAGAAACCCTAGGATATTTCTCTATAAATATCCCTTTATGGGTTGCCCAAAATAGTAGTGAGTTTTGGTGTCGTTTTTCAAGAGTTGAAAAATGTATTGTCGTTCACTCTTCCTCGTTTCTTTTTGGCATCAATTTGAAACGTGGACATATTTTTCGGTCCATACACAAGCCACAAAAAGGAGAAGGAGTTAGCACTCCCATTCCACTCTCCTTGCCAATGGACGCGTGTTGCGTATCACGAGTTAGAGGCGGAAGCTTGGACGACTCGAATCCGTGAACGGCTCGATAATCTAAATGTTAGATTTATTTATTTGTTTGTGAATGATTTGATATTGACGTTGATCCAATCGCTAGGATCGGGGTAAGGTTCAAAATTTTTGAACTACGCTACTTGCCCCGTAGCGATCTTGCTTTACTCTCACCTGCATCACCACTTAGGGTTAGAATATTGTTAATTGAGCCAACTTATCTAACTGACGGACTCAAGTCCTAACTCTACCCAATATCCTATGTGTGTACTGGAGACTCCTCAAAACACTACTCTGATACCAATATAATAACACCCCATCTCCTAGAACTGCCTGAGAAGAGGTGTTACATAAATAAAATAAAACTAGCTGATAAACTGAAATCTGATACCATAAAGGAATATCTCAATCAACTAAAATAAGAACTTTGAGTTAACATAAACTGGAACCATAAACTCTGTCTAAAGGAAAATCCCTCAACTGAAAATTAATACTAAACTGACAAACACTATAAACTAACAAACTCCCAGACATCTTTAGTCTTGAGTGGCTCCACGTACACACACTACTGACCACTGCTACTAGACCCCACATCTGGTACTCCCTCGCTAGGACCTGGAATGGTGAAGAGTATA
Source organism: Diospyros lotus (assembly GCF_014633365.1). Taxonomy (NCBI): domain Eukaryota; kingdom Viridiplantae; phylum Streptophyta; class Magnoliopsida; order Ericales; family Ebenaceae; genus Diospyros; species Diospyros lotus. The sequence continues at coordinate 21,368,253 of NC_068342.1, forward strand.
AAGTGAGTTACAAAACTCAGCAAGTAATAAACTGGAAAGAATAACTAAAGCTGAATCAAAGAATATCGATACTAATAAATTACTTACTGAACTTGTACTGAGTATAATCACTATTTGATTGCATTCAAAGAATGTAATGCACATAAACTATAAAATAAATGCAAGTATGCAACTTTGGCTCATAGGCTCACATAATTGTAATACACACCTGACTAATTTGTGTCCTGCAAATACAAAAACTATAAGCACATACTGTGGGCAATATGCCCCTAGCCCCCTGGTAGACATCAGGTGAGCAACTCATAATTGAGATATAACTGAACTGATACTAATGGGATCTCCACGGACAAGCCGTCTGGCGCGCATAATGCAATGCTCATATAAATGCTGGCACACGATATGTAGTGCTCCATATGAAGTCATGCTCAATGCTCATACAAATATGTATGTACATAATCTCACAAAATAATGCTGATCATGTCATAATTAACTGCTAAACATGGTATATGATTTTTATCAGCTATATTGAGTTACAAAGATTCTATAATTTCTGGGTATGGGCATAGCATATTGGATTTTATCATATCTTGGCATAAAAATTTAATATTTGAATAATTGAATATTTATATTAAATTTAAGACTTGCATTAAGAATTTATTGGAAGTCATTCGGATGCCATATGATACTATTCGGATGATTGATGAAGCATAAGGAGCAATTCAAATGAAGCAACAACCCATTCAAATGAAAAAAATAGACTACAACAAGGTCATTCGAATGGCAGAAACTCATTTGAATGACAGAGAGTCATTCGAATGATAGATGATACATAACAAAGGCTATTTGGATCTGACCAAGGACTCATTTGAATGTCTCACAAATTCATTCGAATGAATTTGATAATCTTCCAAATATTGAACAGGCAGAAAACAACTCATTCGAATGCAACAGTACCCCCATTCAAATGAATGAATGAATGAAATACTCAAGGGTCATTCGAATGCTAGACTATACAAAGCAACAGCTTACTCAAATCTTCAAGGGCTCATTCGAATGACAAGAACACTCATTCAAATGACAGACTCAAAACTTCAAAAACACATACGAATGATACAATAACACATGACTCATTCAAATGACTGATACATTATAAGGGAAAAACTTACGATAACACTAAGGATTCATTCGAATGCCTCGAAACTCATTCAAATGACACAAGGCTCATTCAAATGTCTGGAATCTCATCAGAAATAAAACTCACGATAACAGAGACGATATCTTGAATAAAAAACTTAACATTACTAAACCATTATGAAAGAAATCTTGGGAGAACAATCCCAATTGATATGGAATAATATTAAGATGGATAAGTCAATCGTTTATGAAAGAAAACGCTGAAAAGAATTATGCATAGCTTATCATAACTCACTGGATAATGATATAACTAGGCCTATACATATGCATGTAAACTGATAAAAATCTAGGAACAAGAACGAAGTGTCTTGTTTAATTTGAGAACATATGCTATCATGATTCAAAGATCATATTTAAAAGAATCGCTATAAAGAATCATGCAAATCTTCTTCTTACGCTCTCTGTTCTACGCATATATATATATACACTAGAATTGATATAAATCTGAGAACTCAATGAAGAACTGGAATAATTGAATTCAAAACTGATATAAACATGTAATGGAAGGGATTACAGGAAGAATACTTGCCTTATGATCAATCGGATCAACGATTGCAACTAACTTCCCTTATGTAAGACTCACTGCTAACTCTCTTGAGCTCTTTCTCTGATCTTCCTATATGCGGCGTCAAAAGAAAATAAGGCTTATAATCTATATATAATGGCATGAGAAGCCTTAGAAGCCATCTCTCAATCTCCCACCTGAACTTGGAGACTCTTAAAACCTTCTCCTATTGGGACTAGGAGACACTTAAACTCAAAGCTTTCATACGCATGGATTCCCATTCTCAATATAACTTTAATTAAATAATTAAATTCTAATCACCATTTTCTAAATGACCCTCATGTCCTAGCATTTAATTTCCACAATAACTAACTAGAATTAAATGCTATTCTCTCAATGAAAAATCTCTAAATTGCCACATTAAAATTTAATTGGCAAATTCTCTTAATTAAACCTCAATAATTAATTAAATAATTCTAAATAAATGCTGGGCCCTCTAACGGGTCATTACAGTTTGCATAGGAGAAGTTGTTTAGCGAATCATTGAATCCAATCAAGATTTATCGAGGCAAGTTCTTCTACTTGTAATCCATTCTTATAGGAGTATGTTAGCATTCGTTCTCAATTCATTCCATATTTTTCATTTTGGTTTCCATGTTTTATCAGTATCAGTTAGCAAATACGTATATGTATATATGCGTATAACAATGAAGTTAAAGGCAAGTCTTGCATGTTTCTTTTGCATTGATTCTTCCAGATATGATCTATGATTTATCCTCATGTTGATTCTTATCGATTTGGATTTGTTTTCCCAAGATTTATTTCAGAATGGTGTAGTTTTGTTAAGATTTGAATCAGAATAGAGTCTCTGTGAGCATTTGTTCTGGGTTATTAATTTACAGATATCCGGATGTGAGCCTTCATATGCGGATGGATTTTTCCAAGTATGTGAGTAACATCCAGATAGCCTTTGTTCATATTCTGATGGTTTGATTCACATCCCGATATGTCCAGAGTTTAATTACAAGTGATATCCGAATGTCTAGTATCACATCCGGATGAGTCTTATAAGCTTGTGAGTAATATCAGGATACCTCAAGTCGTATCTAGATGCCTCCAGTGCTTGTTGAGAGTAATATCCAGATATATTGATTCATATCCGGATGAATTCCAAGTTCCTTACATATGATATCTGAATGGTCTTCGCACATCCGGATAGCTCATATCTAGATGCCTTTTTCTTCTATCCAGATAGGTCTAGCATATCTGGATCCCTCATTCCGTATCCGAATGCCTTCCTCAAAAGTTGAATTTCATATTCGAATAGTCTCCTATAGCATCCGAATGCCTTAGCGAGATATCTGAATGACCTAAATCATATCTGAATGATTCTTCTAGATATCTGAATAGCTTGCTTAGTATCCGGATAAGCTTCAGCATATCCGGATTCCCCTATTCATATCCGAATGTCTTCATATCTATTTGGATGAGTCTTTTGAAATCCAAAGGAGTCTTCCAGTGAACTTAATTTAAGTTTTTATTTAAATTAAATTATTTAATACTTCCAAATATTGAATTTTCATGCCAAGTATGATAAATCTAACAAGCCCATACCATAATACGTATTTCATAGAATCTTTGTATTCCAATATATTGAAGATCAGACGACATGTTTAGTATTTATTATGACATGGTTAGCCTTATTTTGTGAGATTATGTGCATACATCTTGGTATGAGAATTGAGCATGACTTTCTATGGAGTACTACATATCGTGTGCTAGCACGTATGTGAGTATTGCATTATGTGCGCCAGATGGCTAGTCCGCGGGGATCCCATCAGTTTCAGTTTATGTGTTGGTCGCCTAGTGACGACTAGGGGGCTAGGGGCATATTGCCCACAGTATATGTGGTTATGGCATTGGCATATGTGTTTGACATGGGTAGTGTTTTTGGGATGGTTTTGAATGGGAACGTAATCTTTGACGTGATTGTGGTGAGCCAAATTCTTGCGTTGATATGGACCCTCCCGTGTCGGGAGTGGTAACGATTGTTCCCAGGGTGTCGGGGAGATGCGTTGATGCTACCCTTTTTAAGCTAGGATTGTGTTATGCCAATGCATCGACATGATTATGTTGCCTTTAGAGAGATTGCTCTTTTCCCGTGGTATGGGTTAAGCGTTATATGTGATTCTCTTGGACTGGGACATGTTGGGATATGTCCATTGTTCATGGTCTTACATACATTCATGAAAATGTTTTGAACTCTCACTTAGATGATTTCGCATCTAATTTTGGACTATGTCTCTGGAATATTCAAACATTCCAGGTGAAAACAGCGGCACCAAAAGAAAGGAGGTTATTGAGATGTAGCCGTTGATTACATTGGAGACCCTTAGCATATATTTTGATTAAACTTGAGGTGTTTAATTGTGTTGTTGAGGGATTAATCTCTATGTATTTTGTTTTGATGATGTCATGTCAAACAATGGTACAGTTTCCATATTATAAATAAAGGAATTACGGTTATGTATCATTAAGGTTTCGATCTTGCTTCCACATTTATTGATGATGTTACCTATCTTAGCTTATTGATTTTTAAGTTTGATATGTTGTGAGGGTAGAACATGATTGTTGGGACTGACTTTTGATGAGCATATGTTGAAAAAAAAAAATTCCCAAAATCCTGGGTTAACACACGCTTTGGAAAAGCAGGGTGTTATATTCCATTTCAGTCATATTAGAACCTCAGCTTGGTATTTTCAACCTATTCTAGATGTTCTATAAGATGTATGTGTTTGGGACATGAAAAATAACTCTCTATTTTGTAGGTTATGTAGAAATGGTTAACTTTTTTCGATAAACGGTTGACTATTCTCGATCTTTTGCCTTGAGAGTGGTCAACTAGAAGTAGAAATGGTCAACTGAAGCAAGAAGCTGGTTGACTGCTACTTAAAAGTGGTTGACCAATTGGATTAGCCCAGAAACCAATTGATCGATGCATCCTAGACTGTTGATTGTTTTCGTTTTAGTGGGAGACCATCGACCTATGCTTCAGAATAGTTGACCAGTTCCTTTGAAATCCACAAACAGTCTATTATTTTAGGCACTGGCAGACACTGTTTTGGGTCCTTTCGATTAATATTTAAATGCAATGAGATTGCATTATGACAAAACAGATTGGAGCTCATGATATGAGATATCAAGGGTCCAAAATGATACATATTATGATTTTTAAAAGAAAAATGCGTCATATGATTCAATGAGATTGAATGGATGATTCTGGACTTAGTACAATGTGATTCTATTGTTGAATGGATGAATGTTGCAAGTATTTGTTGAAATGATTTGTAATAATTTTCATTCATTTGGGATTATAATGAGACATAAGTCTTCTTGTATTTTCATTTATGTCTTAGAAAATGTAATGTACATTAGTTTATGTAAAATGAAGATGAAGCCATCAAGAGTTGGTGACTCAAAGGAGCAAGAAGGCTGAGAGAGAGATTTTGTGCACATGAGATATGTTTTGTATGTATGTCTCGATAAATGCTATTAATTAAGTTCAAAGGCTCAGATTTAATTAATAAGCATAAAGTCCATGATCATCCTGTTTATTTATATGCATGAGTTTGCTATGTATAAGATGCTTGATGGAAAACTTAAATGCATGTGCAAAATGAGACCTTAGAAATAAAGACCGGCATCTTCCCAAAAAAGAATTGTGCAAAAAATTAATATTAGATTAAAATGGTAAATAAGATTTGTCGTGGCCCTTCATCGTTATAGGTGATCGTCACTCAATTGGGTGCCTCTCGCCGCCCAAAGGTGGGAGAGTGCATTTCATGAGAGTATGTCGATGCCTATCTAAAGCATGAGGTGTGAAAGGCAAGAGTTTCCTTCTCAAATATGTGGGTATCCCAAGAAACCTCCAAAGCATTGTAGGGTATTCATGTAGGAGAGAACTCGATCACCCACTACGAGTCCCTCTAATGATTCGTGTTTTTCACTTCGGAAGTGTGGAATTCAAAAAAATAAGTGGGAGCTACTGTTCGGTTAGAGATCGAGAGTAAATGGTAATGTAAGATAAAATCAACTAATAATCATTTATTTATTTTATGTAGGATTTTTCAAAATGACAAACTCATCAAACCTAATCTCGCACATATTGGACATAAATGTTTTAACTCGACCTAACTTTAAGGATTGGTTTCGAAACTTAAAAATTGTTTTAAGTATGGAGAAAATTGATGGGGTTTTGTCAATAGTTGTCCCTACTTCACTTTTGGAAGGCTGTAGTGAAGAGAAGCGTGCCACATGGGAAGAGATAAAGGAGTAGGACTTGAGAGTGAGGAACCATATTTTGGCCTCCATGAGTAATGAGCTACGACATCAACATGAGTACATAACTAATGTGACCAGTATGATTACGAATCTGTAGGAGCTCTATGGAGAGTAAAGTAGAACAACTAGATATGAGATATCTAAACAACTATTCAGATCCAAAATGACAGAGGGCACAAATGTAGGGAACCATATCCTTAAAATGATTAATTTGATTGGTTAGATGGACATTTCAAAATTCTAAATGGATGTGGACTTGCAAATAGACCTCATCCTTCAGTCGATTCTAGAATCTTTCTCCCCTTTCATTTTGAATTTTATTATGAACATGATTATTTGCATGCTTCTTGAATTGTTAAACATGTTAACAACAGCTAATCCCAGATCAAGGCAAAGAGCAAAGAAGGAGTTCTCGCTATTACTTCCTCTTCCATAACTTCTAAAAGAAAGATAGGTTCTTTCAAGAAAAAGAAAGTGGGGTTGAAGAGGGACATAGCCAAGCCAAAGACCAAGGATCAAGGGAAAAGTGTTTCCACTGCTAGGAAGATGGGCATTGGAAAAGGAATTGCCCAATGTATTTCCATAGCTTGATAGTTAAGCAACCTGAGAACCAAGAAATAGGTATATCTTATTTCCTTGTCAATGAGATGATCAATGTGATTAGTCATTTACGCATCTCATGGATACTTGATTCATGTGCAACTTCTCATATTTGTGTTTTCATGTAGGACCTCGAGAGGAGCAGGCTGCTTGAGAAGTAGGAAGTTGTCATATAAATGGGAAATGGGGATCTTGTAGAGCCATTAGCTATAGGGATAACATTTGTAACTCTTCATTCTGGGCATGTATTAACTTTAAAAGACTCTTTATATTTACCTGATGTTTTTTGGAATATAGTGTTCATTCTTAGACTTGTAAAGGATGGTTATGAACTTTCTTTTCCTAATTATGTATGCCATATTCATTATCGTAATGAGGTTGTTGGCATGGGAATCATGGTGAATGGTCTTTATATATTAGATTTGCACGAAAATGTTAAACAAAGGGATGTAAATGCAACATCCACAAGCAGCGGGAAGCATTCTCTAGGTGACGATGTTGACCTAAAACAATTATGGCATCTTAGACTAGGCTATATTAATGAGAGAAGGATTAATGAATTGGCCAAAAAATGATTAATTGATCTAGTAGGTTCTGAACCAGTGCGAACTTGTGAATCTTGTCATCTTAGAAAAATGGCAAAATCACCCTTTATGAGACAAAGTGTGAGAGCCAACAAATTGTTGGGGTTAATCCACACAAATATTTATGGTCCATTTTTTTGTCATGGAAAGAGATGGTTATAACTACTTCATAACATTTACTAATGATTTGTCATGGTATGGTTATGTGTACTTGATGAAGTACAAGTCTAAAACCTTTAAAAGTTCAAAAAGTTTAAGGCTGAAATGGAGAATCAGACTGGAAAGAGTATTAAAATACTTTGATCAGATTGAGGTGGGGAATACTTGAGTACAAAATTTCATGACTACCTCAAGGCCCACGACATAATATCCCAGTTAACTCCTCATGCAACTCCATAGTTGAATGGTGTTTTTGAGAGAAGAAATTGTACCTTTTTGGTGAATAGGAACAACAACTATTGAAGTATCAATGCAAGGATTTAACCGGTTTTCAAAAACATTTTCCGAAAACACAAATAAGGTAACGAAAAAAAAACGTCAAATCAACTTGCAATACCTATTTCCAATGTCCATATGCAAAAGATAAAACCATTCCATAGGGGGTTTAGTAAATATACCTCACAGCAATTTGAAGGTTGATGAAGGGGTTGGAAACCACCGATGACAGCAACACCTTACTCCCAAATAGCTCCCAAATGAATCCTTTGGTTAGATCAAACCAACCCCCCAAAAATAGGGGGCTTAATTAGTCCACGCTCCTAGGGATGGATAAATCCCTCAACTCACTCTATGTGATAACCAAAGAAAGTGAGGGAGATTAGGCTGAAAAAGTGTTCAAAATAAAGGTTTTCTCAACACTTAATAGTCTTACTATTAAATGGAAATAACTACTCTAGCAATGAGAACAAGAAGTAATGGAGAAAATGGGCTAGGGTTCTGGAGAATGAAGAAGAAAACAAGAAAGGCTGAGAGAAAACATTACAACAACTGCAAGGCATTCATTCTTCTCGTTCTTCTTCTTCCCATCTTATGTATGGAACATACAAAACCTTAGAATGACCCAAGAAAGGGAAAAAGGACAAGGGACCAAGAAGAGGAAAGAGAGAGAAAGGGAGACATGCCTAGGACACACGTCATCCTTTCCTCATCTTCTTTTTGTCTGCCTTTACAACGCATCCTCCTTTCCATTACAGATATAACAAATCGATCGACGATTCATGACCCTTTGCAATAGAATTGGTTGACAGTTCCAAAGGAAATGTTAACTGATTGGCTTGACTGGTCGACAGAATCGGTCAACAACCTTGAGGGCTATGGATGGTTTTTCCTCCCATTCGACCAAGTTTCCATAAATTGTATCTAGGCCCGTCATTAACACTTAATGACTCTTTCACCATCATATGATGAAACCGAGCTTCCCGTTAACTCTTAACGGCATGCCTGTCAACTCTTGACATTTTCTCCATATTAATTTAATCATTGAACTCGATCCATTAACTCTTAACGATGATGTCATTAACTCTTAATGGCAATTTCATGTTTAATTGCTTGGTCATCCACCGCACCAGAATATGCGTGTGTCCTTCTAGATTTACTACTAAGTAGCAATCAAGACACATCAAACTCTTTGACGTTGACCAAACATTTAAGTTTACAACAAGACAACTAGCATTATATTAAGATGATCCTACTAGTAGTGAAGTCTTACTTCAAAATATAACCTATTTGGGCTTTCGATTCCCATATACTATAATCCCTCCATCAATTAACATCCCGATCGAGTGAGAGTCATGGACTAATCAAACTCACCAACTCAATAATTATGCCAAAATTAGTGTGGTGAGATTGAGATGACACATTGAAACTCCTTCTGACAATAGAACATTTTCCAATCAAGTGTACCTTGGTCAGGGGTTTCCTCAATTAGAACCACCATTGATTACATAGGATACCCCATGCTGGAGGTCAACGAATCTCATTACCAATCACTTGCCTCCATTGCCACTGCATAGGGACCACAAAGTGCATCTCCCACCTAGTAACTAGATGGTTCTTAGCAACAACAAATCCCTGACACAAACATACAAGACAACTATGTTGCCTCCAGTCTAAAGATCAATAACACAATCGAAGCCTATGATAGATCATAGATCCTCTCAACCATGTGATCTATCAAGTGCATCACATTTAGTAGATATTCCACTAACACCTACTGTAATGCCCCAATTTTCAATTACACAATGAAGCAATAAGATATTCATTATATGCTAATAATGATCTCGGGCGTTATTTAAAATCCTTTATCAACGGAAGCAAGGATTGAACCTGAGTAGTTAAATATCTAGGATTTCCATAATGTCACCTTAAGTCAAGTCCATAGAATAAACACACACACATGCGTCCTCATAACAGTTGTCCTGTCTCTCACAAATTCCAAAAATACATCTCACACCCTTACAGAGTTACAAAAGCTTCATACATGCATCCATACATTTTGTAATCTAAGTATCATAACCGCTATTTACAATACAATAGTCATGCTACAACATCATATAAAATGTTTCAAGAAGGGTTAAACAAAACATCCACCACTTCCTCGCCACTTGCTTGAGCTTGCACCTATAGCACCTGACACTTCTGTTATACTTGGGATGTTGAATATCCCAGGGGTATGAAACACCTGAGTTAGATAATTAAATCTAAGTGAGTGACTCAAAAAAGGAGAGTACATGCGTGCAAATGCAATAATGCCATTATGAAATCCACCCCTATGGTAGCAATGCCAAGGTGTTGCAATCACCCCCGCGGTCATCATAGTCACTCTTAGCTCACCGTAAGAGCATAAGATCTTCCATGATGTTCCAACAACTAGCCACAGTCACCACAATGAACATGATGTATGACAAAGAAGAAGTAATATGCATAAACCAAGGGAAAAATGACATGTAAGCCATAAAAGCATGATATGCAAGTCAACAACCATACACAAGTGAAGCAACAAATGCTCAAGGTGTCACCAAAACATACAGGAACCACTCACCTTGACTAATTACTGTTAGTGTAGGTGTTAGTGTAGGTGCTCTAAACCCAATCAGATTGGGCATGTTGTACACTAACAATTGTAATCATGTTATTATTTGAATAAGGAGTTATTCAAATTCACAAGAAGTCATTCTATTAGTTTCTTGTTATTATTGTAATAACAGAATGAAACTAGATAGAAGTCCATATGATGTATACTGTGAATAATCTATAAAGATGTGAGATGATGCATCACAGTTTCTAGACATCCTTAAACGTCCCAAGTCGTAGCAATGTCAAGAATGGACATTGACAATTGCGGTAAGACTTGTATGTGCTATGTTTTTGCTATGTGATAGCAATGGGGGTCTCACACCCATAGGCATGGGGATGCCTAGACAAGTACATAGGTGATCAATGTTGGAGAACGTGTCACTGGACATGACTCGCCATGAGAATCCATTTTGGTTATATGTTGATGGTATTCTCATACGAGATGGGTGTAACTAATCCTTGGACCTGAGGTTGTCACGGTCATCTCATAAGAAGACCGATATGCTTTGACATCGTTTCGATGGGCCTAGATAAAGGCTGCATCTGGGCGATTGTTGGGCATATCGTGAGGCTTATGGAGATGGGTGCATAACCAAGATGGGACTCGTCTATCCCTTGATAGAGGATGATGTATCTAAGGCGCCTTCGGTGGATATTCACTTTAAATCCATGGCCATGGTAAAAGAGATCAATAAGGAGTTATTGATTTACTTTCTATTAAGTGAAGATATCCAGAAGACCGAAGAAAACTCATGTGATTGTTATCAAGCAACACATCGCCATACTTGAGATCACATAAGATACATTGACGAGAGGATCGAATTACACGGTAACCATGCTCGTGAAAGGTTATTTGCGGATTATGAATCCTTCTGAATAATTGGGTAGGAATGATGCCTTGCTAGAGGCCAATCTTGTCTTATGTGTTTGTACCGACACATTGCAACATATTTGGAAGCCTAATGAGTCATACGCAATAGGCATGGTCCCTGGCTTAAACCAGGAGAGTGGACATATAGTTAAGCGGGACACTTCGGCAAGAAGTTTTGCCGTCGTAGGTTCTCATGGAAAAAGAACAAATAGACGTAATGACGTCGATATGACGAGGAGTCGTCATAATGGAAAGAGTTTCCTAAAATTGGCAATTGATTAAATTAGGAAGGAGTTTCTAATTTAATAATTTTCTATTTGTTGGAGTGGCAAATAGGAAATAAAATATATTTGGGCTTAAGTTAATATTTGGACTAAATTAGATTTGGGCCAAATATTAAATTAAAGATTATATTTGGACTAAATTGGATTTGGGCCAAATATTAAAATAAATATTATATTTGGACTAAATTAGATTTCGACCAAATATTAAATATTATATTTGGACCAAATTAGATTTGGGCCAAATGTTAAATAAAATATATTTGGGCTTGAATTATATTTGGGCCATAATATTTTATTTAACCTATAAAAGGATTAGGCCATTTAATTATATTTCTAGTTGGACTAGAATAAGCCCACTTAATATTCTAAATGAAATTAGAATTAATGGGCTAGCCCAATCCATTAGGGTTTTAGAAACCCTAGGATATTTCATTATAAATATCCTTTTATAGATTGCCCATCATTGAAGGGTTTTTGGTGACGTTTTTCAAGAGTTGAAAAACGTATTGCTGTTCACTCTTCCCGTTTCTTTTGGCATCGATTTGAAACGTGGGTGTTCTTTTATCGTCCATACACAAGCCGCGCAAAGGAGAAAAAGCTAGCACTCCTATTCCGCTCTCCTTACCAACGGACGCGTGCCGCGTATCATGAGTTAGAGGCCAGACGCTTGGACGGCTCGAATCCGCGAACGACTCGATAATCTAAAGGTTAGATTTATTTATTTGTTTGTGAATGATTTAATTTCGACGTTGATCCAATCGCCGGGATCGGGGTAAGTTCGAAATTTTGAACTACGCTGTTTACCCCGTAGCGATCATGCTTTACTTTCAATTACCTTAGGAAGCACAATTTACAATGAGCGGTATGGGTTTTCTCATAGTTTTTCTTACTGTTTGGCATGAACTTCGAGAAAGATCCGAAAACTCTGTCGAGGCTCATTCTTCCTCATTTCTCCATCGATTTTCTCCTTTCTTTTTGTAGAATTCTCCCATCTTTCTCAAGAATAAGACCTTACCCCTTCGTTTCCCTCAATTTGACAAAGATTCTCCTTAAAATGTTTGGAATGGTTTGTAATGAACTTAAGCCCCTATTTATAGACTTTTCTAACCAACCACATGTCGCCACCTAGCGAGGTCATCGTGAGAGTTTAAATCCTATCTCCAAGTGGCCAATGAATGCTTGCCACATGTCCTTAGGGATAAATTTTGGAGACTTTTGCAAACTTAAAGGCTAAGTTGAAAGTAAAGCAAGATCGCTACGGGGCAAGCAGCGTAGTTCAAAAATTTTAAACTTTACCCCGATCCTTGCGATTGGATCAACATCAAAATCAAATCATTCACAAACAAATAAATAAATCTAACCTTTAGATTATCGAGTCGTTCCCGGATTCGAGCCGTCCAAGTGTCCGGCCTCTAACTCGTGATACGCAGCACGCATCCGTTGGTAAGGAGAGCGGAATAGGAGTGCTAGCTCCTTCTCCATTGCGCGGCTTGTGTATGGAAGAAAAAAGAACGCCCTCGTTTCGTATTGATGCTAAGAGAAACGGGGAAGAGTGAACGGCAATGTGTTTTTCAACTCTTGAAAAATGACACCAAAATTCTCTCTTTTTTTTCTCTTATATTTTGGGCAACCCATAAAGGGTATTTATAAGGAAATATCCTAGGGTTTCTAAAACCCTAATGGATTGGGCTAGCCCATTAATTCTAATTTAATTAGAATCTTATGTGGGCTTATTCTAGTCCAACTAGAAATATAATTAAATGGCCCAAATCCTTTTATAAGTTTAAATAAAATATTTTGGCCCAAATCTAATTCAAGCCCAAATATATTTTATTTAATATTTAGTCCAAATCTAATTTGGTCCAAATATAATATTTAATATTTGGCCTAAATCCAATTTAGTCCAAATATAATATTTATTTTAATATTTGGCCCAAATCCAATTTAGTCCAAATATAATATTTAATTTAATATTTGGCTCAAATCCAATTTAGTTCAAATATAATATTTAATTTAATATTTGACCCAAATCTAATTTAGTTCAAATATTAACTTAAGCCCAAATATATTTTATTTCCTATTTGCCACTCCAACAAATAGAAAATTATTAAATTAGAAACTCCTTCCTAATTTAATTAATTGCCATTTTAGGAAACTCTTTCCATTATGACGATCCCTCGCCATATCGACGTCATTACGTCTATTTGTTCTTTTTCCGTGAGAACCTACGACGACATAACTTCTTATTGAAGTGTCCCACTTAACCATACGTCCACTCTCTTGGTTTAAGCCAAGGACCATGCCTATTGCATATGACTCATTAGGCTTCTGAATATGTTGGCAATGTGTCGGTATAAACACATAAGACAAGATTGGCCTCTAGCAAGGCATCATGCCTACCCAATTATTCAGAAGGATTCATAATCTGCAAATAACCTTTCACGAGTATGGTTACAGTGTAATTCGATCCTCTCGTTAATGTATCTTATGTGATCTCAAGTATGGCGATGTGTTGTTTGATAAGATTCACATAAGTTTTCTTCGGTCTTCTGGATATCTTCACTTAATAGAAAGTAAATCAATAACTCCTTATTGATCTCTTTTACCATGGCCATAGATTTAAAGTGAATATTCACTGAAGGCGCCTTAGATACATCATCCTCTATCAAGGGATAGACAAGTCCCATCTTGGTTATACACCCATCTCCATAGCCTCACGATATACCCAACGATCGCCCACGTGTAGCCTTTATCTAAGCCCATCGAAATGATGTCAAAGCATACCAGTCTTCTTATGAGAGGACCATGACAACCTCAGGTCCAAGGATTAGTTACATCCATCTCGTATGAGAATTCCATCCACATATAATCAAAATGGATTCTCATGGTGAGTCATGTCTAGTGACACGTTCTACAACATTGGTCACCTATGTACTTGTCTAGGCATCCCCATGCTTATGGGTGTGAGACCCCCATTGCTATCACATAGCAAAAACATAGCACATACAAGTCTTACCGCAATTGTCAATGTCCATTCTTGACAGTGCTACGACTTGGGACGTTTAATGATGTCTAGAAACTGTGATGTATCATCTCACATCTTTATAGATTAATCACAGTATACATCATATGAACTTCTATCTAGTTTCATTCGATTATTACAATAATAACAAGAAACTAATAAAATGACTTCTTGTGAATTTGAACAACTCTTTATTCAAATAATAAACATGATTACAACTGTCAGTGTACAATATGCCCAATCTAATTAGGTCTAGAGCACCTATACTAACAAAGTAACCTTTTCTTGGCCAATCACGGGATGCCACCTTAGGGGATCATTATGAACCATCATGTGATCTTATCTTTTGTTCCAAATGACCAATGGATGTTTTCCTTGTGTCCTTGAGGATAAGGTTTGGAGAATTTGGAGGCTAAGTAATCTTGGAGGCTAAGTAAAAGACTTGGAGAAGACTTGGGGAAGACTTTGAGAAGACTTGGACTTTAAGCAAAGACTTAGAGAATACTTGGAGAAGACTTAGAGCAAAGACTTGGACTTGGACTTCAAAACGATTCAAATCTCCATTTGATTTGAGTTTGAAATCCAAGATAATTTGAAGAGATATTTTAAGGTTCCAACAAATGACGCTTTGGCTCAAACTTTTCACGTAATTGCACTTAGACCCTTTGCAACTGGGTCCCCGAACCATTTTTAATTGCAATTTTTGGTCCTCAAAAAATGGACTTTTTACGCCAGTACCCTAAGGTTTTAGATAAATTACACTTTTACCCTAACTTCAATATTTATGATTTTGCCTCTGGTTCAGAAACTAAATTTTTCCCTCAAGGCTTCCACAATCCCTTGAAATTCCCTATTTCCTCAAGTGTTAGAACCTAATAACCTCAGGTATTACATCACATTTGAGTTTGAAAATCTGGGATGTTACACCTACCCACATGTATACTACATCCATCTCATGGATTATGGCATGTGACTCACTATCCTTTATCATTAGTTTCTCATACTAATCAAAGGTAGTATCCCATGTTTCAATTTGTACTCGACTAATCATACTCCCCTTCTAAGAAGTCTAAGGATTGGGAATTAACCTTAATGTAATACTCGGTATTATATGGTGTTGGAAAAATAAAAATTTTAGTGATTTTAAAGGACCTTGGGTGGTTTGGAGAGCCCAAAAAGTGAGTTATGAGGAATTAATTAATAAAAATTATCAAATCAATAGTAAGAAATGCCTCAGGACTTGGATGTCTAGGGAAGAGGACGAGATTGGTGAGCACCTCAAGGTGAGGCTAATGACGCTAAAAACAATCAGACCGAGAATAGTTTATGTATAAGCCCAAATGGTTGTCTAAACCGAATGGTCATAAGGGACCTTTGGGAAGTTGAGAGGACCCTAAGGATGGTCCGATTTTGTGAGTGAGGCAACCCTGAAGTGCTTTCAGACTGAGAAAAGATCTTATACGGGCACGTGGACAAAATCGATCTTTATCAAGTAAATACCGGCTATTAATTTTGAAGAAATTAAGATATTGTGTGACTCGATGATAATTAATTAAGGCTTGGAGGGCCCAAGTGAAATTAATTAATTCCTAAGTGGAATTATGAAGATTCTTAAGTGACATTATGAGAATTAAGAGGGTTAAATGTGTAATATATTATATATATATGTGTGTGTGTGTGTGTGCGCACCCATATGAATGGCTCGAGGGCCAAGTTTTAAATAGTGACCCATTTAAATATGAGATTAGTTCTTGCAAATGGCAAAGAAGGACCGAGAGTAGAGGAGAGAAATGAGATCGAGGCTGGTAGTTGGCTGGCCTGAAGCGTCGATTAGTGGCCGGAGGCGTGAGTAGCAGCCATGGTCGTGGAGTCATTGGTGGCTAGAAGCAGCGGTAGCGTAGGGGGCTACCATGGCCGACGACGAAGATGTGTGGTGTCGTGAGAGGTGGCTGGTGGTGTAGGCGCGGTGAGTAAAGGAAGCGACGGTCAGCCATGGCAGAGGTGTTGCACGCAGGTCGGAGGCCGATTGTCGTGGTTGTAGTGGCTAACGGTTGAGGGGTTAGCAGTGGCAGGGCTAGCTAGACGATACTGGTGCGTAGGTGTTGTGTGCATGAAGAAGCAGAGAAGAAGAAGCGAAGACAAAAAGAAAAAAAAATCTGGAAAAAGGAAAAAATTGGGGAAAATATGGGAAAAAATTTCAAAAAATTAGGAAAAATTCTGGAAATAAATTTGGGGCTTGAAGGGCATGCCAGAGCCTCAAAAATGGGATTTTGGGCGCAAGATGGCAGCAAGGGAGGCGACGCCAATGTGGGCGTTTGATCGAATTTTCTCCTTCAGATTGTTTGAGATAAATAAATTATTTATTTTTGAAATATTCACATTTTGTGAGATGATGTAGAATAATGTAATGTAAAGTGATGGTTGGATTATGCCTATGGTTGGGGTTGTATGGAAGTTGTTGTCGAGTGATTTTTATGGTGTATATAAAAAATAAAGGCCCTAGTTTAATGTCTGATTATAGGGTTTCTATGTGATTGTGCCTAGGTTCTACTAAGTAGGCAGTAATCCTAGTAGAGTTCAAAGTTCGAGCTAGGAGTTCTTGTCCGTGGCAAAGAAAAGGCTTCAAGCCAGGTAAGGGATGACCCTAGTGGTGGGCAGCCTTGCGAATGTTTAGTAAAAATGATAAATATATGTTATGTGAAGTTGTTTGTTGTGTATGTTTTATACATGGTTTAGTGGAGTTCTATGGCCATGGGAGAGACTAGATGCATGCTAGGAGTAATTTGGGAGGTTAATGCCTCGATCGTGTTGGTTCGGAGGGCAGTGATGCCTCTCCATTCATGCATACTTACTTGTCATTACATCTCATATATTATCTTGTTTACATTTATTTGCACCCTTACTGAGTCATTATGATTCATGAGGTTTTACCTCATGTTGTAAATGTTGCAAGTCTAGATGCAAGCATGGATGATGTCGGGAAGATGATGTGGTGACTTGTGGTGTTGCTGAAGGATCATCCCGAGGAAACATAGTGTGCAACGGAAGCGGTTTTAAAAAAAAAAACTTTCCTCGTATTGATTAGAATCTAGGAAACTTACTTCTCCTACGGATTACCGGACGGAATGAAGCGATAGGAGGAGGATGAACGGGAGCTTCTTCGCGTGGTGGAGATGACGGCTGTCCTGCAATCCTTCGGCTCCTTCGCATCAGAACTTGAACGGTCTCTTTTGATCTTCCGGGGTATGACTCAAAATCGTGGCCTCTCTTTTAGTGAAGAAGAGTAAAATCCCTTGGATGAAAAAACAACCAAAGAGAGAATATATATAGGAAGAACCCTAGGGTTAAAACCCTAGTGGGCCAAACGCTAATGGGCCAAGTTCATTTAATTAATTTTCTAATTGGGTTAGCCCAATTAATTAAAACTAATGAACTATTATTTTATTTTAGCCCAATTAATTATGGACCATTCTGAATAAAATAATTCTCTCTCAATGTAATTCACCCAACAAGCCAAATGTATTAAATAATACATGAGTTATATCGAGCTACCCCGGGGACCAAAAGACAAATTATTCACGACTACTAAAATGACCAAAATATCCCTGCTGCCTAGTAGCTATATTTTGTCATT
This sequence comes from Diospyros lotus, assembly GCF_014633365.1. NCBI lineage: Eukaryota > Viridiplantae > Streptophyta > Magnoliopsida > Ericales > Ebenaceae > Diospyros > Diospyros lotus. The sequence goes on from NC_068342.1 coordinate 21,386,363, forward strand.
CTAAGTGTTCCAACTATTACCATATGGTAACACTGACCCCATGAATAATTTTGCATATGCAATGTCTTTGACCTATTAGTGTAATGACGAAAATACCCCTCTGCGTAACACCCATCATTTAGAAAGGAATAATGTACTAACACCTCTCTAAATGGTTTCGACCATCCTTAGATCACTAGTCCAATAATCCGTGACTACTCGAATGTACTTGCTTATCACTAGGAGCTACCCAGAAGCACACACTCTTAAGTCACGTTCCCAGGGCCCTGGATTATTTGATTATTCTCGGACAATCACAAGGGGGTGAATCACAGAAACTATCTTGTATTAGTCTGTCTTAGCTAATTAGAAACCATACTCCCAACTCAAAAGGTTATTGATCTTTGATAGACCTCACCTACAGTGAATCTAAGAATATAGCTCTAGGTTTACTAGACCACCAACTAATACTCAAGTATTAGAGTACTCGTCCACGTAGTAGCAGTGATAGACTAGCTCCATGATAATTAGTACTTTGTCATTAGCTTCTATCACAGGTCCACTCTACGCATTCCAAATGCGCTTGTGCAATTAGAGTAAACGGACTGTTTACTGGCTAAGGCAAGCCATCCTCCATTAGGATCTATTGCACAATGATCTTATCATGATAAAATGCCCAGTTCTATCAAAAGATCAAGAGTAATATTTTCTTGCTTATTAAGTACCCATGATTCATGCCTAACTGTGAAGAACGACCCATCACATGAATCACTTACTTAATAGCATGGACACTTTTCCAACAATTAAATGCAAACAATATATGTGCCATAAACTGAGTAAAAGAAACATCATTACCATAAATTAAACAAAACGTGTCTTTAGGGCATACATTTCCAACAGTTGCTTGACTTTGTATGTTGTATTTATGATCCTGTATGTATTCTTGAGTGTGAATGTAGATGTTGTTGGATACCAGAGGGCATTTAGTTGGTTGTAATCAGCATTGTGTAAATGTGATTATGAGATTTATTGTTGTATATGGCTTGGGTTTGGTGGAGCCAAGCTTGGGATTGTATAAGGACCGGGATAGAATTTCTCATAAATCCCCAATACTCAGTAGATTTTTGATATGTTATTTTGTTCCTAGATCACCTTTGGCTTGTTGTGGGACGAGCTAAAGAAAGGTGAAACTCACTTTGGTTTCAGGTCTCGTCCGCTGTGCTTCTTTTTATTATTTGGGACCGATTCCTCGAGTGGAGCGAAAAGAAGGACGAAGCCTAGTCCCCACCTAGGGCATTTCTCGTTGAAACATAGTTCGTCTTTTCATTAATGGTTAGTTGTGTGAGTAATCCGGTTGATTATTCACTGGGGGTGCCCGTACGTGGGAGCGAGTTGTCACACATAAGATATCCATAATGCAAAAGTCCTATGTCACATATTCTTAACACTTAAGTATAAGACATTCAATAAGAAATCTAGAGACTCATTTATATATAATGATTGAAGAGTTATGAATGAAGATATGACCTTGAAATACAAAAACATATTTTATTACATTTGCAAGAATTACATTCTTAGTCCCATTATTACAATTGCTAGATGCCATCTAAATCTTGCATTAGGGCACTAATACTAACAATCTCTCACTTGCACTAATGTTCATTTACAAGCTACAGGTCCTCATTGCATCGTCGCCTAGTATCTGGTACCCATCTTCTCATGATGGTGATCAAGATGGCTATATGAGAGTGCTTTAGTCAGTGGGTCCGCGACATTCTCTAATGATGCGATCTTCTGCAACTGCACGTCTCGATATGCTACAATCCCTCGGATTAAATGTGTAACGACCCATTAGAGGGCCCGGTATTTATTCAAGAATGATTTAATTAATTGTTGAAGTATTTGATTAAGCGATTTTGCTAATTAATTATTTAATGTGGCAATTTAGAGATTTTGAAGGAATAGAACAACATTTATTTCTTTTTAATGTTGGAGTTAAAGGAATTTTCCAAGGTGGCAATTTAGATTTTTAATTGAGAGAATAATATTTAAATAGCATTTAAATGGAATTTATTTCGTGGAAATTAAATGCAAGGGCATGAAGGTAATTTTGGAGTTTTATTATTTGAGAGTGTTAATAATAAATTTTTGTATTATTATTAATCAAGTGAGATTATGTATTTAAAGAAGAATGAGAATCCATGTATGAGATGGATTTGGATTAAGAGTCTCCTAGTCCCAACAGGAGAAGGTTTTGAGAGTCTCCAAGTTCAATTGGGAGATGGATTCCAAGTTATAAAAGGAAAGAGATCTAGGACTTTATTGTTAGTGTAGGTGCTCTAGACCCAATCAGATTGGGCATGTTGTATACTGACAATTGTAATCATGTTATTATTTGAATAAAGAGTTATTCAAATTCACAAGAAGTCATTGTATTAGTTTCTTGTTAGTATTGTAATAACCGAACGAAACTAGATAGAAGTCCATATGATGTATACTGTGAATAATCTATAAAGATGTGAGATGATGCATCACAGTTTCTAGACATCCTTAAACGTCCCAAGTCGTAGCAATGTCAAGAATAGACATTGACAATTGCGGTAAGACTTGTATGTGCTATGTTTTTGCTATGTGATAGCAATGGGGGTCTCACACCCATAGGCATGGGGATGCCTAGACAAGTACATAGGTGATCAATGTTGGAGAACGTGTCACTGGACATGACTCGCCATGAGAATCCATTTTGGTTATATGTTGATGGTATTCTCATACGAGATGGGTGTAACTAATCCTTGGACCTGAGGTTGTCACGGTCATCTCATAAGAAGACCAATATGCTTTGACATCGTTTCGATGGGCCTAGATAAAGGCTGCACCTGGGCGATCGTTGGGCATATCGTGAGGCTTATGGAGATGGGTGCATAACCAAGATGGGACTCGTCTATCCATTGATAGAGGATGATGTATCTAAGGCGCGTTCGGTGGATATTCACTTTAAATCCATGGCCATGGTAAAAGAAATAAATAAGGAGTTATTGATTTACTTTCTATTAAGTGAAGATATCCAGAAGACCGAAGAAAACTCATGTGATCATTATCAAGCAACACATCGCCATACTTGAGATCACATAAGATACATTGACGAAAGGATCGAATTACACGGTAACCATGCTCGTGAAAGGTTGTTTGCGGATTATGAATCCTTCGAATAATTGGGTAGGCATGATGCCTTGCTAGAGGTCAATCTTGTCTTATGTGTTTGTACCAACACATTGCCAACATATTCGGAAGCCTAATGAGTTATACGCAATAGGCACGGTCCCTGGCTTAAACCAGGAGAGTGGACGTATGGTTAAGTGGGACATTTCGGCAAGAAGTTTTGCCATCATAGGTTCTCATGGAAAAAGAACAAATAGACGTAATGACGTCGATATGACGAGGAGTCATCATAATGGAAAGAGTTTCCTAAAAAAGACAATTAATTAAATTAGGAAGGAGTTTCTAATTTAATAATTTTCTATTTGTTAGAGTGGCAAATAGGAAATAAAATATATTTGGGCTTAAGTTAATATTTGGACTAAATTAGATTTGAGCCAAATATTAAATTAAATATTATATTTGGACTAAATTGGATTTGGGCTAAATATTAAAATAAATATTATATTTAGACTAAATTAGATTTGGGCCAAATATTAAATATTATATTTGGACCAAATTAGATTTGGGCCAAATATTAAATAAAAATAAAATATTATGAATCCTACTAATAAATATTTATTTTAATATTTGGCCCAAATCCAATTTAGTCCAAATATAATATTTAATTTAATATTTGGCCCAAATCTAATTTAGTCCAAATATTAACTTAAGCCCAAATATATTTTATTTCGTATTTGCCACTCCAACAAATAGAAAATTATTAAATTAGAAACTCCTTCCTAATTTAATTAATTGTTATTTTTAGGAAACTCTTTCCATTATGACGACTCATCGTCATATCGATGTCATTACGGCTATTTGTTCTTTTTCTGTGAGAACCTACGACAGCAAAACTTCTTGCCGAAGTGTCTCACTTAACCATACGTCCACTCTCCTGGTTTAAGCCAGGGACTGTGCCTATTACGTATGACTCATTAGGCTTCCGAATATGTTGGCAATGTGTCGATACAAACACATAAGACAAGATTGGCCTCTAGCAAGGCATCATGCCTACCCAATTATTCAGAAGGATTCATAATCCGCAAATAACCTTTCACAAGTATGGTTACCGTGTAATTCGATTCTCTCGTCAATGTATCTTATGTGATCTCAAGTATGGCGATGTGTTGCTTGATAACGATCACATGAGTTTTCTTCGGTCTTCTGGATATCTTCACTTAATAGAAAGTAAATCAATAACTCCTTATTGATCTCTTTTACCATGGCCATGGATTTAAAGTGAATATCCACCGAATGCACCTTAGATACATCATCCTCTATCAAGGGATAGACGAGTCCCATCTTGGTTATGCACCCATCTCCATAAGCCTCACGATATGCCCAACGATCGCCCACGTGCAGCCTTTATCTAGGCCCATCGAAACGATGTCAAAGCATATCGGTCTTCTTATGAGATAACCGTGACAACCTCAGGTCCAAGGATTAGTTACACCCATCTCGTATGAGGATACCATCAACATATAACCAAAATGGATTCTCAAGGTGAGTCATGTCCAGTGACACGTTCTACAACATTGGTCACCTATGTACTTGTCTAGGCATCCCCATGCCTATGGGTGTGAGACCCCCATTGCTATCACATAGCAAAAACATAGCACATACAAGTCTTACCGCAATTGTTAATGTCCATTCTTAACATTGCTACGACTTGGGACGTTTAATGATGTCTAGAAACTGTGATGCATCATCTCACATCTTTATAGATTAATCACAGTATACATCATATGGACTTCTATCTAGTTTCATTCGATTATTACAATAATAACAAGAAACTAATAGAATGACTTCTTGTGAATTTAAATAACTCCTTATTTAAATAATAACATGATTACAATTGTCAGTGTACAACATGCCCAATCTGATTGGGTCTAGAGCACCTACACTAATAGTCAGTGTATCCGGATAAGCCTTCTTCATATCCGGATGTCTTTCATCATATCCGAATATCCTTCCTGATATCCTGATGACTTTTCCAGAAATCCAATTTAGCTTCCAGTGAGTCCTAATTCAAGTTTAATTCAATTAATGTATTCAATACCTTCCAACATTGAATTCATAAGCCAGAACATGGCAAGTTAATCATACCCATACCCTAAATCACAGTTCATTGAATCTTTGTATTCTAATATATAGATGAAGATCATATCATGTTCAGCATTATTACAACATGATCAGCATTATTTTGTGAGATTATGTGCATACATTTTGGTATGAGCATTGAGTATGACTTTATATGGAGGACTACATATCGTGTGCTAGCATTTATGTGAGCATTGCATTGCATTATGCATGCCAGGCGGCTTGTCCGCGGGGATCCCATCAGTTTCAGTTTCAACTCAGTTTATGAGTTGCTCGCCTGGTGGCAACTAGGGGGCTAGGGGCTTTACCCACAGTATGTGCTTACAGTTTTTATGTATGCAGGTTTTAGTTCAGACAGGTATGTATTATCAGATTAAGTGGGCCTATGAGCTAAAGTTGCATACCTGCATTTAGTTTACAGTTTATGTACATTACATTTTTATGAATGTAATCAGACAGTGATTATACAGTACAAGTTCAGTCAGTTATTTATCAGTATCGATATTCTTCGATTCAGCTTCAGTATTCTTTCCAGCTTATTACTTGCTGAGCTTTTGTAGCTCACCTTGTACTCTTCACCCCTCTAGGTTCTAGCAGGGGAGTATCAGATGTGGGGCCTAGCAGCAGTGTTCAGTAGTGTGTGTACGTGGAGCTGCTCAAGATAAAAGATGTCTGGGAGTTTGTTGAGTTCTATAGAGTTTTCTCAGATTAGATCTATTTTATATTTCAGTTGAGGGATTGTCCCTTAGACAGAGTTTATGGTTTGTAGTCTGTATTAACTTAGAGTTTTTATTCCAGTTGATTGAGATGTTCAGTCATGGTATCAGATTTTAGTTTATCAGCCAGTTTATTTTATTATCCCCAGTAGCACCTCTTCTCGGTCAGTTCTAGGAGAGGTGGTGTTACAGTATTGGTATTAGAGCGGTGTTTTGAGGAGTCTCCCGTACACACATAGGATATTGGGTAGAGTTAGGACTTGTGTTCGTCAGTTAGATATGTTGCCCCAATTAGCAGTATTCTAACCCTAAGTGGTGATGCAAGAAGATGAGTAATAAAAGAAGACGACCTCGTACTCGCAGTGAGGCTACTTCTATTCCAGATGAGGTTCCAGTATCCATACCAGGCTCACCAGGAGAGTGTAGTCGTGATCTACGGCAGGGAATAGCCGAGATGTGAAGTATGTTAGTAGGATTGATGAGGGTAATAGATACCCTAGTTACTAATCAGGTAAGGGAATTACAAGTTCCCAAAGAAGTATGGGGTAGTAGAGGCGATAAGTGATAGCATGCATATTTATGCTATATTTTGGCATTTCACCTCAATCTTATTACGCCATTTGAAGTAATTTTTGCTGATCTTTCATTGTTTCTATTTTATTATATTTCAAATCATCCTTACACTATTTTCTATCTTACTTCTATAGATCCAAGCTTGCCTAACTTTAGGGAATATTGGATGAGCTAGAGAAACAGCTGGAAAAGACTTGAAGGGACTCATCTAAAGGAGCTTGGGCTCACTTTAAAGGAGCAGATTTGGGCTCACTTACCTCTCTTTTTGTTTCTTTTCTTTTCTGTTGGGCTAGGCCCAACCCTAGCCTTTCTAGCCTTTTCTTTTCTTAGCCATGTATTTAAGGCCTCTTAGCTCTTATTTTCGAGATATATAGAGATTAGGGGAGAGGAGAGAAAGGGGGGAGATTCTGCTGTTTTCTGGTTGTTAGCAATTTTCTGTTTTCCCCATTTTTGTCTTCATTTTTGTCTTCCTTGCTGTAATGGAAGGCTAGAGCTATTGTAACCGGTTGTGTATCTTGAACCCATGTGGAATCCGAGTCCCGGATGAGTTGCAAAAACCTAGTTTGTTATTTGTTTCTTATTCATTTCCATTTGGTTTAGTTTGAGTAGATTTTTGAATGCATGGATTCATTTTCTGTTAAATGCTTAAGAGAGCAGAATGTTGTAGCCGGTTGGTATAACATCTCGAAAATGAATATAATGTGCTTGAATGGTTGTTCTTGCATAGCTCCGGATAGGTTGAATAGAGAGTGAATGGTTGCATTTTGTTTATAAGAGATTTCTGTATTCATTTTGTTATTCCAATCATTCCAATCCTTGGACGGTTGTTGGGGATGCTTTAAGTTTGATGTCTGAAAATTAAAATATCTAACAAACCAAGATTTATAGGTTGGATGAGGAAGATTTCACATAGGGGACTGGCCGGCTATCGAACCACTCCAGAATTAGAGATCTATGTTTGCATCTCTTCTCTAGTTTGCAGCAAAGTGCACCCTAGGTCATCTCTCACAAGGAGCCTCACTTTCTTCTACCAACAAAGGAGAACCAACATAACCAACGGTTTGTTTAGGGGGGGGTTTTTGACAGAAAACTAATTGGCAAAACAGAAAGATAAAGATGGATGAAAAATCAGTAAAAGATATGCAACCGGCTGTGTATTTGTCTCCTATGTGAAATCTTCCTCGTCCAACCTATATACCTTGGCTTGCTAGATGTTTTGATGTCCGGATAACAAACTCAAAGCATCCCCAACAACCGTCCAAGGATTAGACTGATTGGAACAACAAAATGAATACAGAAATCTCTTGTAAACAAAATGCAGCCATTCACTCTCTATTTAACCTATCCGAACCTATGCAAGAACAACCGTTCAAGCACATAATATTCATTTCCTAGATGTTATACCAACCGGCTATAACATTCTGCTCTCTTAAGCATTTAACAGAAAATGAAACCATGCAAATTCACACAAACCTGCCATGAACTCCATGCATTCATAAATCTGCCCAAACTAAACCAAATAGAAATGAATAAGAAACAAACAACAAACCAGATTCTTGTAGCTCATCCGGGACTCAAATTCCACATGGATTCAAGACACACAACCGGTTACAAATGCTCTAGCCTATCATTATAGCAAGGAAAACAAAATGGAACAAAAGATGTAGAAAACAGAAAAATGCTACAACAACAAAAACGGGCAGAATCCTCTCTATTTTCTCCTCTCTTTCTATCTCATGATATTCTGAAAATTAATGCTAAGAGGCCTTAAATACATGGCCAAGAAAGGAAAGGCTAGGGAGGCTAGGGTTGGGCCTAGCCAAACAGAAAACAAGTGAGCCCAAAACAGCACAATGAGTAGCCCAAGTCTGCTCCTTGAAAGTAGGCCCAAGCTCATCCAATATTCCCTAAAGCCTGGATCCATAGAGTAGAGGTAAGATAGAAAATAGTGCAAGGTCAATTTGAAGCATAATAAAATAGAAACAATGAAATATCAGCAAAAATTGCTTCAAATGGCCTAATAAGAATGAGGTGAAATGCCAAAATATGGTATAAATATGCATGCTATCAGGGACAAATACACAACTGGTTGCATTTTACTTACTGATTTTCATCCATCTTGGTGTTTTCTATTTTGTTATTTAGTTTTTTGTCAACCCCCCCCCCTAAACAAACTATTATTTGTATTGGTTCTCCTTGTTGGTAGAAGAAGGTGAGGCTCCTTGTGAGAGACGACCTAGGGTGCACTTTGCTGCAAACTAGAGAAGAGAAGAGAAGAGATATATATATATAGATACTAATTCTGGAGTGGTTCGACAGCCGGCCAATAAGCCAGTCACTCCAACAACTCCAGTTGTGGAGGCAGATATAGGGAGTTAGCTATTAATAGATTTCATGGCCTTCCGACCACCAGTGTTCTAGGGAGGCACAAATGCAGCAGCAGTTGAGAATTGGATGTTATCGATTGTACAGACGATCGTCGAGTGCGACTTAGCACATTTTTATTCAGATGTGATGCCAAGAGATGGTGGAAGACCACTTGCCAAAGGTTTGCTAATCAAGAACCCACATAGGTTGAATTCCAGTAAGTATTCAATGACGCTTATTATTCAGCATAGGTCAAGGACCAGAAAGTTTTTGAGTTCGTTGAGTTGGTGTAAGGTACCAAGACAGTGGCCCGAGGTGAGACAGAGTTTTTAGCCTTGACTATATAGGCCTTAGAGTTGGTGTCCACTAAAGCTAAGAAGGTTACTAAATTTCAGAGAGGATTGCGTGTTGATATTTTCCATGCTTTTGGAAGAGCTTAGAGTGGATTATGCCATGATAGTTTAGTGACCATATGCTATTGAGAGAGACAGTAATGAGTGGAAAATGACACAAGCAGCTAAGAAGGGAGCAGGTATATGATAAGAAATTATTTGGAGACTTAGAAATTCTTGATGTTAAGAATTTTGATTTGATCCTTGGCATGGATTGATTGTCACGGCATTATGCAAGAGTTGACCATCGATAGAAAATTATTGACTTTGATCTACCTTGACAGCCGGTTCAGATATAGAGGAGTCAAGCCTATGGCTATGATTCCTATGATCCTAGTGATGAAAGTAGAGAAGCTGATGCGTGATGGATATGAACCTTACCTAGCTTTTGTTACCTTAGATGAGCGAAGCAAGAGGAAGTTGTTTGAGGTGCCAGTAGTACGAGATTTCTCAGATGTTTCCTTGATGAATTACCAGGATTACCTCATCGGAGAGGAGCAGGGTTTACTATTGAGTTATTACCTGGTACACAGCCTATCTCTAAGGCTCCATATCGAATGGCACCTAATGAGCTAAAAGAGTTGATGACCCAGTTAGAAGAATTAATAGAGAAAGGGTTTTATCCAACCCAGTTCATCTTTATAAGGCGCACCAGAATAGTTTGTGAGGAAGAAAGACGGATCTTTAGGGTTTTTCATAGATTGTTGCTAACTGAATCAGGTGACAGTGAAGAATAAGTGTCATTTACCTCGAGTGGATGACTTATTAGACTAGTTGCGAGAAGTTAAAGTGTTATCAAAGATAGATTTGAGATTAGAATACCACCAGGTGCGAGTTAGAGATGATGATATTCAAAACGACTGCTTTCAGGACTCGCTATGGACACTATGAGTTTGTGGTGATGCCATTTGGGTTAACGAATGCTCCAGATGTTTTCATGGATTGAATGAATCGAGTTCTAATTACTCAACTAATGTAGAGGAGCATACAGAGCATCTTACTTTGGTACTATAGAGGCTTAGAGAAGAGCAATTGTACGCCAAGTTCAGCAAGTGTGAGTTGGCTCACTCAGATTGGATTTTTAAGTCATGTGATGTCTAGAGATGATATTTCAGTGGATCCATATAAGACTAAAGCAGTTATGGATTGGCCAAGGCCGACGACAGTGACAGAGATACGTAGTTTTCTAGGTCTTGCAGGATATTATAGGTGATTCATTGAGAGATTTGTTCATTTATCTTCCCCTATGACTAAGATAACAAGGAAATGAGAGAAGTTGAAATGGAATGACGCATGTGAACATGCTTTCCAAGAATTAAAGCAGAAGTTGACCACCGTACCAGTCTTAGCTATACCAAGAAGTTGAGAGAAATATTCCATTTATAGTGATGCCTCCCATTTAGGATTGGGATGCGTATTGATGTAAGAAGGTTGAGTTAATGCTTATGCTTCCAAATAATTAAAGAAACACGAGGTGAACTACCCTACTCATGATTTAGAGTTGACAGCGACAGTATTTGCATTAAAGATATGAAGACACTATTTATATGGTGAGAAGATTGAGATTTATACAGATCATAAGAGTTTACATTATCTTCTATCCCAGAAAGAATTGAACAAGAGGCAAAGATGTTGGGTCGAGTTATTTAAGGACTTTGACTGTGAGATTCTATACCATCCAGGAAAGGCCAATGTGGTAGCCGATGTTTTGAGTCGGCGAGGAGCTTCTATGCTTACGATGATGGTTCAAGAATGGAAGTTATTGGAGAAATTAAGTGTTTTATCTATTTCAGCCCTAGAAGATAGATCAGTTTGTGAGTTGTGCTTACATGAGAATACAACCCAAGTTATTTGATTTAATCAAGGACCAACAAATCAAAAGACGAGAAGTTGGCTCAGATTTTAACAGATATCGGGAAATTTTCTCCTTTGGGATATATTCTACGGAGTGATGGTATACTTTTATTTCAGGGATGTATTTGTATACCCGATGATGGAAATCTTAAGCAAGAGATTTTGAATGAAGCACACAAGAGTCATTACACTATTCATCCAAGTGTTGCGAAAATGCACCAGGACCTTAAGCGTCAGCATTAGAGTGGTATGAAGAAAGATGTGGCTAAATATGTTTTGCAGTGTTCAGTATGCCAGCAAATAAAAGCGAAACATCAGAAACCTGCAAGTTTATTATTTCCATTACCTATTCTAGAGTGGAAGTGGGATAATTTTGCCATGGAGTTTGTGATGGGTTTTACCCAGGATGACTAGAGGCTATGATGCTATATGGGTGATTGTTGATGGTTTGACTAAATCAGCCCATTTTCTGCCTATCAAGAAGACTTATCCATTGAATAGATTTGCAAGAATTTATATTGAGGAGATCGTGACACGGTGTTCCATCCAGCATTGTATCAGATCAAGATCCTCATTTTAGTTATATTTTTGGGGAGCTTTGCATGAGGCAGTGGGATCTCAGTTGAAGTTTATACAGTATTTCATCTACCGACAAATAGCCAGTCAGAGAGGACTATTAGGAGTCTCGAGAACATGTTGAGAGCTTATGTTCTAGATTTCCAAGGTAGTTGGGATGAGTATCCACCTTTGGTAGAATTTGTGTACAATAATAGTTTCCACTCAAGTATTGGAATGTCACCCTATGAGGCTTTGTATGGGTGACTATGTCGATCACATATGTTGGGAAGAGATTGGTGATAGGGTTTTATTATGTCTTGAAATTATTGAGTAGACATCAGAAAAGATCCGAGTGATCAAAGTTAGAATGAAAACAACCCAAGACAAATAGAAAAGTTATATAGATAAGAGACGATGAGACCTTGAGTTTGAGGTAGGCGACCATGTTTGGTTGAGAGTCATGCCTATTAAAGGTGTGCTAAGATTTGGCGTAACAGGGAAGCTTAGTCCCCGTTACATTGGTTCGTTTGAGATTTTGAGATGGATAAGGACTTTGGCATATGAGTTAGCTTTGCCATCTTAGTTGTCCTATGTTCATATCGTGTTTCACGTTTCGATGCTAAGAAAGTATGTGCTAGATCCTTAGCATGTGATTGATTTTCAGAACCTTGAAATTAGAAAGATGTGTCTTATGAAGAGATGCTTACCAGTATTCTAGAGCGAAAAGAAAAAATTTTGAGGAATCGATCAATTCCTCTCCTGAAAAGTGCAATGGCAACGACACTAGTTAGAAGAGGCGACATGAGAATAAGAAGAAGAGATGAGGAGTTTTTACCCCTCGTTGTTTGAGTAACCAAGTACGAATTTGGAGGACCAAATTCTTTTAAGGAGGGGAGAAATTGTAACGACCCATTAGAGGGCCCGGTATTTATTCAAGAATGATTTAATTAATTGTTGAAGTATTTGATTAAGTGATTTTGCCAATTAATTATTTAATGTGGCAATTTAGAGATTTTGAAGGAAAAGAACAACATTTATTTCTTTTTAATGTTGGAGTTAAAAGGAATTTTCCAAGGTGGCAATTTAGATTTTTAATTGAGAGAATAGTATTTAAATAGCATTTAAATGGAATTTATTTTGTGGAAATTAAATGCAAGGGCATGAAGGTAATTTTGGAGTTTTATTATTTGAGAGTGTTAATAATAAATTTTTGTATTATTATTAATCAAGTGAGATTATGTATTTAAAGAAGAATGAGAATCCATGTATGAGATGGATTTGGATTAAGAGTCTCCTAGTCCCAATAAGAGAAGGTTTTGAGAGTCTCCAAGTTCAATTGGGAGATGGATTCCAAGTTATAAAAGGAAAGAGATCTAGGACTTTATGTCTATATATAGAGTCCATTAGTTTAGGTTTTCTTCACGCCGTGTGAAGAACAGAAAGGCCAAGAGATAGTAGAGGCTTGCTAGAGTCTTCAGGATCGCTCCAGGGTTCGATCAGAGAGTTCTATCAGGTAAGTATTCTTCTTGTAATCCTTTCCATTACAGGTTCATATCAGTTTTGATTTCAGATTATTCCAGTTCTTCGTTGTCGTTTTCAGATTTATATCAGTAAGTAGAGGCGTATATATATATATGCGTATAACAGTGAAGTTATGAGTAAGTTCTATTACTCCTTATCCATTTTGGATTGCCAGTTCTATTAATCTTTATCCATTTTGGATTGCAAGTTTTATTAATCCTTATCAATTTTGGATTGCAAGTTCCATTAATCCTTATCCATTTTGGATTGCAAGTTCTATTAATCCTCATCCATTTTGGATTGGAAGTTCTATTAATTCTCATCCATTTTGGATTGCAAGTTCTATTAATCCTTATCCATTTTGGATTGCAAGTTCTATTAATCCTCATCCATTTTGGATTGCAAGTTCCATTAATCCTTATTCATTTTGGATTTCAAGTTCTATTAATCCTTATCTATTTTGGATTCCAAGTTCCATTAATCCTTATCCATTTTGGATTTCAAGTTCTATTAATTCTCATCCATTTTGGATTGCAAGTTCCATTAATCATTATCCATTTTGGATTGCAAGTTCTATTAATCCTCATCCATTTTGGATTGCAAGTTCCATTAATCCTGATCCATTTTGGATTGCAAGTTCCATTAATCCTTATCCATTTTGGATTGCAAGTTTTATTAATCCTTATCCATTTTGGATTGTAAGTTCTATTACTCTTAGTTCTAATTTCCGGATACCTTGTATCGTATCCGGATGTATCTAAAGTTTTTCGAATATGATATCCGGATGGTTTGTTTATACATCCGGAAAGGTCAAGATAATATCTGGATGTCTTGCCTGATATCCAAATGCCTCCCTCAAAAGTTAAATTTTTCATTCGAATAGTCCCCAGTTATATCCGAATGCATCAGTGAGATATCCGAATGACCTGAATCATATCCGGATGTCCTAGTTCATATCCAAATACTTCCCAACATATCCGAATAGCTTCTGCTTTGAATGTCAGTGTATCCGGATGAGCCTTCTTCATATCCGGATGTCTTTCATCATATCCGGATATCCTTCCTGATATCCTAATGACTTTTCCAGAAATCCAATTTAGTTTCCAGTGAGTCCTAATTCAAGTTTAATTCAATTAATGTATTCAATACCTTCCAACATTGAATTCATAAGCCAGAACATGACAAGTTAATCATACCCATACCCTAAATCACAGTTCATTGCATTTTTGTATTCTAATATATAGATGAAGATCATATCATGTTCAGCATTATTATAACATGATCAACATTATTTTATGAGATTATGTGCATACATTTTGGTATGAGCATTGAGCATGACTTTATATGGAGTACTACATATCGTGTACTAGCATTTATGTGAGCATTGCATTGCATTATGCGCGCCAGGCGGCTTGTCCGCGAGGATCCCATCAGTTTCAATTTCAAATCAGTTTATGAGTTGCTCGCCTGGTGGCAACCAGGGGGTTAGGGGCTTTGCCCACAGTATGTGCTTACAGTTTTTATGTATGCAGGCTTCAGTTCAGACAGGTATGTATTATCAGATTAAGTGGGCCTATGAGCCAAAGTTGCATACCTGGATTTAGTTTACAGTTTATGTGCATTACATTTTTATGAATGCAATCAGACAGTGATTATACAGTACAAGTTCAGTCAGTTATTTATCAGTATCGATATTCTTCGATTCAGCTTCAGTATTCTTTCCAGCTTATTACTTGCTGAGCTTTTGTATCTCACCTTGTACTCTTCACCCCTCCAGGTTCTAGCAGGGGAGTATCAGATGTGGGGCCTAGCAGCAGTGTTCAGTAGTGTGTGTACGTGGAGCCGCTCAAGATGAAAGATGTCTGGGAGTTTGTTGAGTTCTATAGAGTTTTCTCAGATTAGATCTATTTTATATTTCAGTTGAGGGATTGTCCCTTAGACAGAGTTTATGGTTTGTAGTCTGTATTGACTTAGAGTTTTTATTCCAGTTGATTGAGATGTTCAGTCATGGTATCAGATTTCAGTTTATCAGCCAGTTTATTTTATTATCCCTAGTAGCACCTCTTTTCGGTCAGTTCTAGGAGAAGGGGTGTTACAAAATAGAAGCGTCGCTCAATGTGTTTAGATTTCTGGTGAGACCTGGGCTCCCTTGCTTGTGCAATGGCTCTATTGTTGTCGCAATATAGGGATATTGGCAACTCAATGGACAGGACCACTTCAAGTTCAGCAATAAAATTCATGATCCAAATACCCTTTTTTATAGCATCGCATGCCGCAACATATTTAGCTTCTGTAGTGGACTTCATAGTTATTTCTTGCTTAGAACTGTTCTAGCTAACTGCCCTTCTATTACAGACAAATACAAACTCAGATGTAAACTTTATATCATCCATGTCAGATTGGAAATTTGAATAAGTGAACCCGTCAACACGGAATTCACCCTTTCCATACACTAGTAACAAATCCTTAGTCCTTCTCAAGTACTTAAAGATACACTTTACTGTCGTTTAGTGTTCCAAACTTAGATTGGACTGATATCTGCTAGTAAACAGTCACAACATGTTCAATATCTGGTCTAATACATACCATGGCATACATGAGACTCCTTACAACCAAGGCATAAGGGATCTTTTCAATGCTTTCTCTCTCTTCGGGTGTCTTGGGAGACATCTCCTTGGCAAGATGAATTCAATGCCTGAAAGGCATAAAACTTTCTTAAAATTTTCCATGCTAAACCTCTTTAGCACCTTTTCTATATACAGGCTTTGGGAGAGACCTATTAATCTTATTGTTATATCTCTATAGACGCAGATTGCCAAGATATAGGTCACATCTCCTATATCCTTCATGGAGAATTTATTGGACAACTATAATTTTATTGACATCAACATGCTAATTATGATGCCCTGCTCCTACCCACGGGTGCCACAAGTGAATAATCGACTGGAATACTCACACGCCAGGACAAAAATGAAAAAATGGAATATGTTTCTAAGAGAAACACCCTAGGTGGAAACTAGGCTTCATCCCTCCCTTCGTTTCACTCAAGGATTTAGGTAAAGGAAAATCGAGAAATTTTCATGAGAAATTAAACTTGAAATCCTTAGTGAGCGTTACCCTTCTTTTAGGGGTGTCAAAAAAATATCCAAAAATCGGTGAACCAGACCAAACCAGACCGAACTGTGCCTTTTGGATTGGTTCTATGGTTCAATGGTTAGATTCTGATTTTAAAAAATTAAGAACCGATATATTTGGTTTGGTTACTTTTTTTTTTTTTTTTCAAACCATGGTTCGAATCGAACCGAAACCAATATTATACTTATATATATTATAATTTTTTGGGTATATATATATACACATACGCATAAATAGTATCACTTCCTAGGAAACTAGCGAAATTCATGAATTCTTTTATTTCTAGACTTTTATGCGCTATTGCTATACTAAATGGTAGATGTAATTTCATTTGATGTGGTAGTCTACGAATTATTTTTTTCTACTTTTACTTCAAGACTTAAAGCATTAATGAAGTTATGGGTTTATTTTAAATAACAAATTTGTTTGTAATTTAATATTTTACGAAAATATTTAGAAGCTAAATGTTAATTAGATAGAACCGAAACTGAACAGAAACCAGTTCGTTGTGACGGATTGGTCATGGTTTAGTTTTATATATGTAATGGTTCTATTATGGTTCTTATTTTTTCAAAATCGTTAAAAATGGTTCGGTTACTAGATTCTTATAAAAAAGGACCAATCCTAACCATTGACACTCTTACCTCATTTGGCTTAAACCGAAGAGCCGAGGATGACTTGCCCAGGACCCGATCGAAACCAACACTAACTACTCGCTTTGCTTTCCCAAGACTTACGGCCTCTTGGCCGAATATCAAAAAGATATTCATAAAGAAGAATTTTAATTGGGCATCAATTTTTGCTTCATAAAATATCCAAATGCGATAATGCCTAGAGGAAATTGAAACTTGGCCTTCTTTAACAAGCCCATTTTCTTATATCCATAAATCCAAAAAAAATCCAGTTTAAATGTCCTTTTTGTAAAAATTTGCCAAATTTACTTTAGCCCATTTTTGGAATTTTTTCAAAAATACTTCAAATTTTTCCTTAATTTAGAAAATATCTTTAAAGCCCAAATCCATCATTTTTTCCCCATAATTTCCCAAAAATTAGAATTTTTTGCCAATATTACCCAAAAATTCCTTTATCTTGAAAATTCATCTAGAGCCCAAAATTATTCCAAAATGGCCCCAAAATTCTCAAAATTTAAGAAAAATGGGTCGGTGGGGCCTATTGGCATGCCCTAGGCCTGCATTGGGCTCAGCCACATGTTGGTCGCGCCCGTGCAGGCTCGCGCACACCCACACCCACTGTGTCTCATCCTTTAATTTTTTTTTATTTTTTTTTGCTTTAGGCTCTTTAGCCCAAATTTTTCAGAATTATACACAATAAACATACTTCAATAAACCTCCCTAGTCTCCACAAAATAAGGCTTAAACAACCCTCATAATGATTATACAACATGCATCAAAAATAAAAATACAAGTCCAAGCTTTAAACTTCAACTAGTCTTAAACTACCATTACAAAAGTATCTTGGCGCCTTCTTCATGGATCATGCATACATTAACCCTACAAGACTCCATTTCTCTTTTGATTTTCCACACCTACAAGTGAGGTAAAAAAGTCATGAGCCAAAGCTCAATAAGGGTGCAATGCAAAGTAAATATGAGCATAAATATTCATGAAATACAAGATTATGCATATGTGGATGGTCTTCTTTTCCCTAACAACCATCCTCGGTTGAGGCAATAACCTACAATTTTCCTCCCAATGTTCTAGTCATCCTTATGGCCAAAGGTCCCACTAGTACACAAAGAATGCATGTATACTTACAAACACCATGAAATTTTAGAACAAATACTTACAAAGCATGCATGGCCACCCTCTCATAGGGCCATCCCTTACCTTAAAATATTTTTTTTTAGAAGCTTCCAAGCTTTTTCTTCAAAGAGAGATTCTTGCCAAAATCCTTCTCACCTCCTAAGGAGAGATTCTTAAAATATTACACTTCCAAAACTTTAATAGGCTAAAAGATGAAGAGAAGAATGAAGACTTACCTTGCTTCCCTTCTTCTTCCTTTCTTCCCTTTTCTTTCTTCTAACTTGGGAGAACTTGAACTTAACATTCTCTTTTCAATTTATATCAACTCTTAATCTATGCTGAGCTTCTAAAATAAATATTGTCCATTGATTTAACTTTATAAGAGAAAATCCCAACCTTCCAAATTAACACAATCCATGCCATTTAAAACACTTAATCTCAACCCTTGATTAAAAAATAAAGATTAAATCTCTACTATCCAAAGAAACACAATCGATGCCATTAAAATATTTAATCTCAAACCTTTATTAAAGAAATGGAGATTAAATCTCCGCCATATAAAGAAGCACAATCCATGCCGATTGAAGGCTTGAATACAAGTCATTAGATCTTCTCCTATCTTACTTCCAAGAACTGGCATTTTCAAGATTTATTTAATCTTGACTAATTTCACCCATCACTTGGGTGACAATTTACCCTTTCTTTTTGCATTCAATAAATCTCACATTTTCACACATTAATGAGAGACTAATATAATTTTATTTAGAATTTTCTTTAAACTCCACAATCATTACTCCCATAAATGCTAGAATGACTATTTCTCTTTTATTTTTTATTTAAATAAATCCTTCCATTCTCTTGGACAAGAGTTTGTTAAGTGTCACTTTTAGACACTTGGCTCCCAAGCCTCCATCTTAGCCATCTATTATTTCTCTAATTTCTCCATAAATTCAATAGCAAAATAGAAAATTCCACAGATAATAAATCCCATAATGGAATTATTTTTCAAATTACCAATTTACCCTTAATGAAAATATTATCCATTTTACTAAATTGCCCTCCCAAGGCACATTTAGTTCCATTTATCCATTTTTCTCCTCAAGGGCATTTTTGAAAATTCTCATAAATCTTCATTCTTATTTTATTCTTTATTATTTTATAACTCTTGTAACATCGGGTGTTACACCAATGTCATTCTTCATTAAGAGGATGTCATCCACATACAAGATCATGAAGGCTCGTGCGCTCTCACTGACTTTCTTGTATATATAAGGTTTATTCAGATTTCTAATGAAACCAAACTCTTTGATCTCATTATCAAAGAAAATGTTCCAAGACCTTGAGGCTTGCCTAAGACCATAGAGGGATCTCTTAAGCTTGCACACCTGATTTGCTTTGGAAGACTCAAAATCATTTTTTCTGTTCCATGAATATATCTTCCTCAAGATAACCATTCAGGAACACCATTTTGACATTCATTTGCAGAATCTCATAATCGTAGTGTGCTGATATGGCTAGCATCGTTTTGATGGACTTGACCATCATGACTGGCAAAAACGTCTTCTCATAGTCAGTACCTTGTTTTTGACGATATCCTTTCACCACCAGTCGTGCTTTGAAGGTTTGACCTTCCCATCAGGACTAATCTTTCTCTTGTAGATCCATTTGCACCCTATAGAAACTATTCCCTCAGGTGGATCTATTAGAGCCTAGACTTGGTTGGAATACATAAATTCCATTTTCCACTACATAGCCTTCAGCCATTTCTTAGAGTCGATGTCCGACATCGCCTCTTCGTAGTTAGTAAGGTTAACATCTTAACCGTTACCTCCATACAAGAATGCTTCCTATATCTCCTCCATTATGAATCCATATCTTTTGGAGAACGAGATACTCTACTAGATCTACATGCCTCAGTGGAATGACAGTACTAGGATCTGCTTCTTCTGGATTGGTTTCTTTATTAAGCTCAAGTTGTGATTCAAAAGACACCTCTTCTACCTCTACTTTCTTCACTATGCCGCCTTCCTGAAGAAATGCTTTCTCCAAGAACATGGCATGCCTACTAACCAACACTCTTTGACCACTGAAAAAGTAGAAATAGTATCATGTGCAATGCTCATGATACCCCACAAATTCCATCTTATTTGTCTTGAGTTTCTTTATATAAGTAGGAAAACCCCATATCCTAACATGCTTAAGACTAACTTGCCTTCCAGTCCATATCTCATATGGTGTACTCTTGATAGATTTACTTAGAGCCCTGTTATGGAGATAAATTGTTGTGTTTAAAGCATAGCCTCGCAATGATAATGGTAGATCGATAAAGGCAATCATTAATCGTACCATGTCCAACAAGGTACGACTTCTTCTCTTAGAAACACCATTCAACTATGGAGCTGTAAGAGGAGTTAACTGCGATATGATGCCATTGGCTTTGAGGTATTCATTAAACTTCGTACTCAAGTATTCTCCACCTCGATCTGATTGAAGTATCTTAATACTCTTTTTGGTATGGTTCTCTACTTCACCCTTAAACTCTTTGAACTATTCAAAGGATTCAGATTTATATTTCATCAAGTACACATAACCATACAATGATAGATCATCAGTAAAGGTTAAGAAGTAGTGATAACCACCTCTCGCCATTACAGAGAACGATCCACATACATTTGTGTGGATTAACCCTAATACTTCACTAGCTCTCCCACTTTGTCCAACAAAGGGTGACTTAGCCATTTTTTCAATGAGATAGGATTTGCAAGTTGGCCCCAGTTCTGAACCTAGTGGATGGAACATTTACATTCCTCTATCTGACACTCTCATGTAACTCAAATATATAATGACCATTCACCATAATTTCCCATGCCAACTATATGATTACCATAATGAATATGACATGCATGCATTAGAAGTAAAAGAAAGTTCACAATCGTCTCTTAAAAGTCTTGGAATGGACACTACAATCTGGAAAGCATTAGGAAAATATAAAAAATCTTTTAAAGTTAATACATGCCCAGAATTAAGAGCAATAGAAGTTGTTTCTATAACTAATGGCTCCATAAGAGCTCAATTCCCCACTTTGAGAACAACTTTTTGCTTCCCAAGCAACCTACTTTCCTCGAGATCCTACAAGCAAACACATATATGAAAAGTTGCACCTGAATCAAGAATCCAAGAGATGGGAGAATGACCAATCGCATTGATCATCGCAATAACATATAAGGAAGGTATACTTGAACCCTGGTTCTTAGACCAGTTGACCTTCCAGCTGGCGAGATACTTTAGGCAGTTCCTCTTCCAATGCCCATCTTTCTGGCAGTGGAAACACTTTCCCCTTAATCCCTTCTCTTTGTGTTCACCCTTGGAGACTTGCCTCTTTGGCCCGAGCTTCTTCTTCTTAGTGGAAGAACTTTTCTTCCTCCTAGAAGATCTTGAGGATGAGGCTATCACAAGAACTCCTTACCTCTTTCCTATGATCTGGGCTTTGGTAGTTGTGAACATATTTAACAACTCTATATAGGAGCAGGCATTCAAGTTTGTTCATGTTAAAATTTAAAATGAACGGGGTGAAAGATTATGGGAGTGACTGAAGGATAAGGTCAATTTGCAACTTAGCATCCATGTAGAATTCTAACACTTTAAGTTAACCAATCAAATTGATCATCTTAAGCATGTGGTCTCCCACATTAGTGCCTTCTACCATCTTGGCTTTGAACAGTTGCTTGGACATCTCATATCTCACTGTTCGGCTATGTTCCCTATAGAGCTCTTACAGATTCACAATCATGCTACGAGCATCATCCATGAGCTCATGCTAATGACGGAGCTCATTGGGCATAGACACCAAGATATACATCCTAGCCCTCAAGTCGTTCTTTCTCATCTCTTCCCATGTAGCCCATTCTTCGTCACCAAAGCCCTTATGAAGAGTTGCAGGGACATGTCTATCCAAGACATCAAGAATTTTCTCCATTCCCAAAACTAGTTTTAGGTTACGAAGCCAATCTTTGAAGTTAGGTCTAGTTAAAGTGTTTTTGTGCAAACGACTGCGATAGGGTTTAAAAGTGCCATTTTTGAAAATGTTGTAAAAAATAAATAAACGATTGTTGGTTTGATTAATCTTGCATATCCATTTAGTTTTGATCTCAAACCAAATGGTACCTCCCACTCAATTTTTTGAATCCCACACTTCCCAAGTGGAAAACGCAAATCCCTAAGGGGACTCGTGGCGGGTGATCGAGTTCTCTCCTATATGAATACCCCTTAACACTTTGGTGGTATGTTGGGATGCGTACATATTTGAGTAAGAAACTCTTGACTATCACATCTTGTGTGAGGTTCAATTTACTGATCCATATGCCACTTATCCATCAACATTTTGGTGGTATGTTGGAGAGTGACATACATAGACGATACCCACCGTCTTAGCTAATGATCCACTTGGAACGTCTATGGCCTCAATGCTTTGGTGGTATGTTGGCCATATCCGTCAGGGGTAACCAACAACATCTAATGCTTCAATAGGAAACTCAACTGACTCTCATGAAATGAGCCCTCAACGCTTTTGTGGTATATTGGGTACACCCAATCAAGCGACGAATGTAACACCCCCTTCTCCTAGAACATCTCAATAACCTAAAATAAAAACTCTAAGTCAACATAAACTAAAAACCATAAACTGTGTCTAAGGGACAATCCCTCAACTAAAGTATAAAATAACCCTAACTGACAAGACACTATAAATTAACAAACTCCCAGACATCTTTTATCTTGAGCGACTCCACGTACACATACTACCGACCCCTACTGCTAGGCCCCACATCTGGTACTCCCCCACTAGGACTTGGAATGGTGAACAGTACAAGGTGAGCTACAAAGCTCAACAAGTAATAAGCTAGAAAGAATAACTGAAGCCGTATCGAAGAATATCAATATTGATAAATTATTTACTGAACTTGTACTGAGAAATATAATAATCACTGGAATGCATTTAGAAGATGTAATGCACATAAACTGTAAACTAAATGCAGGTATGCAACTTTGGCTCATAGGCCCACATAACTATAATACATACTTGACTGATCTGAATCTTGCATACATAAAAATTGTAAGCACATACTGTGGGCAAAACCCCTAGTCCCCTGGTCGTCACCAGGCGAGGAACTCATAAACTGAGTTGTAACTGAAACTAATACTGATGGGATCCCTGTGGACAAGTCGCTTGGCACACATAATGCAATGCTCATATAAATGCTGGCACACAATAAGTAATGCTCCATATAAAGTCACGTTGAATGCTCATACAAATATGTATGCACATAATCTCACAAAATAATGCTGAACATGTCATAATAATTGCTAAAGATGATATATGATCTTAATCATTTATATTGTAATACAAAGATTCTGTAATTTCTGAGTCATGGTATGGCATATTGGATTTATCATATCTTAGTAAAAAATTCAATATTTGAAGTATTGAATATTTTTATTAAATTAATAACTTTCAATAAGAATTCACTGGAAATCATTCGGATGCAAGGGAAGTCATTCAGATGACATATGATGCTATTAACATGAGCATTTGGATGCCATCTAGGTATTCGGATATGAACTTTATACTTGGGAGACGCATTCCAATGAAAGGGAAGACATTCAGATGGTATTAGAAATTCGTTCGGATGACACTACTGTAGCATTCGAATGCTACTCACAAACTTTTGAAAGGTGATAAAATTCATTCGGATGAAAGGGAAAGCATTCGAATGGAAGGCTGGCATTCGAATTGATGAATGGAATACACACCGGTCATTCGAATGACAAAAAGTTTCATTCGAATGCTAGATGATACAAAGAAAAGGCTATTCGGATCTTTCAAGGACTCATTCGAATAATAAAAAAAAAAAAACTCATTCAGATAACCCAAAACTCATTCGAATGACACAAAGCTCATTCGAATGTCTGAAACATCATAAGAATAAACTTACAATAACAAAAACTGCATCTTGAATCAAACTTAACCTTATTACACCATTCCGAAAGAAATATTGGGAGTACAATCCCAATCGATTTGAACAACAATAAGGATGATTCAAGCATCGTATTTGAAAGAAAACACTATAAGAATTATGCATCAGTTATCAAACTCACTGGATACTGATATAACTGCGTACATACATATGCATGTAAACACAACTTGATAAAGATCTGGGAACAAGAACGAAGAGTCTTGTTTAATCTGATAACGTATGCTAACATGATTTGGAGATCATATTTAAAAGAGTTGCTATAAAGAATCGTGCATATCTTCTTCATGCACTCACTGTTATACGCATATATATATACGTGCACTGTCTGTAAAAACTGAAACTTCATAAGAGTTACTAAAAAACTGAGATTTAATACTGAATTATGATCCCGTAAGAATGTTTTACAGGGATAGATACTTGCTCAAGGAAGCCTTTGATACGCTAATCTAAACATTCATATAAGTATATACAAACTGGATGATAAATTGAGTATCAAACGAGAGTCTTTAAAATTTTGAAAATGAACTATCAAGATCTTGTAATGGAAGGGATTACAAGGAGAATACTTGCTTTAATCTTCTTGACTGGATTGCAACGATTGCAAAGCAACTTCTCCTATGCTAGACACTGCTAGAACTTCTTTTATCTTTTGTTTTTCACACTGTGTGAAGAAACTTATGGCTATCAAGCTATATATATAGGCATAAGAAGCCCTAGCACATAACTCAATCTCCTGTTATAACTTGGAATCCTTCTCCTACTACCACTAGGAGACTCTCAATCCAAATTCATCTCACGCATGGATTATCACTCTCCCTTAAATACATAATCTCACTTAATTAATAATAAGAAGAAATTATTATTAAAACTCTTAATTAATAATTAAACTCTAGAATTACCTTCATGCCCTTGCATTTAATTCTTAAATAATTAAATGTTATTCCTCAATCTAAATTGGCACATTAAATAATTAATTGGCAAATTCTCTTAAGCCAAAAATTAGCTAAATAATTCTCAATAATTCTAGGCCCTTCTAACGGGTCGTTACAATGCGACGAATCTCGTAATGCAACATTGAAGGTACGAGATTTGCAAGGAGGGGTATCTATGCTAGCTATGTTGCATGGAACCCGATCTACATCACTACAAAAATCCTTAGCTAAAAAACCACCAATTACTCTACTAGATTTGTTCGTAAGGGAAAATAAATATAGATTGCAATTAGAAGTAATGAAAATAGTTAGAAGAAATGAAGAAATAAACCAGAAAATAAAAAAAAAGACTCCGACGGGGATATAAGCCAGAGGGAAGAGAAGGCCGAAAGACACAATGATACCCTTCAACTTTAATTTACAGAATATACTCCGCTCATACTGTCACGCTCCAATATCCTAGTAGCCATTGAAGGAACGACCTCATTAAATTCCCTAAGAGGGATGACAAGCCTAGGGGGAGAAAAAGGAAGGCCTTCTGCCAATTCCACAGTACTCAAGGCCACTCCACTGATAAATGCCAAGACTTGAAGAATCAGATAGAGACACTAGTCAATGATGGGGAATTGGTAGCATTTGTGGACACATGAGCCCAAGAGAAAGAACATACTGATTGTCAAGAGGACTAGGGGGACAATTCAAGGCGAGGAGAGCAATGAAGGAAAAAAAGGTTCTTTTGATAGATTTGAGAAACACGTTTTATCACACAAAGACTGGAAGCTAGCAAAGGAATAAACATAACTTGCCTTAGGAAAATATCGTAGGCAGGATTAAATGTATGTACGTCATGCATGAATAAAATAACTTTTATCTTATGGCAGTTCCCTTTTTTGTATTTTGTTCTTTAGGAATAGAAAATGCCCCAAAAAAGGGTAGAAACTCTAGCAGACAAATGAAGTTTAGAACCGAAGTTCAATGACGTGAGAACGGTTCAAGAGCCGTAGCACGAAGGGGTGAGAATGACTAAAAAATTGAAGAGTATAGGTGCAAGAATGGTTCAAAATCCAAAACGAGAAGGCACGAGAATGACCAAAAAAACAAAGTGCGAAGGTATGAGAATGATTCAAAAGTAGAAGCATAAAGGCGCGAGAATAGTTCAAAATTTGAAGCACACAGGTGCGAGAATGACTCAAAAGTTGAAGCACAAAGATGCAAGAACGACCTAAAAATTAAAGCTCGAAGGCACGAGAATGATTTAAACATGAAAGCATAAAAGTGCGAGAACTGTTTTAAAATCAAAGTGCAAAGGTGTGAGAATGACTCAAAAGCTAAAGCATGAAGGTAAGAAAATGGCTTAAAAGTTGAAGTGCGAAGGCGCGAGAATGGTCTAAAAACCAAAACATAAAGGCGTGAGAATGGTTCAAAAATCGAAGCACAAAGGCGTGAGAATGGTTCAAAGCCAAAGCACAAAGGCACAAGAACGGCCTAAAAACTGAAGCTCAAAGGAAGGAGAATGGTCCAAAAATTGAAGTGCAAGGCACAAAAATGGTTTAAAAGCTGAAGCGTGAAGGTGTGAGAATGTCCCAAAAACCAAAGTACAAGAACAGTTCGAAAACCAAAGAGTAAAGGCGAGATAACGATTCAAAAGCCTAATAGTGAAGGCGTGAGAACAACCTAAAAACTAAAGTGCGAAGGCGCAATAATGGTCCAAAATTGAAGTGCAAATGTGCTAGAATGATTCAAAAGCCAAAGTACGAAGGCACAAGAATGACTCAAAACTTGAGGCACGAAGGTGCAAAAATGACCCAAAAATTAAAGTGTGAAGGCTCGAGAATGATCCAAAAATCAAAGCATAAAAGTGCGAAAATAGTTTAAAAACCAAAGAGCGAAGGCGCAAGAACGACTCAAAATCCAAAGCGCGAAGGTGCCAAAACAACTCAAAAGTTGAAGTACAAAGTTGTGAGAACAGTTTAAAAGTCGAATCGCGAAAATGCGAGAACGGCCTAAAAATTGAAGTGCAAAGGTGTAAGAAATGGTCTGAAAATTGAAGTATAAAGGCACGAGAATGATTCAAAAGCCAAAGTATGAAGGCACAAGAATGACTCAAAGCCCGAGGCACGAAGGTGCAAAAATGACCCAAAAATTGAAGTGTGAAGGCTCGAGAACAATCCAAAAATCAAAGCGTAAAAGTGCGAAAACAGTTTAAAAACCAAAGAGCGAAGGCGCAAGAACGACTCAAAATCCAAAGCGCGAAGGTGCCAAAACAACTCAAAAGTTGAAGTGCAAAGGTGTGAGAACAGTTCAAAAGCCGAAGCGTGAAAATGCGAGAACGGCCTAAAAATTGAAGTGCAAAGGTGTAAGAAATGGTCTGAAAACTGAAGTATAAAGGCACGAGAATGATTCAAAAGCCAAAGTACAAAGGTACAAGAATGGCCTAAAAACTGAAGTGCAAAGGAAGGAAAACAACCCAAAAACTGAAGCACAAAGGTGTGAGAACAGTTCAAAAGCCGAAGTGTAAAGGTGCGAGACCATACTAAAAATCAAAATGCAAAGGTGCAAGAACGGTTCAAAAGTTGAAGCGAGAAGGTGCATGAATGACCCTAAAATTGAAGAATGAGGGCGCGAGAATGGTCCAAAAACTAAAGTGCAAAGGTGCTAGAACGGATCAAAAGACGAAGTGCAAAGGTACGAGAACGACCCAAAGCATAAAACTGCGAGAACAGTTAAAAAATTAAAGCACAAAGGTACAAGAACAATTCAAAAGCAGAAACATGAAGGAGTGAGAATGGCTTAAAAGCCAAAGCATGAAGGCCCAAGAATGGCTCAAAAGCTGAAGTGCAAAGGCACGAGAATGACATAAAAATTGAAGCACAAAGGTGCAAGAAACGTCCCAGAACCAAAATACAAAGGCACGAGAATGGTTTAAAAACCAAAGCACAAAGGCACGTGAACAGTTCAAAAAGGAGAAGCATAAAGGAGAGAAAATAGCCTAAAATTCAAACCGCAAAGGCACTAGAATGATTTAAAATCCAAAGCACACAGGCATGAGAATTGTCTGAAAATAGAAGAGCAAATTGGCTGCACTCCTCACCCTACAATTTAGATACCCTTAATCAGTTTGGATGTTCAGTGTTGAAATGGTGAGGAGGTTTAAACTCACCAGTGTATGAGTGTAGTTGTAGCACAAATATAAATTTCGGACAAGTCCGGGTCGATTCACTAGGAGGTTTATTTAACAAAAGAATTGTTCATTCGGGTTGATTTATCCAAAGAGAGCTAAATTTTCTTGATTGTGAAAAGGTTTTTTGGAATATTAAAAAGGTCTTGGGTTGAGGCGAGTTCAAAACCAATGCCTAATAAATCTCTTATAGCAATTTAAAAAACAACATTAATATGAAATAAACAAAGGATCATTTGGTAGTTATAATTCAAGATACGAATGATTCTCAGCTAAGCAAC
Organism: Diospyros lotus; assembly: GCF_014633365.1. Lineage (NCBI taxonomy): Eukaryota > Viridiplantae > Streptophyta > Magnoliopsida > Ericales > Ebenaceae > Diospyros > Diospyros lotus. Next base: position 21,414,942 of record NC_068342.1, read on the forward strand.
CCTCATACATGATATGAGGGTTCTAGGTTAAGATGTCACTGTAAATTGTATTATACTACACACTATGATTTGATCGTCTGAGCTTGGGTATATCTCATCTCCAATTCTAGCAACTCTCATACATGGCATGAGAGTTCTAAGTTAGGATGATGACCCAATCCAAACTCACAAAACCATTTACACACTCAACTCGAGTTTAACTCAGATAAATCTTGTATTCATCGAGGTTTGGCTTATCTTGAGATTCAAGAACATTGGACACTGTCCTCGCCTTAACCCAAGATTAGATTTAGCTACTCATTTCCATTTAAAAATTAATTGACAGGAATTTAAATGACAGAATTTAATTGATAGGAATTAAAATAGTAGAATCTAACTGACCATTTAGGCGGTGGATAATTTAAATGACAGGAATTAAAAGTGCAGAAATTTAAAAGCAGAAATTAACCGGCCATTTAGGCGGTGGATAATAAAGTAACAATAAATGACATAAGAATTTAAAAGAAGAAAGAAAGGAAGTAAGATTACAAGAGAAAACAAGGGAGAGAATAAGAGCAATTCTCTAAGAGAAACTCTAAGAACAAAACTAAACTTTGATTCAAGTAATAACAACCTTTTCACAAATGCACCAAAGTGAGCTATTTATAGCTCACAAGATGCAATACAAGCCACACAATTATTCAACAAAGAATTCACCTAACTAGTGGAAGAAAATTAGGTAAAAGAAAAAAAATACAAAAGATTTTGTGTGGAGGACTTCTCATAAGAATACAAAAGACTTTAGGTGGTGGACTTCTCATAAGAATACAAAAGACTTTAGGTGGTAAATCACTTATAAAAAAAATACAAAACAAAGAAAAGTCTTCTACAAATTGGGATTTGTTGGGCCTTTGATTGGTCTTGGGCTTTTGGTTGGTCTTGGGCCTTTGGTTGGATTCCATTTGATAGTTGGGCCAAGTGCACTTGAAACATCCTTTAGACTCCATAATTGGCCTTTGAATTTGAGCAATAAAAAATTGGGTAATCCAATGTCTTCGATTATGCCCCTAATTAATTGTAGAAGCCAACTTCCTTGCTTCATCCTGAAATAATATGTAATACGAATAATTATTTACTTTAAGCATAAATATAAAGTCAAAATAGGGATATAATTCATTAAGATTTAGGAAATATTAACCCTTATCACACCCCCCAACTTGAATATTGCTAGTCCCTTAGGAATTAGATTATACACCAGCCATGATCTAATCGCAATACTTGCATGAATATAAAAATTTCAAATTCGAAACCAAAATGCGTAGAGTAGTTTGGCATACAGTCGAATATTCAAAATTAGATTTCTGGTTAAAAGTCATACAATCTCAAGAATGGCAATCAGGATGATCAATACACAGATTTATTCCCTCGAAGTTTTGACTGTAAACCTTACTGTGGATTTTCCCTCCAATAAAATGATTCCTCAGGTGTACACACAAGGGGGTGCACCGTTATAAGAGTAAATGTAAAACAAGTTCAAAACTCGGTGTCATCCCAAATATAAGGAACGTATTTTCATGAAAGAACGAGAAAATTGACATAGCTTCATGACTGGAATAATGCCCTACATGAATAACTTCTGAATTTAAACGTAATTCCCTACTCCAAACTCGAATTCTGAGATCACATAATTTATAGCATCAAAAGGGATTAGACCGGGTTATAATGGGGTTATGAGGTTAATACAAGTTGTCAAAGAAAAGGATAGAGTATGCAAATGGTGTGCTGGGATTTTTTTTTTTTTTAAACATTTGTTTTGAAACAATTGTGCTGAATAGCTAAGAGAATTTTTCTTTTTCTTTTTTTCACTTTTTTTTTCTTCTTTTTTTTTTCTTTTTTTTTTAACATGAAAATAGCTAGACAGACTAATTCCCAAAATCACACCAGGTTGGACAGAATTCATATGGTTATGGGTTAAACGATAGTAATGAAAGAAATTGTTCTACAAATGGCTCACATGGGCTAGCAATGGAGGTTAATGTAAAGAAATAAAAAGGTTAATAGGCCCAAAATAAAAGAAATTGATCCCCCTATCATGCTTCTACAAAATAATGTTACTCAGTCATCTAATTCGGAATTTGAAACCAGTCAAATTCATTCGCTATCATACTAGACATTCAAGGCGAATTGATGTTTTGAAGCCATTGAAAAGATGAGATAAACAATAAAGCACATTTAGAGTAAGTGTTATTTCACTCATAATTAACTGTTATTAGGCTCAAACACTCACTTGGGAAATAGTCTCCACTTCTGTTGAGGGATCATACAGTGTACTAATAAGCTAATTACTATCACCTTTGACTTTATGACCGATAACCAATTTTTTTTTTTTTAATTTTGAATACCCGATGAATGCAAATTACTTGTTTCAATGCATATACGTTTTCAAATAAGAAATCAATGCATTCATGTTTCGTATTGCAAACTTAACCAGCTATTAGTGCATAACTCCAAAGCTTTAGGAATAGTGTTAGTTAAAACACATTTTTTTTTTTAATAAGAGCAGATAAAGATAATCAATTCACACAAGACTACAAGTAAATAATAGCAAATTCACAGCTAAACATGAACAAAATAATTCATAATTAGACCTTACACCCCCCAACTTGAATTGCAGTAATAAAATAGGGTTGTTAGGAATACCTGTAACTTCATAAGTCCATAGATTTACTGTGAACTGCTAAAACTCAAACAAACAAATGAGCATACCATATATATATATATATATTTTATATTTTCACACCAAAATAAAAATTTCATGCAAGTCATAAGATAAACAAAATGCGTCTCATGAGTACAAAGTACTCCTTACTCAGCCATCTTATCATAGACTCGCCTAACAACATTCCACAGTTTTTTTTTTTTTTTTTTTTAAGAACACAAGAAAAGAAATTTTGTACAAGTCATAGGAGATGCGTCTCAAGAGTACAAAAAGTACTCCTTACTCAGCCATCTTATCATAGACTTGCCTTACAGGGATAAATCTAAATTAATCGGACCCCCTTGGTGCTTGTTTCTAGTTACCTTAGACCAATCTATCTGTGGCTCATAAAAATCGTGCTGTGGAACATAAGTATGTAATTTCTCTAGTAGCTCATCAATGGTGGATGCGGAAATGAGAATCTTTCTTGCTGAAAGAGAAATGAACTTTTGATCCACAGCCTGATCAAAAAAAGAGAGCAACCCATCAAAAAAATGATTAACATTTAAAAGTCCAATGGGTTTGGTATGGAGATTGTTGAGTGTAGATTTTGATGATTGATGATTGGCATGTGTGAATGTGAATGTTCATTTATATTTTATGTACTAACAAAGCATGAAGCCTTCATAAGGCTTACAAAGCTACTCTTTAGTGATTTCTTAACACAGGTTATATATGGAAACTTCTTATATTGATATAGAGATTTCATTATATATGGAAACAAGTTTTTAGAGAGCTTTCTAGAAATTTGAGTATTTGAGCTATGTATGGAAAGTTCTTCTTGGAATGGAAAGTCTAGAAGATATATATATATATATATATGGAATCCTTGTTGGAAGTTCAAAAGATCTATATGGAAGTTTTTGAGGAGATTGGAGTAGTCCACTATATGGAGTTGCCATATATGTAACTTGGCGACATGGCATTGTTAACATGGCATTCTGATAACATGGCAGCCACGTGGAGCACACTCATCAAGGCTACATCATCTCATTGGTCTAGATATGGTAAGAGAATCATGGAGTAAATTTAAAGGTTCCTAAAAGCTCCTCTACTCAGTTAAATATGGAAGATTTTTTTTTGAATTGCATTCAAATGGAGAAGTTAAAGATTTAGCATTATTGTTCAACATTAATGGAGGAAATTAAGGTTTGAAAATTAAACCTTGATTGATATTACTTTCCTTTATTGCTGATTCTCTCTCATTAAAATGATATGGACGCTCAAATCATGGAATCAAGTATCCTACTAATTATGGCTAATTGATATCTTCATTATGGGAGAATATTCAAAGGATATCTTGCATATATTCAGCTACACAAATTGATTCTCTACTTGTCAACATTTTTTAGTATGGAAACTTGATCAATTAATGGCTTTTGAAGTTATAATTGATATATTCATTGTTGGACAAATTTGCTTCATTATTTCGTTGGATTTTACACCATTCAGAGGTTTAAATTCAAATTTCAAATTAGCTATAATTGTTATGGAAGCTAAGGGGCCAGTTGCACAATCAAAGGAGTTTGAAGATCAACTAGAAGTCAGAATTGATCATTTGTTACTTAATTTCGATTTTGCAAGAATTATGAAGGGTTTGGATGATATTTTTAATCCTTGAAATCAGCCATGCATTATTGGAATTGATTTGCTCATTCAAGGTTGATTGGAGATCTACAGAAGTCAAAGGTCTTGAAGATCAATCAACTTAGCTGATTATGGAAGGTAAATCAAAAATTCAAAACGAAGGGCTAAGATTGGCTTGACGACTTGACACATGGAGGGCTGAGATTGATCAAGGAAAGCCAACTCTAACACTATATAAAAGGATCTCTTGAAGGCTTTGGAACAACTTTTGGAAGCCCTATTATTTTCTACATCATTGGCCAAGATTTTCATTCTCTCTAAGTCTTTCTTTTCCTCTATCTTCTTAAGAGAAAACTAAGAGAGTTCTCTACACTTCATTGTATTATTTTTGAGAGAACCCTATTTCTCAATCTCTACTATTCTTGTATTTTGTAAAGAGCGTACAAAATCCAAACCAGTGAGTGTGAGACTCCAGAAATAGTTTGGTGGTGGTGAAGCCAAGTGAAGGCTTCGGTGGTTGTATCAAAAGTTTCATATAGTGGATTTGGTTGAAAATCCTAAGGAAGGAAATCCTTAGGTAGTGGATGTAAGCCATAAGGGCCGAACCACTATACATCGTTGTGTTCTTCTTCTCTTCACTCTTTACTTATTCTTGCTTGATTATACTTGTTTGTTTTTGGTATTATATTCTGTTTTGCTTTAACTGATCATTCTTTATTTAAAGTCTTGTTATTGTGTGCATTCAAATCACATGTTTTCACCAGGTTGTAATTTGAAGAGTATATTGGATCTAAGCACATACTAGCACAGCTGACGGATATCATATTATCCATCTAGTATTTAAGTGCTCCCGTACTCTCAACTACAATTTTGGTTTGTATTAAATTTGTTTTCTCATATATATACGTGCATAAGTTTTGCATTAGAATTTTTAAAAGGTGTCAATTCACCCCCCCTCTTGACTAGGTTAGAACTCAACAGAGATTACTCTTAGCCCAGGAGATTATACAAAAGATTTCTTCAAGTGTTCCAAAACCTCCTAGTAAAGCAATGAAGGCGTCTGACTGATAAATCTTACAAGCCATGCGCTCAGACATAGAAGTCGTTTCTGTAAGTTGACCGCGTGTAATCTTAGAAATATGTGGTTCAGCAAAAGGGATTGGCATTACACCTACCACATATGATTTTCCAAGATGTGCAGCTTGCGAAACACAACCATTCAATCCATGACTTCCCCCTCCGTATATCAAATTAATTTTTCTTTCTCCCAATTTTAGGCCTAGTTCGCTTGCTGCAAGTGCGTAACTACTATCGCTCCCGAGTTGAGAGCCACATAGTACACATATGGTTTTGATTTGACGAACTAACTGGCCTTCCATGTTTGTTCCTTTTGTCTGCCCTGGAAAGAGGTTTGGCGATCAAAAGTAGCTATACAACAATTCAACAAGAAATAAATACAAACAGAAATCATGCGTAAGTACAAGTAGTTGTGATTGTGGCTCACATCTTCCTCTGGTTTTACGTCCAGAAATGGCTTAAACACTTTCTATGAAGTGGGGATAGGCTTCCCATCCAATTTTCTTATAGATTGGCAAACAGGGTCGTTTTTAGTCAGATTCCCAAGACTATAGCGTTGGTGGTCACTTATGAACTGGGTCCATAAAGCAAGAAGTTCTCTTTACACTATTCCACATGGATGCGTCTCAAGAATCAATCGGATATCATCCAATGACTCCTTACTCAGTCCATCCTTTATGAAACTAATTTTATCTTCTTGATTTATGGACGTAAATCCCACAGATTTGCATCTAGTGTTACAGGTCCAACGAGCACACTTGTGACAACCATTCACTCTTTTAGCTCTTTGTTTCTTCGCAAAACTACTCTTCCCTAAGCCCAGGAAGTGCTTAAAACTAGTTGAAGTTTTGCCAGCTAATCGAACTTTTGCTTCGATCAGCCAACTAATATCTTCAGGAATGTTATTACGCATCAAAAGCCCAAGTCTTTCACACCTAGCAGCATAAATTTTTTTCAAATCATGCTGCGGGAGAGATGGATAGTACTTGCAAATTTTTTAAAGATGAAGATCCATTTTTTTTTAATTAAAACACAACTATAATAAAAGAAAACTAAAAAAAAAAACTATGAATCTTGCAAAATAAACGAGAGTACCTGATCGGAGAACAACACAAAGGAAAGGAGGCTGAACTTGCTTGCAGAAGTGTTGATTACCTCATACAGATATGGACTCTCTTATAGAGCAATGGGTATCACTATTCTACACTCGGCTCGAGGCACGCCATAATTGTAGGGTCAGGCGCGTCTCTTTTTTCAACGCTCGGTGCCTCATTTTTTAACATTTGGCAGTGTGCCTCTTTCTTTATAGGGCAGTGTGATTGCACTACCCGAGAAGAATGCCTACCACCAGCGTCAATTCTGTCTCTCTCAAAATTTTTTTTTTACTTTTTTTTATATTTTTTTATTATATTTTTTATATTTTTTTATTATATTTTTTTAATTTTTTTTAGGGGACCAATAAAATCATATATACCACACAAGACAATATTATCAAGTCAACCAAAATTATTTGCACAATGGATCAATTTCAAACACCAATAAATTAATTCTTAAGTACACCTTACCCCCAACTTAAATTGCGCATTGTTCTCAATCGGCAATAAAAGAATAGAAGATGGGCATACCTGGCGGTCTTCAATGCATGAATTAGTATGCAAATATTTTACTTAGACTGCACACAGAGAAACACTATTTGAGTCAAAGTTAATTAAGTGATACAAAAGGTACAAAAAGTGAATTAGTATGCAAATATATATATATATATTTTTTTATATCCGAATTCCAAAGACATCCATTTAACCTAAATGGAAAGGTCGTCTTTTAACGTCAGATTCCCAGACGAATGTGTTCCTAAAGGTCACTTAACCACTGACGGTGGTTCACCCAACTCCACCATCTCGTCATTTCCTTCAACAAAATCTTTCTCAGTTATGCCTAGATATGGTTTCAGCCTTTGACCATTCACTTTAAAACATTGTCCAGACTCTTTGATTTCAATTTCTATTGCCCCATATTCTGATATGGTCTTGATTGTATAGGGTCCTGTCCATTTTGATCTCAACTTCCTTGGGAACAAATGAAGCCTTGAGTTGTAGAGAAGCACCTGCTGACCAACATGAGAATTTTTTCTGTTGATGTGTTGGTCATGCAACTTTTTCATATGCAACTTAGACAATTTGGCATTTTCAAATGCCTCATCCCTAAGTTCTTCAAGTTCATTAAGTTGCAATTTCCTATTCAGGCTCACTTCTATTGATTCCTCATTAATCTTCCTAGTGGCCCATTAGGCTTTGTGCTCTATTTCAATTGGCAGATGACATTGTAACACCCCCTCTCCTAGAGCTGCCCGAGAAGAGGTGGTACTGGAACAATACTATACTATAAAATAAACCTGGCTCATACTATATGAACTGAAACTCTGATACCATAAGAATATCTCAAATGTGGAAAATAAATCTCTGGTATATTATTACTGAAAATAAAACTTCGAGAAATAAATCTCTAATGAGAGGAAAAACCCTCACTAAAATATAAAATAAATCTAACTACTATCTGACTCTCCCAGACATCTTTGGTCATGAGTAGCTCCACGTACACACACACTATAATCCACTGCTGCTACGCCCCACCTTTAGTACTCCCCCGATAATACTTGGAATGGTGAAGAGTTCAAGGTGAGCTACAAAGCTCAGCGAGTATAAAGCAAGAAAGAAATACTGAAGCTGAATCGAAGAATATCGATACTGAAATAACTGAAATACTTGCTGAATTGATACTGGAATTAAATACTTGATTTAATTGATACTGATAAATAAATCTGATATAACTGGTTGCATTCATAAACATGTAATGCACATAAACTAAAATAAAATGCAGGTATGCAACTTTGGCCCAAGGCTCACATAAACTGATAACACATACCTGACTAATCTGAACCTGTAAACAGAAAAAAAACTGTAAGCATATACTATGGATAAAATATACCCCTAGCTCCCTAGTCGACCACAGGCGAGCAAACTGGTGGGATCCCCGCGGACAAAGCTGCCTAGCGCGCAACATGCAATGCTATGCACATCAAGATGCTGACACACAATATGTAGTGCTCCATATAAACTCATGTTGAATGTTCATACAAGGATTTATGCACATAACTCACAAATAAATGCTGATCATGACATTTTAAATACTAGTCATGAAATAACTGTTGCCAAACTGATACTTGATGTATTTTTAAAAATACATGATTTTATAAATTATGTTGAAACATAATTTATTTTAATTTATACTAATATTATTTTAAATAAAGGGAAGAGATACATTGTTTTTATTGAAAATAAAAGAATTTTAACTTGCTGGAATTTAATTTTGAAGTTCTGCTGAGGAGTATCCGAAAATACGGAATTCTGGACAGATTTGATACTCTTTCGTATCTTAGCCATAACTCTCTCATCTAAACTCCGATTGAGCTGATTCAAATTTATATAGAAATCCAAGAGGAAGACCTACAACTTTTATGTTTTTCGTTTTCCATGATTCGGGATCCATAAAGGTCAACATTGGCCCACAAGAGAACAAAAACGTTCTGAAAAAAGTGAAATAAACTCGAAATTGTGAAAGGAATCGCCAGAAATCGAAACTGATACTAATAGAGTATCTGGATGCTGGAATTTATTATTATTTTTTTATTCTAAACATCACCATTTGAAGAAATCTTGGGAAAAACAAGTCCCAATGAAGCAAGAATCATTATTATAGCAAATAAATAGATCAAAACTCGAAGAATCGATGATTCAACTCAATTGAAAAATCTGGTTTTCAGCCACTGTATGCATATATATATAAATATACACTCTGTTTTATTTTCTTTCTCAATAAAAGGAATCGAAACAATAGTTTGCTATTAATCCAAGATCACATAAGAACTGATTTACAATACAAAAACATGATCAAAACTGGAACTTAAATCTGAAATTTCCTGGAATTCTATGAAGCATGAATTGTGCGTATATATGTATATATATATCTATACTGAATGAAGAAAGCTTGAGAATGGAATGGAAGAACTTGCCTCTAGATGCTCTGATTTAATTGATAAAAATTGGAGAAAAGAACTTCTTGATTGCTGCTAGATCTCCTAAGCGCTGCTCACAGCCAAGATTTGAAGAAGAATTTCTTTTTGGCCAATTACATGCTATGCATATATATATATATATATACTAATAACAATAAAACCTAATGGGCTAAAATAGGTTTAATTAATCCTAGGCCCACTAGACTTTATTTAAAACCTTCTCCTAACCTATTTAGGAGATTATTATTTAAATTATCTTATATTTGGATTTAATTAAATCCCATATATATATATCACTTAATTAAATAATTAAGCAATAATATAAAATAACTAATGCTAAAAAGCCAAACAAGCCCTTACTCTTAATTCTCTTTAAAAATAAAGGAATTAATTCTATTTATCACTATTTTTCAATTAAAAATCTCTATTGCCAAATTAAATTAATTAATTGGCAAATATGTATTAAACTAAAAATTAACTAATTGCATTAATTAATCACTGAAATAAATTGCTAATCTAGGACGGGTCGTTACAATTTCTCCCCTCCTTAAAAGAATTTGGTCCTCCAAATTCACATCTGGCTACTCGAACAATGAGGGATAAAGAGGCCTCATTTCTTCTTCTAATTCCCACGTTGCCTCTTCTGACGAGTGTCGCTGCCACTGCACTTTCACAAGAGGTATCGATCGGTTCCTCAAGATCTTCTCTTTATGCTCTAGAATGCTGGTCGGCATCTCTTCATAAGATACGTCTTCTTGAACTTCAATAGTCTGAAAATCGATCACATGCTGAGGATCTGGCACATACTTCCTCAACATCGAAACATGGAACACATTGTGGACATGGGACAACTGAGGTGGCAAAGTTAACTCATATGCCAAAGTCCCTATCCGTCTCAAAATCTCAAATGGACCAATGTAACGGGGACTAAGCTTCCCTGTTACTCCAAATCTCCGCACACCCTTAATAGGCATGACTCTTAACCAAACATGGTCTCCCACCTCAAACTCAAGGTCTCGTCGTCGCTTGTCTACATAGCTCTTCTATCTGTCTTGTGCTGTCTTCATTCTTGCTTTGATCACTCGGATCTTTTCTGTCGTCTGTTCCACATTTTCAGGACCTAATAAAGCCCTATCTCCAATTTCTTCCCAACATATCGGCGATCGACACGGTCGCCCATATAAAGCCTCGTATGGTGACATTCCAATACTTGTATGGAAACTATTATTGTAGGCAAATTCCACCAAAGGTAGGTGCTCATCCCAACTACCTTGGAAATCTAGAACACACGCTCTCAACATATCCTCGAGAGTTCTGATCGTCCTCTCTGACTGACCATCTGTCTGCGGATGAAACGTTGTGCTGAACTTTAACTGAGATCTCAATGCCTCATGCAAAGCTCCCCAAAAATGAGAAGTAAAATGAGGATCTCGATCTGATACAATGCTGGACACAACACCGTGTAACTTCACGATCTCCTCAATATAAATTTTGGCAAATCTGTTCAATGGATAAGTCTTCTTGATAGGCAGAAAATTGGCTGATTTAGTCAAACGGTCAACAATCACCCATATAGAATCATAGCCTCTAGTAGTCCTAGGTAAACCCATCACAAAATCCATGGCTACATTATCCCATTTCCACTCTGGAATAGGTAATGGAAGCAATAAACCTACGGGTTTCTGATGTTCTTCTTTAACTTGTTGGCATATTGAACATTGTAAAATATATCTGGCTGCATCTTTCTTCATACCACTCCACCAATACTGTCGCTTTAGATCGTGATACATCTTCGCTACACCTGGATGAATAGTATAACAACTCCTGTGTGCTTCATTTAAAATCTCCTGCTTAAGATTTCCATCATCTGGTATACAAATACGTCCCTGGAATAAAAGTATACCATCACTCCGTAGAGTATATCCCAAAGGAGAAAATTTCTCGATATCTGCCAGAATCCGCGCTAACTTATCATCTTTTGATTGCTGGTCCTTGATTAAATCAAATATCTCGGGTTGCACCCTCATATAAGCACAACTCATCACTGTACTATCCTCTAGAGCTGAAATAGATAGAGTACTCAATTGCTCCAATAACCTCCATTCTTGAACCATCATCGTTGCCATAGAAGCTCCACGCCGACTTAAAGCATCGGCTATAACATTAGCCTTTCCTGGATGGTATAGAATTTCACAGTGGAAGTCTTTAAATAACTCAACCCAACGTCTTTGTCTCATGTTCAATTCTTTCTGGGATAGAAGATAATGTAGGCTCTTATGATCTATATAAATTTCAACTTTCTCACCATATAAATAGTGTCGCCAAATCTTCAATGCAAATACTACCGCTGCCAACTCCAAATCATGAGTGGGGTAGTTCACTTCGTGTTTCTTCAATTGTCTGGATGCATAAGCATTAACTCAACCCTCTTGCATCAATACACAACCCAAACCTGAATGGGATGCATCGCTGTAAATGGAGTATTTCTCTCCACTCCTCAGAATGGCTAAAACTGGTGCAGTAGTTAACTTTAGCTTCAATTCTTGGAAGGCACGTTCACACGTGTCATTCCATTCGAACTTCTCTCCTTTTCTTGTTAGCTTAGTCATAGGGGAAGATAAACGAGCAAACCCCTCTATGAATCGTCTATAATATCCTGCAAGACCTAGAAAACTATGTATCTCTATCACTGTCGTAGGTCTCGGCCAATCCATAACTGCTTTAGTCTTGTCTGGATCCACTGAAATACCTTCTCCAGAAATGACATGGCCTAGAAACCCAATCTGAGTAAGCCAGAACTCACACTTGCTGAATTTGGCATATAGTTGCTCCTCTTGAAGCCTCCGCAATACTAGTGTAAGATGCTCTGTATGCTCCTCCGCATTAGGTGAGTATACTAGAATATCGTCAATGAAGACAATAATGAATCTATCTAGGTACTCACGTAGAACTCGATTCATTAAATCCATGAAAACAGCTGGGGCATTCATTAACCCAAACAGCATCACCACGAACTCGTAGTGTCCATAGCGAGTCCTGAAAGCAGTTTTCTGAATATCCTCGTCTCTAACTCGCACTTGATGGTATCCCGATCTCAAATCTATCTTCGAGAATACCTCAGCTCCTCTCAACTGATCTAACAAGTCATCCACTCGAGGTAAGGGATACTTATTCTTCACTGTTACCTGGTTCAATTGGCGATAGTCAATACATAACCTCAAAGATCCATCTTTCTTTCTCACGAATAATACTGGTGCGCCCCACGAGGATGAACTGGGTCGGATAAAACCCTTCTCCATTAATTCTTCTAATTGGGCCTTCAATTCCTTTAGCTTATTAGGTGCCATCCAATATGGAGCCTTAGAGATAGGCTGTGTACCAGGTAGTAACTCAATAGTAAACTCCGATCCTCTCCGAGGAGGTAATCCTGGTAGCTCATCAGGGAAAACTTCTTGGAAATCTCGTACTACTGGTACCTCTGATAACTTTTTCTTGCTTCCCTCATCAGTGGTTACAAAGGCTAAATAAGCTTCACATCCATCACGCATCAGCTTCTCGACTTTCATCACTGAGATCATATGAATCGTAGCCATAGGCTTAACTCCTCTGTAAATAAGAACCGGTTGTTGAGGTAGTTCGAAGTCAATAATCTTTCGCCGACAATCGACTCTTGCATAATGCCGTGATAACCAATCCATGCCAAGGATCAAATCAAAATCCTTAACATCGAGAATTACCAAATCTCCCACTAGCTTTTTATCATGAACCTCAATCTCACAATTCTCAAACATTTCTCTAGCTATCATAATCTTATCTCCCGGCGTAGACACAATCAAGTGATACGACAAAGAAATCCGGGAATGGGGAACATAACATACTATGCGCAGTGCAATAAAAGAATGTGTGGAACCAATATCAAATAATGCACGCACATCATGACCATATAAGGATAAAATACCTTGGATAGTCCTGTTGCCCTGCTCTGCCTCAGTTGTGGTAAGAGCATAAACTCTACCCTGCACCTGTCTATCTGCGAGCTGTGGATGTTGAGCTACTGATACTGCGAGTATAGGTGCTCCTGGCCCTCTAGCTGCTGGTGGCCTCTGATTCGCCTGTTGGCCTCTATTCTGGGGTGGTTGGGTACACCTGTTAGCCGTATGTCCTGTCTGTCTGCACCTATAACAAGTCACCTCCGGTGCTGGGAGCGCTGCTTGATTCCTCGAGCAATCTTTCTTCCTATGTCCTTCTTGTCCACACTGGTAACATACATTCTTTCCAGCTAGGCATGGTCCCCCGTGCTTCCTCCCACACTGACCACACTGTGGGTTATTCTCTGTCTTATTCCCTTGTCCGGCTGTCCACTTCCTCTTCTTATTATTATTGGACGATCCTTGAGATGTACCTGTGCCCTTCTTGGCTGCTTGTGTTGCTCTCCACTCATTGCGATCCCGCTCGATAGTATACGCTCACTGGACTACTGTGGCATAATCCATGCTCAGAGCTCCTCCAAAAGCATGTCGGATGTCTGCATGCAATCCTCTCTGGAACTTGGCTGCCTTCCTTGCTTCAGTGGACACCAATTCTGGAGCATATCGAGACAAGGCTGTAAACTCTGCCTCGTATTGAGCCACAGTGTTAGTACCTTGCACCAACTCAATGAACTCATAGACTTTCTATTCCTTGACCCATGCCAGGCAATAAGTGTCATTGAACACCTGTTGAAACTCAACTCATGTGGGCTCTTGGTTGCCAAACCTCTGACGGGCAGTCTCCCACCATCTCTCGGCGTCGCCTCTGAACATGAACGTGCTAAGTCGCACTCATCGATCATCCGCACAACCGATAGATCGAAGATGCTTCTCTATCGATAGCATCCAGTTCTCTGCCGCTGCTGCATCTGTACCTCCATGGAATGCCGGCGGTCGAAACGCCATGAATTCCTTCAATAATTGACTCCTAGTGTCTACCGCCACAACTGGAGCTGTTGGGGCGTCTAGCGGATCTCTTCCACTGCCTTCTGCTTCTTGTGGTACTTGTGGCTGTCTCGCCTGATTTGTCACAAAGGTATCGACTACCCTCATCAAACCTGCCAACATACCTCCCATCTCGGCCATACCCTATTGCAAGTCACTACCAGACTCCCCTGGTGAACCTGGTGTAGGAACTGGAACCTCGTCTGGCATAGTAGCAGCCTGACTGCGTGTAAAGGGTCGTCCTCTTCTATCACTCATCTTCCTACATCACCACTTAGGGTTAGAATACTATAAGTTGAACCACTTATCTAACTGACAGACACAAGTCCTAACTCTACCCAATATCCTATGTGTGTACTGGAGACTCCTCAAAACAATGCTCTGATACCAATACTGTAACACCCCCTCTCCTAGAGCTGCTCGAGAAGAGGTGCTACTGGAACAATACTGTACTATAAAATAAACTTGGCTCATACTATATGAACTGAAACTCTGATACCATAAGAATATCTCAAATGTGGAAAATAAATCTCTGGTATATTATTACTGAAAATAAAACTTCGAGAAATAAATCTCTAATGAGAGGAAAAACCCTCACTAAAATAGAAAATAAATCTAACTACTATCTGACTCTCCCAGACATCTTTGGTCTTGAGTAGCTCCACGTACACACACACTATAATCCACTGCTGCTAGGCCCCACCTCTAGTACTGTAACGACCCGCTCCCACTTACGGGCGCCACTGGTAAATAATCGACCGGATTACTCACCCGACAACCACAACTGAAGGGTTGGACTATGTTTCAACAGGAAACGCCCTAGGTGGGAACTAGGCTTCGTCATTCCCTTCGCTCCACTCAGGAATCGGTCCCAACTCAAATAAGAAAAATCCAGCGGACCCAGACCCGAAACCTGAGTGAACTTCACCTCTCTTTAGCTCACCCCATAGCAAGCCAGAGGTGACCCAAGCACAAGGCTAGCATACAAACACTTCACTGAGTATTGGGGATTTATGAGAACATACCTTGCTGATCTTGACTCGGTCCGAACCTTGGCTTTACCGACTATGCCACATTCAACAAGCAATCTCACAATCATCTATCACACTATGATGATTACACAATTAAATACATCTACGCTCAGTAACACATACATTTACTCACAAGGGTATACATACACAACACCCCCTGGCTACATACAAGCAATAATAAAATGCATAACTCGGGCAACACAGCTAGTTGCCACAACGGCCTCCCGACGCCATCCCTGCTTGCATCCAGACTTGCATCATCTACACATGAGGTAAAACCTCATGAGTCATAAAGACTCAGTAAGGGTGCAATGCATGTAAATATGAATATAATCATGTTTATGTATGCCAATGCATGCAAATGAGGCTAGGCTCACACATCCTCACAACCCACTAAGGTTTGAGGCATCAACCTATCAACCCCCACCACTAGTCCTCCATATGGCCACAGGTCCAGTAGTTCTTGCATCACACAAGATACAACCACTACATGCCAGTGCAACATAAAAACATTATCAAGCATATTTACCAACTTGCAAGGCCACCTCCACATGGGGCCGTCCCTTACCTGGCTCGAAGCTTCATCCCTGCCTCGGCGAGAACGCCAGCCCGAACTCCGAGCTCTCTAGGATCACCGCCTTCTCGTTCGAACCTAGAGGCAAACACACAAAAACCCAACTCCATTAACATTCGGCATTAACCCAATGCCCTCAATTTCGCAACACATTGCAAAATCACCATCAACATTATTTCCAAACAACGAACCACGGCATACATCAGCCGTTTAATAATTTCCAACCACCCCGACCCGGGGTTAAATCCAACAACATTACACAATTCAATGTCTCACATAGAGGAAATATTCCAAAAAGAATTAATTTACTTACCTCAGTTAAATCGAGAAGAGAAAATCGGTTAATCGCCCACATTGGCGTTGCCTATTGGATCGCCATAATGCCCTCGGATTCCCATATCGAACCTCCGGCCCACTCTTTGAGCCCCAAATTAATTTCCAGACTTTTTCCCCCATTTTCTGGAATTTTTCGGGATTTTCTCCTATTTTTCAGAAATTTTCCATATTTCTTCTTTTTTTTTTTTCCTTCCTTTTTATTTTTCCTTCCCTCACTGTTCATCATCTTCCCTGCCTTCTCCCACGCCCTAAGCATGCGACTTGCACCTTCTTCTTCTTTCTTATCAAGCACCCGCGCACAGCAGCTGGGCTGCGCACGCCGGCCGCCGCTGCCACCAACTCACCACCGTCGGTTGCTTCACGCAACCACGTCACCCGCTGACCGGCCGCAACCGCCTCAAGCTGCCCCCACGCTGCAAGCAGCCACCTGCGCGCATGGAGGCCATGGCTATTTCAACCACCCACGCTAGCCAAGCCAGCACCTGCGTCGTCGTTGGACGTCGCGACCACCGTCGATTGCCATCATCCGAGTTGCGGATGCCTCCAATGCCGGCCACCAGCTTCATGCGCGCAACTCTGCTCGCTGCAACTCCAACACGCCGACCGCCATTGCTGCTGCTGGTTCAACCTTTGCCAGCTGCTACGGCCTCTAGCACCGCTGCAACCGCCGTCGGAAGCCTTCTAGCCAATGTCGAGTGCCTCCACGCGAGCCACTGAAGCTGTTCCAGCTTCGCTCCGCGCCGGCCATGGCCGCTGGCCACTTCAGCCACCACCGTAGACGCTGGCCGATCACCACCAGGTACCTCCGCTTGCTTCTTTCTCTCTTGCTCTCTCGAAATCTCTCTTTCTCTTGCACTCGGCTCCTCCCTCCAGAACTCTCTGTTTTGATTTCAAAATTTGAAATGGGAGGCAGCACTCACGGTTATATATATATATATTAAATTTCACATTTAACCCCCAATTACTCAATTATTTCACTTACCAATATCCTTAATCCCACTTAAGGAATTTATTAATTGCACTTAAACCTCCAAACCTTAATTAAATTATCATCAAGCCACACCACATCTCGATTTATCAAAAATTAATAGCCGACCGTTACTCAGGAATACCGACTTCATCCCTGCGCCTGCACGGGGCCTTTGTTCGACCCGAAAACACTTAAGGGTTGCCTTATTCTCAAAACCGGACCACCCCTAGGGTCCCCTCAGCTTCCCGAAGGTCCCCTCCGATTATTCGGTATTGGCACCCACTCGGGCTTATACAGAATTTATTCCGAAAATTATTCCCAATCGGACTGCTTCCAGCGTCATTAATCTCATCTTGAGACGCTCGTCAATCTCTTGCCCTCATCCCTGGACATCCAAGTCCCGAGGCACTCCCAGCCGCCAATTCGGCAAATTTCATTAATTAATTTCTTGATATTGGCCTTTGGGCTTCCCGGACCACCCGAGGTCCTTTCAAAACAATCAAAAATTATTTATTTTCAATACCATGTAATACCGGGTATTACATTCCACCCTCCTTAAAGAATTTCCTCCTCGAAATTTACTTTGCCTTTATCTCTTTCTCAAGATGATCACGTTCTCAGGCTACTCTCTGAATCCCCTTCACGGGAATCTCGTAGCCAAACCATTTCTCAGCCTTTACCTCGGGTCATTCTCACCTCAAGGTTTCACTTAGGCATTTGGTCATCTGCCTCTTGAGGACATTCACCAACCGAATACCTCTTTTGCCTCTCACCAAATTGTACCACTGGTCGCTGGTCATGCTTACTGCAACGATATCCATCTCCGAATGGATTTTCTTTGCCTCGAAGCATCGCTTTCCAAGTTTTCTTCCCATTTCCCCTTTTTCGCATCAACCGAAACAACTCTCACTAACATTGCATTACTGATCAATCTACCACGATTTTACGCCAATCACACACGGCAACGTTTCCAACTGCCAATCACACATGGCCACGATTTTACGCTGGTCCAACCAGCAACGTTTTAGCACTGATCATCAGCCGCAATGTTTCCTTTAGTGCCCACCGGACACTCAGACACCCATTTATCATGGCATGCCGCCATTAATCACAAGCATGCACAACTTAAGTTGATCCTCATGGCAACTTCTTATTACCGATCAACTAACCATGCTAGCACTACATGGGAAGCAACCATTTGGTTCACCCAGTCAACTTAGACCATTTCATACATGGTCTTCTTCCTTGACCAGTCGACCTTTATTTATCGATACGATTATGCATAATCGACATACCTGGCACCATGCCAGGCTTTTACACATTTCAACTATACGTGCATTACTTGAGTCCACCTCAAGCTTGGCGATGCACTCACCATCACAATCTCGCCTCGAGCTTAACCATGCTCGGGCCACAACCTTCTCCCAACCAGGAGTTTCTTGCATTAAGCACACAAATATACTTACTAGCCGATATCACATGCTAGTAGGGGTCTCATACCCATACCAGGGAAATCTTCACTGAGCAACCCCTCTTCAATACTTCACTCCATTACAGCTTTCACAATCATGCCCCATGCTAGGCCTTACCTTGGCTGTTAGACCCTACCGTGAGTTAAGGATCCTACCATTGCGCTTATGGTCGGGAAACCATTAATCGGCTCTCGTCATCACCCACGGTGCGTGGCACAAGTGATTAGCTTATTACCATCTGCACAATCACTTATTGCATCGCACCTGTAGGATGACTCGTGCCTTTGGTCCGCACCATAACAAGCTAACATGGTTACACCCCCCACTCTTGTAGCGGTCTTCTAGCCAAATTTACTCTCTCAGCTTAGATATCATTGGGACTTTTCAAACCTCACATTTCTCAAAAAAGCCTCTTACTCTTGACACACAGAACTTTTCGGCAATCCCAAAATCAGGTTCTTTCTCAATTTGCGATAAACACCTGATTTAAACCATGCATAATGGTTCTCTTTGTCCTACTCGGCAAGGACAACACCATGACAGCAATGAATTCCCTAACAGCGACGATGACACTACCACGTCATCTCAAAAGACTCGCTGCTCTTTAAATCTTACTGGTCATCACAACAAACACGACCCCACCCTTAGGCCATTTTCCACAAATCACTTTGCTATACTTATAGCAGCTAGCTTATTCCCTGAGAAACTTTGGCTTCTCCCAGGTTTCTTATAACTTTTGCTACAACCAGCTCACATCACTCAGTGAGCGTCCACATTAGCCTTAACGCCATCATCATCAGCTAAGACGATCTCTTACCATCGCTTAACGCCACATCCAGCCACAACTGCGACTCCGGATCCACCAACGCCACTGACCAACTACTCTCATGACGCAACACGACCATGGCTAGCCACCGCTCGCCGCTGCTGCTATCACCAATTGGCGCCTTTGGTCACCATCAGCTACCCTCAGCTAGTCACCAATCGGCTCCACTAGCCGATTTCCTTTCACAATCGTTAACCTTTAGCCACGAGGTTAAATCTCATTAATTGTCCAAACTCCAAGGCATCCCTCTAGCTGTATTACTCACAGCTTCTAGGTGATTTCATCACTTCTACACGATTCCTGAGAACCAATCTCGTCCCACAAGCTCTTCCTTTGAGCTCTAGCCACCCATTGGTGACATCTTAAATTCGTTTTCACCTTCCATCTAATCAACTCGATTAGCTTTAACCGGATCGCCCGGCTCATAACCAACATAACTTTTCCCCAGGCATTACTCTTGCACTCATCGACTATGATTTTTGATTTAACTCCACCCATTGGACATCACCCCTACTACTCCTGTGGAACTCACACTTCCACTAGATGCCGTAGGACTCACATTCCTACTCAGGCACTTGCCATCACGCTGGCTTTCCCGGGTGATGCATCCTGTTAAAGTGGTAGTACCTTAGGAGGTCCATTTAATGTTGTTGCCCTATGCTCGACCTTTCTCGGGAGAACCTCTCACGTTTTACTCAGGGCACATTTCAACTCTACCATTTATAACTCTTCGTTACGGAGTAGCACTCCTTCAAGAGGCACAACTTTGCCTTGACCAACCATCTTTTATCCCCTTGGATCTCTTTCTCAAAATTCGCCTGGTCTAACCACCAAGACCCGCTGAACCTTTATACTAGAGGCATACACGGCACCCAACAAGGCTTTACTTCACAGTCCTCGAGCCTCACGCTCTCACCATTGCCATCAGGTGCTACCACCTGGCAACTAATCCTGTGTCAACAACTGGAAACCCATCCAGTGCCACATGAAGATACTTCCTCAGTTTCGCATCGACACATCAGGACTAATACTAGACCGTGCAATTGCAAGCCTTCACAAATTTCAAACCGTGCCTCAGCCACACGTTCAACCTACCACAACTCACATCACAGGATTAGAGATCCCATACTTGAAACTTTTGCACGCTTCAACATTCACATTTCATGGTTGGCTTCTAACTCGTAAGTCTCGCCCTTCACGGCACTTACGTAACATCCTGGAGTCATTTACCAACTCCACCCGTTGACCCATCTTCTTGCATCATCGCAAGGTCACACAGGGTCCATCATCTCAATTTATTCGATCAACTTCGATCAAATTCAACCACAACTGCGATAGCATCCTTTAGCAATGAGTATCGGCACATGTCTTGTTTTCATACCACAGGATATCACCCCAATCAATTCACAAATCTTCCTACTGCCAAGACAACAAAAGGCACTACGATGATTTTTTTTTTTTTTTTTTTAACCCTCATGGAAATTTAGGTCTGGCCCAGACATAACCTACAACATACCCCAGGTCTTCACGTCTAATCGTCTCCACCGCAGACAGGTTACTCCACATAGAGGGCTGCAGTCCCTCCCGTGAACTAACCGTCTATATCTAGTGGTCTTTAGCATTAGACCCGTCAACCGTAGGCATCAACTGTAGCGTTATTCCCACGCTAGACCCGTTTCTTTTCCCCGGGTTTCTTTCTCAAACATCTCAAAGTGCTACAACACCCAAACATTCGCTAAATCGCCTTGACACTACTTTAACGAGATAAAGGGCTTAAACCCCACTTGGGTGCAACACCCTGACAACTCTTATTACTAGCAGTTGAATTGTGGAACTGGCCACAACTTTCGTCACCCTACCGCATTTCACAAATCTTTAGCCCCTGACCATCTGCATAATTACTGTGTTGCCCTGTGCTTTAGGCGAGCCAACACCTGGTCATCATTACCGTGTCACTCCCATACACTGGCCCAACACTAGTTCCCCATCGTGTTGCCCTGTGCTTCGGAGAGCCAACACCTAATCATCATTATCGTGTTGCTCCCATACACTGGCCTAACAACAGTTTCCAACAGCATGGCTCAGGCCCATCACTGATTTGCTTCGCACCCGTAACTTCGCCCTACCAAGCTTCCTACTCGGCAACTAAACCATTAGAACGTTCTCGCGTTCCACGATTTCTCCCTAAGACTACTCTAGATGTCCGATCCCTTGCAGGAGACTATCGGTCTCACCTGGCTAACTCTCTTAAGGTGCTGCTCTAGGTTTTCGGCATCTGGTCGTCACCTCGAGCCTTGCACCCGTAGCATCAAAGCTACTAAAAGCCTTCCCGAACTACGATGGTTCCACCACAATCTTACCAAAGCCATCTTACTTGGTTATCCTTGCCTTGATAACCTCAAGCTCATATCATGAGTCTCGCTTCTCAAGACTCTACATCTCTTATCGCTTAAGAGACTCTCAAACAACAACCAACATGCTGAGCCTATCTCAAGCTCCGGTACTCATAACCATCGAGCACCTACCATCACCCTCCAAGTAAATTGAGACCTCTCGTCTCTCCTTGCACACCCATAGTGCATTCAGTCACGATGCCCAGCTTGGCCTTCCAGCACGCCTACTCAGGCTCCCATGACTTGGGATTTAAAATTCGGGGTCTCCACATTGCTCACCATGCCCCTGCCCACTCGGCATCCAAAGTTGGCATTTCTCTCGCGCGCATAGCCCACAGATGTCCTGTTGCCACACACTCATCGCCCTCGGACCACACACACACACCGTTCATACCCTTCATTGGGTGACCTCCGCGTCTCCCATCAAGGGTCTTGTGACCTTAGGCGTCATCACGACCCCAGGCATCATAATGAGGGTCTATTCACCTCTCATCTCCCGACCTTAGGCGTCCCAACTGACCCCAAGCGTCATAATGAGAGTTTTAATTGGCCCCTCATCCATCGATCACATGAACGGTCACTTGGCCTTACTCAACCAGGACTTCTAACCCAATGGCTCTCACGCGCATATCAACACATGCTCAACTTCTTAACCCCAGATCTAGATTCCCTTGGATTCCAACTCGACTCACTTGGGACTCCTATCTCATACATACACCCACTAGGGTCCACTTGCCACATGCCTATCATTCCCAAGGATAGACCTCATCTCATCACAAAACCAACTAAGGTTCACTCATACCCTAGGCACATCCCCGCCGGGATCATTATAACAATACGATCACATCGCTTCACATACATCAAGCATCCCGACTCCCCTCAGAGTCATTCCGGAATCTACTTACGTCATGCCTTCACTGGCCGTGACATAAAAATGCATTACATGCACACTCCCCATAGAGCCTCGCTACGATTAACTTTACCTCCAAGAGCTCGTCACATAGCCAGTTGATGACTCATTTCCTTGAGTCTTGAGCTAACTCCCGCTATAGCTCACTCTATCTCAAGCGCACCAGCCTTGCTTCACCATTTCCAAGGGACAGCTCTTTTCCTTCAAACATGCTCGACAGATCGCTAATATAGGGACGCTCCACTAATCCCCTCCCGGACTAGTCATGCTTCGGCTTCGTGTCCCCACATGAGCCTCAACACTTCAATCTCAAGGAGTTCCCATTGTTTAAACACTTCATATCCTTGAAATGCCACATTCGAGTTTTCTTGACACCAACACCCACACTCGGGTTCTTGGTTCCTCATTGCTCAACTCGTATACCTCTCACAGGTATATCTTCTCAATCCAGGGTATTTTCTCACCCCAAGAACAGGAATATCCAAACATGCCATTGCAGGCCTCAATGACTTGACCCAATCCCTTAGGGTCCTCGGTCCACATGTCCAACTTTCAAGGTTATCGAACCAACCTTACATTGAAATCTCAAAATTTCAAATCAATAGTCCTCGACCCCAACTCAGCATTTAAGACATTCCGACTTACATCAAATCATGCCAGACATCCCCTAATCCAAAAATCTGGCAATTGCTCACATTAATCACGTGACCGACCACACTTAACACCCAAGCACGCTAGCCTTCCTCACTCATATAGCTAGCCATGCTCTGATACCAACTGTAACGACCTGCTCCCACTTACGAGCGCCACCGGTAAATAATCGACCGGATTACTCACCCGACAACCACAGCTGAAGGGTTGGACTATGTTTCAACAGGAAACGCCCTAGGTGGGAACTAGGCTTCGTCCTTCCCTTCGCTCCACTCAGGAATCGGTCCCAACTCAAATAAGAAAAATCCAACTGACCCAGACCCGAAACCTGAGTGGAGCGAAGGGAAGGACGAAGCCTAGTTCCCACCTAGGGCGTTTCTTGTTGAAACATAGTCCAACCCTTCAGTTGTGGTTGTCGGGTGAGTAATCCGGTCGATTATTTACCGGTGGCGCCCGTAAGTGGGAGCAGGTCATTACAGTTGGTATCAAAGCATGGCTAGCTATATGAGTGAGGAAGGCTAGCGTGCTTGGGTGTTAAGTGTGGTCGGTCACGTGATTAATGTGAGCAATTGCCAGATTTTTGGATTAGGGGATGTCTGGCATGATTTGATGTAAGTCGGAATGTCTTAAATGCTGAGTTGGGGTCGAGGACTATTGATTTGAAATTTTGAGATTTCAATGTAAGGTTGGTTCGATAACCTTGAAAGTTGGACATGTGGACCGAGGACCCTAAGGGATTGGGTCAAGTCATTGAGGCCTGCAATGGCATGTTTGGATATTCCTGTTCTTGGGGTGAGAAAATACCCTGGATTGAGAAGATATACCTGTGAGAGGTATACGAGTTGAGCAATGAGGAACCAAGAACCCGAGTGTGGGTGTTGGTGTCAAGAAAACTCGAATGTGGCATTTCAAGGATATGAAGTGTTTAAATAATGGCCAGCCCGCGCAGCCAGCGCCCAGCGGGGCCCCGCGCGGGCCCTGCGCGAGCCAGTGGGCCCTGCCGGCCAATTTTTTTAAAAAAAAATTGAATTTTGGGAGAAATTGGGGCATTTCTAAATCGATTTTGGGCCCCGGAGGAATTTTCAAAGCAAATGGATTTTCGGGCATTTTTGGAGAAAACACCGAAAATTTGGAAAAATTGAAAATGATGAGTTTTTCCTCCAAAATTGGTGATCCATCAATGGATTGGTTTAAATGGTGATTTTCTTGGAGCCCGGTAAAATTCTTTGATGAGAAAAAAATTAACGAGAAAATGGCGATTGAGCGCCTGAAGGAGATTTTCCTTATAGCCAATGCAGTGTGGCTAAAGCCCAATTCCGCTAGCGAATCTTGGGATTCAGCGAAGGGAAGGACGAGCCTAGATCCGACCTAGGGCGTTTCGTCTTGAAACACGATCCACCCTTCGCCTAAGGCCGGGCAGGTGGACAATTCGGGTGATTGTTCAGGAGTAACACCCGTAAGTGGGAGCGGGGCGTTACATTTACCGACTATGCCACATTCAACAAGCAATCTCACAATCATCTATCACACTATGATGATTACACAATTAAATACATCTACGCTCAGTAACACATACATTTACTCACAAGGGTATACATACACAACACCCCCTGGCTACATACAAGCAATAATAAAATACATAACTCGGGCAACACAGCTAGTTGCCACAACGGCCTCCCGACGCCATCCCTGCTTACATCCGGACTTGCATCATCTACACATGAGGTAAAACCTCATGAGTCATAAAGACTCAGTAAGGGTGCAATGCATGTAAATATGAATATAATCATGTTTATGTATGCCAATGCATGCAAATGAGGCTAGGCTCACACATCCTCACAACCCACTAAGGTTTGAGGCATCAACCTATCAACCCCCACCACTAGTCCTCCATATGGCCACAGGTCCACTAGTTCTTGCATCACACAAGATACAACCACTACATGCCAGTGCAACATAAAAACATTATCAAGCATATTTACCAACTTGCAAGGCCACCTCCACATGGGACCGTCCCTTACCTGGCTCGAAGCCTCATCCCTGCCTCGGCGAGAACGCCAGCCCGAACTCCGAGCTCTCTAGGATCACCGCCTTCTCGTTCGAACCTAGAGGCAAACACACAAAAACCCAACTCCATTAACATTCGGCATTAACCCAACGCCCTCGATTTCGCCACACATTGCAAAATCACCATCAACATTATTTCCAAACAACGAACCACGGCATACATCAGCCGTTTAATAATTTCCAACCACCCCGACCCGAGGTTAAATCCAACAACATTACACAATTCAATGTCTCACATAGAGGAAATATTCCAAAAAGAATTAATTTACTTACCTCGGTTAAATCGAGAAGAGAAAATCGGTTAATCGCCCATATTGGCGTCGCCTATTGGATCGCCATAATGCCCTCGGATTCCCATATCGAACCTCCGGCCCACTCTCTGAGCCCCAAATTAATTTCCAGACTTTTTCCCCCATTTTCTAGAATTTTTTGGGATTTTCTCCTATTTTTCAGAAATTTTCCATATTTCTTCTTTTTTTTTTTTCTTTCCTTTTTATTTTTCCTTCCCTCACTGTTCATCATCTTCCCTGCCTTCTCCCACGCCCTACGCATGCGACCTGCACCTTCTTCTTCTTTCTTATCAAGCACTCGCGCACAGCAGCTGGGCTGCGCACGCCGGCCGCCGCTGCCACCAACTCACCACCGTCGGTTGCTTCACGCAACCACGTCGCCCGCTGACCGGCCGCAACCGCCTCAAGCTGCCCCCACGCTGCAAGCAGCCACCTGCGCGCATGGAGGCCATGGCTATTCCAGCCACCCACGCTAGCCAAGCCAGCACCTGCGTCGTCGTTGGACGCCGCGACCACCGTCGATTGCCATCATCCGAGTTGCGGATGCCTCCAATGCCGGCCACCAGCTTCATGCGCGCAGCTCTACGCGCTGCAACTCCAACACGCCGACTTCCATTGCTGCTGCTGGTTCAACCTTTGCCAGCTGCTACGGCCTCTAGCACCGCTGCAACCGCCTTCGGAAGCCTTCTAGCCAATGTCGAGTGCCTCCACGCGAGCCACTAAAGCTGTTCCAGCTTCGCTCCGCGCCGGCCATGGCCGCTGGCCACTTCAGCCACCACCGTAGACGCTGGCCGATCACCACCAGGTACCTCCGCTTGCTTCTTTCTCTCTTGCTTATTGCTCTCTCTTGCTCTCTCGAAATCTCTCTTTCTCTTACACTCGGCTCCTCCCTCCAGAACTCTCTGTTTTGATTTCAAAATTTGAAATGGGAGGCAGCACTCACGGTTATATATATATATATATTAAATTTCACATTTAACCCCCAATTACTCAATTATTTCACTTCCCAATATCCTTAATCCCACTTAAGGAATTTATTAATTGCACTTAACCCTCCAAACCTTAATTAAATTATCATCAAGCCACACCATATCTCGATTTATCAAAAATTAATAGCCGACCATTACTCAGGAATACCGACTTCATCCCTGCGCCTGCACGGGGCCTTTATTCGACCCGAAAACACTTAAGGGTTGCCTTATTCTCAGAACCGGACCACCCCTAGGGTCCCCTCAGCTTCCCGAAGGTCCCCTCCGATTATTCGGTATTGGCACCCACTCGGGCTTATACAGAATTTATTCCGAAAATTATTCCCAATCGGACTGCTTCCAGCGTCATTAATCTTATCTTGAGACGCTCGTCAATCTCTTGCCCTCATCCCTGGACATCCAAGTCCCGAGGCACTCCCAGCCGCCAATTCGGCAAATTTCATTAATTAATTTCTTGATATTGGCCTTTGGGCTTCCCGGACCACCCGAGGTCCTTTCAAAACAATCAAAAATTATTTATTTTCAATACCATGTGTAACATCCCGCTCGAGCGATAGGAAAAACCGGAACAACTTACCCTGATGGGCCTACACGAACTTCCCAGGGGGGTCACCCATCCCTGGATTACCCCAGGTTAAGCACGCTTAACTTGGGAGTTCTTTGCCAACATTCAGCCCAAAAGGTATCCAGCTGGTGTTATTTCCTTTCTTACACTATCCTCGATATATTCTAACTTCTCTGGGCTCTCGGGGTATTACACCATGTAATACCGGGTATTACATTCCACCATCCTTAAAGAATTTCGTCCTCGAAATTTACTTTGCCTTTATCTCTTTCTCAAGATGATCACGTTCTCAGGCTACTCT
Source organism: Diospyros lotus (assembly GCF_014633365.1). NCBI lineage: Eukaryota > Viridiplantae > Streptophyta > Magnoliopsida > Ericales > Ebenaceae > Diospyros > Diospyros lotus. Next base: position 21,442,763 of record NC_068342.1, read on the forward strand.
CTGAATCCCTTTCACGAGAATCTCGTAGCCAAACCATTTCTCAGCCTTTACCTCGGGTCATTCTCACCTCAAGGTTTCACTTAGGCATTTGGTCATCTGCCTCTCGAGGACATTCACCAACCGAATACCGCTTTTGCCTCTCACCAAATTGTACCACTGGTCGCTGGTCATGCTTACTGCAACGATATCCATCTCCGAATGGATTTTCTTTGCCTCGAAGCATCGCTTTGCAAGTTTTCTTCCCATTTCCCCTTTTTCGCATCAACCGAAACAACTCTCACTAACATTGCATTACTGATCAGTCTACCACGATTTTACGCCGATCACACACGGTAACGTTTCCAACTGCCAATCACACATGGCCACGATTTTACGCTGGTCCAACCAGCAACGTTTTAGCACTGATCATCAGCCGCAATGTTTCCTTTAGTGCCCACCGGACACTCAGACACCCATTTATCATGGCATGCCGCCATTAATCACAAGCATGCACAACTTAAGTTGATCCTCATGGTAACTTCTTATTACCGATCAACTAACCATGCTAGCACTACATGAGAAGCACTCCCAGCCGCCAATTCGGCAAATTTCATTAATTAATTTCTTGATATTGGCCTTTGGGCTTCCCGAACCACCCGAGGTCCTTTCAAAACAGTCAAAAATTATTTATTTTCAATACCATGTAATACCGGGTATTACAAGTACTCCCCCAGTAATACCTGGAATGGTGAAGAGTACAAGGTGAGCTACAAAGCTCAGCAAGTATAAACATGGAAAGAAATACTGAAGCTGAATTAGAGAATATCGATACTGAAATAATTGAAATACTTGCTGAACTGATGCTAGAATTAAATACTTGATTTAATTGATACTGATAAATAAATCTGATATAACTGGTTGCATTCACAAACATGTAATGCACATAAACTAAAATAAAATGCGGGTATGCAACTTTGGCCCAAGGCCCACATAAACTGATAACACATACCTGACTAATCTGAACCTGCAAACAGAAAAAAAACTGTAAGCATATACTGTGGGTAAAATATACCCCTAGCTCCCTGGTCGACCACAGGTAAGCAAATTGGTGGGATCCCCGCGGACAAAACTGCCTGGCGCTCAACATGTAATGCTATGCACATCAAGATGCTGGCACACAATATGTAGTGCTCCATATAAACTCATGTTGAATGTTCATACAAGGATTTATGCAAATAACTCACAAATAAATGCTGATCATGACATTTTAAATACTAGTCATGAAATAACTATTGCCAAACTGATACTTGATGTATTTTTAAAAATACATGATTTTATAAATTATGTTGAAACATAATTTATTTTAATTTATACTAATATTATTTTCAATAAAGGGAAGAGATACACTATTTTTATTGAAAATAAAAGAATTTTAACTTGCTAGAATTTAATTTTGAAGTTCTGCTGAGGGGTATCCGAAAATACGAAATTCTGGACAGATTTGATACTCTTTCGTATCTTGGCCATAACGCTCTCTTCTAAACTCAGATTGAGATGATTCAAATTTCTATGGAAAGCCAAGAGGAAGACCTACAACTTTTATGTTTTGCGTTTTCCAAGATTCGGGCTCCATAAAGGTCAAAATTGGCCCACAAGAGAACAAAAACGTTCTGAAAAAAGTGAAATAAACTCGAAATCGTGAAAGGAATCGCCAGAAATCGAAACTGATACTAATAGAGTATCCGGATGCTGGAATTTATTTATTTATTTTTATTCTAAACATCACCATTCGAAGAAATCTTGGGATAAACAAGTCCCAATAAAGCAAGAATCATTATTATAGCAAATAAACAGATCAAAACTCGAAGAATCGATGATTCAACTCAATTGAAAAATCTGGTTTTCTGCCACTGTATGCATATATATATAAATATACATTCTGTTTTCTTTGTTTTCTCATTAAAAGGAATCGAAACAATAGTTTTCTATTAATCCACGATCACATAAGAACTGATTTACAATACAAAAACGTGATCAAAACTGGAACTTAAATCTGAAATTTCCTGGAATGCTATGAGGCATGAACTGTGCGTATATATGTATATATATATATATCTATACTGAATGAAGAAAGCTTGAGAATGGAATGGAAGAACTTGCCTCTAGATGCTCTGATTTAATTGATAAAAATTGGAGAAAAGAACTTCTTGATTGCTGCTAGATCTCCTAAGCGCTGCTCACGGCCAAGATTTGAAGAAGAATTTCTTTTTGGCCAATTACATGCTATGCATATATATATATATATATATACTAATAACAATAAAACCTAATGGGCTAAAATAGGTTTAATTAATCCTAGGCCCACTAGACTTTATTTAAAACCTTCTCCTAACCTATTTAGGAGATTATTATTTAAATTATCTTATATTTGGATTTAATTAAATCCCATATATATATATCACTTAATTAAATAATTAAGCAATAATATAAAATAACTAATGCTAAAAAGCCAAACAAGCCCTTACTATTAATTCTCTTTAAAAATAAAGGAATTAATTCTATTTATCACTATTTTTCAATTAAAAATCTCTATTGCCAAATTAAATTAATTAATTGGCAAATATGTATTAAACTAAAAATTAACTAATTGCATTAATTAATCACTGAAATAAATTGCTAATCTAGGACGTGTCGTTACAGACATGGCTTGCCATATACCAACCTATAGGGAGACATGCCTAGAATGGTCTTGTATGCAGTTCTATAGGCCCAAAGTGCATCAATCAACCTCAAGGACCAATCCTTGCGGTTAGAATTGACTGTTTTCTCTAAAATCCTTTTTATCTCCCTATTGACCAATTCAGCTTGGCCATTGGTTTGAGGGTGATATGGGGTTGCAACCTTGTGGACTACTCCATATTTTCTCATTAATTCAGCCACTGGTTTGTTGCAGAAATGAGAACCTCCATCACTTATGATGGCCCTAGGCATTCCAAACCTACTAAAAATATTTTCTTTCAAAAACTTCATTACAACCCGATGATCGTTTGTTCTTGTTGGGATTGCTTCTACCCACTTGGACACATAGTCAATAGCTAACAAGATGTACTCGTGTCCACCTGAATTAACAAATGGTCCCATGAAGTCTATTCCCCAACAATCAAAAATTTCTAACACCTGAATGGGTTGCAAGGGCATCATATTCCTCTTGGTTAGGCTTCCTAGCCTTTGGCATCTATCACATGAGCTATAGAATTGATGCATATCTCTAAACATGGTAGGCCAAAAGAATCCACTTTGTAAGATCTTGGCCAATATTTTTCTTGTGGAGAAATGACCTCCACAAGCAAGAGTATGACAAAAATTCAAAACACTCTGTTGCTCATGCTCGGGGATGCACCTTCTTAAAATTTGGTCAGCACAATACTTATACAAGTAAGGGTCATCCAGAAATAAGTCTTAACCTTCCTAAAGAATTTTTGTTTATCTAGCTTGGTCCAATGATTTGGAATTAGACCGGTGGCTAGATAGTTGGCCAGATCTGCATACCATGGTGTAACAGAGGTTGAGGTATCATTGATAAGGAAGAGATGTTCATCTAGAAAGGTGTCCCTGATTGGTTCCTTGTCTAGATTAAGGTCTTGGCATGGAAGTCTAGACAAATGGTCTGCCACCACATTTTCTACTCCCTTTTTATCTTTGATTTCTATGTTGAATTCTTGGAGTAACAAAATCCACCTAATAAGATGTAACGCCCCGCTCCCACCTACGGGTGTTACTCACGAATAGCCAACTTACTATTCACATGCTAGGGCAAAGATGAAGAGACGGCTACGTTTCAACGGGAAACGACCTAGGTGGGAACTAGGCTTTGCCCTCTCTTCGCTCCGCTCGAGAGTCCGGGAATTATCGATCGACCTATTAAACCCGAAACCTCGCAATCGTCACCCCTTCCTGAGCTCTTTAATGAAGGGCTAAGGGTGACTTACCAGGATCGGAAAGGAATTTAAGCTAACTCTCTAGCTTAAAATAATTTATGGCATAACGCCTTAATTATAAGAAAATAGGTTTTTCTTATCTTTGCCCCAACCATTAACCCATTTATTTCATTTCCAATTCCTTTAGAAAATATTTGGGTTAATCTTCCTTTAGAAAAATCTAAATAAAATTTTCCTCATTAAAGCTCCATTAATTTTTCCCTTTAATTTATTTCAAAATTTCCATAATTTTCCAATCATTAGGAAAATAATTTTTGAAATACAATTCTCAAGCATCCTCATCCAATTTCAAAATTTAAGGAAAATAGCTCATTATTTAATTTCCCAAAATATAGAAATTTTTCCCACAATTGCCTCAAATTTACATTAATTTAAGAAAATTAATTTAGAGGCTAAATACTCATTTAATTATTTATTTATTTAAATTATTTCAAAATTTCACAATTTATCAGAAATAATTAAATAACACAAAAAAATATAAAAAAAAAACAAAAAAGAACTTCACAGCAGCCACAGGGGGGGGCGCGCAGCAGCAGCCGCGCCCCCCAGCGCGCGCGCAGGCCGCGCGGGCCGTGCGCGGCCGCGCCAGCGCGCCCAGGCGCGCCTTGGCCGGCCAGCTCACTGCCTGGCCATTTTTTTTTTCCCCAAAAAAATATTTTTTTTTAAAAATAAAACCATAATTTCCAGAATACATTTCCATATCAAGGGGCTTCCAAAACACTCAAGTTTACCCCCTTTTAACCACATTTACATACAATCCAAGTTTAACAAAATAATACAACACAAAAATACAAACTACATAACCATTACACATAGTTTTCCTCTTTGATTCAATACCTTCACCCTTGCAAAACTCCCTTTCCCTTGGATGTTTCTCCACCTACATTGAGGTCAAAGGACCTTATGAGCCAATGCTCAGTAAGGGTGCTATGCAAATGTAAATGAAGTATGAGAAACATAACATGTAATGCAATGCAATGCATATCAAGGGTAGTTCTCCATGCCTTCATAACCACTTAGGTTAAGGCACCAACCAACCCCTCACTCCCCTCACAAGTCCTCCTTATGGCCATAGGTTCACTTGGGCACAAAACATGCAAAAAACCATCACATGCAACTCATTCATACATGTACAAATGCAAGCAAAATCCCTCCACTTGGGGCTATCCCTTACCTTGTTTCCTTGAAGCTTTACCCTCTCACAAGCCAAGAATCCCTCTTAGACTTTGAAGCTTCAACACCTCCACAAGCTAATACTCACCCTTAAAGAAAAATAATAAAAGAGACTTTAGCTCTTAAACACATGCCTTAAACTATAACAAAAGAGAAAACTAGATTACCTTTTGCTAGACTTTCTCTTCCTTCTCTAGACTTCCTTGCCTTCTTACTTGCCTTCTTGCTTCTCTACTTCACAAATGAGAAAAAGCTTGGAACTAATTTCTCACTTCCCATTTATAGAGTTTTCTTCTTAATCCATGCCAATTCTCAAGATCACATCCTAGCCATTGATTTTTTTCTTATTTCAAGAGACCTAATCTCTACCTTTGAACATTAGCACAATCCTTGTGCTTCTCCCAAGTTAAATCCTAACCCTTGATTTTAGGAGAACTCTTGCCTAGATACAAAGGAAACACAAATCCAAGAGACTTATCTTGTTAAATCTCCTCCATTGATCTCTCTTTGGAGACTAAATCTCCTCCCTTGGATCAATCCCAATTTTCCATAATTCTCCATTTTTCATTTAATTAAATCATGACTAATTTCCAAGATTGACTAATTTCCCAAATTTGCATTTAATTTAAATCCACAACTTTTCAAGCATTTAATGGAGACTTAAATAATTTCTTTTTGATTTAAATTTAAAAGCTCTTGAAAGACATAATCTAATTTCTTTAGCGTTTATTTAAATCCACCATTTTCCAACATTAATGCTTGACAAATTTCTTTTTATTATTGATTTTCTTTTTAATTTTCTCCATCATGGCTCTCATTAATGCTTGAGAGACTAATTTCTTTTTCCTTTTTCATTTATTAAATATCCCTCTTGGTTCACAAGATCATGCCATGTGTCACCAAATTCTCTCAATTAAATAAATCTTTATTCTCCAAATTAAATTAAATCTCTTCCATAAGAACTTGCCAAGTGTCATAAATCTAACCATACTTGGTTTTCCAATTTAATTCCTAATTATCTATGCACTTAATCAAGAATTAAATTCTCCAACATTTATTCTCCAATATAAATAATTTCTCCAAAAATAATTTATCTTCCTTTGGGATGAAATTCCAAATTACCATTTTGCCCCTCACAAGACATCCAATATTTCATGGCATTTTCTTTAATTCAAGGGCAATTTTGGAATTTTTCATAGACTAAAATTCTCTTAAATGACAAAATTTATCATGACTCTTTAAGGGTATTACATAAGACGTGGTTTGGCATCTTGTTTGGTGAGAAAGTATTTCAAAGCAGCATGGTCAGTGAAAACAATGACCAATGACCCCACTAGATATGATCTGAACTTCTCTAATGCAAAAACTATTGCCAATAGTTCCTTCTCAGTTGTTGTGTAATTTTTTTGGGCTTCATTGAGGGTTTTACTGGCATAGTAGATGACATAAGATTTTTTATCTTTTCTTTGCCCTAGGACTGCTCCTACAGCATAATCACTTGCATCACACATGAGTTCAAAGGGCAATGACCAATCTGGTGGTTGAATAATGGGGGCTGAGATGAGAGCATTTCTTAACCTCTCAAAAAAGGTTTGACAAGATGATGTCCACTCAAATGGGACATTCTGGGAGAGCAAATTACACAGAGGCCGGGCTATGCTGCTAAAAGATGCTATGAATCTCCTATAGAACCCAGCATGCCCCAGGAAAGACCTGATGTCCTTAACACTCTTAGGGACTGGTAATTTTTGGATGGCTTCTACTTTGGCTTTGTCCACCTCCATTCCCTTAGCAGAGACAATATGCCCTGGGACTATACCTTGTTTGACCATGAAATGACATTTTTCCCAGTTAACCACAAGGTGGGTTTCTTCACAACGAGCTAGAACTCTCTCTAAATTCTCTAAACATGCCTCAAAACTAGCTCCATAGACAGAGAAATCATCCATAAAAACATCCACAATGTGTTCTGTCATCTCACTAAAAATACTCATCACACACCTTTGGAAGGTGGCAGGGGCATTGCATAGTCCAAAAGGCATACAACGTCTATAGGCAAATGTCCCAAATGGACATGTGAAAGTGGTCTTTTCCTGGTCCTCTAGGGCAATGTCAATCTGGTTATATCCTGAATAACCATCAAGGAAACAATAGAATGCTTGCCCAGCTATTTTTTCAAGGACTTGGTCCAAGAATGGCAATGGAAAATGGTCTTTTCTAGTCATTGCATTGAGTTTTCTATAATCGATGCACACTCTCCATCCGGTTTGGATGCGAGTAGGGATCAATTCATTCTTTTCATTTCTCACCACTGTGACTCCAGACCTTTTTGGGACCACTTGAGTGGGGCTGACCCACTTTGAATCAGAGATGGGGTATATAATACCCGAATCTAGCAACTTTAGCACTTCTTTCCTGACCACCTCTTTCATGTTAGGATTGAGTCTTCTCTGCATTTTTCTAACAGGTTTAGCATCCTCCTATAGAAATATCCTATGAGTGCAAGTCAAAGGACTAATTCCATGCAAGTCTGAGATGGTCCAACCTAAGGCTTTTTTATGAGCTCTCAGAATGTTTATCAGTTGAATTTCCTGTTGGGATGTCAAACTTGAAGAGATGACTACGGGGAGTGTGTTCTCATCACCTAGAAATTCATATTTTAACTCACTTGGCAAAGGTTTCATTTCGGGTGTGGGTGAGGTATTATTAGATTGTGACTCCTCATTGTTCAGAGAACCCAATGGTTCTGATTTGGGAATCCATTGAGCCACAGGCATTGCTTCTTGCTCCCTAGTGTTCTCTAATTCTTTTAACTCTCTCTCTTTTTGATCTTCTTCCATAGATTTGTTCAAAATTCTTTTGCAAAATAGTCCTCAGCTAATGTTTAAACCAAATCTACTTCCTCCACCTCATTCTCAGTTATGTGTTGTTTGGAAACTCTAAAGATATTCATCTCTATAGTCATGTTTCCAAATGATAACTTAAGTATTCCATTCCTACAATTAATTATGGAATTTGAAGTTGCTAGGAATGGTCTACCAAGAATAACTGGAACAGGGGGTTGAGGGCCTTGATGGGGTTGTGTGTCCAAGACTATAAAATCAATAGGGCCTGTACTAATACATCCTCCACTATCCCCCTAGGGACTTTGATTGACCTATCAGCAAGCTGTAGGGTAACTCTTATTGGCTTGAGTTCTTCTAAGCCCAGTAGCTGATATACACTATAAGTAAGCAAGTTGACACTTGCTCCTAGATCTAAGAGTGCTTGGTCCACCCTTTGGCTTCCAATTATGCAAGAAATGGTTGGGCTACCAGGGTCTTTGTACTTAGGAGGTGTTTTAAGTTGTAGGATGGAACTCACCTGTTCAGTTAAGAATGCTTTCTCACGGATGTTGATCTTTCTTTTAACAGTACACAAGTCTTTTAAGAATTTTGCATAAGATGGTGTCTGTTTGATTGCATCAAGGAGAGGAATGTTAATCCTCACCTGCTTTAACACTTCATAAATATCAGCATTTTATTTTTCCCTCTTTGTTTGAGTAAGTCTTTGAGGGATGGTGGTGCAGGGTTGCTCTTGAATTCTTCCACCTTATTTTTTTCTTTAGCTTCCTTTTTTTTGTTTTCAAGTTTTTCCTCCAAAGTTAGAGCATTGTCATTTTTTATATTTTCATTTTGTTCTTTTTCTTGTGCATTAGGTTGGCTTGTCCTAGGATCATCTGGTTTGTCAATTATTTTTCCATTCCTAAGGATCGTAACTGCTTGTACCTGCTCATGATTATTGTTCCCACTATTTGATGATTCCACTTGATTTGTTTACCTCACGGGGTTGGGATTTGGTTGAGAAGGGAACTTCCCAGGTTCTCTCACAGTCAAAGTTTGAGTTAGCTTGGTTAGCTGACTCCTCATATCCTCAATTGCCCTATTTGTTTGCTCTTAGAATTTTGCTACCTGAGCATTGTTCCCCATCTGCCCTTGCATAAATTATTATAGAGTATCCTCTAGGGATCTCTTATGCGGTGGCTGATATGAGCCAGATGGTCCTTAGTTAGGCTGGTAGAGCTGTGGCTGAGGTTGTGGCTGTGGTTGTGAGGGAAATGGTTGGTGTGGCTGAGGTGCTGAGTCATTTCTCCAAGAGAAATTTCGGTGGTTCCTAGAATTTGGATGGTAGGTGTTTGAGTTTGGGTTGTACCCTTGATAATTTCCACCCTGGCCATACAGCACTTCTTTGAAAGCAGGGAGAGTTGGACACTCCTCTGTTCTATGGCTATTGGCTTCACACACTACACAATGCACCTCTACCTCATTGACAGCCTTCATTTTTTCCATCTCCAATTCTTCCATTTTCTTTGTCAATAGAGCTAATCTAGCACTAATGTCATCAGTTTCATTTAATTGGAGTTTTCCCTTTGGTTGTGGATTGTATTGGTCTCTCAAATCTCCCATGGTTAATGGCCCAACTTCCCAATTTCTAGAGTTTTCAGCTATATGGTCAAAGTATGCAATAGCCTCTTCAGGAGTTTTTTTCATAAAAATCACCATTACACATGGTGGACACCAGCATTTTCAAATTAGGAGTTAAGGCATTAAAGAAGAAACTAACTACCCGCCATTGCTCAAAGGCATGGTGTGGGAAAGAATGCAAGAGGTCCTTGAAACGTTCCCAAGTTTGAGCAAATGTTTCATTTGGTTTCCAGACGAAATTCATCATTTGCCTTTGGAGTGATGCTGTTCTGTTAGCTGGGAAGTATTTTTTTAGAAATTTTGTTTGCATCTCCCTCCAAGTTCCTATTAATCTAGGCTCTAGAGTCCCTAACAATATTTTTGCTTTATCCTTGAGTGAGAATGGGAAGAGCTTTAGTCTAACAGTGTCCTCATGTATATTTTGATCCCCACAGGTACCACATACCTCTTCAAAATCCCTCATGTGTGTATATGGATTTTCAGAATCCATACCATGAAATGTGGGGAGCATTTGTATGGTACCTGGTTTAAGGACAAATCGATGATGGTTTATTGGTAGGATTATGCAAGAGGGAGTGGTTTGCCTTGGAGGGTGCAAATAATCCCTGAGGGGTTTAATCTCATCACCATCCAAGGGATCATGTTCTCCATGATCACTCCCGTAAGCAGATAGGTTTTCATTTTGTTGAGACATTATGGATTGTAAAACTGATATTTCAGTCTCTGATAAAGAATCTATAGAATGGTTTGTAATACCCAGTATTATATGGTGTAGAAAATAAATAATTTTGATTATTTTGAAAGGACCTCGGGTGGTCCGGGAAGACCAAAGGTCAATCTCGAGAAATTAATTAATAAAATTGCCGAATTAGCGGCTGGGAGTGCCTCGGGACTTGGATGTCCAGGGAAGAGAGCAAGGGATTGATGAGTATCTCGGGATGAAGATAAATGGTGCTGAAAGCAGTCCGATCGGGAATAATTTTTGAAATAAATTCTATATAAACCCGAGTGGGTACCAATACTGTAATACCCGAGAAATTATTAAGAGTATAAATGATTTTTAATGAAGGGTATAACGGGAATTATCGAAAGAATAAGGCTATATGACATACTAACGCAGTCTTAGATGATTAAATCAGTCGGAGGGAGTAACCCGGACCTTAGATAGTTAAAGAAAATTGTACAGTATCGACAAGTGATTCGAATTATGATTTTTAGTGATGAAAGAAGTGGGATCGGGAACAGTTTTCGGTACAGCTGTCGACCGGGCCGAGAAAATCGAATCAACGTAGGAAACGTCCAGAAGATCAACGGAGCGCGTCAAGGACTAGTATTTAATGTGTAGAACAACCCTTAAGCGATTTCGGGTTGAATCAAATGGATTTAAGGTCAATTTGACCAATCGGGCCTAAGTGCAGTTTTCTAATTTTGCCCGAGGGAGGTCAAAACGGTAATCTTTCAGGAGTTTTGAGGGTCAAATGAGATGTACTAAACTTGTGGGACTTAGAGGTATATTTGGATTTATCAGGGGAGTTGTAAAAAGGGCAAAATTGTCATTTGAAGAAAACAGGGGTCAAAATGCAAAAAATGGAAAATGGCATAGTGTGAACGCAGCAAAACGGCCGCCGCAAATCTTCGCACGTGGAGGCCGAATCCGGCGATGGGACGGACGGGGAGGAGCTGGGGGAGGTCGTATACGGCGGTGGGTTGCTTGTAGGCCAAGTTGTGGCCGGTGATTGGCCGGAGTTTGGCCGGATTTCGAGTATAAAAGGAGGCCGAGGGTTTTGATTTTTGGGCTTCAAATCGATCGAGTTTTTGAACGGTTTCGGGAGAGTGAATAAGGGGCTTTTGGTCGCGAGGCATCAAGGAAGATTTTGGGAGGCTTTAGAAGCATTTTCGTCAAGTGTAAAGGCCGATTGAAGCTCGGCCGAGGGTTGGTGGCGGACCGCCGCGAGCCGCCTGCAACTGCCATTTTCGGGCTTTTTCCGGCGAGTTTTCGGCCTGATTTTGGTGCCATTGGGATCGATTCTTCAAGAGCTTCAAGGGGGTACCGGTTTTGCAGCCATCGGAGCAACCGCCGGTGACCGGTCTTGAGGAAGAAGACGACGCCCGTGGCTGCACGCGCCAGCTTCCACGCGCAGACACGCGCCAGGCGCGTGAGGGCGCGTGGATGGGGGCATTTCGGTAATTCCAATTCCAGTATTTTTGTTGATTTATTTTAGGAATTAACATGTTAAAATATTTTGGAAAATATTTGAGGAGATAATTATTTTGGAATTATCTAGGAGAAAATTGGGAGAAAATAGAGAAAATTATGGAAAATTGAGGAAAATGGATTTTAATGCTTCCTTAATTAAATATGGTGTTTAGGAAGTATTGTGACTCGAGGTTGAGTATAAGTTCAAGCATTTGGGATTTAACACGCAAATCGAGGCATTGCACGAGGATCGAGGCGATCTGAATACATTCGAGGTGAGTGGTCTGATCCTGTCTTTACCTTATCTTAAAAATATGTTGGAAGGTGTGTAGTGGGTTCAGGTGGGCGGTGTTACCCTCCCGAACTTAGGTTACACCAATTGGAACCAATTCTAGTGAGCGGTTTAACCCTCCGGAACTTGGGTTGTTCTGCGAAAGCATTTCACTTACGTATTTACGTCATCATTTGCATATTGTACATGTGATATATTGCATCAACTATTTTACTTTCAAAAGAGTCGGTGCATGGCGAGTAATTTTCATATCATCGGAGTATTGATATTCGTGTCAATGTTGTTTTCTGAGTGGGACGGGTTGGGGTCTACTTGAGATTGGGACAATGTTAATCCAGGTGAACGGGTGTCACACTGGGGGCACTCGAGGGAATAATGTTAAACCAGGTGAACGGGTGTCACGACGGTGCACCCGAGGGATTAACGTTGGACCAGGTGAACGTGTGCCACAGTGGGACATTCGAGGGATTAAGTATGTCAAGGTGATATCTCGAGTTAGACATGTTTTGCATGTTGCCGCTTGTCTGAATATGCCATGCTCGTGTGTCTCTCATGCATTGTATAATCTGTTTCTATACCGTCACTTAGATGTTTATCATCTAACCTAGGCTATGCCCCTGGAACGTTTAATATTCCAGCCAGGGACTGCTGCGAAGGCAAGGATGTGGCCGGTTGGGGGCCAATGGTGCTTAGTTTGTTAGTCGTTGTAACGTTTGGAGGCTTTAGTATGTATTTCAGGTTGTAAATGAACAGTTGTATAATAGCAATTTTATCATTTGATCTGTATTACGTATTTTGCTATGGAAATACAATGTTAAGAACTATGGTGTTTTGGTATTAGTGTATCCGCTGCGTTGTATTAAGACTCGTTTAAGATTATTGATCTTGATAGTTAAACGGGCAAGACTGGGGTTCGCGGGGTTTTGTTTCTGCATGTGAAGATTGTTCTTGAAATACCGCGCGTGTTGAACTTAAAGAGGAAAAAAAAAAAAAAAAAAAAAGAGAAATCCCGAGAATACCCTTATAGTGACACGCTTGGCGAGACGGGGTGTTACAAATACCGAATGGCTGCAAGGGACCTCCGGGAAGCTGAGGGGATCCTAGGGATGGTCCGATTTTGAGAATAAGGTAACCCTTAAGTGTTGTCATGTCGAATAAAGGTCCCGTGCAGGCGCAGGGATGAAATCGATATTCCCGAGTAAATGTCGACAATTAATTTTTGAGAAATCAAGTTATTGTGTGGCTTTGATGTTAATTAATTAAAACTTGGAGGGTCCAAGTGTAATTATAAAATCCCCCAAGAGAAATTGTTATTTTCTAAAGTGGAGTTATGAGATATGTGGGGGTTTAATGTATAATATATTTATAGATATATATATATATATGTTGGCATGAGGAAGCTTCCTTGAAGCTTCGTTAGTCTCTGTACCTGCCATTTTGAAATGGCCGAGAGGAAAGAACCAGAGAGTGGGGAAGAGAAAGCTCGCGGGAGAGGGAGAGAGAGCATTGCCAAGAGAGAGGGAGTTGGGCCGAGAAATAGCGAGGGAGAGAGAGATGAGAGAAAGCTTGATGGCCAAACTCGGCCATGGCGGTTGCAGCCTCACGCTGCAGTTGCAGTGGCCGAGAGCAGCGATGGTAATGAGGCAAGATCACGAGGGAGAGATGGCCGGTTGGAAGCGGCCTGAAGCGACGAGCTTCGGCCGGAAGAAAGTGCGGCGACGAGGGAAGCCGTTGTGGTCGGCAATGGCAGTGCTGGTAGTAGCATCCAGCAGCGGAGGCGCCATGGAAGTCGGGCAAAGTTGGGGCAGTTGTGAAGGCCGACGATTGAAGCATCAGTTTCGGGAGCTTGAAGACTCCAATGGTGGTCCAGCAAGGCCGATGGCCACAGTGGAGGTCAGCGATGTAGCAACAGCGAGGAGGCAGCCGCGGCCTGTATCAGCGGAGCTCGGCCATGGCAACGCTAGGTGAGCAAGGGAGGTGATGGCTGGGGGGGTTGGTCAGGTGGTGGCCGCTGTGTGCGGCGGAGCTGGAGCTGTCGTTAATGACGTTTCAGGCGGCGACAGCCGTAATGGCAACGAGGCAAGCAGCGGTGATAGCCGCGTAAGGCGCTGTGCGCGAGCTTGGTGAGGAAGAAGAAGAAGCGCTAGAGAAGATGAACAGGGGCGCAGGAGGTGAAAAAGAAAGAAGGAAATAAAGAGAAAAAGAACAAATAGAAAAGAAAAGAAAATAAAGGAAATTCTGGAAAATAGGAAAAAATCTCAAAAAATTCCAGAAAGATTGGGGAAAATTCAGGAAATTAATTTGGGGCCCGAGAAGCGTGTTGGAGGCCGAGAATGAGATTTGGGCGCAAGATTTGCAGCCAAAGAAGCAACGTCGGGTGAACGTTTTCCCGATGCCTTCTCCAGAATTAATTGAGGTATATTGAGTTAACTCTTCCCTAGTTATTTTCATTAAATGAGTTAATGAATTGTGTAGTATTGGTTGGATTAAACCCTGTGTTGGGGTATTTGAAATTTTGTTAATGGATGATTTTAGGGATGTTTGGAGTAGTTGAGGGCATTAATTGAATGTCGGATGTTAATGGAGTTGGGGTTTTGTGTGTTTTGCATCTAGGTTTGACCGGGGAGGCGGTGATCCTAGAGGAACTAGAGGTTCGGGCTGGAATTCGGGCCGAGGCAGAGATGAGGCGTCGAGCCAGGTAAGGGATAGCCCCATGTGGAGGTGGCTTTGCAAGTCGGTAAATACGTTTGATAATGTTTTTATGTTGCATTGGCATGTAGTGGTTATATCTTGTGTGATGCAAGCTCTAGTGGACCTGTGGCCATAAGGAGGACTAGTGGTGGGGGCTGATAGGTTGATGCCTCAAACCTTGGAGGGTTGTGAGGATGTGTGAGCCTAGCCTCACTTGCATGCATTGGCATACATAAACATGATTATATTCATATTTACATGCATTTGCACCCTTACTGAGTCTTTATGACTCATGAGGTTTTACCTCTTGTGTAGATATTGCAAGTCCAGAGGCAAGCAGGGATGGCGCCAGGAGGCTGTTGTGGCAATTAAATTTGTTGCTTGAGATGTGTTGTTGTGTATTCCCTTGTAAAATTTTTATACGTATTCATATAATTGAGTGTAAGCGATATTGAGCATTAAATGTATTTAATTGTTATAATCATCATAGTGTGATAAATGATTGTGAGATGGTTCTTTGGATATGGCTTAGTTGGCCAAGATGAGTTTCGAACCAAGTAAGGATCAGCAAGGTACGTTCTCATAAATCCCCAATACTCAACGAAGTGTTTGTATGCTAGCTAGTGCCTGGGTCACCTCTGGCTTGCTATGGGGTGAGTTGAAGAGAGGTGAAGCTCACTCGGGTTTCGGGTCTCAGTCCGCTGTGTTTTCTTGATTGAGTTGGGACCGATTCCTGAGTGGAGCGAAGGGAAGGACGAAGCCTAGTTCCCACCTAGGGCGTTTCTCTTGAAACATAGTCCAACCTTTCAGTTGTGGTTTGATAGGTGAGTAATCTGGTCGATTATTTACCAGTGGCGCTCGAAAGTGGGAGCGGGTCGTTACATGGTTTGACTCAGTTTGATGGCTTAAGATTCTACCAGATCTAAGTCTCATACAATTTGAATAATATGCAAACAGTTAAGAAAAAACAATATTAAGAACAAAGTTACCCGTGGAGTGAATTTTTTCTTCTGTTGCACCTCCCTGGCAACTGCGCCAAAATTTGGCTGCACTCCTCACCCTACAATTTAGATAGCCTTAATCAGTTTGTATGTTCAGTGTTGAAATGGTGAGGAGGTTTAAACTCACCATTATGTGAGTGTAGTTGTAGCACAAATATAAATTCTGGACAAGTCTGGGTCGATTCACTGGGAGGTTTATTTAACAAAAGAATTGTTCATTCGGGTTGATTTATCCAAATAGAGCTAAATTTTCTTGATTGTGAAAAGGTATTTTGGAATATTAAAAAGGTCTTGGGTTGAGGCGAGTTCAAAACCAATGCCTAATAAATCTCTTATAGCAATTTAAAAAGCAACATTAATCTGAAATAAACAAAGGATCATTTGGTAGTTATAATTTAAGATACGAATGATTCTCAGCTAAGCAACCCTCATACATGATATGAGGGTTCTAGGTTAAGATGTCACTGTAAATTGTATTATACTACAGACTATGATTTGATCGTCTGAGCTTGGGTATATCTCATCTCCAATTCTAGCAACTCTCATATATGGCATGAGAGTTTGAAGTTAGAATGATGACCCAATCCAAACTCACAAAACCATTTACACACTCAACTCGAGTTTAACTCAGATAAATCTTGCATTCATTGAGGTTTGGCTTATCTTGAGATTCAAGAACATTGGACACTGTCCTTGCCTTAACCCAAGATTAGATTTAGCTACTCATTTCCATTTAAAAATAAATTGACAGGAATTTAAATGACGTAATTTAAATGACAGAATTTAATTGACAGGAATTAAAATAGCAGAAACTAACCGGCCATTTAGGCTGTGGATAATTTAAATGATAGGAATTAAAAGTGCAGAAATTTAAAGGTAGAAATTAACCGGCCATTTAGGCGGTGGATAATAAAGTAACAATAAATGACATAAGAATTTAAAAGAAGAAAAAAATGAGATAAGATTACAAGAGAAAACAAGAGAGAGAATAAGAGCAATTCTCTAAGAGAAACTCTAAGAACAAAACTAAACTTTGATTCAAGTAATAACAACCTCTTCACAAATGCACCAAAGTGAGCTATTTATAGCTCACAAGATGCAATACAAGCCACACAATTATTCAACAAAACATTCACCTAACTAGTGGAAGAAAATTAGGTAAAAGAAAAAAAATACAAAAGACTTTGTGTGGTGGACTTCTCATAAGAATACAAAAGACTTTAGGTGGTGGACTTCTCATAAGAATACAAAAGACTTTAGGTGGTAAATCACTTATAAAAAAAATACAAAACAAAGAAAAGTCTTCTACAAATTGGGCTTTGTTGGGCCTTTGATTGGTCTTGGGCTTTTGGTTGGTCTTAGGCCTTTGGTTGGATTCCATTTGATAGTTGGGCCAAGTGCACTTGAAACATCCTCTAGACTCCATAATTGGCCTTTGAATTTGAGCAATAAAAAATTGGGTAATCCAATGTCTTCGATTATGCCCCTAATTAATTGTAGAAGCCAACTTCCTTGCTTCATCCTGAAATAATATGTAATATGAATAATTATTTACTTTAAGCATAAATATAAAGTCAAAATAAGGATATAATTCATTAAGATTTAGGAAATATTAACCCTTATCACAAATGAGCGAGAATTGTTTGAAAATTGAAGTGCGAAGGCATGAGAACGGATTGAGAATTGAAGCGCAAATGCGTTGGAATGATCTGAAAATCGATGCATGATTAGTGATCAATTTTGTAAAAATTTTATTATAATTTCACCCTTATTTTGATCTTAAAATTGTTTAAATTGAATATTATTATGCATTTTGTGATTTTGTGCATGTTTAAAAATATTAATATAAAAATATAAAAAAATAATAAATATAATATATATAATAAGATAAATATGGAAAGCCCAGGCCCAACACATGGAAAGCCCAGGCCCAAGCCCAACTCAAGAAAAGCCCAGGCCCAACACATGGAAAGCCCAGGCCCAAGCCCAACACAAAACAAGGAAGGCCCAGCCCAAAACAAGGAAGGCCTAAGCCCAAAACAAGGAAGGCCCAAGTCCCACAAATTGATGACATCATCGCTTACATCATGGGTTGGAATGAAATCATTGCTTACATCATGAGTTGGAATGACATCATCGCTTACATCATATGTTAGATATTTTATTTATCTTTGTATTTTTAAATTAGTTATTTTATTTTTCTTTAGATATTTTGTATTATTAAATTATATAATTAAGTGGTCTCTATTGCATCTTTTACCCTATAAATAGAGCACTTGGGGTGCATTTGTAACCATTCAATTTTCCTATAATGAAAGTATAGTTGTGTTCTTGAGATTTCTCTCTCAAAATTTTCACTTCAGTTTCAATATAGTTTCGTTCTTAGAATTTCTCTCTTAAATCTTCAACCTTTGTTTCCATATAGTTGTATTATGTTATTCATATTATCTTTTTATTATATACCGCCTATATAGTCGGTTGAATATTGTCTTTTCATTATATATCGCCTATATGGTCGGTTAAAAAATAGTCTTTCAATTCTTGTCTTTTCATTATAAACCGCCTATATGGTCGGTTAAAAAATAGTCTTTCAATTATTGTCTTTTCATTATATACCGCCTATATGGTCGGTTAAAAAATAGTCTTTCAATTCTTGTCTTTTCATTATAAACCGCCTATATGGTCGGTTAAAAAATAGTCTTTCAATTCTTGTATTTTCATTATATACCGCCTATATGGTTGGTTAAAAAATAGTCTTTTAATTCTTATCTTTTCATTATATACCGCCTATATGGTCGGTTAAAAAATAGTCTTTTAAATACTGTCTTTTAATTCCCGTCATTTAAATTCCTGCCAATTTATTTTAAAAATGAAGATGAGTAGCTAAATCCGATCTTGGGTTAAGGCAAGGACAGTGTCCAACGCCAATGATTCCCAAAGAAAGCTGTGCTTCAATTGTGTAATATTAATCTGATTTAATTTGAGCAGTGTGCGTATAGTGTATCTTTGAGTTTGGATTGGAGCATAAGCCTAACTTAGAGTTTCCATGCCACGTATGGAGATTGCTAGACCTGGAAATGTTTCCATACCCAAGCCCAAATGATTAATCTGTACCTATAAATTCTATCTGAGGGATATAATTCAATTTATGATAATTGCTTAACTTAGAATTTCCATGCCATGTATGGAGATTGCTTAAACAAGAATTATCATTATCTTGAACTAAAATTACTCATAGATCTGCAAAACTTAATTCAAATGAATATTATTGATCTTTTCTATTAAGTTGGGAATTAATTGGTTTTGACACTGAAATTGTCTTGACCCAAGCTACTTAAACTCATTGTTAATTTAGTTTTAATCCTTTCCTTTAGATTATCTTAATCACCTCTTAAAATCAAATATTCAATGATTTCTGTTTTCATCCAAAATAATCTCCCTGTGAACCGACTCGGACTCACCGAATTATAAATTTAAAATTGTACTACACGCACACTCGCACACTGGCGAGTATAATCGCCCTATACTTGCTTTAACAAGAGGATTAATGTTTGATAAATTTGGTTGTTGTTTTGATAAATAAATGTGCAGGGTAGCGTAGCAGTCAATGCATAAATGCATGAGACTTGATTAAGACAAAAAATGCAAAAGCGTAAGTTCATTATCAACAAGAAACTAAAGAGTAGGGAAGCAATCATAATGGGTGTCCAATGTTCATAAAGGATTGGGGAGCTGGCACCATGACTCGTCAAAGGCAAAAAATTGAGAAGCAGCGATTCAATCTTCCTCAATTGAAAGTCGTATAATAGAACAAGTCGCCCACAATAGACTACGAAGCCACATTACACAGGGCCCCTACTTCATCCCAATCTCATCTACGCCATCATCTAAATTCAATCTACCTAGGACTAAAAGTTGAGAGATGCTCTGCCTAAGCTTCGTTCATCTTTAATGGTTTGGCCCTAAGAGCTCTTCCCTAAAAGTTAACAAGGGTAATTGGCTACAGTCAACTAAACTTGGATTCCACATAGAGGACATGTTTGACACTAATGATAGGTTGAAGATCAAATGTGAGTTCTTAACTTCAGCCTCAATCAGTATGCTTATCATGATTACAAAATTCTCATCATTTCCTGATTTGAGTCTAACCTTTCCTACGCTAAAACTGGGGGGCCGATGACAAGAAGGATTTTATTCAAAATGTTTGACTTTTATATAATGGTACATCTATAGAACTAAGGTATGATGCTACTGAACACTATCCTTCCATTTTAGCACAACCTATGTGGTTGGAAGATCTAAGGAGAATATGTATAAAATTACAAGATCTTACTAAAGTGGGGAATGAGCGAGAGTAATCTAAAACTCATTATCCTAGAAACCAAAGCATCAAAGAAAAAAACGAGCAAGACAGCCCTGAGGCTTGAAACAAATTCAAGAGAAGCAAGGGCATGCCATAAACATAGTTTACTCTTCCAATTTGAGAAACTCAAATGAAAAAGTGGGGAGCAATTGGTGTGTCACGAGAAAAAATACTAAAAAATAAATAAATGGATTAACCCAGCTTAACAAGGATGACTAGGCGATAAAATGCCATAGGGTATTTGCGACAAGTGACAAACTTAGCTCATCGGCATGCAAAGGAGATCGCCTTACACCCGGTAAGGCAGTCACAAGGTGGTTTAGAAGAAGCTACAGACTCGTGGCTAGAGAAGGAGAAGGTCCCAAGCTCACAACGTGGGTCATGAGACGGCCACAGGCCATGAGATAGCCATTGGGCGTGTGATGGTCATGGGGCATGCGATGGTCGCGAGTCATACAATGATGGTTGGGAGGCGCACAAGGACAGCCGCAAGACGTGCGATGACGGTTGTGGGGGTCCCACACAATGCGTAAATTAGATAACTCTGATAGTTGAAAATCCTTCCAGAAAAAAGATAGACAATCATCCATAAGAAATTATATCCCCAACAGGATAAGATAAACATCATTTATAAAAGATAAACATCATCCATAACTATTGTAGCCAGAAAGCAACGACAATAGAATTTGTAAAGAGGGAAAGCTGGAGCCGAGGCAAAGCGAGGTTAATAGCTGGAAGGAGTCTGCTAGTGGAGATAGGCGTCAGGTAGCTTCAATTCTCAATATCCTGACCGGGATCGTAGATGATCTCCTGGGAACATCTTTTGTATCATTCGGGATTTGCCTCCTGTGTGCTCGGGGTGTATCTATACTCACAGGAACAAGTTAGAAGGAACACGGGGATTCCTCACCCACGTATGCCCTCCGATGCTTAAGTCAGTACTAATAGAAAAGAAGAGTAATAGACAACGCTATTATTTAACATAAGATAATCGTACCTTACCCAACCAGAGAGGGTTGATCATGGTATTGTTACAGTTAATTGGGGATGGACTTGCATGTTAGTAGCGATTGGACGAGCTTAAGAAGAATCCCCCCGAAGAGCTGGATTGCCTAGGGGGTCCTCCAGGAGAAGGTGGGCTTCATGGCGACCTGCAGAAGTAGGGCCTTGGCCCCTAAGGGACCTACTCGAGCTGACTCCGGGCTTAATATGAGATACATCAAGGTTATACTTAGTTAACCACTATTCCCTTAAGGACACATCATAATCCATGGACATAAACATATCATATTATATCTTATAAGCATGACACATGTGAGATAATATAAACATTATATACAATATGCAGTGTAATATACATTAAGAGATATATGGGTGTCTGAGGGTGCATTATAAGAGCATGGGATGCTAACACCATATCACAACCCATAGGTTTATGCATTTAGTTGTTACTCACGTGTTTACATGATGGGGACTTGCATGCTTATGGGGGCCCATTAGGGCACTTAATAACAAAGGACTCATATAATACCCCATATTTTTGTGAAGATGCCACGTATTTTAAGTGAGTTTAAAATATCAAAAATATGTTTGAATTGGTAACGAGTGATCGAATCAGTCGCAAAGAGTACCCTAGAGCTTAGATACCTAAGGTTAAAGGTATATTTTTGACGAGCGTCTCGAGGCAAGATTTATGACGCTGAAAGAAAACAAATCAGAAATGGTTTTCGGCTAAACTAAGTGGTAGCCTAAAAAGACCGAATGATGGTAAGGGGCTTCCGAAAAATCATATATATTGAGTAATTTTGAGTTATTAATTTTGGGATTTTAAGTATCTCGATAAATTTGATGTTTGAGGGTGTAATTGTAATTAAAGAATTATCCAAATGAAATAAGGATAAAATTAAGAGCTTATGTGGTAAAATATTAAAGTTGAGGACTTGAAATAAGGGCCAAAGTGTTATTTGAAAGAAGTTTGGGGTTTTAGCTTGGATTCCAAAAGTTCAATTCATTCTAGTTTTGGATTTCAAAAGCCACTCAATTATGGCTTTGAGTCTTTGGAGTCCATGGCTAAGATTTTGACAAGTGGCATAATGTGATTAGTTGGAGAAATCTATAAAAAGGCACCATGGGTTCTTCTCAAATCATTCAAACCAAGTTTGAGGAGTGAAGCACTCTAAGAGGAGGAGCTTTCTCTAGAGAGAGATAAGGGAGTTCGGCAAGAAGGCGGGAAGAAAGCGGCGAAGAAGCGGTGGAGAACGAGCCTCATCGGAGTTGCGGGTCTTCGCTGGAGTTCGCCAAAATTAGTCAGAAAAAAAGTGAGATAAGTCCGATTATTTTTGATAATCTTGTAGAGGGGGAAGATAGGGTCGCGTAGGTTCAAACAGGGGTCGAATCGGAGTTAAAATGAGGAAGTTATGGCTGAAATACCAACCCGAGGCGAAGCAGTCTGAGACTGCTGTGCAGCGCGTGAGATACACGCCCCGAATAATAGCTGCGCATGAGGGCGCGTGGCTAGACTTCTTGGGGAGTGTGAGGGGTTATTTTTCCATGAAATTTTCTAGTTATGCCCCTAATTTAATACCCTTCAACCCCATATAAAAATATTTAAGGTTCGGTTTACCAAAACGCATGTTTTCTGCAGAAACCTAGGCCGTTTGTTGTGAAATTATACCGTCGAAGAGTGGCTGGCGGCTGTCGAACCACCCCAGATTAGATATCTATGTATCTCTTCTCTAGTTTGCAGCAAAGTGCACCCTAGGTCGTCTCTCACAAGGAGCCTCACTTTCTTCTACCAACAAGGAGAACCAATATAAACAACAGTTTGTTTAGGGGGGGTTTTGACAGAAAACTAAGTAACAAAACAGAAAGACAGGGATAGATGA
Organism: Diospyros lotus; assembly: GCF_014633365.1. Lineage (NCBI taxonomy): Eukaryota > Viridiplantae > Streptophyta > Magnoliopsida > Ericales > Ebenaceae > Diospyros > Diospyros lotus. The sequence goes on from NC_068342.1 coordinate 21,465,805, forward strand.
AAATCAGTAAATGAAATGCAACCAGCTGTGTATTTGTCCCCTCTATGAAATCTTCCTCGTCCAACCTATAAATCTTGGCTTGTTAGATGTTTTAATCTCCGGATATCAAACTTAAAGCATCCCTAACAACCGTCCAAGGATTAGAATGATTGGAACAACAAAATGAATACAGAAATCTCTTATAAACAAAATGCAACCATTCACTCTCTATTCAACCCATCCAGAGCTATGCAAGAACAACCATTCAAGCACATTATATTCATTTTCGAGATGTTGTACCAACTAGTTACAACACTCTGTTCTCTTAAGCATTTAACAGAAAATGAATCCATGCAAATTCACACAAACCTGCCATGAACTCCATGCATTCGAAAATCTGCTCAAACTAAACCAAATGGAAATGAATAAGATTAAAACAAACAAACTAGGTTTTTGCAGCTCATCCGGGACTCAAATTCCACACGGGTTTAAGATACACAACCAGTTACAATAGCTCTAGCCTTTCATTACAGCAAGGAAGACAAAATGGAGACAAAATGAAGAAAACAAAAAAATGCTAACAACAAGAAAAACGGCCAGAATCTCCTCTCTTTTCTCCTCTCCCTCCCCCTGGAAATAAGTGCTAAGAGGCCTTAAATACATGGCTAAGAAAGGAAGAGCTAGGAAGGCTAGGGTTGGGCCTAGTCCAACAGAAAAGAGAAGAAACAGAAAAGAGATAAGTGAGCCCAAAACAGCAAAATCGAGCAGCCCAAATCTGCTCTTTGAAAGTGAGCCCAAGCTTCTTTAGATGAGTCCCACAATTGCCTAAGGCCAGCCTACCCTCATGAAGTCCGAAATGAGCCACTTCAAGTCTTTTCTAGTTGCTTCTCTAGCCCATCCAATATTCCCTAAAGCTAAGCAAGCTTGGATCCATAGAAGTAAGATAAAAAATAGTGTAAGGACGATTTGAAGTATAATAAAATAGAAACCATGAAAGATCAGCAAAAATTACTTCAAATGGCGTAATAAGGCTGAGGTGAAATGCCAAAATATAGCATAAATATGCATGCTATCAAAGAGATAAACCAACAATGTGAGACTCCTATACTCCAAATCCTATTTTTTATTCTCTTATGAGTGACTTCTATTGCATGAGACGTGTTTCGTGAAGTTCTTACACATAAACGCTTGTTATTCTCTTACGTGAAATTATGATGCATATATGAAATGTATTTTTCTGAAAATTATATGCTATTGGCTTTTTAACTGTTGCATTTATAAAATTCGTGTGGCCATACTATTGTACCTATTTGTTGTTGGCCGAGGGAAAAAGTCGGATATCCCCCAAGAGGCGCTATGCGTGCGCCATCGAGAAAGCTCTCATGGGGAAGACTGTGAGCCTAAGGGACAACAGATGTGGTGGTTGCATGAGTGCTATGAGGTCGGGCTGAAGTGACATGGTTAGGGACTGATAGCATGCATATTTATGCTATATTTTGGTATTTCACCTCAGTCTTATTATGCTATTTGAAGTAATTTTTGCTGATCTTTCATGGTTTCTATTTTATTATACTTTAAATCATCCTTACACTATTTTCTATCTTACTTCTATGGATCCAAGCTTGCTTAGCTTTAGGGAATATTGGATGTGCTAGAGAAGCAGCTAGAAAAGACTTGAAGTGGCTCATTTCGGACTTCATGAGGGTAGGCCGACCTTGGGCAATTGTGGGACTCATCTAAAGGAGCTTGGGCTCACTTTCAAGGAGCAGATTTGGGCTGCTCGATTTTGCTGTTTTGGGCTCTCTTTTGTTTCTTTTCTTTTATGTTGGACTAGGCCCAACCCTAGCCTTCCTAGCTCTTCCTTTCTTAGCCATGTATTTAAGACCTTTTAGCATTTATTTCCAAGGGAGATTGGAGAGGAGAAAGAGAGAGGAGATTCTGGCCGTTTTTCTTATTGTTAGCAATTTTCTGTTTTCTCCATTTTGTCTTCATTTTTGTCTTCCTTGCTGTAATGGAAGGCTAGAGCTATTGTAACTGGTTGTGTATCTTTAACCCGTGTGGAATCTGAGTCCCGGATGAGCTGCAAAAACTGGTTTGTTTGTTTTAATCTTACTCATCTCCATTTGGTTTGGTTTGAGCAGACTTTCAAGTGCATGGAGTTCATGGCAGGTTTGTGTGAATTTGCATGGATTCATTTTCTGTTAAATGCTTAAGAGAACAGAGTATGTTGTAGCCGGTTGGTACAACATCTCGGAAATGAATATAATGTGCTTGAATGGTTGTTCTTGCATAGCTCCGGATGGGTTGAATAGAGAGTGAATGGTTGCATTTTGTTTATAAGAGATTTCTGTATTCATTTTGTTGTTCCAATTATTCTAATCCTTGGACGGTTGTTGGGTATGCTTTAAGTTTGATATCCGGAGATTAAAACATCTAACAAACCAAGATTTATAGGTTGGATGAGGAAGATTTCACATAGGGGACAAATACACAATTGGTTGCATTTCATTTACTGATTTTCATCTATCCTTGTGTTTTCTATTTTGTTACTTAGTTTTCTGTCAAACCCCCCCTAAACAAACTGTTGTTTATATTGGTTCTCCTTGTTGGTAGAAGAAGGTGAGGCTTCTTGTGAGAGACGACCTAGGGTGCACTTTGCTGCAAACTAGAGAAGAGATATATAGATACTAATTCTGGAGTGGTTCGACAGCTGGCCAGGGACCTCCCGAGAGGCGCTATGCGTGCGCCATTGAGAAAGCTCTCGTTGGAGGAGACTAACGTGTTCACGAGGCACTTCGGAGTAGTTCTCGTTGTCTTCTCATACATTTTATACCTGATCATGCATCGATATAAACTGTTTTTGGAGTTTCTCACTAGAAGATTCATCTTCTAATTGGACTATGTCCCTGGAATATTCAAACGTTCCAGGTTCGACGAGCGGCTCTAAGGGAAATGAGGTAGCTGAAGAATTAGCTTAAATTACTGTCTGTAGCATGATTAGCATATTTTTGTTTATGTGCGAACCTATGTAATTTTGGATATGTTTAAGATGTTTAGTTATCACTTGATGATGTCCATGTAATATATTTTGTAGACGTTTTGAACAATTTTATGATAAATAAAGTATTATGGTTGTGAACCATATCAGGTTCGATCTAGCTTCCGCATTCAAGATTTTAACGCTTGTCTAAGCTATTTGATTATTGGGTTTGTTAAGCTGAGAAGGTGAAAATTAGGGTTTTTGGGATATTGTGTGATGTATGACAGCTATTGTGATATGAAAAATTTTTATATTCCCGAAATCCTAAGTTATAACACGCTCAAGAAAATTGGGGTGTTACAGTTGGTATCAGAGTGAACCTAAGGAAAAGTTCGCATGTGGTTAAATGAGTGAAGCCACCGTAAGTTTTGGGAATTAGGTTAGGATTTTTGAAATATTTAGTGGCATACTCTTGTTGCTTATTTAAATTGAATTGTGCCATGTCATGATGAATTAATAGATCGCCCTGTCTTCTTGCCAGATGGTGAATACAAGAAGGAACAGGCACGAGAGAGGCAATGGCGAAGAAAGCAACACCAACCCGCACCCAGAAGGTGGTGTGGAAGGTCAAAGAGATGCACGAGCTGACATCGGTGAAGGCCGGATTGATAGGATCGAGAGAATCCTAGAAGGCATGGCTGGGCGAATTTTGAAGTTGCAGCCCAAGCAAAGAAGAGTAGATTCCTTGGAAAGGTATCTACGGCAAAACCCGCCAGTGTTTCGAGAAAAATCGGCAGATGACCCCTCAATCAGTGAATATTGGTTGGACCAGACCGAGAAGATCCTACAAAGATTGAGAATCCTGAATGAGGACAAGGTCGAGTGTGCTACCTATATGCTGGAAGAGGAAGCTACCCAATGGTGGAGGTCTATGCAGCGAGCAATACCTAACCGAACAGGATCTCAGGGGTCAGCAATAGATGTAGAATTGGGGGAGGCACCCAGATGTCATGGGAACGGTTTAAGGAACTGTTCAACAGGAAATTCTTTCCCATTTGCTAGAAGTTGGCTAGAGCTCGAGAGTTTATGAACTGATGCCAAGGACTAAATATGTCTGTGGCGCAATACGAGGCTGAATTTTTGCAGTTAATCAAGTATATGCCGCTGTACGGGATGGACGATGTGGAGAAGGGACGAAAATTCTTGCAAGGCTTGCGAATCAAATTTCAACAGCTGATGAGCCTAGTCCATGTGGAGTCTTATGCAGACATAGTTTTTAAAGCTATGACCACAGAGGAGAATATGACACGAGTGGCAGAACTAAAGGCCACGACCGTTCAAACTGGAGGACAATCAGAGAAATCCCACTCGACTATGGGACCTCGGGATGGGAAGATCGTGAAAAAGGGTAAGGTATGCTTTAAATGCAAGAAGAGGCACCCGGGCAAGAAGTGCGATGGCCAAAGTATTGTCTGTTACACCTGTGGACAACCCGAGCATACTTCCAGAAATTGCTCAAAGGGAATGGTCCAAGAAGGTAAAGCTATAGCAGCAACACCAGTGAGTGTGATCTGCTACAATTGCAACCAGCATGGGCACATCTCGAGGAATTGCCCGAAGAAAAAAGAGCAGCCGCTAAAGATTGAAGAAGGAAAAGGGACTAGACAAGGCCGAGTCCATAACTTGACCAAGGAGGACGTAGAGGCGAATCCTGCAGTTATCCAAGGTACTCTCTTCATTTTGGATACTCCTGTGCATGCATTGATAGATCCAGGGTCTACTCATTCTTTTATATCGCATGCTTTCGCTGGGAGTTTGAGAGTAGAAATTGAGTCTATGGGGTGTCTTGTGGTGATTTCGACACCTATGGGTAAAAGTATGAAGTCCTCAGAAATGGTGAGGAGACGCAAAATTAGCCTAAGTAATGTTCGATTCCAGGCTGATCTGATTCTGTTAGAAGTATATGACTTCGACATAATCTTAGGGATGGACTTCTTGTCCAAGTATGACGCCAATATAGACTGTCGTAGGAAGATAATGACCATAAGAAAACCCGAGGGAGGGTGGGTCAAATTTCGAGGACAAGGCGAACCCAAGGTCGTAAAGATGATTTCGGCAATGAAGGCAGCAAAGCTGTTGAGCCAAGGAGCTCATGGATTCATAGCTTATGCTCAGTTAGAAGAAAGAGAGGTACCGAAACTCAATGAGGTGCAAGTAGTACGAGAATATGATGATGTGTTTCCAGAAGAATTACCGGGACTACCTCCACCTCGGGAAATCGAGTTCTCAATTGAGTTAGTTCCAAGAACCCAACCGATATCAATTCCTCCGTATCGAATGGCTCCGGCGGAGATGAAAGAATTGAAGAGTCAATTACAGGAGTTGACTAATAAGGGGTTCATTAGGCCAAGTACATCGCCATGGGGCGCACCAGTGTTATTTGTAAAGAAGAAAGACGGGAGTCTAAGGATGTGCATTGACTACCGTCAGCTAAATAAGGCCACGGTAAAGAACAAGTATCCACTTCCAAGGATAGACGAGTTGTTTGATCAACTACAGGGAGCGAAAGTGTTCTCGAAGATTGATTTGAGATCTGGATATTATCAACTGAGAATTAAACTAAATGATGTTCCAAAGACGGCATTTCGGTCGAGGTATGGCCATTTTGAGTTAACTAACGCTCCAGCAGCATTTATGGATCTTATGAATAGGGTATTCAAGCCCTACCTGGATCGATTTGTGATCGTCTTCATAGATGATATATTAGTGTATTCTTCGAATGAAAGTGACCACGAAGAGCACTTGAGAATAGTGTTAGGAACCCTCAGGAAACACCAATTGTATGCCAAGTTCTCGAAGTGCGAGTTCTGGCTATCCCAAGTGACATTTCTTGGGCATGTGATCTCAGCCGAAGGAATCTCAGTGGATCCAGCTAAGATTGAGGCTGTTCGAGGATGGAAACAACCAATGTGCATGACCGAAGTACGAAGCTTTTTGGGGTTGGCAGGCTACTATCGAAGATTCATGGAAGGGTTTTTGAAAATAGCTGCACCTATGATGAAGCTCATATGAAAGGAGGTAAAGTTCGAATGGACTGCAAAGTGCGAGGAAAGCTTTGAAGAGCTTAAGGACAGATTGACCTCGGCACCTGTGCTAGCGATGCCTAGTGGGCCCGGTGGATATGTTGTATACACCGATGCCTCGAAGGTTGGTTTGGGCTGTGTATTGATGCAACATGGTCGGGTGATCACATATGGATCACGCCGATTGAAAAGACACGAAGTGAACTACCCAACGCATGACTTGGAGCTGGCAGCGGTGGTATATGCTCTGAAGCTATGGAGGCACTACCTATATGGAGAGACGTTTGATGTATTCATAGACCACAAAAGTTTAAGGTATGTGTTCTTGCAGAAAGAGTTGAACATGAGGCAGCGATGATGGATGGAGTTCTTGAAGGACTACGACTGCACCATCTTGTATCACCCGGGGCGTGCCAATGCTTTGAGTAGGACTGTGCCTACTGTTATGGCAGGGTTGATGGCCCAAGAGTGGCTACTAATTGAGGCTTTTAGCCTGATGACGGTGAGTGTAGTGCCGAAGGGATCTTATATCTTAGTAGCTGGCCTGACGGTTCAGCTGGATCTGGAGACCGAGATACGTGAGGCTAGTGGAAGTGACCGACGTATACGTCTATGGGTAGATGAGCAAGGCCAGCCCAAGAGTTCAGATTTTGAGATGCAAAATGGCATTCTCAGGTTTCGGGGTAGTGTGTACGTGCCAAACCTTCGGGAGTTGAGGCAGAAAATTTTGGATGAAGCCCATAGAGCTAAGTATACCGTGCATCCAGGAGCCACGAAGATGTATCGAGATCTTCGAGAAATCTACTGGTGGCCTGGGATGAAGGCCAGCGTGGCTAGGAGGGTGGCACAATGTGATATATGCCGAAGGGTAAAGATTGAGCACTAGAAACCTGTAGGGTTGATGAGACCCTTGGAAGTTCCTGAGTGGAAATGGGAACATATCACGATGGATTTCGTGACAAGATTTCCAAAGAGTCGAAGGGGCTATGATGCCATTTCGGTGGTGGTAGACAGGTTGACAAAGTCAGCGCATTTCCTGTCTATAAGGATGGATCAACCGGTATGAAAATTTACAGAGTAATACGTAAAGGAAATCGTACGACTCCATGGTGCGCCGGTAAGTATAGTTTCAGATCGGGACTCGAGGTTCACCTCGAGGTTTTGGGAGAGTTTGCAGGAATGCATGGGGACCCAGCTGAAATTGAGTACGGCTTATCACCCCCAGACTGACGGGTAATCAGAGAGGACAATTTAAACTCTTAAAGATATGTTGAGATCCTGTGCCCTTGATTTTGGAGGAAATTGGGAGGAGCATCTACCATTGGTAGAATTCACTTACAATAATAGTTACCACGGCAGCATCGGGATGGCTCCTTATGAGGCTTTGTATGGAAGAAAGTGTCGATCGCCCATCTGTTGGACCGAAGTAGGGGAACGACAGATGTTAGGGCCCGAACTTGTGTAGCAGACTACCGATAAGATTCGAATAATCCAAGAGAGGATCCGAGCTGCACAAAGCTGACAAAAATCCTATGCTGATCAAAGAAGAAGGGATCTAGAGTTCGAGGTCGGGGATCTAGTGTATCTCAAGGTGTCACCCCAGCATTTGGTGACGCGTGGAAGCGGTAAAGGAAAGCTGAAACCAAGGTATATAGGACCATATCCGATTGTGGAAAGAGTCGGAGCTTTGGCCTATCGATTGGAGCTTTCGCCTAGTTTATCCGGGATTCATAATGTGTTCCACGTCTCCCAACTTCGAAGGCATGTGCCAGATCCAACTCTCGGAGTTCGGGTGGAGACAATTGAGCTAAGGAATGACTTGACCTACCCAGAGTCACCTGGAGCAATTTTAGATCGCCAACCTCAAGTGTTGAGAAATAAAGAGATACCGTTAGTGAAGGTTCAGTGGGGAAAGCACTCAGATGACGAGGCAACGTGGGAACTTGAGGAAACAATTAGGAAGAAATATCCTCATCTGTTCAAGGAAATGGGAATAGAGTAGGGAATTTTTATATTTTCTTCCAGAAATTGTATGCAATAATTATTTAACCTTCAATAATGTTGAGTATATTTCAAATTTCGAGGACGAAATTCTTTTAAGGAGGAGAGAATATAATACCCCATATTTTTGTGAAGATGCCACGTATTTTAAGTGAGTTTAAAATATCGAAAATATATTTGAATTGGCAACGAGTGACCGAATCAGTCGCAAGGAGTACCCTAGAGCTTAGATACCTAAGGTTAAAGGTATATTTTTGACGAGCGTCTCGAGGCAAGATTTATGACGCTGAAAGAAAACAAATCAGAAATGATTTTTGGCTAAACTAAGTTGTAGCCTAAAAAGACCGAATGATGGTAAGGGGCTTCCGAAAAATCATATATATTGAGTAATTTTGAGTTATTAATTTTGGAATTTTTAGTATCTCGATAAATTTGATATTTGAGGGTGTAATTGTAATTAAAGAATTATCTAAATGAAATAAGGATAAAATTAAGAGCTTATGTGGTAAAATATTAAAGTTGAGGACTTGAAATAAGGGCCAAAGTGTTATTTGAAAGAAGTTTGGGGTTTTAGCTTGGATTCCAAAAGTTCAATTCATTCTAGTTTTGGATTTCAAAAGCCACTCAATTATGGCTTTGAGTCTTTGGAGTCCATGGCTAAGATTTTGATAAGTCGCATAATGTGATTGGTTGGAGAAATCTATAAAAAGGCACCATGGGTTCTTCTCAAATCATTCCAACCAAGTTTGAGGAGTGAAGCACTCAAAGAGGAGGAGCTTGCTCTAGGAGCTTGCTATGCGTGCGCCATTGAGAAAGCTCTCGTTGGAGGAGACTAACGTGTTCACAAGGCACTTCGGAGTAGTTCTCGTTGTCTTCTCATACATTTTATACCTGATCATGCATCGATATAAACTGTTTTTGGAGTTTCTCACTAGAAGATTCATCTTCTAATTGGACTATGTCCCTGGAATATTCAAACGTTCCAGGTTCGACGAGCGGCTCTAAGGGAAATGAGGTAGCTGAAGAATTAGCTTAAATTACTGTCTGTAGCATGATTAGCATATTTTTGTTTATGTGCGAACCTATGTAATTTTGGATATGTTTAAGATGTTTAGTTATCACTTGATGATGTCCATGTAATATATTTTGTAGACGTTTTGAACAATTTTATGATAAATAAAGTATTATGGTTGTGAACCATATCAGGTTCGATCTAGCTTCCGCATTCAAGATTTTAACGCCTGTCTCAGCTATTTGATTATTGGGTTTGTTAAGCCGAGAAGGTGAAAATTAGGGTTTTGGGGATATTGTGTGATGTATGACAGCTATTGTGATATGAAAAATTTTTATATTCCCGAAATCCTAAGTTATAACACTCTCAAGAAAATTGGGGTGTTACAACTCACAGACCCATCATATAAACATTTGGTTCTTATATATATACATATGTATATACACTACATGAGAATTATAGGGGAGAATAGGCGAGGAAGAAACTCGCAGGAAGAAGGCTCTCGGGGAGCTCATAGAGGAAGGCCTCCGAGAAGAGGCCTTCTCGAGCCCTCGCCAAGAGGAGAAAGGATCCTCTCAGAGAGAGGTCTCTTGGAGAGACCTCTGGCCTAGAGGTATTTGTTGAGAGAGGAACCTGACTCGCTGAATGAAGAATAGACCGGCAGAGATGTCGCTCTCCAAGAAACCAAGGCTTTTCCAAGAGGCCTTGCGGGAAGGAGATGAGGCCGAGAGAGAGATATGCTGGGAGGGAATGCAACCACTTGCCTAGAGAGTGCAGCTCTCTTCGAGATCTGCTACCATTGTCGAGAGAGATAGCCACCTTCGGGAGAGGCCACATTACTGAGTGATTAGTGATCAATTTTGTAAAAAAATTGTCATAATTTCACCCTTATTTTGATCTTAAAATGGTTTAAATTGAATACTATTATGCATTTTGTGATTGCATGCAAGTTTAAAAATATTAATATAAAAAAATAAATATAATATATATAATATATGGATTGTAAGCCCAACAAAAGAAAGGCCTAAGCCCAACACAAGGAAGGCTCAAGCCCAAAACAAGGAAGGCCCAAGCCCAAAACAAGGAAAAGCCCAAGTCCCACAAGTTGCTGACATCATCGCTTACATCATGGGTTGGAATGACATCATCGCTTACATCATGGGTTGGAATGATGTCATCACTTACATCAAGTCACGAAATTTCAAGAACTACGCTTTGGCCCAGACTTTTAAAGTAATTAGATATTTTATTTATCTTTGTATTTTTAAATTAGGTATTTTTGTTTTTCTTTAGATATTTTGTATTACTAAATTATATAATTGAGTGGTCTCCATTGCATCTTTTAGCCTATAAATAGAGCACTTGGGTGCATTTGTAACCATTCAATTTTTCCTATAATGAAAGTATAATTGCGTTCTTAGAATTTTTCTCTCAAATTTTCAACTTTAGTTTTTTTATAGTTTTGTGTTCTTAGAATTTCTCTCTCAAATCTTCAAACTTTAGTTTCCATATAGTTGTGTTATGTTATTCTTATTGTCTTTTAATTATACACCGCCTATATGGTCGGTTAAAAAATTATCTTTCAATATTGTCTTTTAATTATACACCGCCTATATGGTCGGTTAAAAAATTATCTTTCAATATTGTCTTTCAATTATACACCGCCTATATGGTCGGTTAAAAAATTGTCTTTCAATACTGTCTTTTAATTATGCACCGCCTATATGGTCTGTTAAATATTTTCTTTCAATTATTGTCTTTTAATTATACACCGCCTATATGATCGGTTAAACAATTGTCTTTCAATACTGTCTTTTAATTCTTGTCATTTAAATTCCTATCAATTTATTTTCAAATGAAGATGAGTAGCTAAATCCAATATTGGGTTAAGACAAGGACAGTGTCCAACGCCAATGATTCCCAAAGAAAGCTACATTTCAAGTATGTAATATTAATCTGATTTAATTTGAGCAGTGTGCGTATAGTGTACCTTTGAGTTTGGATTGGAGCATAAGCCTAACATAGAATTTTCATGCCACGTATGGAGATTGCTTGACCTGGAAATGTTTTCATACCCAAGCCCAAATGATTAATCAGTATCTATAAATTCTATCTGTGGGATATAGTTCAATTTATAGTAATTACTTAACTTAGAATTTTCATGCCATGTATGGAGATTGCTTAAACAAGAATTATCATTATCTTGAACTAAAATTACTGACAGATCTGCAAAACTTAAATCAAATGAATATTACTGATCTTTTCTATTGAATCGGGAATTAATTGGTTTTAACACTAAAATTGTCTTGACCCAAGTTGTTTAAATTTAGTGTTAGTTTAGTTTTAATTCTTGCCTTTAAATCATTTTAATCACCTCCTAAAATCAAAATATTATGTGACTTTTGTTTTCATCCAAAAATAATCTCCCTGTGAATCGACTCAGACTCACCAAAATCTAAATTTAAAATTGTACTACACGCACACTCGCACACTGGCAAGTATAATCGCCCTACACCTGCTTTAATAAGAGAATTGACGTCCAATGAATTTGGTTGTAGTTTTGCTAAATAAATGTGCAGGGTAGTGTAGCAGTCAGTTTTTGACGCCGTTGTCGGGGAGATTAAATTTGGTTGAATTTTGTTGTTGTTTTACTGTTTTAAAAGAAATTAAAAAATAATAATTAATTTTTTTTTCAAAAATATATATATATAAAATATATATTTGAAAAAATAATAAAAAAATAAATTATAAAATAATTATAAAATTAAAATTAAAAAAATAATAAAAAAATATTTAGATAACTTTTAGTTACTAAATAGTGCAAGAGACTACGGTCGGGTATGATTATTGAAACATTAATTGATTCGTTAGTATCATTATCTGCCGTTGAATTGTCATTTCCATATTCTCTATGTCTCAATATTTTAGCATGTCTTTGACTTCTAATGCATTTGGTCATCCCGATCCCAATGAAATGAGGTTTTCTTTTAACCAGAGTCAGAGGGAGAATTCTTATCTGTCGGGCTACGATCTAGATCTTTACACTGATTACCCTAGTTCCTATGACCATTGGAATTATCTTTGGAACAATGACTCTATGTTCCAATCTCATGAGCCTTTTCCTCCACCACCTCACCAATTTGAGTTAGAACAAGGGATTAGATTTGATGTTTATCAACCTCATGATGAAAATTTTTTAAAGGACACCATTCAGGAGTTTATGCAAGGTCAAATGAGTTTTAATGCACAAGTGGTCGAACTTCAAGAACAAACCACTAGGGCCATAGGTGACATTTTAAAACAATTGACCGAGTTTACATAGACCTTTAGCCTGAGTGAACCTGGCGAGTTTCCAAACCAACCTAATCAAAATTCTGTAGGTCAATGTTTTGGGGAGAAATCGTTATTTAATGCACCCATAGGTTAAGAATCGGTCCAATGTATACCCATCCCTAGGAATGATGAACCAATTGAGAGATTTGATAACCCTAGGATGGTACGAGCAATCATAGAAGAAAAATTGGGCCAAAATGATGTGAGAAAAGAAGAAGCCTGGGAGAAAGAAGAGGATAAAACCCAAGAGCCCAAATGTGAAGATACCATGGGGCTAGCCAAACTGGAGCCTAAATTTATGTCTTTTAGGCTAGTTTATATTATTGGAGATCAAATTAAACTAGACATGTGTGAGCTGTTTGTGCGAATTGATGTGCCGTACTCTGATGTAATAAAACCAACACCTCCGGATGACATATTTTCAAAATATGTATGTGCATTGATGAGAAAAATCAATTTACATAATTTTGAAAATAACTTTAAAAGTGGTGTAATGAATAAGAGTTATTATACGAATAGGTGGGCAACCAATTATTTGATCCTTAACTGGAAGAAAAGAAAAAACTCTAAAAAAAAAATTATTTTTTTAATAAATATATATATATATACAAAAAAAAAGATAAAGAAAAGAGGGAGACATACTTGACGTTGGTGGGAACCATTTTTCTCAAGCAGTGCAATCACACTGCCCTATAAAGAAAAAGGACACACTGCCCTATAAGAAAAAGGACAAACCACCCTATAAAGAAAAAGAAACGTCGAAAGTTGAAAAAGGAGATGCTGAACGTTGAAAAAGGAGATGCCAGATGTGACCCTGCACTTGTGGCACGCCTCGAGCCAAGTGTGGTTGTTGGAATGGTGACTTCCACAGCCCCATAAGAGACCCCATATCTGCATGAGGCAAGCCACACTTCTCTGAGCTCAGTCTTCTCTCCTTTGTGTTGTTCTCCGATCATGTACTCTTGTTCCTTTTATACGGTTCATAATTTTGTTTTACTTTTCACTTACCATAGTTTTGTTTTAAAAAATTGATCTTCAACTCTTGAAAATTTGCAAGTACTATCCATCTCTCCCACAAAATGATTTGAAAAAGATTTATGCCACTAGGTGTGAAAGACTTAGGCTTTTGATGTGTAAAAATATCCCTAAAGATATTTGTTGGTTAATTGAAGCAAAAGTTCAATTTCTTGGTGAAACCTCACCTAGTTTTAAGCATTTCCCAGGCTTGGGAAAGAGTAGTTTTTCGAAAAAACGAAGAGTAAAAAGATTAAATGGTTATCACAAATGTGCTCGATGGACTTGTAACACACGATGCAAATCTGTGGGGTTTACTTCCATAAATCGAGATGATAAAATTAGTTTCATAAAGGATGGGATGAGTAAGGAGTCTTTGGATGATATCCAATTGACTCTTGAGACGCATCTGTATGGAATAGTGCAACGAGAAATTCTTGCTTTATGGACCCAGTTCAGAAGTGACCACCAACGCTATAGTCTTGGGAATCTGACTATAATTGACCCTATTTTCCAATCTATAAGAAAATTGGATGGGAACCCTATCCCTACTTCATAGAAGGTGTTTAAGCTGTTTTTGGACGTAAAACTAGAGGAAGATGTGAGCCACAATCACAACTACTTGTATATACGCATGATTTTTGTTTGTGTTTATTTATTGTTGAATTTCTATGTAGTTACTTTTGATTGCCAAACCTCTTTAACCAGTTCTACTTTCAAGGAATATATAAAGAACTAACATAAATGGAAGGCTAGCCAATTCGTCGAATCAATACCATATGTGTACTATGTGGCTCTCAACTTGGGAGCGATATTTGTTACACACTTGCAACAAGCAAACTTGGCCTAAAATTGGGAGAGAGAAAAATTAATTTGGTTTATGGAGGGGGAAGTCGTGGATTGAATGGATGTGTTTCACAGGCTGCACATCTTGGGAAATCATACGTGGTAGGTGTTATGCCAATCCCTTTGGTTGATCCACAGATTTTTGGGTATACATGAGGTCAACTTATAAGAACAACTTCTATGTCTGAGCGCATGGCTTGTAAGATTTATCAGTCAGAAGCCTTCATTACTTTACCAGGAGGTTTTGGTACACTTGAAGAAATCTTTTTTATAATCTCTTGGGCTAAGAGCAATCTCCATACCAAACCCATTGGACTTTTAAATATTAACCATTTTTTTGATGGGTTGCTCTCTTTTCTTGATCAAGTTGTGGAACAAAAGTTCATTTCTCTTTTTGCAAGAAATATTCTCATTTTTGCATCCACCATTGAGGAGTTGCTAGAGAAATTACATGCTTATATTCCACAACACGATCCTTAGGAGCCTCAGATAGACTAGTCTAAGGCAATTGGAAGCAAGCGTCAAAAGAGTCTGATTAATTTAGATTTATCCCTCTAAGGAGGGCAAGTCCATGATAAGATGGCTGAGTAAGGAGTACTTTTCTGTACTCTTGAGACGCATCTTTTTATTTTGACTTGCATGAATTTATTTTATGTTTTGTTTTCAAAAATTGTGGAATGCTATTAGGCAAGTCTATTATAAGATGGCTGAGCAAGGAGTACTTTTTGTACTCTTGAGACGCACCTCTTAATTATATGACTTGCATGAATTTTTCTTATTTCGGTGTGAAAAAAATATAAAAAATATATATGTAAGGTATTCTCACTTGTTTGTTGAAGATTTAGCAGTTCACAGTAAACTTACAGACTTGTGGAGTTACAGGTATTCCTAACAATCCTATTTTATTACTGTAATTCAAGTTAGGGGGAAGTAAGGTATATTTATGAATTATTTGGTCCATGTTTAACTATCTGCAATTGCATGTTTGTAGTTTTGTGTGAATTGTTTCCTTTTATCTACTCTTATTAAAAATTAAAAAAATTATGTGTGCTTTAAATAACATTATCCCTAAAGCTTTGGAGTTATACACTGATAGCCAGTTGAATTTTTAGTATGAATCGTGAATGCATTAATTTCTTATTTGGAAACGTAGACGTATGGGATTAGAATAAGTGATTTGCATGCATCGGATGTTCAATAATTAGAAATTGGTTTATCGATCATAAAGTCAAAGGCAATCATAATTAGCTGATTAGCACACTGCATGATCCCTCAACAGAAGTGGAGACTATTATCTGAGTAAGTGTTTGAGCCTAATAATCGTTAATTCTGAGTGAAATAACACTTACTCTAAACGCGCTTTATTGTTTATCTCATCTTTTCAATAGCTTCAAAACATCAATTTGCTTTGAATGTCTAGTATAATTGCAGATGAATTTGGCTGGTTTCAAACTCTGAATTAGTTAACTGAGTAACATCGTTTTGTAGAAGCATGATAGTGGGATCAATTTCTTTCAATTTGGGCCTATTAACCTTTTTCTTTCTTTACATTAACCTCTCTTGCTAGCCCATTTGAGTTGTTCTTAGCATAATTCCATTCCTTTCCTTACCCTCGTCTAACCTATAACCATATGAAGTTTGTTCAACCTAGTGTGTTTTTAGGAATCAGTCTATCTCAGTATTTTCATATAAAAAAAGAAACAAAAAGAAAAAAAAAAGAAAGGAAAAAAAAAAGGGAAGTTCTCTTAGCTTTTCAGCACGAGTGTTTCAAAATAAATGTTGAAGAAAACAATATGTCCAATTTGATATTAGTGTTAAAAAAAAAAAAGAGAAAAAATCTTGACACACCATTTGCACACTTCACCATTTTCTTTAACAACCCGTATTAACCTCATATATAGCCCCATTACAACCCGGTCTGGTCCCTCTTGATGCTATAAATCATGTAATCTCAGGATTCGAGTTTGGAGTAGGGAATTCTGTTTAAATTCAAAAGTTATTTATCTATGGCATTATTCTAATCATGAAGCTATGTTAAATTTCCTGTTCTTTCATGAAAATACGTTCTTTGTATTTGGGATGACACCTAGTTTGAACTTGTTTTGCATTTACTCTTAAAATAATGCATCCCTTTGTGTGTACACCAGAGGAATCATTTTTTTTTTTATTGGAGGGAAAATCCATAGTAAGGTTTGAAGTTGAAACTTCGAGGGAGTAAGGTAGAATGATGGTCATCCTAATTGCCGTTCCTAAGATTGTATGACCTTTGACCAAAATCTAATTTAGAATATTCGACTGTATGACAGATAGCTTGTTCTATTCTATGTATTTCAGTTTCGAATTTGAAATTTTTATATTCATGCGATTATTGTGAATAAATACTGGCCAGTGTAAAGTCTAATTGCTATGGGACTAGCAATGTTTAAGTTAGGGGTGTGATTAGTGATCAATTTTGTAAAAATTTTGTTATAATTTCACCCTTATTTTGATCTTAAAATGGTTTAAATTGAATATTATTATGCATTTTGTGATTGCATGCAAGTTTAAAAATATTAATATAAAAATATATAAAATAAAAAAATAAATATAATATATATAATATATGGATTGTAAGCCCAACAAAAAGAAAAACTCAAGCCCAACACAAGGAAGGCCCAAGCCCAAAACAGGGAAGGCCCAAACCCAAAACAAGGAAAAGTCGAAGTCCCACAAGTTACTGACATCATCGTTTACATCATGGGTTGGAATGACATCATCGCTTACATCATGGGTTGAAATGATGTTATTGCTTACATCAAGTCACGAAGTTTCAAGAACTACACTTTGGCCTGGACTTTTTAAGTAATTAAATATTTTATTTATCTTTGTATTATTAAATTAGGTATTTTGTTTTTCTTTAGATATTTTGTATTATTAAATTATATTATTTAGTGGTCTCCATTGCATCTTTTAGCCATAAATAGAGCACTTGGGGTGCATTTGTAACCATTCAATTTTTCCTATAATGAAAGTATAGTTGTGTTCTTAGAATTTTTCTCTCAAATTTTTAACTTTAGTTTTTTTATAGTTTTGTGTTCTTAGAATTTCTCTCTCAAATCTTCAAACTTTAGTTTCAATATAGTTGTGTTATGTTATTCTTATTGTCTTTTAATTATACACCGCCTATATGGTCGGTTAAAAAATTATCTTTCAATTTAGTGAACTACAGGTGACGGTCAGATCCCGAAGAGCTGGAGCAGCACCTTAGAAAATTTGGTCAGGTGAGACCGAGAATCTCTTGTAAGGGATAGGACATTTAGAGTAGCCCTAAGGAGGAATCGTGGAAAGCGGTAATGATCCGATAGATTTGTTGTTGAGTAGGACGCTTGGTAAGAATAGTAGTTGCGAGCGTGGCGAGGTAGTTATGTCGGGTTCGATATCAGAGGTGTGACTAAAAGGCTGAAAGTCACACTACGAGGTGCGAAATAGATCAGAGTAGGACCTGAGCCATGCTGTTGGAAACTGTTATTGGGCCAGTGTAAGGGAGCAACACAGTAATAATGATTGGGTGTTGACTCTCTGAAGCATAGGGCAATACGATGGGGAACTAGTGTTGGGCCAGTGTATGGGAGTGACACATGATTGGGTGTTGACTCTCTAAAGAACAGGGCGACACGATGGGGAACCAATGTTGGTTCAATGTATGGGAGTGACACGATGAGGATGACCAGGTGTTGGCTCACCTAAAGCATAGGGCAACACAATAACTATACAGATGGTCAAGGACAGAAGATCTATGAGATGTTTGAGAAAGAAACTCGGGAAAAAGAAACGGGTCTAGCCTGGGAATAACGCTATGGTTGATGCCCATCGTTGATGGGTCTAATGCTAGGGACCACTAGATGCAGACGGTTAGTCCACAAGAGGGACTGTAGCCCTCTACGTGGAGTAACCTGTCTGTAGTGGAGACGATTAAACGCCGAAGATCTGGTGTATGCTGTAGGTTATGCCTGGGCCAGACCTAAAATTCCGTAAGGGTTGAAGTATGGTGGTAGTGCTTTTGGTGTCAAGGCAGCAAGGAGGTTGGTGAACTGATTGGGTGTTATCTTGTGGTGTGTTAACAAGAGTTGTGGCGATGCTCCTTATTAAAGGATGCTAACGTAGTGGTGGTTAATTTGATCGAAGTTGATCAGGTAAATTGAGATGATGAACCTTGTGTGACCTTGCGGTGATGCAAGAAGATGGGTCGATTGGTGGAGTCGGTAAAAGGCTTGAGAATATTACGTAAGTGCCATGGAGGGTGAGACTTACGAGTTGGAAGCCAACCATGAGATGGGAAAATTGAAGCGTGTGAAGGCTTCGAGTAAAGGGATCCCTAATCTTGTGAAATGAGTTGTGACAAGCTGAATGCGTGGCTAAGGCACAGTTCAAAATTCGTGAAGGCTCGCAATTGCATAGTCTGGTGTTAGTCTTGGTTGTGTCAATGTGAAATGAGGAAATATCCTCATGTGGCACTGGAGGGGTTTCCAGTTGATGACACATGATCAGTTGCCAGGTGGTAGCACCTGATGGCAATGATAGAGCGTGAGGCTCGAGGACTGTAAAGTAAAGCCTTGTTGGGTGTCGTGTATGCCTTTAATATAAAGGTTCGGCGAGTCCTGGTGGTTAGACTAGGTGAATTTTGAGAAAGAGATCCAAGGTGATAAAAGATGGTTGGTCAGGGTAGAATGGTGCCACTTAAAGGAGTGTGGCTCCGGAATGAGAGCTATCAATGGTAGTTGAAATGTGGTCAGGGTAGAACTTGAGATGTTCTCCCAAGAGGAGTTGAGCATGAGGCAACAGTGTGGGATAAATGTCCTAATGCACTACAACTCTATCAGGACAGATCACCCGGAGGAAAGCCAGCGAAATGGCGAGTGCCTGAGTAGGAAGGTGAGTCCTACGGCATCAAGTGGAAGTGTGAATTCCACATGAATGGCAGGGGTGATTTCCAATGTGAGGAGTTTAAATCAAAGTGGTAGTCGATGATTTCAAGTGTAGTACCTGGAGGAAGCTTGTTTTGGTTGTGAGTCGGGCGATCCGGCTAGAAGTTAATCGACTCGGTTAGATGGAAGATAAGGGCGAATTTAAAATGTCGCTAATGGGTGATGAGAGCTCGAATGAAGAGCTTATGGGACGAGATTGGTTTCTAAGAATGATGATGAGGTGATGAAATCACCTAATAGCTGTGAGTGATACAGCTAGAGGGATGCCTTAGTGTGTGAGCAATTGACAGGAATTAACCTCGTGTCTAAGGTTAATGGTTGTAAAAGGAAATCGGTTAGTGAAGCTATGTGGTGTTAGAGCCCATGTGATCGCTCACCGAGTGGTATGAGCTGGTTGTAGCAAAGTGTATAAGAAACTCGGGAGAAACCAGAGTCTCTCAGAGAATTAGCTGGTTGCTATAAGTATAGAAAGTGATATAAGGAAGGCGGCCTAAGAGTGGGGTCGTGCTGGTCGCGATGACCAGTGAGATTCAAAGAGCAGCGATTCTTTTTGAGATGACATAGTGGTGTCATCGTCGCTGTTAGGGAAAGGATGTTGTCAGGAAGGTCAAAGGTAACCATGATGCATGGTAGGACCTCGAAGCTAAATGGGAATGGCCATGAAGGCTGGTGCCTGTGAAATTGGAGATGCAACGACCGTGGGAGGAAATTCATTGCTGTCGTGGTGTTCTCCTTGCCGAGGAGGACAAAGGGAACCATTATGCATGGTTGAAGTCAGGTGTCTATTGCGGATTGAGAATGAACCTGATTTAGGATGGCTGGAAGTGTCATACCTTAAGAGTAAGAGGCTCTATTGAGAAATGGTGAGGTTTGAAAGGTCCCAATGAAATTGAAGCTGGGCGAGTATATTTGGCTAGAAGACCGCTACAAGAGTGGGGGTGTAACCATGATAGCTTGTTGTGGTGCGGACCAAAGGCACAAGTCATCCTACAGGTGCGATGCATAAGTGATTGTGCAGATGGTAATAAGCTAATCACTTATGCCACGCACCATGGGTGATGATGAGCGTTGATTAATGGTTTCGCGACCTTAAGAGTAATGGTAGGATCCTTGACTCACGGTAGGGTTTAACAGCCAAGGTAAGGCCTAGCATGGGGCATGATTGTGAAAGCTGAATTGGGTGATATATTGAAGGGGGGTTGCTCAATGAAGAGTTCCCTGGTATGGGTATGAGACCCCTACTAACGTGCAATATCGGCCAGAAAGAAAGGCCAGAGGAGTCTGTGTGCTTATGCGAGAAACTCCTGCTTGGGAGAAGGTCGTGGGCCGACCAAGGTTAAGCTCGAGGTGAGATTGTAATGGTGCGTGCATCACCAAGCTCGAGTTGGACTCGGGTAATGCACATATAGTTAAAATGTGTAATTACCTGACATGGTGTTAGGTATGTCGATTTTGCGTAATCGCATCAATAAATAAGGGTCGTTTGGTCAAGGTAAAAGACCATGTATGAAATGGTCAAAGTTGGCAAGGTGGGCCAAATGGGTGCTTCTCAAGTAGTGCTAGCACGACAAGTTGATCGGTAATGAGAGGTTGCCATGAGGATCAACTTAAGTTATGTATGCGTGTGATAAATGGCGGTATGCCATGACAAATGGGTGTCAGAGTGTCTTGTGGGCACTAGAAGTGACATTGCGGTGAATGATCAGTGCTAAGACGTTGCTGGTTGGACCAGCATAAAATCGTGGCCATGTGTGTTTGGCAGTGTGAAACGTTGCCGTGTGTCATCGGCGTAAAATCGTGGTAGACTGATCAATGATGCAATGTTAGCGAGAGTTTATTTTGATTGATGAGGAAATGGGAAGTGGACAGTAAAGCGATGCTTAGAGTTGGTGAAAATCCATCCGGTGATGGACATCGTTGCTGTAACACCCCCTCTCCTAGAACTGCCCGAGAAGAGGTGCTACTCGGGATAATAAAATAAACTGACTGATAACTGAATTCTGATACCAATACTGTATATATCAATTCATGGTAATAAGACTCTGAGTCAACAAAAACTGAAATCATAATTGCATCTAAGGGAAATTCCCTAAACTGGAAATTAAAATGAATCTAAACTAATCAAGCACTAACTAACAACTCCCAGACATCTTTGGTCTTGAGCGGCTCCACGTACACACACTATTAGACACTGCTGCTAGGCCCCACATCTGGTACTCCCCCACTAGGACCTGGAATGGTGAAGAGTACAAGGTGAGCTACAAAGCTCAGCAAGTAATAAACTGGAAAGAATAACTGAAGCTGAATCGAAGAATATCGATACTGATAAAAAAACTTACTGAACTTGTACTGAGAGATATAATAATCACTGGATGGCATTTATAAGATGTAATGCACATAAGCTGTAAACTAAATGCAGGTATGCAACTTTGGCCCATAGGCCCACGTAACTGTAACACATATCTGACTGATCTGAGTCCTGCAAACATAAAAACTGTAAGCACATACTTTGGGCAACATGCCCCTAGCTTCCTGGTCGAAATCAGGCGAGCAACTCATAATTGAGATATAATTGTACTGATACTAGTGGGATTCCCGCGGACAAGCCGCTTGGCGCGCATAATGCAATGCTCATATAAATACTAGCACACGATATATAGTGCTCCACATAAGTCATGCTCAATGCTCATACAATGTGTATGCACACAATCTCACAAAATAATGCTGACCATGTAATAATGAACTGCTAAACATGGTATATGATTTTTACTAGAAATATTGAGATTCAAATATTCTGAAATTTCTAAGTATAGGCTCGGCATATTGGATTTGATCATATCTTGGCATAAAAATTCAATATTTGAATAATTGAATATTCATATTAAATTTAAGACTTGAATCAAGAGTTTATTGGAAGCTATTTGGATGCCATTTGATACAATTTGGGTGATTGAGAAAGTCTAAGGAGGTAATTTGAATGAAAAAGCAGCCCATTCGAATAAAAAAAGGATTTCAGCAAGCTCATTCGAATGGCAGAAAACTCATTCGAATGACAGAGACTCATTCGAATGACAGAAGGCTCATTCGAATGATACATGATATTTAAAGGCTATTCGGATCTGATCTGGGACTCATTCGAATGACTCTCAAATTCATTCGAATGAATTTTGAAAATTTCCAACTTTTGAACTAGCAAAACTCGACTCATTCGAATGCAACAGTAACCTTATTCGAATCAATTTGAAGATCATTCGAATGACAAGAAGGCTCATTCGAATGCTAAGCTATACAAAGTAACAACTTACTCACATCTTCAAGGGCTCATTCGAATGACAACAAGGCTCATTCGAATGACAGTCTAAAAACCTCAAAAATTCATATGAATGATACGATATCTCAGGACTCATTCGAATGACAAGGCACTCATTCGAATGACTGATACATTATAAGGGAAAAACATTACAATAACACTGAAACTTATTCGGATGCTTTGAAACTCATTCGAATGACACAAGACTTATTCGAATGACTGGAATCTTATCAGATATAAAGCTTACGATAACAGAGATCATAACTTGAATCAAAACTTAGCTTCACTACACCATTCCAAAAGAAATCTTGGGAGAACAATCCCAATTGATATATTAACAACTTGAGGGATGATTTACTGATCATAACTAATGTAAACGTTGCAAGGAACATGTATGAACTAGATGGTACTCACTGTACGCATGTAAATACATATATAAACATGCACTGAACTGAAATAACTCACTGTAACGCACATATATATATACATGCACTGGAACTGATTCAATTCTGGAAATCTGATATCAAACTAAATCAAGACCTGTAAGAAAGGATTACAGGGGAAGGATACTTGCCTTAAACTCTCTGATCGAACTCGAATGCTACTAATCGAACTGTTATGCTACTCACTGTTACTGCAATAGCTCTTGACTTATTTTCTTCTTCTATGCGATCTCTAATCTCCACGGCGTGAAGAAACTCAATGCTATGGGAAGATATATATAGAGAGAGAGAAAGAGAGCAACCCTAGGGCATCTCATTCTCCTAATACAACTAGGAGACTCCATAAATCCAAAACCCTTTCTCGGATGGACTTCCCATTCTCATAATAACTTTTATTAATTAATTAAATTAATAACAACTTCTTAAATGACCCTCAAGTCCTTGCATTTAATTTCAACACTAAATAAATATAATTAATTGCTATTTACTCAATAAAAATCTAAATCGCCATATTAGATAATTAATTGGCAAATCCTCTTAATTAATTACTTCAATAATTAATTAACTAATTTTAAATAAATACTAGGCCCTCTAACGGGTCGTTACAAAAACTGGAAATTAAAATGAATCTAAACTGATCAAGCACTAACTAACAACTCCCAGACATCTTTGGTCTTGAGCGGCTCCACGTACACACACTACTGGACACAGCTGCTAGGCCCCACATCTGGTACTCCCCCACTAGGACCTGGAATGGTAAAGAGTACAAGGTGAGCTACAAAGCTCAGCAAGTAATAAACTGGAAAGAATAACTGAAGCTGAATCGAAGAATATCGATACTGATAAAAATACTTACTGAACATGTACTGAGAGATATAATAATCACTGGATGGCATTTATAAGATGTAATGCACATAAGCTATAAACTAAATGCAGGTATGCAACTTTGGCCCATAGGCCCACATAACTGTAACACATACCTAACTGATCTGAGTCCTGCAAACATAAAAACTGTAAGCACATACTTTGGGCAACATGCCCCTAGCTCCCTGGTCGACATCAGGCGAGCAACTCATAACTGAGATATAATTGTACTGATACTGGTGGGATCCCCGCGGACAAGCCGCCTGGCGCGCATAATGCAAAGCTCATATAAATGCTGGCACACGATATGTAGTGCTCCACATAAGTCATGCTCAATGCTCATACAATGTGTATGCACACAATCTCACAGAATAATGCTGACCATGTCATAATGAATTGCTAAACATGGTATATGATTTTTACTAGAAATATTGAGATTCAAATATTCTGAAATTTCTAAGTATAGGCTCGGCATATTGGATTTGATCATATCTTGGCATAAAAATTCAATATTTGAATAATTGAATATTCATATTAAATTTAAGACTTGAATCAAGAGTTTATTGGAAGCTATTTGGATGCCATTTGATACTATTTGGGTGATTGAGAAAGTCTAAGGAGGCAATTTGAATGAAAAGGCAGCCATTTGAATGAAAGAAAAGGATTTCAGCAAGCTCATTCGAATGGCAGAAAACTCATTCGAATGACAGAGACTCATTCGAATGATAGAAGGCTCATTCGAATGATAGATGATATTCAAAGGCTATTCAGATCTGATCTGGGACTCATTCGAATGACTCACAAATTCATTCGAATGAATTTTGACAATTTCCAACATTTGAACTGGCAAAATTCGACTCATTCAAATGCAACAGTAACTTTATTCGAATCAATTTGAAGATCATTCGAATGACAAGAAGGCTCATTCGAATCCTAAGCTATACAAAGCAACAACTTACTCACATCTTCAAGGACTCATTCGAATGATAACAAGTCTCATTCGAATGACAATTTAAAAACCTCAAAAATTTATACGAATGATACGATATCTCAGGACTCATTCGAATGACAAGGCACTCATTTGAATGACTGATACATTATAAGGGAAAAACATTACGATAACACTGAAACTTATTCGGATGCTTGAAACTCATTCGAATGACACAAGACTTATTCGAATGACTGGAATCTTATCAGATATAAAGCTTACGATAATAGAGATCATAACTTGAATCAAAACTTAGCTTCACTACACCATTCCAAAAGAAATCTTGGGAGAACAATCCCAATTGATATATTAACAACTTGAGGGATGATTTACTGATCATAACTAATGAAAACGTTGCAAGGAACGTGCATGAACTGGCTGGTACTCACTGTACTCATGTAAATACATATATAAACATGCACTGGACTGATATAACTCACTGTAACGCACATATATATATATATACATGCACTGGAACTGATTCAATTCTGGAAATCTCATATCAAACTCAATTAAGACCTGTAAGAAAGGATTCCAGGGGAAGGATACTTGCCTTATGATCTTCTTAATTGACTTAATAATCTCCCGAAAGCCTTCTATGCAAAGCTTGAACTCACTGTACATGCACGAAAAATATATACATACATACTACTGTATTAATCTGAATTACTCTAAGAATCTTGAATCAACTGAGGGTATCACTGAAGTATAATCCCGTAAGAATGGATTACAGGGATGGGATACTTGCCTTAAACTCTCTGATCGAACTCGAATGCTACTAATCTAACTGTTATTCTACTCACTGTTACTGCAATAGCTCTTGACTTATTTTCTTCTTCTATGCGATCTCTAATCTTCACGGCGTGAAGAAACTCAATGCTATGGGAAGATATATATATAGAGAGAGAAAGAGAGTAACCCTAGGGCATCTCATTCTCCTAATACAACTAGGAGACTCCATAAATCCAAAACCCTTTCTCGGATGGACTTCCCATTCTCATAATAACTTTTATTAATTAATTAAATTAATAACAACTTCTTAAATGACCCTCAAGTCCTTGCATTTAGTTTCAACAGTAAATAAATATAATTAATTGCTATTTACTCAATAAAAATCTAAATCGCCATATTAGATAAATAAATGGCAAATCCTCTTAATTATTTACTTCAATAATTAATTAACTAATTTTAAATAAATACTAGGCCCTCTAACGGGTCATTACAAAAACTAGAAATTAAAATGAATCTAAACTGATCAAGCACTAACTAATAACTCCCAGACATCTTTGGTCTTGAGCGGCTCCACGTACACACACTACTGGACACTGCTACTAGGCCCCACATCTGGTACTCCCCCACTAGGACCTGGAATGGTGAAGAGTACAAGGTGAGCTACAACGCTCAGCAAGTAATAAACTGGAAAGAATAACTGAAGCTGAATCGAAGAATATCGATACTAATAAAAATACTTACTAAACTTGTACTGAGAGATATAATAATCACTGGATGGCATTTATAAGATGTAATGCACATAAGCTATAAACTAAATGTAGGTATGCAACTTTGGCCCATAGGCCCACATAACTGTAACACATACCTGACTGATTGGAGTCCTGTAAACATAAAAACTGTAAGCACATACTTTGGGCAACATGCCCCTAGCTCCCTGGTCGACATCAGGCGAGCAACTCATAACTGAGATATAATTGTACTGATACTCGTGGGATCCCTGCGGACAAGCCGCCTGGCGCGTATAATGTAATGCTCATATAAATGCTGGCACACGATATGTAGTGCTCCACATAAGTCATGCTCAATGCTCATACAATGTGTATGCACATAATCTCATAAAATAATGCTGACCATGTCATAATGAATTGCTAAACATGGTATAGGATTTTTACTAGAAATATTGAGATTCAAATATTTTGAAATTTCTAAGTATAGGCTCGGCATATTGGATTTTATCATATCTTGGCATAAAAATTCAATATTTGAATAATTGAATATTCATATTAAATTTAAGACTTGAATCAAGAGTTAATTGGAAGCTATTTGGATGCCATTTGATACAATTTCGGTGATTGAGAAAGTCTAAGGAGGTAATTTGAATGAAAAAGCAGCCCATTCGAATGAAAAAAGGATTTCAGCAAGCTCATTCGAAGGGCAGAAAACTCATTCGAATGACAGAAGGCTCATTCGAATGATAGATGATATTCAAAGGCTATTCGGATCTGATATGGGACTCATTCGAATGACTCTCAAATTCATTCGAATGAATTTTGAAAATTTCCAACTTTTGAACTGGCAAAACTCGACTCATTCGAATGCAACAGTAACTTTATTCGAATCAATTTGAAGATCATTCGAATGACAAGAAGGCTCATTCGAATGATAAGCTATACAAAGCAACAACTTACTCACATCTTCAAGGGCTCATTCGAATGATAACAAGTCTCATTCGAATGACAGTCTAAAAACCTCAAAAATTCATACGAATGATACGATATCTCAGGACTCATTCGAATGACAAGGCACTCATTTGAATGACTGATACATTATAAGGGAAAAACATTACGATAACACTGAAACTTATTCGGATGCTTTGAAACTCATTCGAATGACACAAGACTTATTCGAATGATTGGAATCTTATCAGATATAAAGCTTACGAAAACAGAGATCATAACTTGAATCAAAACTTAGCTTCACTACACCATTCTAAAAGAAATCTTGGGAAAACAATCCCAATTTATATATTAACAACTTGAGGGATGATTTACTGATCATAACTGATGAAAACGTTGCAAGGAACATGCATGAACTGGCTGGTACTCACTGTACGCATGTAAATACATATATAAACATGCACTGAACTGATATAACTCACTGTAACGCACATATATATATATACATGCACTGGAACTGATTCAATTATGGAAATCTCATATCAAACTCAATTAAGACCTGTAAGAAAGGATTACAGGGGAAGGATACTTGCCTTATGATCTTCTTAATTGACTCAATAATCTCCCGAAAGCCTTCTATGCAAAGCTTGAACTCACTGTACATGCACGAAAAATATATACATACATACTACTGTATTAATCTGAATTACACTAAGAATCTTGAATCAACTGAATGTATCACTGAACTATAATCCCGTAAGAATGGATTATAGGGATGGGATACTTGCCTTAAACTCTCTGATAGAACTCGAATGCTACTAATCGAACTGTTATTCTACTCACTGTTACTGCAATAGCTCTTGACTTATTTTCTTCTTCTATGCGATCTCTAATCCCCACGACGTGAAGAAACTCAATGCTATGGGAAGATATATATAGAGAGAGAGAAAGAGAGCAACCCTAGGGCATCTCATTCTCCTAATACAACTAGGAGACTCCATAAATCCAAAACCCTTTCTCGGATGGACTTCCCATTCTCATAATAACTTTTATTAATTAATTAAATTAATAACAACTTCTTAAATGACCCTCAAGTCCTTGCATTTAATTTCAACAGTAAATAAATATAATTAATTGCTATTTACTCAATAAAAATCTAAATCGCCATATTAGATAATTAAATGGCGAATCCTCTTAAATAATTATTTCAATAATTAATTAACTAATTTTAAATAAATACTAGGCCCTCTAACGGGTCGTTACAAAAACTAGAAATTAAAATGAATCTAAACTGATCAAGCACTAACTAACAACTCCTAGACATCTTTGGTCTTGAGCGGCTCCACGTACACACACTATTGGACACTGTTGCTAGGCCCCACATCTGGTACTCCCCCACTAGGACCTGGAATGGTGAAGAGTACAAAGTGAGCTACAAAGCTCAGCAAGTAATAAACTGGAAAGAATAACTGAAGCTGAATCGAAGAATATCGATACTGATAAAAATACTTAGTGAACTTGTACTGAGAGATATAATAATCACTGGATGGCATTTATAAGATGTAATGCACATAAGCTGTAAACTAAATGCAGGTATGCAACTTTGGCCCATAGGCCCACATAACTGTAACACATACCTGACTAATCTGAGTCCTGCAAACATAAAAACTGTAAGCACATACTTTGGGCAACATGCCCCTAGCTCCCTGATCGACATCAGGCGAGCAACTCATAACTGAGATATAATTGTACTGATACTAGTGGGATCCCCGCGGACAAGCCGCCTGGCGCGCATAATGCAATGCTCATATAAATGCTGGCACACGATATGTAGTGCTCCACATAAGTCATGCTCAATGCTCATACAATGTGTATGCACATAATCTCATAAAATAATGCTGACCATGTCATAATGAACTACTAAACATGGTATAGGATTTTTACTAGAAATATTGAGATTCAAATATTCTGAAATTTCTAAGTATAGGCTCGGCATATTGGATTTTATCATATCTTGGCATAAAAATTCAATATTTGAATAATTGAATATTCATATTAAATTTAAAACTTGAATCAAGAGTTTATTGGAAGCTATTTGGATGCCATTTGATACTACTTGGGTGATTGAGAAAGTCTAAGGAGGTAATTTGAATGAAAAATCAGCCCATTCGAATGGCAGAAAACTCATTCGAATGACAGAGACTCATTCGAATGACAGAAGGCTCATTCGAATGATACATGATATTCAAAGGCTATTCGGATCTGATCTGGGACTCGTTCGAATGACTCTCAAATTCATTCGAATGAATTTTGAAAATTTCCAACTTTTGAACTGGCAAAACTCGACTCATTCGAATGCAATAGTAACTTTATTCGAATCAATTTGAAGATCATTCGAATGATAAGAAGGCTCATTCGAATGCTAAGCTATACAAAGCAACAACTTACTCACATCTTCAAGGGTTCATTCGAATGACAACAAGGCTCATTCGAATGACAGTCTAAAAACCTCAAAAATTCATACAAATGATACGATATCTCAGGACTCATTCGAATGATAAGGCACTCATTCGAATGACTGATACATTATAAGGGAAAAACATTACGATAACACTGAAACTTATTCGGATGCTTTGAAACTCATTCGAATGACACAAGACTTACTCGAATGATTGGAATCTTATCAGATATAAAGCTTACGATAACAGAGATCATAACTTGAATCAAAACTTAGCTTCACTACACCATTCCAAAAGAAATCTTGGGAGAACAATCCCAATTGATATATTAACAACTTGAAGGATGATTTACTGATCATAACTAATGAAAACGTTGCAAGGAACGTGCATGAACTGGCTGGTACTCACTGTACGCATGTAAATACATATATAAACATGCACTGAACTGATATAACTCACTGTAACGCACATATATATATATATACATGCACTGGAACTGATTCAATTCTGGAAATCTCATATCAAACTCAATTAAGACCTGTAAGAAAGGATTACAGGGGACGGATACTTGCCTTATGATCTTCTTAATTGACTCAATAATCTCCCGAAAGCCTTCTATGCAAAGCTTGAACTCACTGTACATGCACGAAAAATATATACATACATACTACTGTATTAATCTGAATTACACTAAGAATCTTGAATCAACTGAGGGTATCACTGAACTATAATCCCGTAAGAATGGATTACAGGGATGGGATATTTGCCTTAAACTCTCTGATCGAACTCGAATGCTACTAATCGAACTGTTATGCTACTCACTGTTACTGCAATAGCTCTTGACTTATTTTCTTCTTCTATGCGATCTCTAATCTCCACGGCGTGAAGAAACTCAATGCTATGGGAAGATATATATAGAGAGAGAGAAAGAGAGCAACCCTAGGGCATCTCATTCTCCTAATACAACTAGGAGACTCCATAAATCCAAAACCCTTTCTCGGATGGACTTCCCATTCTCATAATAACTTTTATTAATTAATTAAATTAATAACAACTTCTTAAATGACCCTCAAGTCCTTGAATTTAATTTCAACACTAAATAAATATAATTAATTGCTATTTACTCAATAAAAATCTAAATTTCCATTTTAAATAATTAAATGGAAAATCCTCTTAATTAATTACTTCAATAATTAATTAACTAATTCTAAATAAATACTAGGCCCTCTAACGGGTCGTTACAATTTCTCCCCTCCTTAAAAGAATTTGGTCCTCCAAATTCGTAACTGGTTATTCGAACAATGAGGGGTGAAGACGCCTCATGTCTTCTTCTAGCTCCCACGTCGCCTCTTCTGCCGAGTGACGCTGCCATTGCACTTTTACAAAAGGAATTGATCGATTCCTCAAAGTCTTCTCTTTACACTCTAAAATACTGGTAGGCGTCTCTTCATAAGACACATCTTCTCTCACTTCAAGAGTCTGAAAATCGATCACATGCTGAGGATCTGGCACATACTTCCTCAACATCGAAACATGGAATACATTGTGGACATGGGACAACTGCGGTGGCAAAGCTAACTCATATGCCAAAGTCCCTATCCGTCTCAAAATCTCAAATGGACTAACGTAACGGGGACTAAGCTTTCCTGTTACGCCAAATCTTCGCACACCTTTAATAGGCATGACTCTCAACCAAACATGGTCGCCTACCTCAAACTCGAGGTCTCGCCGTCGCTTGTCTACATAGCTCTTCTGTCTGTCTTGTACTATTTTCATTCTTGCTTTGATCACTTGGATCTTTTCTGTCGTCTGTTCAACAATTTCAGGACCTAATAAAGCCCTATCTCCAATCTTTTCCCAACATATCGACGATCGACATGGTCGCCCATACAAAGCCTCATATGGTGACATTCCAATACTTGAATGGAAACTATTATTGTAGGCAAATTCCACCAAAGGTAAATGCTCATCCCAACTACCTTGGAAATCTAGAACGCAAGCTCTCAACATGTCCTCGAGAGACCTAATAGTCCTCTCTGACTGGCCATCTATCTGCGGATGAAATGCCGTGCTAAACTTCAACTGAGATCCCAATGCCTCATGCAAAGCTCCCCAAAAATGAGAAGTAAAACGAGGATCTTGACAATCACCGTGTAACTTCACGATCTCCTCAATGTAAATTTTGGAAAATCTATTTAATGAATAAGTCTTCTTAATAGGAAGAAAATGGTCTGATTTAGTTAAACGATCAACAATCACCCATATAGCATCGTAGCCTCTAGTAGTCCTGGGTAAACCCATCACAAAATCCATAGCAATATTATCCCATTTCCACTCCGGAATGGGTAATGGAAGTAATGAACCTGCGGGTTTCTGATGTTCCGCTTTAACTTGTTGGCATACTGAACATTGTGAAATATAACTGGCTTCATCTTTCTTCATACCACTCCACTAATACTGTCGCTTAAGGTCGTGGTACATCTTCGTAACACCTGGATGAATAGTGTAACGACTCTTGTGTGCTTCATTCAAAATCTCTTGCTTAAGATTTCCACCACCGGGTATACAAATACGTCCCTGAAATAAAAGTATACCATCACTCCATAGAGTATATCCCAAAGGAGAAAATTTCTCAATATCTGCTAAGATTTGTGCTAACTTCACATCTTTCGATTGCTATGTCTTGAGCAATTCAAATAGCTCGGGTTGTACTCTCATATAAGCGCAACTCACAACTGGTTTATCTTCTGGGGTTGAAATAGATAAGACACTCAACTGATCTAATAACCTCCATTCTTGAACCATCATCGTAGCCATAGAAGCTCCTCGCCGACTCAAAGCATCGGCTACTACATTAGCCTTTCCTGGATGATATAGAATCTCATAGTCGAAGTCTTTAAATAACTCGACCCATCGTGTCTGCCTCATGTTCAATTCCTTCTGGGATAAAAGATAATGTAAGCTCTTATGATCTGTATAAATTTCAACTTTCTCACCATATAGATAGTGTCGCCATATCTTCAATGCAAATACTACTGCTGCCAACTCCAGATCATGAGTAGGGTAGTTCACTTCGTGTTTCTTCAATTGTCTGGATGCATAAGCATTAACACGACCTTCTTGCATTAATACGCAACCCAAACCTGAATGGGATGCATCGCTGTAGATGGAGTATTTCTCTCCACTTCTTGGAATGGCTAAAATTGGTGTAGTAGTCAACTTCAGCTTTAGTTCTTGGAAGGCATGTTCACACGCGTCATTCCATTCAAACTTTTCTCCTTTCCTTGTTAGCTTAGTCATAGGGGAAGATAAACGAGCAAACCCTTCAATGAATCGCCTATAATAGCCTGCAAGACCCAGAAAACTACGTATCTCTGTCACTGTCGTAGGTCTCGGCCAATCCATAACTGCTTTGGTCTTGTCTGGATCCACTAAAATACCATCTCCAGACACCACATGACCTAGAAATCCAATTTGAGTGAGCCAGAACTCACACTTGCTGAACTTGGCGTACAGTTGCTCTTCTTTGAGTCTCTGTAATACTAGAGTAAGATGCTCTGTATGCTCCTCCACATTTGGTGAGTGGACTAGGATATCGTCGATGAAGACAATAATGAATCGATCTAGGTACTCACGTAGAACTCGATTCATCAAATCCATGAAAACAGCTGGGGCATTCGTCAACCCAAATGGCATTACCACAAACTCGTAGTGTCCATAGCGAGTCCTGAAAGCAGTCTTCTGAATATCATCATCTCTAACTCGCACCTGATGGTACCCCGATCTCAAATCTATCTTTGAGAATACCTTAGCTCCTCGCAATTGATCTAACAAGTCATCCACTCGAGGTAAGGGATATTTATTCTTCACTGTCACCTGGTTCAATTGACGATAGTCAATACATAATCTCAAAGATCCATCTTTCTTCCTCACGAACAATACTGGTGCACCCCACGGGGATGAACTGGGTCGGATAAAACCCTTATCTATTAATTCTTCTAATTGGGCCTTCAACTCCTTTAGCTCATTAGGTGCCATCCGATATGGAGCCTTAGAGATAGGCTGTGTACCAGGTAATAACTCAATAGTAAACTCCAATCCTCTCCGAGGAGGTAATCCTGGTAGCTCATCTGGGAAAACTTCTTGGAAATCTCGTACTACTGGTACCTCGGGTAAATTCTTCTTGCTTCCTTCGTCAATGGTTACAAAGGCTAGATAAGCCTCGCATCCATCACGCATTAGCTTTTCTACTTTCATCACCGAGATCATAGGAATCGTAGACATAGGCTTGACTCCTCTATAAATAAGAATTGGCTGTTGAGGTAGTTCAAAATTAATAATCTTTCGCCGACAATCGACTCTTGCATAATGTCGTGATAGCCAATCCATGCCAAGGATCAAATCAAAATCCTTAACATCGAGAATTACCAAATCTCCCAATAGCTTCTTATCATGGACCTCGATCTCACAATTTTCAAACATTTCTCTAGCTATCATAATCTTATCTCCCGGCGTAGACACAATCAAGTGGTACGGCAAAGAAATCCGGGAATGGGGAACATAACATACTGTACGCAGTGCAATAAAAGAATGTGTAGAACCAGTATCAAATAATGCACGCACATCATGACCATATAGGGATAGAATACCTTGGATAGTCCCGTCGCCCTACTCTGCCTCAGCTGTGGTAAGGGCATAAACTCTACCCTGCACCTGTTTATCTGCGGGCAGTGGATGCTGAGCTACTGGTAGTGCTGGTATTGGTGCCGCTCCTGACCTTCTAACTGCTGGTGGCCTCTGATTAGCCTGTTGACCTCTATTTTGGGGCGATTGAGTACACCGGTTGGCTGTGTGTCCTTTTTGTCTGCACCTGAAACAAGTGACCTCTGGTGCGGGGAGTGCTGCTTGATTCCTCGGGTAATCTTTCTTTCTATGCCCCTCTTGTCCACACTTGAAACAAACGTTCTTCCCAGCTAGGCACGGTCCTCCGTGCTTCCTTCCACATTGACCACATTGTGGATTATTCTCTGTTTTATTTCCTTGTCCGGCTGTCCACTTCCTCTTCTTATTATTATTGGACGAACCCTGAGATGTACCTATGCTTGCTGTTGCTTGTGTTGCTCTCCATTCATTGCGATCTCGCTCGATAGCATATGCTTGCTAGACCACCGTGGCATAATCCATGCTTAGAGCTCCTCCAAAAGCATGTCGGATATCCGCACGCAATCCTCTCTGAAATTTGGCAGCCTTCCTTGCTTCACTGGACACCAACTCCGGAGCATATCGTGACAATGCTGTAAACTCTGCCTCGTACTGAGCCACCGTGTTAGTACCTTGTACCAATTCCACGAACTCATAGACTTTCTGCTCCTTGACCCATGTTGGGCAATAAGCGTCGTTGAACACTTGGGATTACCTAGAATGGTGAAGAGTACAACTCGAGCTATTGGTATTCCATGTTTCGATGTTGAGGAAGTATGTGCCAGATCCTCAGCATGTGATCGATTTTCAGACTCTTGAAGTGAGAAAAGATGTGTCTTATGAAGAGACGCCTACCAGTATTTTAGAGCGTAAAGAGAAGACTTTGAGGAATCGATCAATTCCTTTTGTAAAAGTGCAATGGCAGCGTCACTCGGCAGAAGAGGCGATGTGGGAGCTAGAAGAAGAGATGAGGCATCTTCACCCCTCATTGTTCGAGTAACCAGTTACGAATTTGGAGGACCAAATTCTTTTAAGGAGGGGAGAAATTGTAATGACCCGTTAGAGGGCCTAGTATTTATTTAAAATTAGTTAATTAATTATTGAAGTAATTAATTAAGAGGATTTGCCATTTAATTATCTAATATGGCGATTTAGATTTTTATTGAGTAAATAGAAATTAATTATATTTATTTAGTGTTGAAATTAAATGCAAGGACTTGAGGGTCATTTAAGAAGTTGTTATTAATTTAATTAATTAATAAAAGTTATTATGAGAATGGGAAGTCCATCCGAGAAAGGGTTTTGGATTTATGGAGTCTCCTAGTTGTATTAGGAGAATGAGATGCCCTAGGGTTGCTCTCTTTCTCTCTCTCTATATATATATATCTTCCCATAGCATTGAGTTTCTTCACGCCGTGGAGATTAGAGATCGCATAGAAGAAGAAAATAAGTCAAGAGCTATTGCAGTAACAGTGAGTAGCATAACAGTTCGATTAGTAGCATTCGAGTTCGATCAGAGAGTTTAAGGCAAGTATTCCATCCCTGTAATCTATTCTTACGGGATTATAGTTCAGTGATACCGTCAGTTGATTCAAGATTCTTAGTGTAATTCAGATTAATACAGTAGTATGTATGTATATATTTTTTGTGCATGTACAGTGAGTTCAAGCTTTGCATAGAAGGCTTTCGGGAGATTATTGAGTCAATTAAGAAGATCATAAGGCAAGTATCCTTCCCCTGTAATCCTTTCTTACAGGTCTTAATTGAGTTTGATATGAGATTTCCATAATTGAATCAGTTCCAGTGCATGTATATATATATGTGCGTTACAGTGAGTTATATCAGTTCAGTGCATGTAACGACCCATTAGAGGGTTTAGATTTTTATTTAGAAATTATTGATTTTCTTAATTAGTTCTGTTTGGAGAATTTTTGCCGATTAATTGTTAATGTGGCAATTTAGAGATTTAATTGAGAAAATAGCATTTAATTATATTTAATTATTGAGAAGATTAAATGCAAGGATGTGTTGGTCATTTAAGGATTTGATATTAGCATTTAATTATTAAATAAAGTTATTTTGTTTAAGGGATTAATTAACCCAGCCGTGAGGAGAATTCGGATTGAAAGACTCCTAGTTATAATAGGAGAATGAGTTATGGCGTTAGAGCTTCTTAGATCAATGTATATATAGTTTCATAAGCCATATGTTCTTCACGCCGCAAGAACAGAGAGCCAAGAAGCAATCAGTGAGTTCAATCTTTGCATAGAAGGCTCTCGGGAGATTATTGAGTCAATTAAGAAGATCATAAGGCAAGTATCCTTCCCCTGTAATCCTTTCTTACAGGTCTTGATTTAGTTGATATCAGATTTCCAGAATTAAATCAGTTCCAGTGCATGTATATATATATATATGTGCGTTACAGTGAGTTATTTCAGTTCAGTGCATGTTTATATATGTATTTACATGCGTACAGTGAGTACCAGCCAGTTCATGCATATTCCTTGCAATGTTTACATTAGTTATGATCAGTAAATCATCCCTCAAGTTGTTTATATATCAATTGGGATTGTTCTCCCAAGATTTCTTTTGGAATGGTGTAGTGAAGCTAAGTTTTGATTCAAGTTATGATCTCTGTTATCGTAAGCTTTATATCTGATAAGAATCCAGTCATTCGAATAAGTCTTGTGTCATTCGAATGAGTTCCAAAGCATCCGAATAAGTTTCAATGTTATCGTAAGCTTTTCCCTTATAATATTCCAGTCATTCGAATGAGTTTTTGGGTCATTCGAATGAGTCATGTGTTATCATATCATTCGTATGAATTTTTGAGGTTTTTAGACTGTCATTCGAATGAGCCTTGTTGTCATTCGAATGAGCCCTTGAAGATGTGAGTAAGTTGTTGCTTTGTATAGCTTAGCATTCGAATGAGCCTTCTTGTCATTCGAATGATCTTCAAATTGATTCGAATAAAGTTACTGCTACATTCGAATGAGTCGAGTTTTGCCAGTTCAAAAGTTGGAAATTTTCAAAATTCATTCGAATGAATTTGAGAGTCATTCGAATGAGTCCTAGATCAGATCCGAATAACCTTGAAATATCATCTATCATTCGAATGAGCCTTCTGTCATTCGAATGAGTCCCTGTCATTCGAATGAGTTTTCTGCCATTCGAATGAGCTTGCTGAAATCCCTTTTTTTCATTCGAATGGGCTGCTTTTTCATTCAAATTACCTCCTTAGACTTTCTCAATCATCCAAATAGTATCAAATGGCATCCAAATAGCTTCCAATAAATTCTTGATTCAAGTTTTAAATTTAATATGAATATTCAATTATTCAAATATTGAATTTTTATGCCAAGATATCATAAAATCAAATATGCCATGCCTATACTTAGAAATTTCAGAATATTTGAATCTCAATATTTCTAGTAAAAATCATATACCATGTTTAGCAGTTCATTATGACATGGTCAGCATTATTTTGTGAGATTATGTGCATACACATTGTATGAGCATTGAGCATGACTTATGTGGAGCACTACATATCGTGTGCCAACATTTATATGAGCATTGCATTATGCGCTCTAGGCGGCTTGTCCGCGGGGATCCCACTAGTATCAGTACAATTATATCTCAGTTATGAGTTGCTCGCCTGATGTCGACCAGGGATCTAGGGGCATATTGCCCAAAGTATGTGCTTACAGTTTTTATGTTTGCAGGACTCAGATCAGTCAGGTATGTGTTACAGTTATGTGGGCCTATGGGCCAAAGTTGCATACAAGCATTTAGTTTACAGCTTATGTGCATTACATCTTATAAATGCCATCCAGTGATTATTATGTCTCTCAGTACAAGTTCAGTAAGTATTTTTATCAGTATCGATATTCTTCGATTCAGTTTCAGTTATTCTTTCCAGTTTATTACTTGCTGAGCTTTGTAGCTCACCTTGTACTCTTCACCATTCCAGGTCCTAGTGGGGGAGTACCAGATGTGGGGCCTAGCAGCAGTGTCCAGTAGTGTGTGTACGTGGAGCCGCTCAAGACCAAAGATGTCTGGGAGTTGTTAGTTTATTAGTTAGTGCTTGATTAGTTTAGATTCATTTTATTTTCCAATTTAGGGAATTTCCCTTAGATGCAATTATGATTTCAGTTTTGCTGACTCAGAGTCTTATTATAGTTAATTGATATATACAGTATTGGTATCAGAATTCAGTTATCAGTAAGTTTATTTTATTATCCCCAGTAGCACCTCTTCTCGGGCAGTTCTAGGAGAGGGGGGTGTTACAGTGCATGTTTATATATGTATTTACATGCGTACAGTGAGTACCAGCCAGTTCGTGCATGTTCCTTGCAACGTTTTCATTAGTTATGATCAGTAAATCATCCCTCAAGTTGTTAATATATCAATTGGGATTGTTCTCCCAAGATTTCTTTTGGAATGGTGTAGTGAAGCTAAGTTTTGATTCAAGTTATGATCTCTGTTATGGTAAGCTTTATATCTGATAAGAATCCAGTCATTCGAATAAGTCTTGTGTCATTCGAATGAGTTTCAAAGCATCCGAATAAGTTTCAGTGTTATCGTAATGTTTTTCCCTTATAATGTATTAGTCATTCGAATGAGTCCTGAGATATCGTATCATTCGTATGAATTTTTGAGGTTTTTAGACTGTCATTCGAATGAGCCTTGTTGTCATTCGAATGAGCCCTTGAAGATGTGAGTAAGTTGTTGCTTTGTATAGCTTAGCATTCGAATGAGCCTTCTTGTCATTCGAATGATCTTCAAATTGATTCGAATAAAGTTACTGTTGCTTTCGAATGAGTCGAGTTTTTCCAGTTCAAATGTTGGAAATTTTCAAAATTCATTCGAATGAATTTGTGAGTCATGCACTAGAGATCAGAACAAAAACAGCACACAAAATGGCCCATGCATACCAAGAACTCAAAAAGTCAAAAACACACAAACACACAAACACAAAAATAGGTCAAACAAGAGGCCCTTAGATGATTTTTTTATGCAATTTTTCACAAAATTTCAACACAAAAACACTGAGGGACCTAAAAACACTAAAAACCACACCAAATTAGCCACTAAGAAACACAAAATGGCCCAAAAAGTGGTCTAAACGTTGGAATTTGGCCAAAAAAGGGTCTCCTCACTAAAAAGTAGTGACTCTTTATCCCCACACCCCCATTTATTTGGACACCAAAAATCAGCTCAATCAGAGCAAGTGGAAAGCTGTGAACAGTAACCGGGAAACTGATTTTTTTCCCTCAAAACCTGCTCCTATTTTGCCTCAGAAACCATTCTATATGCAAGAAAACATCAAGGAAAGCAGATGGACTTGAAACAATATCAAGTAGGGATGAGAAAGAAAGAGGATAGCACCAGTATCTCGAGCTCAATCTTTAAATAATGCTATCTGTCATGGAGGTGGTCAAAACCGCTGCTGAATGGAAGGCTGCAGTGGGTGATCTCCTCTTGGTTGCAGCTGCTGGTGCCTATCTGCCAAAAGAAAAGGGAGATTAGTGTGGAAGGTAAAGACAACGTTGAATGGAGTGTTAAAAGAGAGAAAATAAAAGGAAAATGAGAGAAAGAAAATGGAATATCCTCTTGTGCAGGTGATCTGCTGTCAGAGGCAGAAAAAAGTGGGATTCAGCTTTCTAAAAATGGTTATGCTCCTGATCTGCTGCAGGGTTGTCTACTTGCTGTGTGAGCTTGCTTTTCAGCACCTATCAGAGCACATGAAGACCAGAGAAGGACACAAGGTGTGATACTGAAAATCAGAGAAGGACTGCAGGTGTTTTTTTGCTTTTTCAGTTGCTGCAGGGTTGCTTTTCCAGAAGATCAGGTCATGCAGCCCTCTCTAACAGCCACTTCTTGGTTCAAAAATGATTCCAGAAACGAGAAAACATAAAAGGAAAATACACACAAACAAAAAGAAGATCGAAAAGGCAAATAAGGCTTTTCTGTTGCTGCTTGCTATCAGTTTATCTTAAGAACAGAATAGCTTTTCACCAAGAACACCAAACTAATAACCTTATCAACAACTGATAACCTTTTCACCAAGAACACAAAACAGATAAAACACTCAAACAAGAAAACAAAACAAACAGAAAATAGGGTCGGTCCTCTATGTTTTTAGAAAAAAAAAAAAAAAAAACTTGGCTCCCCGGCAACGGCGCCAAAATTCTGACCGGCTGTCGAACCACTCCAGAATTAGAGATCTATGTTTGTATCTCTTCTCTAGTTTGCAGCATAGTGCACCCTAGGTCATCTCTCACAAGAACCCTCACTTTCTTCTACGAACAAGAAGAACCAACATAACCAACAGTTTGTTTGGGGGGGGGGGGTTTGATAGAAAACTAATTATCAAAACAGAAAGACAATGATGGATGAAAATCAATAAATGGAATGCAACCGGCTGTGTATTTGTCCCCTATGTGAAATCTTCCTCGTCCACTCTATAAACCTTAGCTTGTTAGATGTTTTAATCATCTGGATATCAAACTTAAAGCATCCCCAACAACCGTCCAAGGATTAGAATGATTGGAATAAAAAAATGAATATAGAAACCTCTTATAAACAAAATGCAACCATCCACTCTCTATTCAACCTATCCGGACCTATGCAAGAACAACCGTTCAAGCACACAATATTCATTTCCGAGATGTTATACCAACTGGCTATAACATTCTGTTCTCTTAAGCATTTAACAGAAAATGAAACCATGCAAATTCACACAAACCTGCCATGAACTCCATGCATTCACAAATCTGCTCAAACTAAACCAAATGGAAATGAACAAGATTAAAACAAACAAACCAGGTTTTTGTAGCTCATCCGGGACTCAGATTCCACATGGATTCAAGATACACAACCGGTTACAAATGCTCTAGCCTATCATTACAGCAAGGAAAACAAAGTGGAACAAAAGATAAAGGAAACAGAAAAATGCTAACAATCAAAAACAGCCAGAATCCCCTCTCTTTTCCACTTCCCTCCCCCTAAATATGAGTGCTAAGAGGCCTCAAATACATGGCTAAGAAATGAAGAGCTAGGAAGGCTAGGGTTGGGCCTAGCCCAACACAAAATAAGTGAACCCAAAAACAACAAAATTGAGCAGCCCAAGTCTGCTCCTTGAAAGTGAGCCTAAGCTCCTTTAGTTGAGCCACTTCTCTAGTCCATCCAACATTCCCTAAAGCCTGGATCCATAGAAGTAAGATAGAAAATAGTGTAAGGATGATTTGAAGCATAATAAAATAGAAACAATGAAATATCAGCAAAAATTACTTCAAATGGCCTAATAAGACTGAGGTGAAATGCCAAAATATAGTATAAATATGCATGCTATCAGTGGACCCGAGTTGGTTTCATGATGAGACGAGGTCTATCCTTGGGAATGATAGGTGTGTGGCAAGTGAACCCTAGTGGGTGTTTATATGAGATGGAAAATCCCTAGTGGGTCGAGCTGGAATCCAGGAGAATCCAGACTAGGGATAAAGGAGTTGGGCATGCGTAGATATGCGTGTGGGAGCCATGGGATTAGAAGTCCTGGTTGTGAAAGGCCAAGTGACCATTCATGTGAGTGATGGATGAGGGGCCAATTAAACTCTCATGGTGACACTTGGGGTCTAGTGGGACACCCAAGGTCGGGAGATAAGAGGTGAATAGACCCTCATTGTGATGCTTGGGGTCGGGATGACGCCTAAGGTTACGAGACCCTTCATGGGAAACGCGGAGGTCACCCAATGAAGGGTATGAGCGGTGTGTGGGCCAAGGGTAGTGAATTGTGGCAACAGGACATCCATGGGCTATGCGCACACAAGAAATGCCAACTTTAGATGCCGAGTGGGCAAAGGCATGGTGAGTAATGTGGAGGCCCCGAATTTTAAATTCCAAGTCATGGGAGCCTGAGCGAGGCATGCTGGAAGGTCAAGCTGGGCATCGTGATTGAATGCATACGTGGGTGTGCAAGGAGAGATGGGAGGTCTCGATTTACCTGGAAGGTAATGGTAGGTGCTTTATGGCTATGGGTGTCGGAGCTTGAGGTAGGCTCAACATGTCGGTTGTGGATTGAGAGATCATTGATAATCAAGCTTTGGGATGAGCGGAGTGGAGAAATGAATCCGATGGACTTAGATCCATTGTTATGGAAAGTTGACACTTTCAAATATTGATTGAAATTCGTAAGGTATGATCTTGTGTGGTAAGATCCTGAGGCCTCAAGAGGTGGAGTGGTTTGAGATTCTCTTAGGTTGTAAGAGATACAAAGTGTTAAGGAATGAGGCTCATGGAGTAAGCTTGAAGTTATCAAGGCAAGGATAACCAAGTAAGATGGCTTTTAATAAGATGGTGGTGGAACCATCGTGGCTCGAGGAGGCTTTAAGTAGCTTTGATGTTATGGGTGCAACGCTCGAGGTAACAGATCTGATGCTATGGACCGTGTGGCAGAGAACTAAGGAGTTGGCTCGCGTTGAGGGCAAGTGGCCCATGGGCCTAAGCAATTTAGTGAACTGCAGGTGATGTTCAGATGCCAAAGATCTGGAGCAGCACCTTAGGAAATTTGGTCAAGTCAGACTGAGAATCTCTTGTAAGGGATATGACATCTAGAGTAGTCCTAAGGAAGAATCGTGGAACGCGGTAATGATCCAATAGATTTGTTGCCGAGTAGGAAGCTTGGTAAGGATAATGGTTGCGAGCGTGGTGGGGTAGTAATTATGCAGATGGTCAGGGGCTGAAGATATGTGAGATGCACAATAGGGGTGGCGATAGTTGTGGTCAGTTCCACAGCTCACCTGTGAGTAATAAGCGGTGTTGAGGCGGATTAGCGAATGTTAAGGTGTTGTAGCGTCGCGAGATGTTGAGAAAGAAACCCGTGGAAAAGAAATGCGTCTAGTGTGGGAATAACACTACAGTTAATGCCTACTAGTGACGGGTCGAATTCTAGAGACCACTTGATACAGACGATTAGTTCACATGAGGGACTGCAGCCCTCTATGTGGAGTAGCCCGTCTACGGTCGAGATGATTAGACGCCGAAAATCAGGGGTATGCTATAGGTTATGTCTGGGCTAGATCTAAATTTTTGTGAGGGTTGAAGAATCGTGGTAGTGCCTTTTGTTGTCATGGTAGCAAAAGGTTCGTGAATCGATTGGGTGATACCTTGTGGTGTGAAAACAAGATGTGTGGTGATGCTCATTGCTAAAGGATGCTAACGCAGTTGTGGTTAAATTGATCATAGTTAATCGGGTAAATTGGGAAGATGGACCCAGTGTGACCATGAGGTAACACGAGAAAAGGAGTCGATTGGTGGAATCGATAAATGGCTCCAGAATGATAAGTAAGTGCCGTGGGGAGCGAGACTTAAAAGTTGGAAGCCAACCATGAGATGGGATTATGGAAGCATGCAAAAGTTTCAAGTATGGGGATCTCTAATCCTGTGATGTGAGTTATGGCAGGCTGAACAAGTGGATAAGGCACGGTTCGAAATCCATGAAGGCTCACAATTGCACAGTCTAGTGTTAGTCTTGATTGGGTCGATGCGAAAATGAGGAAGTATCCTCATGTAACACTGGATGGGTTTCTAGTTGTTGACACAAGATTAGTTGTTAGGTGGTAGCACCTGATGGCAATGGTGAGAGCATGAGACTCGAGGACTGTGATGTAAAGCCTTGTTAATTTTCGTGTATATAAAGGTTCAACGGGTCTTGGTGGCTAGACCCGATGGATTTTGAGAAAGAGATCCAAGTGTTATAGAAGATGGTTGGTCAAGGAAAAATTATGATGCTTGAAGGAGTGTTACTCTGTAACGAAGGATATAGATGGTAGTGTTGAAATGTGGTTTGGGTGGAACTTGTGATGTTCTCCCAAGAAAGGTTGAGTAGGGGGAAACAACACTAGATGGACCTCCTAAGGCACTACAAGTCTAACAGGATGGATCACCCGAGGAAAGTCAGCATAATGGCGAGTGCCTGAGTAGAAAGGTGAGTCCTACGGTATCGAGTGGAAGTGTGAGTTCCACAGGAGTGGTAGGGGTGATTTCTAGTGGGTGGAGTTTAAATCGAAGTCATAGTCGATGATTGCAAGTGCAGTGCCTGGAGGAAGGATGTGTTGGTGGTGAGCTGGACGATCCGACTAGAGCTAATCGAGTTAGTTAGATAGAAATTGAGGGTGAATTTAAAGATGTTACCAATAGGTGACGAGAGCTCGAAGGAAGAGCTTATGGGATGAGATTGGTTCCCAGAAATCGTGTTTAGGTGATGAAATCACCTGATAGCTGTGAGTGATATAGCTAGGGGATGCCTTGGTGTGTGGGCAATTGATGAG
The DNA here is from genome assembly GCF_014633365.1 of Diospyros lotus. NCBI lineage: Eukaryota > Viridiplantae > Streptophyta > Magnoliopsida > Ericales > Ebenaceae > Diospyros > Diospyros lotus. Next base: position 21,510,518 of record NC_068342.1, read on the forward strand.
ATTTAGCCTCGTGGTTAGAGGTTAATGAGTGGGAAAGAAAGCAGCTAGTGGAGCTGATTGGTAACTGGCGGGGGGTAGCCGGTGGAGACTAAAGGCGTCAATCGGTGATAGCAGCAGTGGCAAGTAGCTGCTGGCTATGGTCGTGCGGTGTCGTGAAAGTAGTCAGTCAGTGGCGTGGGTGGCTCTTGAGTCGTGATTGTGTTTGGATGTGGTGCCAAGCAATAGCAAGAGGTCGTTTTAGTTGATAATGGTGGCATTAGAGCTAATGTGGTCGCTCACCGAGTAGTGTGAGTTGATTGAAAAAAAGGGAAAGAAAAGAATCTGAGAGAAGCCGGAGTTTTCAGGGGATTAGTAAGCCATCTGAGAAATGGCAAGGTGGTAGAGAAAAGCTAATTCAAGATTAAGGTAGTACGGGTCAAGTTGACTTGTGAGAGAGTTGAGATGCAACAACCGTGGATGGAATTCATTGCAGTCCTGGTGTTGTCCTGGTTGAGGAGGACCATCACGCATGGTTTAAGTCAGGTGTCTATTGCGAATTGAGAATGAACCTGATTTAAGTTGGCTGAAAGGTTTCGTGCCTCTAAAGTAAGAGGCCCTATCAAGAAATGGTGGAAATTGAAAGTCCCAATGAAATTGAAGCTGGGCGAGTGTGTTGTTTTACTTTTATATACTTAGTTTTGATGATGAAAAATAATATTTTATTTAATCCCTAAGTTATGAATCAAGGTTGTGGTTTTCAACATAAATCAATTTCAATTTCAAGTATTATTTTGTGAGAATGAAAACCAAATGAATTTCAAGTATCGAGAATTCAAAGTCATATTTTTCTAAGTCTGGAAGGTTAGAGCACCTTATAAGGAGACATATATGAAAATGTTTTAGTTTTAGAAAACTAACTCCCGGTAATTAAATAGTTAACATTCATTAGTGATAAAATGATTTTTAACGAATTTTTCAAGAAATAGAAAGTATATATCTTAGAGGTGGTAAAATCACAAAATCCTAAGTTCCTACTAAAACCCAAATTCTACTTTTTTATTCTTATGGATTTTGATTTTTTAGATATTTTTATTGAATCCAAATGGGGGGTACTTTCTTATTTACATTTATGTATTAAAGTAAATGGAAGGTAAAATATAAATTAAACAAAATGAAAGGTAAAATGTAAATATGTGGTGATGTTTTGTATTAATCAAGTGTGCTTCTACATGTTATCTGTTAAGTTTCCAGATTTTCCAAGAAGATAGTCGACTATGCTGGTTTAATCTATCGACTATATATGGCCTCTGTCGACTATATTTCATTATGTCGACTATTGTGTAAGGATAGTCGACTCTGCTATTTCATCTGTAGACTATGTTTGTTCATGAATTTCAAAATTTTCTTTGTAATTTTTGATCTATCGACTATGTAAAAGGATCTGTCGACTATGAGAAGTTTTGGTTGAGCAATAGTCCACTATGCTTTTCTGTCTTTCGACTATGGCTAGTTTTATTTGATAAAATAGTCGACTAACCTATTTTCTATGTCGACTATGTGTTTCACAAAAACTTACAACGGCTAGTTTTTCAATCTCCAACGGCTAGTTTCTCATTCTCCAACGGTCACAAACGGCTTCATTTCCCTTCAATCTTGTGGGAAGCTTATAAATACAAGTCATGGATGATCAAGAGAAGGCAAATGGACGGGAACGAATTGATTTGAACGAATTGTTATACTTTTCTCTCCAAGGCTTCGTTCTATTATTGTTAATACATTCATTTAAGCCTTGTTTAATCTTGAGAGACATTGTAACTAAGAGATTCATCTCTTAGATTCTCTCACATTCTATATTTCCTATACTTCCTAGCTTGTGTAGCTAGAGGGCCTAATTTGAGTGGGAGGTTTTGTATTTCCTAGTTAGGTGCTAGAGGGTTTGCTTGTATAAGCAAGAGGTTGTAATTCCTAGTCTTGGACTAGAGGACCTACTTGGTTTAAGTAGGGGGTTTTAGTGGATTGTTTGCAAAATCCTTAGTGAGGAGCTAAGGTAGTGGATTAGGCTTGGGTTAAGCCAAACCACTATAAATCCTTGTATTTCTTGTGCTTATGCTCTTTGATCTATTTATCTTTCCAAGCATTTCGTTTTTCCTCACTTGGTTCACATATTTATTTTTTGTAAACTTTCATCTATCACTTTTATATACTTCACGTTTTATTTCATAAAACCTCAATTTGTGTTAAAAAGTTTTTCAAGTTCATTTAATTTTTTAAAATAACCAATTCACCCCCCCCCCCCCTCTTGGTGTGTGCCATAGCATTTCCCATTCTAACAGAGTGAATTTGGCTAGAAGACCTCTACAAGGGTGGGGGTGTAACCATGTTAGCTTGTCATGGTGTGGACCAAAGGCACGAGTCATCCTACAGGTGCGGTGCAATAAGTGATTGTGCAGAGGGTAATAAGCTGATCACTTGTGCCACGCACCGTGGGTGATGACGAGAGTCGATGAATGGTTCTATGCCTTTAAGCGCAATGGTAGGATCCATGACTCGTGGTAGGGTTAAACAGCCAAGGTAAGGCCTACCATGGGACATGATTGTAAAAGATGAAATGGGGTAGAGAATTGAAGAAGGGTTGCTTAGTGAAGAGTTCCCTGGTATGGGTATGGGACCCCTACTAGCGAGTAATATCGGCCAGTAAGGAAGGCCTAAGTATCTTTGTGTGCTTATGCAAAGAACTCTTAGTTGGGAGAAGGTTGTGGCCTGAGCATGGTTAAGCTCGAGGTGGACTCGGGTAGTACACGTATTGTAACACCCGGTGTTACAGGTGTTAAAAGAATGAGAAAGAAAATGAGAAAATTCCAAAAATGCCCTTGAGAAGGTGTCGGATCCTTGAGATTGAGGGTGCCCTATGAGAGGGGCATTTTGGTAATTTGGATAGTGAAGTCCAATAAAGGGTAATTTGGTACATTGGAGATAATTCTAAGGTGGAATTAAGTATGGAAGTGAATTAGTTCCCATTTTTCATTATGCGGAGATAAATGGGATTAAAAATTCACGAAGGGTATTTTAGTAATTTTGGAGTAAATTTCATAAAGAAATTAAATTATGGAAAATGGGGAAAATAGAGAATATTCAATTATGAGAGAAAATAATTGATTTTCCCTAAATTGGTAAATTATGTTTATAATTAATGGGTGGGTGAGATGGAAGACTTGGAAGCCAAGTTTGTGTCTTAGAGTGACACTTGGCATGGTCTTATTCAAGCAAAATTAAGGGATTTAAATAAATCAAAAAGAATGGAAAAGATGAGCCATTTAACCCATGTGAGTGTAATGATTATGTTGCATAAAAAAGAAATTGAAAATGAAAAGAAAATGGTCAAGCATTAATGGGGGAAAATGGGAGATTAAAATAAATGGGAAAGAAAAGCATTTATGTCTCTCTAAGTTGTCTTTCATTATTGATGTGGGGAAATTAGTCCCAATTAAAAAAATGAGAAATGGGATATTTTATGGGATTTGAAGACTTGATCCAATGGTGGAGATTTAGTCTTGAAATTGGAATTTATCCAATGGTAGAGATTTAAGGCTTTATGTTGGCATGGATTGCCAAATGGGATGTAAGGATCCAATAGAAGAATGAAATGGATGGTGAAGATTGGATCTCCAAAGAAGTCCATGGCTAGGATTCATTCTTGGGAAACACATGGATTGTGTTAATTTGGATGGTGGGGATTTAGTCTTCCAAAATGCATCAAGGGTTGAGATTAAAGAAGACTAAGGGCTATGGATTGTGCTTCTTCCAATGGTCAAGATTTATTCTCAAAAAGTAAAGGAGAAATGAAAGGCTAGGATCAAGTCTTGCAATTGGGAATATCAAGGCAAGGAAAATAAATCAAAAAAGAAAAGAGAAATTGAAGTTTTATAAAAAGGGAAGTGGACCTTCAAGCTCAAGTTTTTCCATTTGAAGAGTCTTGAAGAAGAAAAGAAAGGAAGATGGAGGAAGTCTTCCCTTTGGCCATTTGAAGAAATAAAGAGGAATGAAAGAGCAAAGGATTGAAGGCAAAGAAAGTCTTGAAGCTTGTAGATTGTGGAAGCAAAGGGGATTTGAGGCTAGGAGGATTTCTTTAAGTCCAAAGAGCCCCAAAGGTAAGGAAGGTATTATTTTGCTAGCCATTGAAGGCTAGGTTTCCTTCCTTTTTCTTAATTTTATTTCTTTTAAATCCATGGGATTTATTTTTGTTCAAGGTTCTTTCAAGGAGAAGAGTGGGAATGAAGCTAGAATGGGTTCAAGCTTCAAGGAATGGAGTTGAGGTAAGGGGAAAGTCCCAAGTGGATGGGGGCTAGCAAGACTCTTGTATGCATTTTAACATTTTTGTGCTTGCTTTGCATATGCTTGTGTGTATAAGACTCATGGCCATGAAGTTGTGTGTTGGGGTGGGTATGTTGAAGCCTTTAACCTTAATGGTTGAGGTATTGGAACCCTAGGCACTTGCATATGGCATTGGCATCTATATTGTTAAATTTCATACTTTATGTCATTGCACCCTTACTGAGCTCTTGGAGCTCATGAGGTTTATTTGACCTCTTGTAGGTATTGAAGTATGCTATGGAAGGGTTTGGCAAGAGAAAGAGCCTTGAGCATGAAGAATTTTGTATATTTTTCCAAATGGTGTAATTTTTGCCTAATTTGTATATACCTTGTGTAAGGGTTTCTTTAAGCCCAAAGGGTACATTTTGATGTGTATATATGGAAAGAAAAATCTGGAGAATTTGGGCATTTATGGGTTGTTGGAAAATTTGTGTGTGTTTGATATTGTTATCGAAGTATTGAAAGTTGGGTTTAAGCCTTGATTATGGAGAATTAGAGGCAAAATCAAAATGAATGTGAAGGATTTTTGATTATTTTGAATTCTGGAAAAATTGGGTTAGGAGACCCAAGAATAAAAAAAAAAAAAAAAAAAAGAGAAGTGAAAAAGTTAGTAGGGGCAGCCAGTAGCAGCAGGCTGCTGGGCGGCCGCACCCTCGTACGGGCGCGCGCGCGGGCGAGCGCGCGGGCGGCCGAGCGCGCGTGCGGGCGTGTGCGGGCGGGCGGCCGTGCGCGCGCGGGCAGGCGCGGCCAGCGGGCCCCGCCGGCCAATTTTTTTTAAAAAATTGCGGAATTTTGGGGCATTTCTTAATTGAATTTGGGCCCCGATGGAATTTTCAAAATAAAGGGAATTTTCGGGCATTTTGGAGATTAATGCCGAAATTTTGAAAAATTGAAAATGATGAGTTTTCCTCCAAAATTGGTGATCCATCAATGGATCGGTTTAAATGGTGATTTTTGGAGCCCGGTAAAATTCTTGGTCAGAAAAGAATTAAATTCAAATGAGAAAATAATGATTGGGCGTCTTCGCGAGGTTTCTTTTTAACCAAACGCGGTGTGGTTTAAAGCCCAATTCTGCTAGTAAATCCTGGGGTTTAAGGGAAGGGAAGGACGAGCCTAGTTCCCACCTTGGGTGTTTCTTCTTGAAACATGGTCCGCCCTTCATCGAAGACTGGGCAGGTGGACAATTCGGGTAATTGTTCACGAGTAACACCCGTAAGTGGGAGCGGGGCGTTACACGTATGGTTGAAATGTGAAATAGTCTGGCATGGTATTGGGTATGTCAATGATGCTTAATCATATCGATAAATGAGGGTCGGCTGGTCAAGGTAGTAGACCATGTACGGAATGGTCGAAGTTAGCAGGGTGGGCCAAATAGGTGCTTCCCATGTAGTGCTAGCATGGTTAGTTGATCGGCAATGAGAAGTTTCCATGAGGATCAACTCAAGCTATGCAAGTATATGGTTAATGTCGTAATGCCATGGTGGCATGGGTGTCAGAGTGTCTTGGGGGCACTAGAAGTAACATTGCGACAGATGATCAGTGCTAAGACATTGCTGGTTGGACAAGCGTAAAATTATGGCCATGTGTGATTGGCAGTGGGAAACGTTTTCGTGTGTGATCGGCGTAAAATCGTGATAGACTAATCAGTGATGCAATGTTAGCGCATGTTGGTTTCGGTTGAGGGAGAAGATGGGAAGTGAACTGCAAAGCAATGCTTCGAGGTAAAGAAAATCCATTCGAAGATGGATATCATTGCAGTAAGCATAACCAGCGACCAGTGGTGCGATTTGGCAGGAGGGAAAAGTGATATTCAGTTGGTGAATGTTCTCGAGAGGCGGAGGACCAAATGCTTAAGCGAAACCTTGAGGTGGGTATAGCCCGAGGTAAAGGTGAGAAATGGTTAGGCTATGAGATTCTCGAGCAGGGGATTAGGAGAGTAGCCCAAGAATGTGATTGTCTTGGGCAGAAGAGTGAGGTAAAGTGAATTTCGAGGACGAAATTCTTTAAAGGGGTGGAATGTAATACCCCATATTTCATGGTAATGAAAATAAATAATTTTTTATTATTTTGGAAGGACCTCGTGTGGTCCGGGAAGCCGAAGGGTCAATCCCGAGAAATTAATTAATAAAATTACCAAATTGGCGGCAGGGAGTGCCTCGGGACTTGGATATCCAGGGAAAAGGCAAGAGATTGGTGAGCATCTCGAGATGAGGATAATGACGTTGGAAGCAGTCCGATCGAGAATAATTTTTGGAATAATTTTGGTATAAGCCCGAATGGGTGCCAATCCCGAATGGTTGCAAGGGACTTCCGAGAAGTTGAGGAGACCCTAGGGGTGGTCCGATTTTGCGAGTAAGGAAACCCTGAGGTGTTTTCAAGTAGAGAAAAGGTCTCGTGCAGACAGGGATGAAATCAGTATTTTTGAGTAAATGCCGGTTATTAATTTTTGATAAATCGAGATTTTGTGTAGCTTGATGGTATAATTTAAAGCCTTGGGAGGGTCCAAGAGCAATTATAGAAAATTTTGAAGTGCAATTATTATGTTCTTAAGTGGAATATGAAAAAATGGGGGGGGCATTAATATGCAATTTATATATATATATATATATACATACGAAGGGCTGTGAGTGGCGGCCATTTCAATTTTTAAATTGGAAATAAAGAACAGAGAGCAAGAGAGAGAGGGGAAGCGAACAGAGAGAGATCATAGGAGAGTGAGAGATCGTGGGAGAGAGCTCGCGAGGGAGAGCATGAGAGCTTAGGTTGAGAGTGAGATCGACAGAGTGAGGCGAGGCCAATTGTTGTGGCGGAGACAGCAGCGACTAGCGGCGACCATGGCCGATTGCAGTGGCTTAAGGAGTCGACGTCAATGGCAGTCCAGCAAGTGTCGATGGCGTGCAAAGATGCACGAAGGCAGCCGGCGGGGTCGCGACCATCAACGACAGGAGGCCATCGGGTCGGTGAGGATGGTTGGATGAAGCTGGAGCGACCGGTTGCAGCAACCATGGCGGACAACAGTGCTACGTGCGGGTGTGGGAGGCTCGCGACGGTCGACGACCGATGGCAGTGGTCGCACGACGGTCAAGGCAGCCAGCGGAGGCGAGCTGGCAGGCGGCAACGGCGAAGCAAGGCGGCGGTGGCCTGTTGCTGGAGTGCACAGGCACTGCACGCGCTAAGGAAGGAAGAAGACGGTGAATAGGAGAGGAAGGGAAGAAATAAAAGGAAAAAAAAGAAAAGAAAAGAAAATATGAAAATAATGGAAAAATCTCGAAAATGGGGAAAAAATAGGAAAAAATTCCAGAAAGTTCTAGAAATTATTTTGAGCTCGTGGAGCATACTGGAAGCTCGAGAATGGGATTTTGGGCATGAGAGGGAAGTCAATGAGGCAACGTCGGCGTGGGCGATTGGCTGATTTTTCCTGTTAGATTGGATGAGGTAATTAATTATTTCTTTTTGAATTATGTGCTTATGTGAGATGTTGTGAAATATTATAATGTGAAGAATTGGTTGGATTTAAACCCCTGATCGGGGTTGTGTGGAAATAATCTATGAGTTGGTCACAGTTGTTGATGGGTAATTTTGGGCGATGTATGGAAAAAGCATAGGCGCTGGTTTAATTGTTTGATTTGTGGAGTTTTGTGTGTGTGGCATCTAGGTTCGACCAAAAGGCGGTGACCCTAGGAGAGTGGCTGCGCTTAACCTTGTGCATTTATTTCAAACAAACACATACAAAATAAACAAAGAAGAAACAAGCATGCAAGCACAAGGCGTTTATACTCGCCAGTGTACGAGTGTGCGCTGTAGCACAATTTAATTTTCTGGGAAAGTCCAGGTCGATTCACTGGGAGATCGTTAATAAAATGAAAATAGAGCCGCGATGTAAATTGGGTTGTCAGGCCAATTCATTTGATTTTAAGTGAACAAAAATGAAGTACTGTAACTGTAAGAAGTCTTGAGTCAAGGCAATGTTCAGTGCCAGTTCCATAACTTCCCAACAGATAGATAGGTACCAAAAACACATGTCTGAATTAATTTGAAGTTTTGATATTAAAATGCATCTCAAGATGATGGTAGTTCTTGGTCTAGCAATCTCCATACATGGCATGAGAGATTCTACGTTAAGCAACTACCATAAATTAAAATACAGTTAATATGCAGTAATCAGATAACCCATTTGGATTTGGATATGATAGCATCTCCAGTTTAAGTAACCTCCATACATGGCATGGAGACTCTAAGTTTGGCTTATGCTCCACTCCAAATTCAAAAATTCAATGAACGCGCAATACTCAAATTTAATCAGGTTTCTGGTAATGCATTCGAAGTTCGGCTATCTTGGGAAATCTATGGCATTGGACACTGTCCGCGCCTTGGCCCAAGTTTAAGCTTAGCCACACATCTCCAAAGAAAAAATTAAAGAGACAGGAATTAAAGTTCTGGAATGTAAATACTGGAATTAAAATTAGAGAAATGTAGATGAACAATGAATTAAAGTTACAGAATAAAAAGAACAGAACGAAAACTACAGAATGTAAGTAACTGAAATGAAGAACACTGGAACAACATGAAGAAATAAAAACTACTGGAATTTAAGAACGAAAAGAAAGGAATAGAACAGTGTGCTTTTCCCCTTATTCTAGTTGAAATGGCGGATGGGGATCTTCTTTGTGCTGAAGTCGACGATGAATATATATATGTACATATTCTGCAAATGGCCCTGGTCAAAGAAGAAATTACATCGCGTGCCACCATGGTCATTTGCGCATGCTCTGACAGAAGATCACATGGTGAAGCTGCTGTGCGCTTGTTGATTTCACGAGCTGGGCTTCAGTTTCGCTTTCAATGTGCACATGCGTGGGTCCCAGTTTGGACTTCTTAATTTAATCTCCAAGTTAAATTGCAATTAGCCTTACTTCACGTCCACTGGTTCACACTACATACAAAGAATATATGTTATTGATATATTATATATTATATATATGTATGTCACGCATGAATATAGAATATATATATATGTATTATATTTATATATTATATATTATATATCATATATTATATATTATATTATATTATATTTATTTTATTTTTACTATTTTTTTATATTATAGATATTATATATATTTTTATATTAATTTTTTAAACCTGCATATAACCACAAATTGAATATAAATATTCAATTAAAACCAATGTTAAGATTAAACTAGGGGTATAAATATAACAAATTTTTGGCATTTTTGAGCATTAATCACACCTCCCAACTTAAACATTGCTAGTCCCATAGCAATCAGATTTTATACTGGCCGATTTTCATTCACAATATCAACATTAATGTTTAAATTTCAAATCTGAAACCAAAATGTATAAAACAAGAATAAGCTACTCTTAACACGCAATTGACCATTCTTTGTCAGATTTTCGTCGTAGGACACTCAATCATAGAAAAAGCAAATCAAATAAATTAGCACACCCGCATTACAACCTCTAAGCTTTGACTTCAAACTCTCTCAGGTGTACACTCCAAGAAAAATGATCCCTCATGGCTACTCTCTGGGATACACCGTAATAAGAGTAAATGCAAAACAAATTCAAATCGGTGTCATCCTAAAGTGAAAAATGGACTTCAATGAAAGAAAAGGGATTTTGACATAACTTCATGATCGGAATAATGCACAAATGCACAACTTCAGATATTAAACAAAATTTCAATTCTAAAATTCAAATCTCAAGCTTCCATGTGTCATAGGATGTAGAGGGATTGCATAAGAATTGTAACGGGGCTTAGGGGTGGATGGGTAAACAAAGAAAAGGGTAAAGAATTCAAAGAAATGTGCCCCGGGAAATATTCTTATCTAAGCATATACTCATTTTTTTTCTTTTTCTTCTTTTTTTTTTTCTTTTTTTTTTCTATTTTTTTTTTTTTGAATTTGATGTTAACAAAAAAAAATGAATCAACACAATGAAAGCATACATCTTCTCATCAGCTTTTTATTGAATAGCTACGAGTTTTTTTTTTTTTTTCATCATTTTTTTTTCTTTTCAATTTTCAGTACTAAGATAGACTATTTCCCGTACACATTAGGTGGGGCAAATATTTACATGGTTTAGGATAAAATGAGGGTAATAAGAAAAGAAATAATTTAATGGGCTCAATGAGGCTAATAAGAGAAAATAATAGAAAAAGGAAATTGGTTAATAGGCTCAACATTTCAACAAAGGAATCCCACTGACACCTCCTACGACACACTTTCACTCAATCATCAAATTTAGAATTTGAAACTAGTTTAATTCTTTCATTGACATTTTTGGCATTCAAAGCAAAGTAGTGTAATGAAGCTACTGAAAAACATGAGAGGCAAGAAAAACTGCAACTAGAGTAAGCATTTATTCACTCAGAAAGAACATTTAATAGGCTCAATTTCTCACACTAGGTAACAGTCTCCACTTAAGTTGAGGAGTCATGCAGTGCATTAACCAATTAATTACTATTTCAATAGATTTTCATACCCGACAGACAAATTTCCAATCAAAGAACAATCTATGCATATAGATCACTCATTCTAAATCCTATACATTCATGTGTTCAAATAAAAAAATCATCACACTCATGCCTCAAATTACAAACTCAAATTAGCTAACAGCATAAAAATCTAATGCGATAGAATAAGCATCAATGAAAGTATATTAATCCTCAAACAGAAAAAATATATACGTATGCAGGATAATTGTAGGAGTAAAAAGGAGCAAAAGAATCCCAATTTTTTTTTTTAATTTTTTAATTATTTTTTTTATTTTTTACTATTTTTTTATTTTTAAATTAATGTATTCAGATGCTAAGAAGCTCATCCGAATTGATTTTTCATTTTTTTTTATTATTTTATTATTATTATTTTTTTAATTTTTTTAAAGGATTCATTCGAGTGTTAGATGAATAACGTTTGAATGAATTTGTTAATTTTTTTAATTATTTTTTTTCAAATATTTTATTTATTTATTTAATTAGTTTTTAATTTTTTTTTTAAGTATTTCATTTGCTACAGGAATAACATTCAAATTGATTTTTTTCAATATTTTAAAAATATTTTTTATTATTTTTTATTTTATTATTTTAATATTATTTTTTTTAATATTTTTAATTTTAAGTGATGCATTCGAATGGTGATGGACAACATTCGAATGCATTTGTTCAAACTTTTTTTATTTTTTTTTATTATTTTATTTTTATTTTTATTTTTTTATCTTAATTTATTTATTATTACTATTATTTTTTTTAAATTAATTTAATTTTTATTTTAAATCATTCGAATGAATGCAAAATTCATTTGAATGAATTTCAAATAGTAATTCAATTTGTAAAGAGTTTTCACAAGTCATTCGAATGAAACAGTGATTTCATTCGAATGTGTTGTTTTGTTTTTTTGTTTTGTTTTTTTTTTTTAATTATATTTAATTAATTTTTTTTAATTTAATTTTTTTAATTTTTTTTTTTTTTTTTTAGAGATGCATTCGAATTCTAGGGATAACATTTGAATATATTTTCTCAACAATTAATTTTTTTTTTTTAATTTTCAAATATATTTTTTAGTTTTTTTTTTTTTTAATATATATATATTTTAGGATTATCATTCGAATGAGAACAAAATTCATTCGAATGAATTTTAAATAGTAATTCAATTTGTGAAGGATTTGTACAGGTCATTCGAATGCAACAGTGTTTTCATTCGAATGAATTTCATGCATATTCGAATGAAAATGGAGACATTCGAATGATTTTTCTTTTTCTGTACATTTCCTTCTTGGTTTCCTTGAGTCATTCGAATGTAGCAGCAACTCATTCGAATGTCAGCCAAATTTTTTTTTTTTTTTTTAAATTTTTTAATTTTTTTTGTTTTTTTTTTTTTACATAATACAAACAAAAAAAACACATAAACAAATAAAATTAAACACTCAAATTGAGACACTAAAACACAACGGAAATATTTTTTTATTTATTTATTATTATATAACACAAACAAAAACTCAAATAAAAACAAAAACACATAAACAAAAACTTGCATTCGAATGTTTTTATAACACAAACAGAAAGTCACACAAACAAAATTAAAGAAAAACTATTTTTTTTAATTATTATTATTATTATACATTTTTTTTTTAAAAAATAACACGACCACACAATTAAACAAAATCAAAATAGAGTCAAGCATGCTCATGGGTAAACATGAAATAGGGTCGCATTTTTTTTTTTTTAAATATTGGAACTGTTGAAGTCTAATTAACAGAGACTCATAATATTAAGCAAAATAAACAAATCAAACACCAGTAAATAGCAAATATATATATATTATTTTTTTATTTATTTTTTATTTTTTTATTTTTTTAATTCTGATAACAAAAACAAATCGAACAAATCAAACAAACAAAGTCACATTCGGATGCTTGAGATGGATTCGAATGAAAGTCAGGTTATTCGAATGACCTTGAGGATATTCGAATGCCAGCTGCAGCTTTTAAAAGAAATGACAAATTCATTCGAATGAATTCAAATGAATTTTACCTTCATTCGAATGAATTTTAAACAGTAATCTCATTTGTGAAGGAATTTGGCCGGTCATTCGAATGCAACAGTAATTTCATTCGAATGAATTTCATGAACATTCGAATTTCTTTGAGAGTATTCGAATGGTTTTGGCAATATGCGCACTGAGAACTATGGGTCATTCGAATGTTGCAAAGGTCTTTAGAATATCTTATTCAAACATCAAAATCCTTTTTTTGTTTTTTTCAAAAACAAATCAAACAAACAACCACAATTAAGCATGAATCAATTGTACCTCACCCCCCAACTTGAATTATGTATTGTCCTTAAACACAATAACACTTAATAAAAAAAAATTAGAAATACCTGGATGGTGAAATACCCTTAGACACAGTAAGAAGTTGAGATTTAGGAGTACCTGGTGTCTTCAATGCAGAAAAAAAAATCCATATGCTCATTGTGGATTTCAAAATCTGAACTAAAAAGGAAGCATAAACTAGTGAACGTTAAAGAGAAATGCTAAACTTATAGAAGAACTAAAAAAAAAACACATTCAAAATTAAAAACAACTACATGAAGGCAGAACTAATAGCCTTTTATTCTTATTATTTTTTTTCTATTGCTTTTTCCTTTTCTTCCAATTAAGGATCAAATAAGTGGTTGCACTTCGAATCACAGCAATGATTACATGCTTTAAACCACTTATAACATTATTTTCAAAATGATGCAATTGGATTTTTCTTATAAAAGCACGACCATCTTTCGAAAATGTTTCATTCAGAGGTGTTGGATCTATTACATCAGAATATGGAATATTAATTTGCACAAACACCTCACACATGTCTGGTTTAATTTGATCCCCTACATAGACCAACCTAAAGGACAAAAAGTTAGGCTCAAATGTGGATAGACCTATGTCATCTTGACATTTCAACTTCTGGATCTTATCCTCATCCTCCTCCCAGACTTCTTCTTCTAAAATGGTATCACTGGACGAAAGTTCCTCCCAAACACATTGACCTATAGAATCTTGATTAGGTTGGGTTGGAAACTCACCCGGATCACTCATGCTCAAGGACTGTGTTAACAAGGTCAATTGTTCTAAAATGTCACTTGTGGCCCTAATGGTTTGTTCTTGAAGTTCAGCCATTTGCTCAAAAACTTTTTGACCTTCCATGAACTCCTGAAGGGTATCCTCTAAAGATTTCTCAGATGGAGACTGATAAACATCGGATGCAAACCCTTGCTCTAATTCAAATTGGTGAGGTGGTGGAGGAAAAGGTTCATAAGATTGGAACACAGAGTCATTGTTCCATGGATGATTCAAATGGTTAAAAGGAAACCTCTCCTCACTGTGGTGTGTCTGAAAATCAGATGGCTGCCTATTCAAAAATTTCTTGAGAACAGGTATGGTAGGACAATCATCTGTTTGATGATTTGAAGACTCGCACACTGAGCATCTAACCTCACTTAAATTTTGAAAATTTTGAAATTCCAACCACTCCACCTTCCGGGTTAAATAATCCAATGTCGCAATAGGGTCGTCATTAAAATCATGGGGAACAACAGGAAGTGTGGTGTAGGATGGAGTTGGTTGCCTAGGAAGGTTTGGGTAATCCTCAAAGGGTCTAGAAACAGTTTGCTCAATGGGATCATGATAACCAAAAGAATTTCCAAACACAGACATGTAATCAAAATACTGAGACATGATGGAATCTGAACATGAAAATGCAGATAAGAATTCTAACAATGAATCTTACCTAACCTATGTCTCATGTATTAATAACATAATAACAGAATTAACAGAAACTAAGTTACTATATTTTTTCCGCAGCACTAATTCCATCACCGATCTCCCCGGCAACGGCGCCAAAATTGGCTGCGCTTAACCTTGTGCATTTATTTCAAACAAACACATACAAAATAAACAAAGAAGAAACAAGCATGCAAGCACAAGGCGTTTATACTCGCCAGTGTACGAGTGTGCGCTGTAGCACAATTTAATTTTCTGGGAAAGTCCAGGTCGATTCACTGGGAGATCGTTAATAAAATGAAAATAGAGCCGCGATGTAAATTGGGTTGTCAGGCCAATTCATTTGATTTTAAGTGAACAAAAATGAAGTACTGTAACTGTAAGAAGTCTTGAGTCAAGGCAATGTTCAGTGCCAGTTCCATAACTTCCCAACAGATAGATAGGTACCAAAAACACATGTCTGAATTAATTTGAGGTTTTGATATTAAAATGCATCTCAAGATGATGGTAGTTCTTGGTCTAGCAATCTCCATACATGGCATGAGAGATTCTACGTTAAGCAACTACCATAAATTAAAATACAGTTAATATGCAGTAATCAGATAACCCATTTGGATTTGGATATGATAGCATCTCCAGTTTAAGTAACCTCCATACATGGCATGGAGACTCTAAGTTTGGCTTATGCTCCACTCCAAATTCAAAAATTCAATGAACGCGCAATACTCAAATTTAATCAGGTTTCTGGTAATGCATTCGAAGTTCGGCTATCTTGGGAAATCTATGGCATTGGACACTGTCCGCGCCTTGGCCCAATTTAAGCTTAGCCACACATCTCCAAAGAAAAAATTAAAGAGACAGGAATTAAAGTTCTGGAATGTAAATACTGGAATTAAAATTAGAGAAATGTAGATGAACAATGAATTAAAGTTACAGAATAAAAAGAACAGAACGAAAACTACAGAATGTAAGTAACTGAAATGAAGAACACTGGAACAACATGAAGAAATAAAAACTACTGGAATTTAAGAACGAAAAGAAAGGAATAGAACAGTGTGCTTTTCCCCTTATTCTAGTTAAAATGGCGGATGGGGATCTTCTTTGTGCTGAAGTCGACGATGAATATATATATGTACATATTCTGCAAATGGCCCTGGTCAAAGAAGAAATTACATCGCGTGCCACCATGGTCATTTGCGCACGCTCTGACAGAAGATCACATGGTGAAGCTGCTGTGCGCTTGTTGATTTCACGAGCTGGGCTTCAGTTTCGCTTTCAATGTGCACATGCGTGGGTCCCAGTTTGGACTTCTTAATTTAATCTCCAAGTTAAATTGCAATTAGCCTTACTTCACGTCCACTGGTTCACACTACATACAAAGAATATATGTTATTGATATATTATATATTATATATATGTATGTCACGCATGAATATAGAATATATATATATGTATTATATTTATATAATATATATTATATATCATATATTATATATTATATTATATTATATTTATTTTATTTTTACTATTTTTTTATATTATAGATATTATATATATTTTTATATTAATTTTTTAAACCTGCATATAACCACAAATTGAATATAAATATTCAATTAAAACCAATGCTAAGATTAAACTAGGGGTATAAATATAACAAATTTTTGGCATTTTTGAGCATTAATCAGAGAGTTTGAGGTTCAGGCTGGTGTTCGTGCCGAGGCAGGAGAGGCATCGAGCCAAGTAAGGGATGCCCCAAGTGGTGGGGTTTGCTTGCATTTGTAAGTGTTTAATTATGAGTTGCATGTAGCGATCACATTTGCATGATATGTGTTTTAGTGTACCTATGGCCATATGGAGGACTAGTGGTGGGAAGGGTTGATCAATGCCTTAACCTATGGAGGTTATGATGGTATGGAAGATTACCCATTTGTATTGCATTTTGCATTACATGCTCTCTTATGTTTCATTTACTTATGCATTGCACCTTTACTGAGTCTTTATGACTCATGAGGTTTTACCTTATGTTGTAGATGATGCAAGACTAAATGCAAGTAGGGATGGTGCTGGGAGACTGTTGTGGCAACTAACATTGTTTGCCGGGATGTGTGGATGTGTATTCTCCTGTGTTTTCTTATATGTATTCATGTGTTTGAATATAGTTCAGCACTAGAGGTATATAGTTGTTGTAATTATAACAGTGTGATAGATGATTGTGAGTCTGCGTGATGTATATGTGGCTTTAGTGTTGAAGCCAAGTTTAGACCGAATAAAGATCAACGAGGTATGTTCTCATAAATCCTCAATACTCAGCGAAGTGTTTGTTATGCTAGTTTTATGCTTGGGTCACCTTTGGCTTGCTAGGAGGCGAGCTGGAGAAAGGTGAAGCTCACTCGGATTTCGGGTCCTGGTCAGCTGTGTTTTCTTGTTTGAGTTGGGACCGATTCTTGAATGGAGTGAAGGTAAGAACGAAGCCTTGTTCCCACCTAGGGCGTTTCCTGTTGAAACATAGTCCAACCCTTCAGTTATGGTTCGTCGGGTGAGTAATCCGATCGATTATTTACCGGTGGCGCCCGTAAGTGGGAGTGGGTTGTTACACCCATGCTCTTATAATTCACCCTCAAACCCCCATATCTCTTAATGTATATTACATTGCAGATTGTATATAATGTTTATATTATCTCACATGTGTCATGCTTATAGGATATAATATGATATGTTTATGTTCATGGATTATGATGCGTCCTTAAGGGAATAGTGGTTAAGTATCACCCAGAAGTATCTCCCATTAAGTGTGGAGTCGACTCCGGCAGGTCCCTTAGGGGCCAAGGCCCTGCTTTGGCAGCTCGCCGTGAGGCCCACCTTCTCTCGGAAGACCCCCTAGGCAGTCCGGCCCTCCGAGGGGATTCCTCTTTAGCCCGTCTGATCGCTACCAACATGCAAGTCCATCCTCGATTAACTGTAACAGTACCATGATCAACCCTCTCTAGCTGGGTAAGGTACGACTATCTTATGTAGAATAATAGTGTTGTCTATTACTCCTTTTTCTATTGGTACTAACTTAAGTATCATAAGGCATATGCGGGTGAGGAATCCCCGTGTGCTTTCTAACTTGTTCCTATGAGTGCAGATACGCCCCAAGCACACAAGAGGCCAATCCTGAATAATACAGAAGATGTTCCCAAGAGATCATCTATGACCCCGGTCAGGACATTGAGAACCGAAGCTACCCGACGCCTATCTCGACCAGCAAACTCCTGCCAACTGTCAACCTCGCTTTGCCTCGGTTCCAGCTTTCCCTCTCTACAAATTCTATTGTCGTAGTTTTCTAGCTACAACAATAACAATCCTAGTCCTAGCCAAACTAGGAATATTGAAGATGGGTGTTATCTACAAGAATCTTAATCCTATACCACTTTAGATTATTCCATGCCCCTATATAAATAGGCAAACACTTCTTCCAAAAGATGTACGTCTCTGATACTAGTGAAAATTCAACTCTACAACTTTTATCACTCTCAGTATCTGATTTAAGTATCAAAATGTTTGCATGGGAACTCTCCTTCACCCTCTGACTTTTTTCTTCTTTGCAGCTTAGACAGCTTGACGAAAACGTTTCTTAGTTAAATAAATTCATTGTTATATTTTGACAACAACAGATGTGATGATTGTGACCTAACTCAATTAGTTTAAATTTGAAGGTCAAATTAACATTCAATCTAATTTGAGATTATATGCTTGCTGTTGGAGACTCCTTTATAAAAAGGTGCCAATAATGTCATATTTAAAAAGACAATAAAGGAAATAGAAAAGCGAGTTTGGTTTTCTCTTTAAGTTGTTCATGTTGTCTCTCAAGTCCTAATAACAACATAAAAGTGGTGAATGTTGGTAACTTTACGATGATAATTGTAACCACAAATCAATGAAATGAGAAAACAAAGATCTATATATAAAAAAGTATTCCAGCATCTTTTAAATTATCACAAAACTTCCCTTTTCTTGTATTTTAATTGTCAATCTCCTAAAACAAAAAAAAGAAAACAAAAAAAACTTTGATCTAGGCACAAGAGAATTTCACTCACCTAGCCATCACTTAGGGTGACTTCTTTATGGTCGCAAGTTGTTTGATTGTTAACAAGAAACTAGAGACATTGCATTCTATCATAAAAAATAAATAAATAATAATAATAATAATAATAGTAGAAATAAATATGTGCATATCAAATGTTTATAAATAAGAAGAGCAATTAATTGGGTTCTCGCTAAAATTATAATAATAAGAGGTGAAATTTTTGTGATGGCTAAATCTGGACTCATACCTGAATAATCAATCAGACTAAAATCTCAAAAACAGGTGAGGGATTAATTCTTCCCTTAAAGCACTTAATTTCTCCCATGACTTACGTATGTGTTAACATACTTATATAACTTATGGTGATTTTCCACAAGTGTATGGATCGCACAAGTAATAAAGTAGTGAGTAGAGTATCGTTCCCACGAGGATCGGGTGATAATTACCAAAATTATGTTAACCCAAATGTTATTTAAATATTTGATTAAAGGAAATTAATTTAAGAAAATAAAATAATAGCACACAAAATAAATATGGAGAGTTTCAATGTAACGCCCCACTTTTCCAAATACAAAACAACGTGAAATATAAGAAGATATCACCTACAGGTGTTATGGAAACCCTTACCAACGGAAGCATTGGATTGAACCTGCAAG
This sequence comes from Diospyros lotus, assembly GCF_014633365.1. Lineage (NCBI taxonomy): Eukaryota > Viridiplantae > Streptophyta > Magnoliopsida > Ericales > Ebenaceae > Diospyros > Diospyros lotus. Next base: position 21,529,879 of record NC_068342.1, read on the forward strand.
CTTAACCAAAGCTAAATAAAGGGGTTTCCACTCGATTTCCTTTGCAAGTATAGGAAGTGTATAAGGCTCTCGATACTCCAAAGAGACACAACTTATCACTGTAGCACAACTATAGGGAACCCTTACATTTATTACAAATTTGAGTACCCTAGCTGCTCTTTACAATACATCATTGTTGTACAATTACATGGGTTCATAATAAATCAAAAAATCCAAAGCTAGCGAAGCTCCACCTCCTTGCCCATGCTTTGAACCAAAACCTGAAACACCTGATACTTCTGATATACCTGGAACATGAAACGTTCCAGGGGCATCAACTCAAGTTAGATATTACATCTAAGTAAGTGAATTAGAAAAGGAAAGGTATGTGCGTGAAAATGCAATAATGCCATTATAAAATCCACCCCTGTGGTAGCAATGCCAGGGTGTTACAATCACCCCTGCGGTTATCATAGTCACTCATTGGCTCACCGTAAGAGCATGAGTTCTTCCATGATGGCCTAACAACTAGCCACAGTCACCAACACAAACATGATATATGACAAAGCAGAAGGAATATGCATATCGAAGGGAAAATATGATGTGTAAGCCACAAAGGCATGATATGCAAGTCAACACCCTTACCGGATGAAGCCAAAATGACTGGGATGTAACAAAAGTATGTAAGAAAACACTCATCTTGCTAGTTTGGCTTGTCGGTGCTCTGCAAACTTGTAGGCCAAGAGGGGGGTCTCACGCGCCCTCACTCGCGGCCAGCAGCAGCTTAGTTGTTTGGGCTTTTCTCCTTCATTTTAACTCCGATTTAACCCCCGTTTGTTCCTACACCTCCATCTTTCTTCCCTCTATAGGATTATAAAATAAAACAAAACTTACTTCACTATTTTCCAATTACTCGGGCTCAGATTCCGACAAAACGTAGATTTCCTGACGAAATTCATATCTCCTTTATTTTTTTGGCAGAGTTTTCCTCCTTCTATGGCAAAGTTTCCTCTCTCAAAATCTCCTTCTTTTTCTCTCGTTTCGTGCCCCAAAATCATTCCCCAAAGCCTTATATTAATAGGAAATTTCAACGAATCCAATCGCGCCACGTGTCGCATTGGGATAAGAACTCATCACGAGATTTTTCATATTAAGCCACGTATTCATGGAGATTTGTGCATTCACATGGAGATTTGTGCTCCATCATTACACCTTTTATCATTAAGCCACGTATGCATAGAGACTTCTGCATTCATATGAGATTTGTGCTAATCATTACACCCATAATCATTACACCCCTAATTATAAGATTTCAACCAATCCAATTGTGACACCTATGAGGGACACTTAGCCATTCGTGATTAGCCCACGGATGATATTTTGTTACTTTTGTGGTTATTACAGTTTGGTCCCTCAAAGTTTCCATAAATTGCACTTTTACCCCTCGAACTTTGAGAATCCCATTTTTGGCCTTCAAAATGCTATTCCTCCATTCCAATAATTCATACAATGCTTTTTCACTTTTGGTTACCATTCTTGGCTCTGAAATGATCTCCAATTATTTTTGAAAAATTACACTTTTGCTCGAAATTTCCTAAAACGCACTACATTTTGCCTGAAATTCACCCATTCCTTCTTGAATCCTGAATCCATCTTATTGTCTTTAAAAAAGATTACTCCTATAAAAATCCTGTGTGTTACATTCAACCCCCCAAAAATAAAATTTCGTCCCCGAAATTTCTTATGGCCCCAAAAACATACTTTATTTTCTCCTTCCCATGTAACTTGTCAGACCCATTCCAAAACAAAGAGAGCGAATCATCAGGCCAGCGATGCAAATAGACTTTCCTTTAGGAATCATATCCACTGTCAGTAGGCTAAGAGCCTCTACCAGTCCCCAATCCCTACGTCAGCCACCATACTTACTTTCCTGGGGTGGTACTGGATCGTATAGGTGTAATCCTTCAAAACTCCATCAACTGTAGCTGCCCTATATTCAAGTCTCTTCGAGGAACCAGATACCTTAAGCTCCCAAGAGTTGTCCAGACCTCAAATTTTCCTCCATATGAGTGGTACTACCCCAGATTCGATGACTACATTTCCTGACAACTGAAGACCATAGGCGATAAATATTGCTCACAAATTTTCATCCATAAAACCCATATGTTTTATGAGGACACACCCTTAGCACATGCCTTCCAAAATTATTTTATACATTTTAACTCGTATGCTCCTGCATTACGCACAATACCAGGAATGTGACCATTAGTACTATAGTATCCTCGGCTTACCCCAAAGGTTGATAGTTGATGCCCATATATCTAATCATCGACTAACACCACCCATTGTTATACCTATATTTGAAATAGCTCCAACATTGTTATGGTACCGAGTATAATTTCGAGGTAAGGGTATGAATTCCCATAAGTATTGAATCACTTCCCGGATCAAGGTTAGAGCCCGTTGTCATTTCCTTTATTGATCACTTCTAAATATTTTGGTATTATTGGAGATTGGATCGAAACAGATTGATTAGTCACTTAAGTCATTTAACCCTTTTTGAATGATATGCTTACCTTGCTTTGTTCTACTCAATTTAGTTATACTAGGAAATCTTTTAACATATTTTTCATAAAATTCCATCGTTCAAGGCTATTTCCCATATCTTATTTCCTTAATTTCCATGACTCTTTCTCATCACAACAATTCTTAAGGAAATTATTCGTGTTAGTCAAGATTCGTATTTAGTGTAAGCTTGTTGTTCCTACAGTGTTTGTAAGTCAATCCTCAATCTTTACTCATTTTCCCTGCTAACTGAGTAAAATAACCACAAATTAACTCAAGTATAATTTGAACACCTATTCATCCAACTCATGCAAGCTATAGGTGCGTTAGTATCACTAGATATCATCCGTAATGGAATCTAAAAGCAATCCTGCTACCATCTTTTCCTTTAACCCTCAATTGGTAGTTTGAATCCTTTAGTCACAAATCCTCAATGTATCATTTCCACAATTAAAGTTACATTTAGCCTATGCTAGCTAATAGCATCCCTCAACCCATAGTTGCCCACAACTTATGGATCATCACTAACAAATCCTCATAATCCCTCAAATCTTCTGAACGTCTATAGTCCCTAAATATAGTAAGTTACCTCGAGCCATCTGGTTCCACAAAACCATCCCGAATGGAATGACATATATCTTCATAGTCTCAGTAGTAATCATATTTAATCATCTTAACTATATAATCCACTATCAATCATTTCACCTTCTGTCCTATCATTATTTTCAGTAGGACTCATCAGCTCTAAGAAATTATCTTACCGAATCACTAGGACATTTTCCTTAAACCACCAATCCGTAACATGATCTAAAGCAACCTTGCCACACCTTTCTTTTAATTCTCAATCACATTCCTTAAAATCACAAACCATACTCAAAAGTTACAATTAACACACATTAATTAACAATATTCCTCGACTCATAACTACCCAACTTACTATTTGGCATCCCTTATTCTGCCGAAATTTAGGTTAACACCTGCATGTGAATGGCCAGACCTAGGGTTGACTAACTCTCACACTAAGGGGAAATCGATGTACCTTGTACAACCGTTGGGCTTGTGTTGGCATCTTCCCCTGTCAAATGATACACTCAGCCTCGTCATGGTTCTTGACCTCTTAGATTTGTCTGAGATTGATTGACTCCTCTTCTTTGCGGGCATTCCTTAGAGAGATGGCCCACTCACTGGCAATTAAAGCACACGGGTCCTTTGGGGCAATCTCGAGACATGTGGTCATTTCCTCCATAGGTATAACATTTTTTATTCCCTTGATCATAAGGTTTTCTCGGATGAACTTTTTGACACCTGGGACAGTTCTCTTTTTGTTTGAAATTTTCTCCTCGAACCGGAAGATCATGTCTTTTCCCAAGTTTCTTGTCCTCTGGTTCTTGAAATTCTGTCCTCAGGGCATTCATTTTGTGGAGGTTGCTTTCCACGGTCAAGGCTTGTAGGACCATTTTTGCATATGTGCGGGCCCCCAAAGAACTTAACGCCAGCTGAATTTCCAACTTTAGTCCACTAAGAAATTTTTGAGCCTTTGCCTCCTCATCCAAATTGTAAATGGGCATGTACTTGATCAGCCAAGTAAAATGATCTTCATACTGGGCAATAGTCATGTTCCCAGCCAATTTTAGGTTCATAAATTCCGGACCCTTTTCCATTTTCTTGCACAGGGAAAATACTTAGTATTGAAAAGTTCCTTAAATTGCACCCATGTAATACTAGGAGTACCTTGCCCTTCATGATCTTGTAGGGTCCTTTGCATGGTTTCCACCATTGGTCAGCCTCATCCCAAAGAATGAAGGTAGCACAACCAACCTTGTCCACTTTCACACACCTAATGAAATCGAATATCTTTTCGATCTGTTCCAACCAATACTCACTCTCACAAGGGTCGGCTCCTACCCTTCCTCGAAAAATAGGGGGCTTTAACCGCTGGAACCTGTTACTAATGTCAGAGTTTTGGGGAATAACCTGACCTGTCATTCGTGTCCTCTGCATAATGTGACCATACTCCCTAGGACTCGTTCCATTTGGTCCATACGATTACTTCCACTTTGTTTCCTTTCAGGTGGTAGATTCTCTAGGGATGTTTCCATCCTTTTATCATGGTGGTCTGGCATCTCCTCTTCTTGGGTGTTGTTCCTACGCCTAAAGTTCCAAGTTCAGCGAGTGTTTACCATCTGCAAATAATCATACTCTAAAATTATGAGTTCAATATGCACACTGTTGTAGTAAAACGATCCTGAAATAATCATAACTAATGAATAAGTTGGAAACTCAAAGTTCATAAATTCTCGATTTTCTTGACTCACGCGGACCTAGCTAACAACAAATCCCATATACCCACATCTAAAACCCTGCACAAGGATTTCATGAGCTAGGTACCTACTAAACCTTCATGACGTCAATACTTAACTCAAGAAATTCCCGAATTCCAAATCTCTGTGAAACATTAAATCAGAAAGAGTCTCTTACCACTTGCAACCATTTAGTAATTCTAATGAACCTCAATTTAAGTATTTACTTGTTCCATTCTCTAACCTACTCATCCCACTCACCCATCAAATTCTCTATGTTCTTCAAGCTGTCATCTACATTTTTTTTTTTTTTGTCACCATAAAGCCTTCATGGTTAGTTCTTCTAATATGGTAGCAAATACAACTCATAGGAAATTTTCCACCATTACATATGTACATAGTCATTCTTGATGCACTACTTTATTTATACTTGCCTAAACACTATCTTGTTTCCTTTGTACAAATCCAAAAATTTACATCCTCAAACAACAAAATTTGTTTCTTAGAACAAAGTTACTCTTCCTCGTTTTCTGGTCCTGGAGGTGGCGTAAGATCTCGTTCTTCAGGTTCCTCTTCGCAACTCTAGTTTATCGCTTCCCCCACGGGGTTTAGGTATGCCTCTACCTCGCGTAGATGGGTAATAAAAGTTACAAAATCATCATAGGGTCCCAAAATGTGAAGATTATTTCTAGCATCCTACCACTATAGGGTTAGTAAGGAAATTAAATAGAATATTTGTAAGTCCACCATATAGGGATTCATCACATAGGTTGGAAACTTTTGTAAAGTAGGGGTAACTAAATTCAGAAAATCTCCTAACTTCTCCCCTGGATGCATATATCGTCCTTCTAGCAACGCAGTCCATCCTCCCGTGATGGCATGCTGAAATTGGTTTTCTTCTATCCACGGATCCATTCCTGTCACAGACCAAAATATCTTCCAAGATTAGTCATATCAAAACTCAAATTAACTCATATCACTATTACATCTTCAAAGTTAGTTAACTTGAACCCAAACCAAACTATTTATTCTAGCTCTGATACCAACTGTAACACCCCATTTTTCCAAATACAAAACAACGTGAAATATAAGAAGATATCACCTACGGGCGTTATGGAAACCCTTACCAACGGAAGCATTAGATCGAACCTGCAAGCTTAACCAAAGCTAAATAAAGGAATTTGCACTCGATTTCCTTTGCAAGTACAGGAAGTGTATAAGGCTCTCGATACTCCAAAAAGACACAACTTATCACTGTGGGGCACCCTTATATTTATTACAAACTTGAGTATCCTAGCTGCATTTTAGAATACATCACTGTTGTACAATTACATGGGTTCATAAGAAATCAAAAAAATCCAAAGCTAACGAAGCTCCACCTCCTTGTCCACGCTTTAAACCAAAACCTGAAACACCTGATACTTTTGATATACCTGGAACGTGAAACGTTGCAGGTTATCAACCAAAGTTAGATATTACATCTAAGTGAGTGAATCAGAAAAGTAAAGGTATGTGCGCGCAAATGTAATAATGCCATTATAAAATCCACCCCTGTGGTAGCAATGCCATGGTGTTGCAATCACCCCCGCGGTCATCAAGTCACTCCTTGGCTCACCGTAAGAGCATGAGTTCTTCCATGATGGCCCAACAACTAGCCACAGTCACCAACACAAACATGATATATGACAAAGCAGAAGGAATATGCATACCGAAGGGAAAATAGGACGTGTAAGCCACAAAGGCATGATATGCAAGTCAACACCCTTACCCAATGAAGCCAAAAATGACTGGGATGTAGCAAAAGTATGCAACCTTGTTGGTTTGGCTTGTCGGTGTACTGTTCCCAGCGTTCGGGAATGGTTTTCTACAAATATCACAAGTTTTGTAAACCAACTCAACATATTTTATATAGGGTTGTAGGTAACTAAAAGAGGGTTAACTCTGCAAACTTATAGGCCAAGAGGGGGGTCTCACGTGCCCTCACGCGCAGTTAGTTGCAGCTTAGTTTTTTGGGCTTTTCTCCTTCATTTTAACTCTGATTTAACCCCCATTTGTTCCTACACCTCCCTCTTTTTTCCCTCTATAGGATTATAATATAAAACAGAACTTATCTCGCTATTTTCCAATGACTTGGGCTGTAATGCCCCCTCTCCTAGAACTGCCCGAGAAGAGGTGCTACGAGAAATAAAATAAAGCTGACTAATAAACTAAAGATCTGATACCAAATGCATATCTAAGTCAAACTGGAATAGAAATAAATCCCTGAGTTAACATAACTAGAAATTAAAATCTCTATCTAAGGGACAATCCCTCAACTTAAACATAAAATAAATCTAAACTGATTAACTCAATGAACTAACGACTGATTAAACTAATACATCTAATAACACTCCCAGACAGTCTTTGGTCATGAGCAGCCCCACGTACACACACTATAAACCACTGCTGCTAAGTCCCACATCTGGTACTTCCCCGCTAGGACTTGGAATGGTGAAGAGTATAAGGTGAGCTACAATGCTCAGCAAGTAGTAAAGCTAGAAAGAAATAACTGTAGCTAAATCGAAGAAAAATCGATACTGATAAAAACTTACTGAACTGGTGCTGAGAATAAATATTGATTTAACTTGTACTGTGTATAGTTACTAATTGGTTGCATTCATAATAATGTAATGCACATAAACTGTAAATAAGATGCAAGTATGCAACTTTGGCTCATAGGCCCACATAATTGAAAATCATACCTGACTGATCTGAATCCTGCAAATAGAAAAACTATAAGCACATACTATGGGCAATATGCCCCTAGTTCCCTGGTCGACAACAAGCGAGCAAAACAAAATTGAAAACTAAACTGGTGGGATCCCCACAGACAAGCCGCCTGGCGTGCATAATGCAGTGTTGTGCACATATATATGCTGGCACACAATATGTAGTGTTCCATATAAAATCGTGTCAAATGATCATACCAAAAGTGTATGCACATTATCTCACAAGTAATGTTGACCATGTCATAATAAATACTAAACATGTAATTTGATCTTCACTGTTTTGGAATACAAAGATTCGATGAACTATGTATTATGGCATGAGCATGATTAACTTGATATAATCTGGCATTTAAATTCAATAGTTGAGGGTATTGACTATTTTATCGAAATTAAACTTGAATTGGACTTTTTGGAAGCTTACTTGAAATTTTGAGAAGACCCATCTGGATACTAGAAAAGGGAATACGGATAATCTGAAGGGTATTTGGATAGTCTGGGATAAAGGCTTTCGGATACTGAAAGAGACAACCTTAAGAAAACACGAAATTCGGGACAGATTGCTACCCTTTCGTAGTTTGGCCAAAACTCTCTTCTGAACTCCAATTGAGCTGATTCAAATTGCTATGGAAAGTCAAGAGGAAGACCTACAACTTTTATGTTTTCATTTTTTGAGATTCGGGCTTCATCAAGGTCAAAATTGGCCCACAAGAGAACAAAAACTTTCTAGAATGCTGGGTATTCGAATACTGTTAGAGGTATTCGGATACCTGAGAGAGACATCCGAATACTGAATACTAGTATCTAGATACCTTCATCTTCCAAGTCCTGAAAAGAAACACAAACAGAGACGTCATGGATTTAATTTAAAACTTAATAACAATACCATTCCGAATGAAATCTTGGGAAACCAAGTCCCAATTGGTAAGAATCAATCATATGAATGAACAACGGATTAAAACTTGAAGAATCATAGATAAAAATCCAATGAATGATCTGATCATGCACATTGTTACGCTAATATATATATATATGTATGTATAATTATACAACTGACTGTAACCAAATGAATCTGAAACTCAACGAAGGATTACCAAAAAATCTGATATCAAGGGCTTAATCAGATCCTAAAAGAAAGCTTTACAAGGACAACTTGAAGAATCAATGATAAAACTATCGCACAACTTGATTCCACTTACTGTCATTCATGTATATGTGTATATAACTCTATATTTGGCTGAAAAACTGATCTAGAACTCAATGTAAATCCTACAAAAGTTGAGTTTGATTGCTACACATGCTCCCGTAAGAAAGGTTTGCAAGGAGAAGAACTTGCCTTTGATTTGATCAATCGATTGATGAAAACCAAAACGGATGAAACTTGAATGAACTCTCGGTTTCTTCAATTTCTTTTCTTTTGTTTTTCACGACGTAACTTCATGCTAGACTCTAAAGGCTTATATATATATAAGTAGAAAATACAACCCTAAATCCCATAACTCATACTCCTTTTGTAATTAGGAGACTATAATTTAATCCCTCTTCTCGCATGGATTCTTCCAACATAATAACTCTTAATTAAATAATTTAATTCTAATTAACAAATCTTTAAAAGACTGTCATGCCCCTAAATTCAATTCTCACAAATTAATAAGAATCAAATGCTATTTAAATACTATTTTCTCAAATAAAATCTCAATTGCCACATTAAATAATTAATTGAAAAAATATTAAATTGAAAATTAATTAAATAAATTAATCAATGCTAAATAAATACTAAACCCTATGGGTCGTTACACGGGCCCAGATTCCAACGACACGCAGATTTCCTGACGAAACTCGTATCTCCTTTGTTTTTTGGGCAGAGTTTTCCTCCTTCTTTGGCAAAGTTTCCTCTCTCAAAATCTCCTTCTTTTTCTCTCGTTTTGTGCCCCAAAATTATTCCCCCAAAGCCTTATATTAATAGGCAATTTCAACGAATCCAATCGCGCCACGTGTCGCATTGGGATAAGAACTCATCATGAGATTTTTCATATTAAGCCACGTATTCATGGAGATTTGTGCATTCGCATGGAGATTTGTACTCCATCACCCTTTATCATTAAGCCACATATGCATAGAGATTTGTGCATTCACATGAGATTTGTGCTAATCATTACACCCATAATCATTACACCCCTAATTATAAGATTTCAACTAATCCAATTGTGACACCTAGGGGGGACACTTGGCCATTCGTGATTAGCCCATGGCTGATATTTTGGGCTGATATTTTGTTACTTTTGTGGTTATTACAGTTTGGTCCCTCAAAGTTTCCATAAATTGCACTTTTACCCCTCGTAACTTTGAGAATCCCACTTTTGGCCTTCAAAATGCTATTCCTCCATTTCCAATAATTCTTACAATGCTCCTTCACTTTTGGGTACCATTCTTGGCTTTGAAATGATCTCCAATTATTTTTAAAAAATTACACTTTTGCCCGAAATTTCCTAAAATGCACTACATTTTGCCTAAAATTCACCCGTTTCTTCTTGAATCCCGAATCCATCTTATCTTCTTTAAAAAAGATTACTCCTATAAAAATCCTGGGTGTTACATTCAAGATTTGGAGAGCACTAGGGTATTTCGATTTCACCTGAGTAATCCAATTTAATTTAAATGGTTGATAATCCAAATCTAATTATTCATGCAATGATAATTAACCACATAAGTCAAATTTTTACTTCCATTCCAATTATATTCTTATGGTATTTGTTATCTAAATCAAGTTATAGATTTTTCCTTCCGGTCTAAATCTATACCAACATTTAAATCAAATATTGGCCAAGTATTTGATAGCATTAAGCATAATAATAAACACTTGCATGAATAAAGAAAATCAATCCATGAAAATCAAATTATCATAATTAGACTACATCAAAACACCTTAGTTATAGAGTTTAGTTCATATTACAAATGATAGAATCCATAACAAAACAAATGAACATAAATATATATTTTAAGAAAATTGGAAGAAGAGAGTAAAACTCTTTTGATGTGTATGATTTCCTTCTTCAAAAATGTTGCCACAACTTCTTGAAGAAATCTTCCGCCAAGAGTGCTCTAATTCTCCAATCTTTCAAGCTCTCTCACCTCTAACTCTTCCAATTTTTCAGTCTTTCTTCTCTATTTATACCCATTCATTTCTTCTTTTCCTTAATTTTCTCCTTAAAATATGGTATACCCTACTTCTATGTTTTCCTCCTCCATGTTTTCCTATTCCATGTTTTATGACACCCATGTCCACTCAAAAGTTTAGGTCCCATACTCAATAAAAAATAATCCCTCAAAATATCAAGAATTACAATTTAGGGATTTTTGTAAGATGTGGGCTTAATTTAATTAAACTTTTGGGCTAGACTTCTTAAGTCTAATTGGGTTTAATTCTTTCATGAAATAGGAAGTCCAAATAACCCTTAAAAATCCTCTTAATCCATCTACAAATCAGCCCAACTTGGAGAAAATAGAATGCAAAATTCGTAGGTAATGCTATTTTTTTACAGTTTTTACCTTTTGTCACTCCAATAGCCATAACTTTCTATAGAAAATTCGGATTTACGCTTCGTTTGGAGCATAGAAAAGTAGACATATAGAGATCTCATATATATTTTTTCTAGAATGTTTTGACATTTCAATTGGTACAAATTTTATTTTTAATCGGACCTTTGAGTAGCGAAATCCATAACTTTTTCTCTTTTTTCTCACTTTTCCTTCAAATCCTATCAACATGATAAATTACCTAAAATTAATATAGAAAACATATATAAGCATAAAATCAAGTAAGAATGGTATAGAAAATATGTAGAAAATATTAGCACATCAATAACATATAATTTGCAGACGTGATGAATCCATGTTCATGTAAGATCTGTTGAACAAAGTTGCATATTTTTGGAGTAGCAAATATTTTTGACTAAAAATTGGTTACACATGACAAGAACTATAACACCTTTTTATTCTTATATTTTATTTAGCAGTGATGACTTTCAAGTTGTTGTTGTCAAAATACAACAATAAATTTATAAAGTGAAAAACATCATCATCAAGTAACCCAAGACTGCAAAAAGAGAACAATCAGAGGGTGTGAGAAAGTTCCCATGAAAACATTTTGATGCTTAAGTCATATACTAAAGATGGAGAAAGCTCAAGAACAATATTCACACCAGTATCAGAGACATACCTATAAGAATCAATATGCACCCAAGAAAGGGTGATTAGGTGTTTCAAAACCTTTTCAATTTAAAATAACTTTATACATAGAAAATTGTTTGTCTTTTTTAGAGCTTTTGAAAAATAGTGATAAAAGTATCTCTTGAAAGATTTAACTTTAGTTGATTAAGGAAATAATGATGTAAGTATGATTTGAGTGAAAATGAACTTTACAAGATCAATTTTAAAACTAATACGACAAACTTTAAATACTATAAATAAAAACTTGACCTGTTGAAATGAAAAATAAAAATGAATAATGCAGTACACAAACATTTTATAGTGATTCGGTTCACATAGTCTACTCCACTATCTTGACTCCTCACCAAAGATTTCAACCAACTCACCTAATAGCTATTTAACTAGGATCAACTATGACCACTATACAAGGGTTTTAAAGTCTCAATCAAAACCACTGTCTTTTAAAGGATGATGCATAACCACTACCTTTTCAAGGATTAGGCGTAACCTCATACCTTTACGGGATTGGGCGAAACCACTAAAAGCTTAGAAGAAGAAAAGAATACAAGATAAGCCTATAAATAGAATGCCTCACAACATAAATATAGGCTTCTCTTAATGTTCAAAGATTTTAAGATTAGAAACTCTAAGCTCACTTCTTTTGACTTTTCAACAAATAGAAGATGAAAACTTGAAGTATCTTTTTGGCTTAAGATAGGAGTAGGAAGAATTCAAACAACTATATTTTCTTTAGCCTCTTCTCCCTTTTATACTTTTCTCTTCATAGTTGATAGTTGTCTTGAAAATAAAATATGTAATATCTACAAAAACAACCTTCTTTCTCCTTAAAATAATCATTAGAATGTTCAAAAATAAGATAAAAGAATGAGATAAACTTTAGAGCAATTTTAGAGCTTTAACGATCAAAATTGTGCATTAAATGCACTTGCAACGGCTAATTTAACAGCTCTTTTTAATTTTCAGAACACTTTTACACAAATAAAATTTTAGATTACTCTATTAATTTTGACAATTACTCAAGTGCATACAATTTTTAATCGACTAACACATCAATCTGCCGCTAAACCCGTCACTGATTAGTGATGGGTACAACCCAGTCGCTGAATTCAGGAACGGAATTTCTATCATTGATTAGCGACGAAAAATAATTCCATCGCTAAATTCAGCTTATACCCCAAAATTCAACTCGTGCCAGCCCCCGCCTTCCTCTTATGCGTGCCACGTGGTCACACCTCTACTCGCCATGTGGCAGCGCTGGGATATTACTCCCAGCTATTATCTCAAGTTCTCTACCGGATTCGAACCCCCAACCTCTCATGACCAAGTTCTGCGCGTGAGCCTACTGATTTAGAAGCCTCCATGTTTATTGATGTGTATAAAATATATTTATAATATTCTCTTTCAAACTTTTCAGAATTATATTTACACTCCAAAATTTTTCAAACTTATTGTATGATATTAATTTTAATATTAATGTTAGTAAAGGCAAATAAATATTAATTTTAATTTTATTTCATTATAAATTCAAATAAAAGTTTATAAATTATTATATTAGCAGTGAAAAATTATGTTCTTATTTTGATTTTAATTTGTAATATGTTTGAAACATTATTAGTTTAATTTTTACTAATATTAATGTTAGTAAAAATTATTATGATATGTTTAAATGTAATTTTTAATTATTTTAGAGTATCATAAAAGTTATATTTATATTTGTTTAAATAATTTTAAATTTTAAATTTCATAAATAATTTTAATTTTTAATTATTTTTTTATTAATTATGTTAAATTTTATATTTTTTATTTAATTTTTTAGTGAGTAGTGTGACCCCGTTGCTAAATTTTAATTTTTTATTTAATTTATTTTTATTTTTTTAGCTACGCGTGTTACCCTATCGCTAATTTTAATATTTCATTTAATTTTTTTGTATTTTTTAGCGATGGGTGTGAACTTGTCGCTAAATTTTATTTTATTTTATTTATTTTTACTTTTTTAGCAATGAGGTGATCCCGTCGCTAAATTTTACATTTTTTTATTTTTTAACGACGGGTGTGATCCTGTTGTTGAATTTTAATTTTTTATTTAATGTTTTTTATTTTTTAACGATAGGAGTGACCCTGTCGCTAAATTTTAATTTTTTATTTTATTTTTTAGTGATGGGGTGATCCTGTCACTAAATTTACATTTTTTATTTTTTATTTTTTAGCGACCGATATGACCCTATCGCTCAATTTTAATTTTTTTTTTATTTTTTACCGACGTGATTTCAGTAACTAATTTTGTCGCTAAATTTAGCGATGGGTTTTCCATTGCTAATTTCGTCGCTAAATTAAAAAATATTTAAAAATATTAGCGATGGAATTTCCATCATTATCCGTTGCTAAAAACCATTTTTCTTGTAGTGTAATTTTGGATTTTACTCGATTATAAAAAAAATTAATCAATTACATTTATGAGACCAAAGATTTGAATTTTTCTTTTTTTTTTTTTTGCAAATTATTACTTAATTGTATTTTGAATTTTAATCAAGTATGCTTTAACATGTACTCGATTACAAATTTGCATATTTGATTACATTGAAAGTCTAGAGACTTGAAAATTTACTTGAGATACAATAATAAATTTAGTTAAGTATTCTTTAATACTTACTCAAATACAATTTAACTTATAATCGATTACCTTTTTATGAAGAAATGATTTACTTGAATATAACATAAACTTACTCAATTAATTGACAAGTATACTCAATTGAGTTTGATTAAACTTACTTGCTTACTCGAATGAGTTTATACTTAGAAAATTATTACTCGATTACAAGCACAAATGGCTTGCCATTAAAGCTCGTTTTTCTTTCTTAAATACTATGGTGGATCGCTCATTTTGAAACTTACAAGATGAATATAAGATTAACAAGCATGTACTTGATTAAGTCTTTTAATGCTTGACAGAAAGCTCAATTACTAACATATAAACATACGAGAGCTTGATGTGAAATTTTGTTCAAAAACTAACTTTTCAATCACGTACATTAGGATACATAGGAAGCTTTGAAAGCACAAAATAATGAGATACTATAATATACATGACCTTGCAAATAATAAGTTGAGTACTACATCCACTACTCAACTAAGAATTCTCCTTTTTAAACTAAAGGAAGATCATTCTATCAAAGCACTTCAAGGATGCAACTATATATATGAAAAAAGATTTTATCCAATCAAAATTACACATAAGTCAATAACTACTTGTCACTTGATTGAATCATGTCTAAATCCTATTCTTTATACTCTTAGAACATTTCATTCAATTACTAATATTGAACCTTTAAGAAATGTTTGAAAGATAGGTATATCTAGATATTTCAAAGCAATACTTGCTTGATTGCATCTGCTCTCTATTCAAGTGATTAACCATCACATGATTACCAGCTTGAGGAGTTGAATTCTCAATAGCTTAACCAAATACTTGTTAGAGTTATGCCCCACAAGCCAATTATATTTACATGTAATTGATCATATTTTTTCATTGTGACTCTTTAACTTCAATCAATTATTATTATAAGGCATTATGTTTTATTTGTCATTGATGGTTGTCTTTATTATTTCCATTCTTGACAAAGTTCATAGATCAAATAGGCTCATGGAATATGGTTGTGCGTAGAGATGACGATCATGAAACATATTCCTTATAAACCTTGATCTTAAATGTTCCTAGTCATAGAGTTATTAGGATTGGACACTAATAACTCGGATAGACTAGCATATATGATGCATGCTCAATTAGGAGAATGTCTTGTTTCATAGACATTAGTGTGTGGACACTAGTGCATATATGTGGGTGCTTATTATAAGAATAAGTACACTGAACTGACCCGCTACAGAATTCCTAATGGTAATTGTTTATTGTCGAATTGGAATTGTTGTGTTGCAATAGTGCAAATTAGTCCTTAAACTTGAGACATCATGGTAGTCTTATATTTGACTGGTTACATTTTGGTTCTTTTTGGATTCCAATGGAGTCATAACAAATTATCACTGGGCGTAACCTTATCACATATGAAAGGCTTGTGGATGTCGAAATAGAATTCATCACTTATCGATAAGATGAGAAGATGTCATGTGTATTCCGATGATTTCATGACTGAGGAAATCCTTGGCCAAGGTGAGGTAGAGATCAAAAGGTGTTTTAATTTCACCTATCAAGTCATAAATTTGGAATAGATATATAGTTATTGAATGATTAGGGTTTCGTCATAAAACCATACCCTAAATTCAATCGGGACATAGATTGATGAAAAGATTTTACTGCACAGTATCTGCAATTGAAAAGGTCCGTGTTTTTTCATCGTTAGCTAGGTATTCATGGCATGTTGCTAGACGTTAACCATGATATGTAGGGTTTTAGAATTAATTTGATTAATTCTAAAACTATTAATTAAATAGTTTAATTAAGAAGCCCATAAGTTTAATTAAAGAGTTTAATTAATCTAATGAGTTGGGCCTTCATATAGCCCAATACAGTTGGCCTACATCTAGCCCAATGGTGGACCTAAGGGGTTACACACTTAGGTCGAGCCCATTCCATAATTTAAAAGAGAGATACGACCCAATATGATTATGGGCTAGACCTAAATCATTTAGGGTTTTTTCAAAGGCATAATTAGGGTTTTTACTCTATAAATAGGCCACTTAAGAAGCTGAAAAAAAAGAGGAAAAATTCAGATCTCTCTTAGAGGCGCCTAGGGTTTGCTAGCACTACTCGAGGCGTCGTGGAAAGGGTCGATCGTGTGGACCGACTTGGAGGAGTTTGCGCTTGCAACTCTACGGATCAAAGAAGGCATAATCGAAGCGACACGGTTGGCCGGTTTCTAACAATACTGCTTGATTCAACAAATTCTAAAACCTAAAAAATACTTGAATGATTTGCTTTCATGCAATAAACATTTAACTTATAAGATCTTCAAATTCTCTTCCATAAAATTTCAAAATATTGAAGATCTTAAGAATTTGATACTTAAATATCAAATAGACAATTTAAGCTCTATGAATTAGAACTAAAGATCACTGCCTGAGTATATAAAAATTTACTCAATAGCTTTGATGTTTGACACTTAAACATCAAATAAAACACATTTTTCTTAGATCTAAGTAATGCTTCCACATATTTTGAGTATTTACAATATTTTCCAACCTTAAGTTTAGTCCAAGTATCACGAGATCCACATGACATTCATGCTTGACACTTATGCATTATGGATATTTAGAACATCCCTTGAAATCCTAGAACAACATATTAAGGGATAAAGCCTATTAAAATATTAAGGTTCTCAACCTCAGCACATCAAAACAATAAAGCCCAACTCATTAGATATGAGAGCATTGGTAGAACAAATATATAAACCTATCAATATAGAGCACATTAACAAATAAGACATAAAAAAATGTTAATACAAGTAGATAAACATGTCTTTAACATTTTCTTAAGAAATATGATAATTTATCATATGAGAATATTAAAGTTTCTTCATAAAGCAGTTATCATCATAACATTCATTCCAGAAAACTCAACAATGCCTTGTTCGGAATGAAGACCTTCTTATTTATAAAGGATAATGGGGTAATCCTCAATCTCCTTCGTTTGAAAATTTTTTTATAGATGATATTTATCCCAATATTCTAATATTTTGTTAGAATTGGGATTTTAATAAATAATATTTATCTCTTTTGTATCAAGATTTTATTTGGATTCCTAAAGGATAATGTCTATCCTTTTTATGGGATCCTTTAGGGCATTTGCAGATGTTAGAGTTATCCAGTTTGCATTTTGCGTGAGACCTGCCCTCTCCCACCCCCCCCCACCAAAAAAAAAAAAATTAAGGGAAAATTTACACCTTTTTAGCCCAAAATGTTATTTTGGGTTTTTAGGTTTTTTTGGGCTTTTAATGAGTTTTTCCTATGACACAACAATTGCTCCCCACTCTTTCATTTAGGTTTTTCAGATAGAAGAGTAGACTATGTTATGGCTTATCCTTGCTTCTTTTTCCTGATCCATCATTGCCATTGCTAGTTTTTTAGAAGTTTGTTCATAGCTCTCTTGGAGGTGAGTTTTAACCTCCATAACTCTTTCTTGGAATTTCTTCTAATTTCCTTTAAGGTTTTAATCCTTCATAAGGTATTTATTCAAGTATTTCATCAAATAATCTTTCTTCTCCACTCCCAATTATAGGTCTTTCCGATGATGTAATTGTCCCCTCAACCGTACTTATTCCTTTTCAATTTTGTTTTGTATTATACGAACATTTTTTTCTTTTGGTGTAATGATTTCTTTTTTGTAAGACTTTCTTTTTGTACTAACTTTGTTGTTGGTGACATTACTATCTCTTTGCTTTGCTTACTTCGCTTTTCTTGCACATTTATGTAAATTGGCTGCCAACTCTTTTATGGGAAAACTGGTGCTGTCAAAGGATGTTGTTTAAAAGACACCTTCGTCGTTCTCCAATCATTCGAGTGGACTGGTTTTGTCATGGGATTTTATTGATGATGTTCATGCATTTAGGAAGATTTTTTCAACACTTCCAGTCCCTTGGGTGGATTGGTTTATTGATAAGACTTTATGTCAAAAGAGATTACGTTACTGTGACCTAGTCCTTTAAGTGGATTGGTTTATGGATAGGACTTTAAGATTATGTCATCGCTTCCTAGTTCTTTGTGTGGACTAGCTCGTCGCAAGTATGAATAATGTCATATATATACGCTCATTGTATTTCCTTTTGGATTGACAAAACAATCTTCTTATTATTCACATGTGTTCGAGGCGAGTCCTTTGTCTATTGATGTAAGTGACCCCCGAGCATCTTAAGGGTCTTCCTTTATCCACTTGTGCCTAAGGTGAGTCCTTCATCCGTTAACGCAAATGACCCTTAAGCATCTTAATAGTCTTCTTTTATTCATGTGTGCTAGAGGCTAGTCCTTCATCCATCGAGACAAGTGACCCCTGAGCGTCCTAATGGTCTTCGTTTATCCACATGTGCCCAAGGAAAGTCCTTTGTTCGTTGACACAAGTGACTCCTGAGCATCTTAACGGTCTTCTTTTATCTACATGTGCCCCAGACGAGTCCTTCGTCTATCAACATAAGTGACCCCCAAGCATCTTAACGGTCTTCTTTTATCTGCATGTGCCTAAGGTGACTCCTTCGTCCGTCAATGCAAGTGACCCTCGAGCATCCTAATGGTCTTCTTTTATCTATATGTGCTCGAGGCAAGTTCTTCATCCGTCAATGCAAGTGAACCCCAAGAATCTTAATAGTCTTCTTTTATTTGCGTGTACCTAAGTCAAGTCCTTTGTCTGTCAATGCAAATGACCCTTGAGCATCTTAATTTTCTTCTTTTATCCATGTGTACTTGAGATGAGTCCTTCGTTTATGAACACAAGTGACCCTTGATTATCTTAATGATATTCTTTTATCTGCGTGTGCCTGATGTGAGTCCTTCATCTGTCGACACAAGTAACCCCCAAGCATCTAACAGTCTTCTTTGATAAGAGGCCATCCTAAGAACGACTTGGTTCCTCTTTTCATTAATCAAATCCAGGTTTTCTCTTAAAGCTATGCCATTTGTTTGTTCATTAAATCCACTTCACTAAGGGGATTTATCCCTGATTTTAATAGGGATTAACCCCTCTGTTCCATAGCCCAGGTTGAATCATGTTTCACAAGAAGAGACTCTGATCACAGTTCTATATTCCCATAGAATTGGTGGTAGCTCATTTGCTCAGGCACCCTTTCATTACTTCAGCTTATAGTATAGATTCATTAGCGCATACAAACATGTCAGCTAGTGACATTGGTTGTCTCAAGGCTAAGGATTCTTGTAATGGTATGGACTTAATTCCTTAAAGCATCGGTGTGACTACCATGCCAACATGTAAGTCTTGTATTTCCAAAGTGGCATTTCTAAATCGATCCACATATTACCTTAGAGTTTTTTTATTTCCTTGTTGAATGCTAAGTAGGTATGTATAATATTTTTTGCATTGAAAATTTATCAAAAAAGATTTTATAAACTCTTTTTTAAATTTTTTAAAGGAGGAGATGGATCCCTCACTAAGGCTATTATACCAAATTCGAGCATGGTTAGTCAAAGTTAATGAGAAAGCTTGACACATAATAGCGTTTTCCCAGTCGTGGAGCATCATAACATACTCATAGTTCTGTATGTGGTCATAAGGGTCAGTCTTACCAGAGTAGGGATTGACTTGGGACATGTTTTAGAAACCCTAGGATATTTCCTTATAAATATCCCTTTATGGGTTGCCCAAAATTAAGTGATTTTTGGTGTCGTTTTTCAAGAGTTGAAAAACGTATTGCCATTCACTCTTCCCGTTTCTTTTTGGCATCGATTTGAAACGTGGGCGTTCTTTTACCGTCCATACACAAGCCGCTCAAAGGAGAAGGAGCTAGCACTCCTACTCCGCTCTCCTTGCCAACAGACGCATGCCACGTATCACAAGTTAGAGGCCGGACGCTTGGACAGCTCGAATCCGCGAACGACTCGATAATCTAAAGGTTAGATTTATTTTATCTGTATGTGAATGATTTTATTTCGACGTTGATCCAATCGCCGGGATCGGGGTAAGGTTCAAAATTTTTGAACTACGCTGCTTGCCCCGTAGCGATCTTGCTTTACTTTCAGTATCTCTTGCTGTAACTCTTCCAACTCATGGCCCAGCCATATAGGCAGAATATGAATTTCGACCGTACATGATTTAAAATCATCATGGTCGAAATTGGAAACTGGTATCCATGAACCCCTTCATGGTATGCTCTCATTCTCCATATGACAAAAACATCTCTTTAGTGCTTCACAAGTACTTAAGAATGTTTTTCACAGTAATCCAATGTTTCTCACTTGGATCAGCTTGATATCTACTACATATGCTCAAAGTATATGCGATATCAGGCCTCGTACATAACATGGCATACATGATCGAGCCAATAGCCAAGGTATATGGTGCTCAACTCATCCTATCTCTCTCATCTTGTGTCTTCGAACACATAGCCTTGGAGAGATGTATTCCATGTGACATGGGAAAACTTCTCCTCCTAGAATCTTCCATGCTAAACCTCTTTAGCACCTTGTCAATGTACGCGCTATGGGAGAGTGCTAGCAACCTCCTGGATCTATTTCTATAGATCCTTATTCCCAGAATATAGGCTGCTTCTCCTAAATTCTTCATGGAGAAAATATTTTAAAAGCCATATTTTAACTAATTGCATCATGGGAACACCATTCCTAATGAGCAATATATTGTCCACATATAGGACTAAAAATGGTAACCGCGCTCCCACTAACCTTCTTGTAAACACAAGGATCAATTTCCCTTTTGTGAAAAATCAAACCTTTTGATCTTTTTATCAAAACATTGATTCTAACTCCGGGATGCTTGCTTTAGTTCATAAATGGATCTTTGCAAGTTGCAAATCTTATTTGCATGTTTATGAGTAACAAAACCGTCAAGCTGTGTCATATACACATCCTTGACCAGGTTTCCATTAAGGAAAGCTGTTTTGTCATCCATCTGCCATAACCCAGAGTCAATGTCAGACATTGCCTCATCATAGGTAGTAGGCTCATCGTTCTCAGCCAGAAGCACATCTCCATGTGCCGAGATGAGAAATCCATATCTCTCTTACTCGCGATGAACCCTCATCGACCTACGAGGTTCTTGTGTAAAGGTTGGGGAGTTGACACAACTTCTTGTGTCTGATCTTTCTCGAGTTCCTGGAGGGGAGTATTTGTTTGTGGTTCGCCTCGAATCTTATTCGAGCTTAACATTCCTCCCACTAGCCACAGCATCTAAGAATTCCTTCTCAAGGAACACCACATGCTTGGCAACAAAACACCTTTTGGTCATATGGGTGGTAAAAGTAATATCCATTTGGATATCCCACAAACAGATATCTCATCTATTTGGGTTGTAGCTTATTACTGTCAACACTTTTAACATAAAATTGACAACCCCAAATCTTAAGGAAAGACAAATTTGGCTTCATTTCCTTTTCATATCTCATATGGATTCTGAGTAACTAATTTACTTGGAACCCTATTCAAAATAAAGATCGCGGCGAGGAGTGTGTATCCCCAAAATGAAATGGGGAGTTCAGTGCGACTCATCATGGATCGAACCATGTCCAACAAGGTCTTATTCCTCCTCTCAGACACACCATTCATCTCTGGTGTTCCAGGTGGAGTCCATTATGAGAGAATCTCATTCTGCTTCAGATGATCTAGAAACTCACTGTTCAAGTATTCACCACCTCGATCTGATTGAAATACTTTGATACTTTTCTCAGTTTGTTTCTCTACTTCAAATCTGAATTCTTTTGAACTTTTCAAAAGCCTCAGATTTGTGTCTCATAAGATACATATAACCAAAACATGATCTATCATCAATAAAGGTTATGAAGTAGACATATCCACCTCTAACTTGGGTGGACATGGGTCAACACACATCAATGTGCACAAACCCTAGCACTTATGTAGCCTCCCTTTACTTTAAAAAGAGGCTTAGTCATTTTGCCAAGTAAACAAGATTCGCAAGCACCATATGATTCATAATCAAATGTGTTAATTTATCCATCTTTATGCAAGTTGGATATGCAAGTCTCATTTATATGTCTAATACGACAATGCCATAAATAAGTGCTATTTAAATCACCTAATTTAAGTCACTTAATATTTATGTTATTAATAGGAGTATCAACATCAAGGACATACAAACTGTTATGTACTATTGTTTTACCATAAAACAACTCATTTTTATCAAACGAACAACTATTGTCCTTAAATAAAAATGAATATCCATCCTTGTCAAATAAGAATTAGAAATTATATTCCTAGTCAAACTAGGATTGTAGTAACAGTTATGTAACTCCAATACAAGCCCTATGGGCAATGTTAATAAATAGGTCCCTACAATTAATGAAACAACTTTTGATTCATTTATCACGTGTAGGTACACTTCTCCTATTATTAATCTTCTCGTACTCCTAAGTCCATACACGAAAGTGTAAATATGAGCACTAGATCCAGTATCTAACACCCATGTGGACTGATCAGAAGTAGATAGATTAATTCCAATAATATAAATACTTGAAGTGCCTTGAGTATAACTCTTCTTACTCTACACTTCTCTATTTATCATAGTGGAGATAGATTGCATCCTCTTTGCCCTTTGGGTTTTAGTCTTCTGGACTCTTCCAGATTGCGCTATGGAAGAACTCTTCTTCCTTTTTGGCTTTCTTACTCTTGGGCTCGCCCCTATGCACCTTAGGCCCTTCAACTAAGAGAACACTTCCCTTGGCCTATAATCAATTTTAGGCTCAGTCTCCCTAAGTATGGACAACCACTCTCCAAGAGTCTTTTTCATAGCCGTTAGGGAGGGATTGTAGCACCAAATGTAGGGTAAATTTTGGCATCCATACCCAAGTTGAGCTTTAGCAACCTATTGATAAAATGTATCATCTCCATGACATGCTTCTCAATAGATGATCCTTGAGCCTAGCCATGATCTCATAGGCATCATAACTCTTATGTGGCGACCTATGTTTTGGGGTCATGGCAGCCAAGATGATACACCATGTAACACCCCCTCTCCTAGAACTGCCCGAGAAGAGGTGCTACGGAAAAAAATAAAATAAACTGGCTGATAAACTGAAATCTGATACCATGACTGAACATCTTAATCAACTGGAATAAAAACTCTGAGTCAATACAGACTAAAAACCATAAACTCTGAGTAAGGGACAATCCCTCAACTGAAATATAAATTAGATCTAAACTGACAAACACTATAAACTAACAAACTCCCAGACATCTTTAATCTTGAGCGGCTCCACGTACACACACTACTGAACACTGCTGCTAGGCCCCACATCTGATACTCCCCTGCTAGAACCTGGAGGGGTGAAGAGTACAAGGTGAGCTACAAAAGCTCAGCAAGTAATAAGCTGGAAGGAATACTGAAGCTGAATCGAAGAATATCGATACTGGTAAATAACTAACTGAACTTGTACTGTATAATCACTGTCTGATTGCATTCATAAGAATGTAATGCACATAAATTGTAAACTAAATGCAGGTATGCAACTTTGGCTCATAGGCCCACATAATCTGATAATACATACCTTTCTGATCTGAAACCTGCATACATAAAAACTGTAAGCACATATTGTGGGCAAGCCCCTAGCCCCCTGGTTGTCACCAGGCGAGCAACTCATAAACTGAGCTGAAACTGAAACTGATGGGATCCCCGCGGACAAGCCGCCTAGCGCGCATAATGCAATGCAATGCTCACATAAATGCTGGCACACGATATGTAGTGCTCCATATAAAGTCATGCTCAATGCTCATACCAAAATGTATGCACATAATCTCACAAAATAATGCTGATCATGTCAAAATAAAATAATGCTGAACATGATATGATCTTCATCTATATATTGGAATACAAAGATTCTATGAATTATGATTTATGGTATGGGTATGATTAACTTGTCATGTTCTGGCTTATGAATTCAATGTTGGAAGGTATTGAATACATAAATTGAATTAAACTTGAATTAGGACTCACTGGAAGCTAAATTGGATTTCTGGAAAAGTCATCCGGATATCAGAAAGGATATCAGGATAAGAAGAAAGACATCCAGATATGAAGAAGGCTCATCCCGATACACTGACATTCAAAGAAGAAGCTATTCGGATATGCTGGGAAGTATTCGGATATGAACTAGGACATCCGGATATGATTTTGGTCCTCTGGATATCTCACTGATGCATTCAGATATAACTGGGGACTATTCGAATGAAAAATTCAACTTTTGAGGGAGGCATCCGGATATCAGGCGAGACATCTGGATATTATCTTGACCTTTTCGGATGTATAAAAAAACCATTCGGATATCATACTTGAAGAACTTTAGATACATCCGTATACGATACAAGGTATCCGGATATTAGAACTTAGAGTAATAGAACTTGCAATCCAAAATGGATAAGGATTAATAGAACTTGCAATCCAAAATGGATAAGGATTAATAGAACTTGCAATCCAAAATGGATAAGGATTATTGGAACTTGCAATCCAAAATGGATGGGGATTAATAGAACTTGTAATCCAAAATGGATTAGGATTAATAGAACTTGCAATCCAAAATGGATAAGGATTAATGGAACTTGCAATCCAAAATGGATAAGGATTACTGGAACTTGCAATCCAAAATGGATGAGGATTAATAGAACTTGCAATCCAAAATGGATTAGGATTACTGGAACTTGCAATCCAAAATGGATGAGGATTAATAGAACTTGCAATCCAAAATGGATTAGGATTACTGGAACTTGCAATCCAAAATGGATAAGGATTAATGGAACTTGCAATCCAAAATGGATAAGGATTAATAGAACTTGCAATCCAAAATGGATTAGGATTACTGGAACTTGCAATCCAAAATGGATGAGGATTAATAGAACTTGCAATCCAAAATGGATTAGGATTACTGGAACTTGCAATCCAAAATGGATAAGGATTAATGGAACTTGCAATCCAAAATGGATAAGGATTAATGAAACTTGCTCATAACTTCACTGTTATACGCATATATATATATATACGTCTCTGCTTACTGATATAAAATCTAAGAACTCAATGAAGAACTGGAATAATCTGAAAAACTGATATAAACCTGTAATGGAAGGGATTACAGGAAGAATACTTGCCTGATAGAACTCTTTGATCGAACCCTGGAGCGATCCTGAAGACTCTAGCAAGCCTCTGCTATCTCTTGGCCTTTATGTTCTTCACACGGCGTGAAGAAAAGCTAAGCTAATGGGCTCTATATATAGACATAAAGTCCTAGATCTCTTTCCTTTTATAACTTGGATTCCTTCTCCAAATCTAACTAGGAGACTCTCAATCCAAATCCATCTCATACATGGATTCTCATTCTCCTTTAAATACATAATCCCACTTAATTAATAATAATACAAAAATTATTATTAAAACTCTCAAATAATAATAAAACTCCAAAATTACCTTCATGCCCTTGCATTTAATCCACAAAATAAATGCCATTTAAATGCTATTTAAATACTATTATCTCAATTAAAAATCACTAGTTTGCCATCTTGGCAAATTCTGTAACTCCAAAATTAAAAAGAAATAAATGCTATTTTTTTCCTTCAAAATCTATAAATTGCCACATTAAATAATTAATTAGCAAAATTGCTTAATCAAATACTTCAACAATTAATTAAATCATTCTTGAATAAATACTAGGCCTCTAACGGGTCGTTACAATTTCTCCCCTCCTTAAAAGAATTTGGTCCTCCAAATTCGTACCTGATTACTCAACAACGAGGGGTAAAGACGCCTCATCTATTCTTCTAATTCTCACGTCGCCTCTTCTGACGAGTGTCGCTGCCATTACACTTTTACAAAAGGAATTGATCGATTCCTCAAAATCTTTTATTTTCACTCTAGAATACTGGTAGGCATCTCTTCATAAGACACATCTTCTCTAACTTCAAGAGTCTAAAAAAAATCAATTATGTGCTAAGGATCTGGCACATACTTCCTCAACATCGAAACGTGAAACATGTTATGAACATGGGACAACTGAGGTGGCAAAGCTAACTCATATGCCAAAGTCCCTATCAGTCTCAAAATTTCAAACGAACCAATGTAATGGGGACAAATCTACAAACTCCTTTAATAGGCATGACTCTCAACCAAACATGGTCGCCTACCTCAAACTTGAGGTCTCGTCGTCTCTTATCTGCATAGCTCTTCTGTCTGTCTTGGGCTATTTTCATTATAGCTTTGATAACTCGAATCTTTTCTGATGCCTGCTCAATAATTTCAGGACATAATAAAGTCCTATCACCAATCTCTTCCCAACATATTGGCGATCGACATGGTCGCCCATACAAAGCCTCTTACGGACATTCCAATACTTGAATGGAAACTATTAATGCAGGAAAATTCCACCAAAGGTGGATACTCATCCCAACTACCTTGAAAATCTAGAACATAAGCTCTCAACATGTTCTCGAGAGTCCTAATAGTCCTCTTTGATTGGCTATTTGTCTGCGAATGAAATACTGTATAAACTTCAACTGAGATCCCAATGCCTCATGCAAAGCTCCCCAAAAATGAGAATTAAAATGAGGATCTTGATCTGATGCAATGCTGGATGGAACACTGTGTCACTTCATGATCTCCTCAATATAAATTCTAGCAAATCTATTCATTGGATAAGTCTTCTTAATAGGGAGAAAATGTGCTGATTTAGTCAAACGATCAACAATCACCCATATAACATCGTAGCCTCTAGTCATCCTGGGTAACTCATCATAAAATCCATAGCAAATTATCCCACTTCCACTCTAGAATAGGTAATGGAACTAATAAACCTACAGGTTTCTAATGTTCCGCTTTAACTTGTTGGCATACTGAACACTGTGAAACATAATTGGCTACATCTTTCTTCATACCACTCCACCAATACTGCCGCTTTAGGTCGTGGTATATCTTCGCAACACCTGGATGAATAGTGTAACAACTCTTGTGTGCTTCATTCAAAATCTCTTTTTTAAGATTCCCATCATCGGGTATACAAATACGTCCTTGAAATAAGAGTATACCATCACTTCGTAGAGTATATCCCAAAGGAGAAAATTTCTTAATATTTGCTAAAATCTACGCCAACTTCTCATCTTTTGATTGTTGGTTCTTGAGTAAAACAAATAACTTGGGTTGTATTCTCATGTAAGCACAACTCATCACTGTACTATCCTCTGGGGCTGAAATAGATAGAGCATTCAATTTTTTTTTTTTTTTTTTCAAATAACTTCCATTCTTGAACCATCATTGTAGCTATAAAAGCTCATCGCCTACTCAAGGCATCGGCTATTACATTAACCCTTCCTGGATGATATAGAATCTCATAGTCGAAGTCTTTAAATAACTCGACACAACGTCTTTTTCTCATGTTCAATTCTTTCTGGGATAAGAGATAATGTAGACTCTTATGATCTCTATAAATCTCAACCTTCTCACCATATAAATAGTGTCTCCACATCTTTAATGCAAATACTGCCGCTATCAACTCTAAATCATGAGTAGGGTAGTTCACCTCGTGTTTCTTCAATTATCTGGAAGCATAAGCATTAACTCAACCTTCTTACATCAATACGCATCCCAATCCTGAATGGGAGATATCACCATAAATGGAATATTTCTCTCCACTTCTTAGAATGGCTAAAACTAGTGCAGTAGTCAACTTCTGCTTTAATTCTTGGAAAGCACATTCAATCGTGACATTCCATTCAAACTTCTCTCCTTTCCTTGTTATTTTAGTCATAGGGGAAGATAAACAAACAAATCCCTCAATGAATCGCCTATAATAGCCTGCAAGACCTAAAAAGCTAAGTATCTTTGCCACTATCGTCGGCCTCGACTAATCCATAACTGTTTTAATCTTGTCTGGATCCACTGAAATACCGTCTCCAGACACCACATGACCTAGAAATCTAATCTGAGTGAGCCAAAACTCACACTTACTGAACTTGACATACAGTTGCTTTTCTCTGAGCCTCTATAGTATTGAAGTAAGATGCTCTATATGCTCCTTTACACTGGGTGAGTAACTAAAATATCATCTATGAAGACAATAATGAAGCAATCTCGGTACTCACGTAGAACTCGATTCATCAAATCCATGAAAACAGCTGGAGCATTCATTAACCCAAATGGCATCACCACAAACTCATAGTGTCCTTAGTGAGTCCTGAAAGCAATCTTCTGAATATCATTATCTCTGACTCGCAGCTGGTGGTATCCTGATATCAAATCTATTTTCGAGAATACCTTAGCTCCTCACAACTGGTCTAATAAATCATCCACTCGACGTAAAGGATACTTGTTCTTCACTGTCACCTAATTCAACTTGCAATAATCTATGAACAACCTTAAAGATCCATCTTTCTTCCTTACGAACAATACTGGTGCACCCTCATGGGGATGAACTAGGTTAGATAAAACCCTTTTTCTATTAATTCTTCTAACTGGGCTTTCAACTCCTTTAGCTCATTAGGTGCCATTCGATATGGAGCCTTAGAGATAGGAAGTGTACCAAGCAATAACTCAATAATAAACTTTGCTCCTCTCCGAGGAGGTAATCCTGATAATTCATTAAGGAAACATCTCAGAAATCTTGTACTACTGGCACCTCAAACAAGTTCCTCTTGCTTCCCTCATCCGAGGTAACAAAAACTAGGTAAACTTCACATCTATCATGCATCAACTTCTCTACTTTCATCACTGAGATCATAGGAATTGTAGCCATAGGCTTAACTCCTTTATATATCTGAACTGGCTGTCGAGGTAGATCAAATTCAATAATCTTCTATCGACGGTCAACTCTTGCATAATGTCGTGATAACCAATCCATGCCAAGGATCAAATCAAAATCCCTAACATCAAGAATTTCTAAGTCTCCAAATAACTTCTTATTATGTACCTCGATCTTGCAATTCTCAAACATTTCTCTTGATAGCATATGCTTGCTGAACTACTGTGGCATGATCCACACTCTGAGCTCCTCCAAAAGCGTGGCAAATATCAACACGCAATCCTCTCTGAGATTTAATAGCCTTCTTAGCTTTAGTGGACACTAACTCTAAGGCCTATCTAGTCAAGGCTGTAAACTCTCCCTCACATTGGGCCACTGTCTTGGTACCTTACACAAACTCAACAAACTTAGAAACTTTTTGGTCCTTGACCCATGCTGAATAATAAGCGTCATTGCACACTTGCTAAAATTCAACCCATCTGGGTTCTCGATTACCAGTCTCTAACGACAATCTCCCACCATCTCTCGGCATCGCCTCTAAATAAGAATGTGCTAAGTCGTACTCGGCGATCGTCTGTACAATCGATAGCATCCAATTCTCAACAGCTGCCACATCTGTGCCTCCATGGAATGCTAATTGTCGGAAGGCCATGAAATCCTTTAATAGCTGACTCCCTATATCTGACTCTACAACTAGAGTTGTTGGAGCGGCTGGCTGATCACTTAGGGTTAGAATACTGCTAATTGGGTCAACATATCTAACTGATGGACACAAGTCCTAACTCTACCCAACATCCTATGTGTGTACTGGAGACTCCTCAAAACACCTCTCTGATACCAATACTGTAACACCCCCTCTCCTAGAACTGCCCGAGAAGAGGTGCTACGGAAAAAAATAAAATAAACTGGCTGATAAACTGAAATCTGATACCATGACTGAACATCTTAATCAACTGGAATAAAAACTCTGAGTCAATACAGACTAAAAACCATAAACTCTGAGTAAGGGACAATCCCTCAACTGAAATATAAATTAGATCTAAACTGACAAACACTATAAACTAACAAACTCCCAGACATCTTTAATCTTGAGCGGCTCCACGTACACACACTACTGAACACTGCTGCTAGGCCCCACATCTGATACTCCCCTGCTAGAACCTGGAGGGGTGAAGAGTACAAGGTGAGCTACAAAAGCTCAGCAAGTAATAAGCTGGAAGGAATACTGAAGCTGAATCGAAGAATATCGATACTGGTAAATAACTAACTGAACTTGTACTGTATAATCACTGTCTGATTGCATTCATAAGAATGTAATGCACATAAATTGTAAACTAAATGCAGGTATGCAACTTTGGCTCATAGGCCCACATAATCTGATAATACATACCTTTCTGATCTGAAACCTGCATACATAAAAACTGTAAGCACATATTGTGGGCAAGCCCCTAGCCCCCTGGTTGTCACCAGGCGAGCAACTCATAAACTGAGCTGAAACTGAAACTGATGGGATCCCCGCGGACAAGCCGCCTAGCGCGCATAATGCAATGCAATGCTCACATAAATGCTGGCACACGATATGTAGTGCTCCATATAAAGTCATGCTCAATGCTCATACCAAAATGTATGCACATAATCTCACAAAATAATGCTGATCATGTCAAAATAAAATAATGCTGAACATGATATGATCTTCATCTATATATTGGAATACAAAGATTCTATGAATTATGATTTATGGTATGGGTATGATTAACTTGTCATGTTCTGGCTTATGAATTCAATGTTGGAAGGTATTGAATACATAAATTGAATTAAACTTGAATTAGGACTCACTGGAAGCTAAATTGGATTTCTGGAAAAGTCATCCGGATATCAGAAAGGATATCAGGATAAGAAGAAAGACATCCAGATATGAAGAAGGCTCATCCCGATACACTGACATTCAAAGAAGAAGCTATTCGGATATGCTGGGAAGTATTCGGATATGAACTAGGACATCCGGATATGATTTTGGTCCTCTGGATATCTCACTGATGCATTCAGATATAACTGGGGACTATTCGAATGAAAAATTCAACTTTTGAGGGAGGCATCCGGATATCAGGCGAGACATCTGGATATTATCTTGACCTTTTCGGATGTATAAAAAAACCATTCGGATATCATACTTGAAGAACTTTAGATACATCCGTATACGATACAAGGTATCCGGATATTAGAACTTAGAGTAATAGAACTTGCAATCCAAAATGGATAAGGATTAATAGAACTTGCAATCCAAAATGGATAAGGATTAATAGAACTTGCAATCCAAAATGGATAAGGATTATTGGAACTTGCAATCCAAAATGGATGGGGATTAATAGAACTTGCAATCCAAAATGGATTAGGATTAATAGAACTTGCAATCCAAAATGGATAAGGATTAATGGAACTTGCAATCCAAAATGGATAAGGATTACTGGAACTTGCAATCCAAAATGGATGAGGATTAATAGAACTTGCAATCCAAAATGGATTAGGATTACTGGAACTTGCAATCCAAAATGGATGAGGATTAATAGAACTTGCAATCCAAAATGGATTAGGATTACTGGAACTTGCAATCCAAAATGGATAAGGATTAATGGAACTTGCAATCCAAAATGGATAAGGATTAATAGAACTTGCAATCCAAAATGGATTAGGATTACTGGAACTTGCAATCCAAAATGGATGAGGATTAATAGAACTTGCAATCCAAAATGGATTAGGATTACTGGAACTTGCAATCCAAAATGGATAAGGATTAATGGAACTTGCAATCCAAAATGGATAAGGATTAATGAAACTTGCTCATAACTTCACTGTTATACGCATATATATATATATACGTCTCTGCTTACTGATATAAAATCTAAGAACTCAATGAAGAACTGGAATAATCTGAAAAACTGATATAAACCTGTAATGGAAGGGATTACAGGAAGAATACTTGCCTGATAGAACTCTTTGATCGAACCCTGGAGCGATCCTGAAGACTCTAGCAAGCCTCTGCTATCTCTTGGCCTTTATGTTCTTCACACGGCGTGAAGAAAAGCTAAGCTAATGGGCTCTATATATAGACATAAAGTCCTAGATCTCTTTCCTTTTATAACTTGGATTCCTTCTCCAAATCTAACTAGGAGACTCTCAATCCAAATCCATCTCATACATGGATTCTCATTCTCCTTTAAATACATAATCCCACTTAATTAATAATAATACAAAAATTATTATTAAAACTCTCAAATAATAATAAAACTCCAAAATTACCTTCATGCCCTTGCATTTAATCCACAAAATAAATGCCATTTAAATGCTATTTAAATACTATTATCTCAATTAAAAATCACTAGTTTGCCATCTTGGCAAATTCTGTAACTCCAAAATTAAAAAGAAATAAATGCTATTTTTTTCCTTCAAAATCTATAAATTGCCACATTAAATAATTAATTAGCAAAATTGCTTAATCAAATACTTCAACAATTAATTAAATCATTCTTGAATAAATACTAGGCCTCTAACGGGTCGTTACACACCAAGCGATGATCATATCACCCTCGTGCATTGTCTAGGCCTAATGTGCTACTATTTCTTTAACTGGTGGTTTCGTAAGAAGATAGCTCTCTATCGCATAGAAAATCTTATCATATGTGAGGATTATTCTCAAGATGATCTCCCAGTTATAGAAATTAGTCTCATTGAAGGTATTATTGCCCTCGAGTATCAATCTTATCAACATGTTTCCAGTCATTCTGGATCAACAACTGAATAGAGATATTATTATAATCATATTGAATTATGAAATCATAAATTACAAGAAGTAACATTTTATGATTGCTCCCACTATTTTCTACGAGTCTGCCACCCTTAAGACATAACTCGGGAAATCCCGTTGGAAGATTTCCTAGCGGGCTAGGATCCCATCTCCCCTCGCACAACCTTGAGTGACTCAACAAATTGTGCTAGGATCAATTAGGTAGGTACTTGCTACCAATTGAATCTCCATGCAAATCCTAGATTCATTGGGTTGACAACTCTTTGTCAAGCACATCTTATGTGACTCCCAATCTTTGCCTCTATACTCAGTAAGGCCTTGAGTGACTCAACAAACCCCACCTTTCTAGTTAAGTCGGACCCATCATTCAGGGACATCTCATGGCCCATGAAACATAGGAATCATAGGTGACACATGAACTTGAGTGACTCAACAAATCAAGTGCCAGCTAGAAACCTGATGCTTCATAATGATGGAAGACAAGTTGGCTTAATATTTATGAGGGATTTATTATT
Source organism: Diospyros lotus (assembly GCF_014633365.1). Lineage (NCBI taxonomy): Eukaryota > Viridiplantae > Streptophyta > Magnoliopsida > Ericales > Ebenaceae > Diospyros > Diospyros lotus. The sequence goes on from NC_068342.1 coordinate 21,563,446, forward strand.
TATTTATTTAGGTCTCATCACATGCAATTAATCAAATTAATAATGTATAATAAATAACTCAAACCGGTATATGGTATGGATAACTACGACTAGCCCCCTCGAGCCATAGAAGGGAAGCTAGCGGGTCAAACCTAGGTGAAGAATCACATCTTGCTTCTCAAGCACATTCTCCAAGCCTTCGTTGGTCTTTGAATCTTATCTTCAATTTAGCTCCATCTCTTGCTCTTCATACAAACTACAACTATAACTACTTTATTCTATTCTACATACATTACATAGAATAAGAAACCCCGAGTTACATTCGGGGGGAGTGAGATGAGAAGAGAATGTACATCAGAGTATAAGAGAGGCAGGACACGCAAGCCCTATTTCAAAAACCAAATTTACAAGCATTCATTCCCAACATAAAATAAATGGTCGACTCGATCCATACCATACACCCATGCAATCAATCTAATTGATTCATTTAGATTATGTTAATTAATTGTCGCATCTATTTCAATCTTAAAGAAACGCTTTCAATAAATTGAAAATTTATATAATTTTGGAAAAACAAACTTGTTTTAATTGTGTTGGGCTTGGGCTCCATCCATTAGTCTAACTAGCAAGGCTCAACAAGCCTTGGATCAACCAATGCATGTCAAACATACACTAGCAGTCCATAATTAATAAATAATCCAATTAATGGCCCTGGCCCATTTTTAATCACGGCCCATAAGTGGCATACTCTCATGGATCGGATAAAAATAATAAAAAATAGCCAAACAATTTGGCTGGGCCCCACCAAAGAGAACGGAACGCACTGGGCCACCGAAGGGTCGACCCGGGTGCTTCACGTGGACCCCGAGAAAGGGTCAAACCAAACCCTGAGGGAGCGGGAGGGGCCGGGAGGTGGCTGGGTAGCATGTCACACATGCTGCCAGGCCAAAAGGGCCATTGGGCGCGAGGGGCGCGCCTGGGCCGTGCCTGGCGCGCGCTGGGTGGGCCTTGCTGGCGATAGAGCCACGCGAGCTACTCAAGGCCGCGCTTGGCCGGGCCCTGCGTGCGCAGGCCCCGCTTGGTGATGGCATGCATATTTTATATTATTTATCCCTCTTATTCCATCTTCATTACACTCTATTTATGTTATTTCATTTGTCTTGTGTTTATTTTATTTTATTGGGCTTCACACTATTTTTATTCTTATTTGGCAGATTTGAGCTATTTCGATAGAGGCGCAAGTGGGCTTCGCAAAGTGGACGGACATCGAGTTTGAAAGAGGCATACTTCATTATGGGTTATGGGCGAATTTAGAATCCATTGGGCCCTATTTAATTAATTAAATTATGGGCCATATGTAATAAACAATCCCTAAGCCCATTTAGCTTAGTTTTTTCTTTTCCAAAACCCTATAAATAAGAGCTAGCAAAGAGGCTTTAAGGGTGGCTGATTTTGGAAGATTTTCACCCTTTCTATGGAAAGCTAATTCGCTTGTAATCTGCTACATTCCCGTACCCCTTGTCCGGTTTGAGTCTCGGTCATGTAGTTGAATCCGGTTTGGAACTCGATTCTCATGTTCTTATTGATAATCTCATTTCTTTTCCTTCTATAATTTTATGTATGTTTCTTTTACGCGGTTGTGTGAATCCATGCATGATATTTGGATAGCTTTAATTGATGTACTCGGTTGAGGCTTTGATTAGAAAGAAATGGCATATTATTGTATGAGCGATTGCTCGTGTTGATTTAATCTTTTACGGTTGTAGAAGAGTAGAATCAAACCAAATAGATTATTTTCATAAGTGAGACGGGGATTACCGCGGTGAGGAGGTAGGGTTTGTAACATGTTACATTTTAGTTGGTCGGGAATTTCTCTTTGTTTCATTCTTGTTTTTAAGTTTGGTTTTCATCATAACCCCCCCTCATTTAATCTTGTTCAGATAGTTCATTGACAGTTCGTTGGGAGACGACCTGGGGAGCATCCTAGCTGCAAACCAGTCCTAATACATACACTTATCTGATCGGCTCGACAGCCTCAATCACTTGGCCGCGTCTTTCGATGCCCTGGTGCATCCGTATGCACCCCGAACCCCGTTTTGCCCTTTTCCGTGTCATACACGATCTTTTGCCCTTCACCCAAAAACGTTTTGCAATCCAAAAAATACAAACGCAACAATTATTTAATTATTTCATAAATAACAACATAACTGAATTCGCACGTAAGGAATTGAAATATTTCGACGATGGCTCTGATACCATTGAAAGTAAGGCAATATCGCTACAGGGCAAGTAGCGTAGTTCAAAAATTTTGAACCTTACCCCGATCCCGGCGATTGGATTAACGTCGAAATCAAATCATTCACATACAGATAAAATAAATCTAACCTTTAGATTATTGACTCGTTCGCGGATTCGAGTCGTCCAACCGTCCGGCCTCTAACTCGTGATACGCGGCACACGTCCATTGGCAAGAAGAGCGGAATAGGAGTGCTAGCTCCTTCTCCTTTGCGCGACTTGTGTATGGACGGTAAAAGAACGCCCACGTTTCAAATCGATGCTAAAAAGAAACGGGAACAGTGAACGGCAATACATTTTTCAACTCTTGAAAAACGACACCAAAAATCACTTAATTTTGGGCAACCCATAAAGGGATATTTATAAGGAAATATCCTAGGGTTTCTAAACCCTAATGGATTGGGCTAGCCCATTAATTCTAATTTAATTAGAATCTTAAGTGAACTTATTCTAGTCCAACTAGAATTATAATTAAATGGCCCAATCCTTTTATAGGTTAAATAAAATATTATGGCCCAAATCTAATTCAAGCCCAAATATATTTTATTTAATATTTGGCACAAATCTAATTTGGTCCAAATATAATATTTAATATTTCGCCCAAATCTAATTTAGTCCAAATATAATATTTATTTTAATATTTGGCCCAAATCCAATTTAGTCCAAATATAATATTTAATCTAATATTTAGCCCAAATCCAATTTAGTTTAAATATTAACTTAAGACCAAATATATTTTATTTCCTATTTGCCACTCCAACAAATAGAAAATTATTAAATTAGAAACTGCTTCCTAATTTAATTAATTGTCATTTTAGGAAACTCTTTCCATTATGACGACTCCTCGTCATATCGACGTCATTACGTCTATTTGTTCTTTTTTCGTGAGAACCTACGGCGACAAAACTTCTTGTCGAAGTGTCCCACTTAACCATACGTCCACTCTCCTAGTTTAAGCCAGGGATCATGCCTATTGCGTATGACTCATTAGGCTTCCGAATATGTTAGCAATGTGTCGGTACAAACACATAAGACAAGATTGGCCTCTAGCAAGGCATCAATAAAATATATTTGGGCTTAAGTTAATATTTGGACTAAATTGGATTTGGGCCAAATATTAAAATAAATATTATATTTGGACTAAATTAGATTTGGACCAAATATTAAATATTATATTTGGACCAAATTAGATTTAGACCAAATATTAAATATTATGTTTGGGTTTAAATTAGATTTGGGCCAAAATATTTTATTTAAACTTATAAAAGGATTGGGTCATTTAATTATATTTTTAGTTGGACTAGAATAAACCCATTTAATTAAGTTTCTAATTAGACTAAATTAAATGGGCCGCCCCATGTCCATTAAGGTTTAAGAAACCCTAGAGCTCCTTATAAATACCCATTTATGGGTTGCCCAAATTAAGTGAGTTTTTGGTGTCGTTTTTCAAGAGTTGAAAAATGTATTGCCGTTCACTCTTCCCCGTTTGTTTTGGCATCAATACGAAACGAGGGCGTTCTTTTTCCGTCCATACACAAGCCGCGCAAAGGAGAAGGAGCTAGCACTCCTATTCCGCTCTCCTTGCCAACGGACGCGTGCCGTGTATCACGAGTTAGAGGCCGGACGCTTAGACGGCTCAAATCCGTGAATGACTCGATAATCTAAAGGTTAGATTTATTTATTTGTTTGTGAATGATTTGATTTCAATGTTGATCCAATCGCCAGGATCAGGGTAAGGTTCAAAATTTTTGAACTACGCTGCTTGCCTCGTAGCGATCTTGCTTTACTTTCAGATTACGCAGGCTCGTAGCATATCTTCCAAAGTTTGGATCGTTCGCTCAGATTATCCATCTGTTTGAGGATGATATGCTGTACTAAGGCGTAACTATGTTCCCAGACATTTCTGTAAGCTTTCCTAAAATTGAGAGGTAAACCTCGGGTCCCTATTAGACACAATACTTACCGGAGCTCCGTGCAATTTGATTATCTCCCTCACATATAATTGGGCCAGCTTGCAAACTGGTTGTCCTACCCTCATGGGTAAAAAGTGAGCGGACTTTATCAATCGATCCACTATCACCCATATTACATTATTGCCCGAAGGTCCCCTTGGTAGTCCAGTAATGAAATCTATAGTAATATGTTCCCATTTCCACTTGGGAATCTCTAGAGGTTGAAGTCTCCCAACAGGTCTTTGATACTCGATCTTTATCCTCTGGAAGACATCACATCAGGCAACATGCCAGGCTATGTCTTTCTTCATTCCTGGCCACCAGTACAAATTTCCTCAAATCGCGATACATCTTAGTAGCACCAGGGTGGATAGTGTATTTAGCCCAGTGTGCCTCATTCAATATAGTTTACCTCAGTTCCTTGACTTTGGGCACATAGATTCTATTCCCGAATTGCAAGATTCCGTCTACAAGATTGAAGTTTGGGCTTTTGACCTGACCCTGGTCATTAACCCACAACTTTATCCTTGGGTCTTCCATAGTAGCTTGCTGGATCTGTTCTACTAGATGAGATTGAACTGCTAGGCCAGCAACCTAAACAGATGTTTTTACAGGAACTACATCCACTATCAGTCGGCTAAAAGCCTCCATCAGTTCCCATTCTTGAGCTATCACATTAGCCAGCAGCGCAGGCCCTTTCCTACTAAGTGCATCAGCCACCACATTGGCTTTCTCAGGATGGTACCGAATCGAACAATCATAGTCCTCTAAAAACTCCATCCACAGTCGCTGCCTCATATTCAAATCTTTCTAGGAAAACAGGTACCTCAAGCTCTTGTGATCCGTGAAAACCTTGAACCTTTCCCCATACAAGTAGTGCCACCAAAGCTTCAAGGCAAACACAACCACTGCCAGCTCTAAGTCATGGGTAGGATAATGTAACTCATGCTTCTTCAATTTTCGTGACCCATAGGCTATCACTCTTCCGTTTTGCATGAGAACACATCCCAACCCAATTTTTGAAGCATCAATATAAATAAAGAATCCCCATGATCCTTGAGGCATTGCTAGAATAGGGGCATACGTTAATTTGTCCTTTAACTCATTAAAGTTACGTTCGCATGCCTCACTCCATTCAAACTTCTTTTCTTTTCTTGTTAATTGTGTAAGTGGCAAGGCAATTCTAGAGAACCCTTCACATACTTCCGGTAATACCCGGCTAATCCCAAAAAGCTATGCACCTCAGTTACTGTATTTGGTTGCTTCCAGTTTCTTATCGCCTCGACCTTTGAGGGATCCACAGCTATTCCTTCTTCAGATATAACATGGCCTAAGAAAGCCACACTGGTCAGCCAAAACTCACATTTTGAAAAGTTGGCATATAGTTGATGTTCCCGTAATGTCCCCAAAATAATCCATAGATGCACCTCGTGCTCCTCTTCACTAATTGAATAAATTAGGATGTCATCAATGAACATAATAACAAATCGATCCAGGTATGGTTTGAACACCCTATTCATCAGGTCCATAAAAGTTGTTAGGGCATTAGTTAACCCAAATGGCATTACCAAATATTCATAGTGTTCGTATCGAGACCTAAAGGCAGTTTTTGGTATATCCTCATTTTTAATCCTCAATTGATAATATCCTGACCTCAGGTCAATTTTTTAAAATACCTTTGCGCCTTGCAGTTGATCAAATAGTTCGTCAATTATGGGGAGCAGGTACTTATTTTTAATACTTACCTTATTCAACTGGCGGTAATCTATGCACATTCTTAAGCTCCCTTCCTTTTTATTTACAAACAGTTAGGTGCTCCCCATGGTGACATACTAGGTTGGATGAACCCCTTATCCAAAAGATCTTACAATTGGCCTTTTAGCTCCTTTAATTCTGCAGGGGCCATTCTGTAGGGAGGTTTAGATATATGGTTTGTTCCAGGCACTATGTCTATTGCAAACTCAATTTCCCGATGAGGGGGCAAACCGGGTAGATCCTTAGGAAACACATCAGAAAATTCATTCACCACAAGCACTTCATCGCGATCAATCTTTTTATTTTCTAGTCGTACACATGCCAGGTATCCATAGGCTCATTTCTCTAACATTTTAATAGCTTTAAGGGCCGATACCCGTTTAATTCCACTTCGCATGTTTTGTCCTTGAAATCTTTCCCATTTCCCATTTTCACCTAGTAAGTCCACTATTTTTGTTTGACAATCAATTCTGGCATCATATTTAGACAGAAAGTCCATCCCTAAAATTAAATCAAAATCTTGAAATTCTAAGGATGTGAGTTCAACCCAAAATTTGTTATCTCCCCACACAATTCATCCCTTCTCATACCTGGTGTAAGTTTCTATTTGCTTTCCCAAAGGGGTAGCAACTATCATTGGGTAATCCCGTTTCTTTAATTCCAATCCCAAGTGTCTTTCCAATGCAAGTGAGATGAATGAATGAGTGGACGCTGGGTCAACTAACATGTGCACTGGAGTGTTCAGAAAAATCATCGTACCTTGTACGATTGCCGGATCAGTGCTAGCGTCCTCTCGAGTCAGATTGTACACCCGTCCTCGACGCGGCTCCATGCCTCCTTTGGGCGTTCTAACTTGGTTGGCCTCCCTTTGCTGTGGGCAACCACGCGAAATATGGCCGGGTTTCTGGCATTTAAAACATATGAGTCCCTTCGGACAATCCTGAGCCAAGTGATCATTGCCTCCACATGAGTAGCATCCCTAGGTCCCAACCTTACAAGGCCTACCGGGATGAGATTTCCGGCGTTTGGGATAAGTGTGTTTGGGCTTGAAATTCTTTCCTCGAACACCTCGGGCTTACCTCTTCTCAGATTTTGGGTCCCCAGACTCTTGTAACTCTGCCTTCAGGGTATTTAAACAGTGAAAGTTGCTTTCGATCGTGAAGGATTGAAGAACCACTTCAGTATAGGTTCGTGCTCCTTGCGAACTTAATTCCAACTGGTTGTCCAGTTTTAGCCCTCTAAGAATTTTTTGGGCTTTAGCTTCCTCATCAAGATTATAAATAGGCATATATTTGATTAATCAGGAAAAGTGGTCCTCGTACTGTGCAACAGTTATGTTCCCTGTTTGCTTCAAGTTCATAAATTCTTGCCCTTTCTCCGCTTTCTTGCACAAAGAGAAGTACTTGGCATTTAAAAGCTCCTTAAACTGCTGCCACGAAATAGTGGACATACCTTGACCCTCAGAATCTTGAAGGGTCATCTGCATCGTTTTCCACCACTAGTCTATCATCTCGAAGCTGGAAAGTGGCACAACTAACCTTATCCCCTTCATCACAGCCGATGAAATTGAAGATCTTCTCGATCTGCTCCACCCAATACTCACTTTCACAAGGATCGGCTCTTGCCTTTCCCCAGAAAATAGGTGGGTTCAGATGCTAGAATAGGTCACTAACATCTGGGCTTCGGGAAGCGATTTATCCTGCTGGCTGTGTAAGTCACGTCCCTTACATGACGATAACCATATTTTCCAGAATCCGCTCAACTCGGCCCATCCGATCCCCATCTTCTTGATTCCTTTCTGGGGGTGGGTTCTCTTGAGGTACCTCCGACCTTTCCTCCAAGGCCTCAGTCCCTTGTCCACGATTCCAGGTCCGTCGAGTGTTCACCATCTGGAAACATGCAATCATAAGATTAGCACATCCATTCAGGTTTCGAAGATCCAACTACAACTATCAAATAGGTTAATCTACAATCGTATACCTCGAAGGTTTCTAGGTTTTTTTTTTTTTTTTAGAACTCGACAATCCTTCAAAATTTTATAAACGGTCACTTCACTTCCAAGGTCATTTAGAATCTCAGATGCTATCTTGCACCCTCTTAATGATCTTACAATCCCAGATTATTCAAATCTCACAAACCCCAGGTTCCTTACTAATTGTTGAGAGAACTTCACCAATACATTAGGTAGTTAATTATTCAAGCTAACCTAAAACCACCAAGCGATAAACACACTTACGCATTCCCATCAAACTAGTTATCGACCTTAAGGGATCCCAGGGTCGTTACACATCCATCCAACTGTCATAAGACTTCCAAGACTAGAAATCACAACAACTTCACACATCATACCATAGCCTTTATTTAGGCACGTATGTAATATCCTTGATGAGTCATGATAAAATTGTCAATTAAGAGAATAATGGTATATGAAAATTTCCATAATTTCCCTTGAATCAAAGAGAAGGCATATAATATATATGACGCCTTAAGAAGGGCAAAAAGGTAATTTGGAGTCCCGCCCCATAAAAGGTAAATTATTTTGTGGAGAAAATATTTATATGAGAGAATTGATTTTGGGAGAAATTAATTATTGTTTCTCTAGAGAGTAGAGATGGGTTCCCTTAAAAATTAAAGGCTAGGATTAAGTTTATCAAAAGCACAAGGATTGTGCTAGTTTCAAGGGTTGGGATTTATTCTTCAAAAAATTGATCAAGGGCTAGAAATTAGTCTTGAACTTGTGAGATGTCAAGACATAATATATAAGGAAGAAAAATCTCTAAGAGGAGGTTTTGCTTGGTGGAAGAAATTAGAGAACAAAGGAGAGTTCTCTTGTGAGCTTCCAAAGGAAAGAAAGGTAAGCCTTGATTTAAATCTCTTCTAGAAAGAAAGAAAGTCTTCATTTCTCCTTTCATTTCTATAGTCTTCAAGATCATTAATGCTTTAAGAATTCTTTTCTTAAGGTGGTTGAAAGCCAAAGAAAGAGTCTTGGCTAGTGAGGGCTTGAAGCTTCAAGGAAATAAAGGTAAGGGATGACCCTAAGTGGTGGGGTTTGCTTGCATTTGTAATTGTTTTGTATGAGTTGCATGTAATGGTCATATTTGCATGTTTTGTGTTCTAGTGGACCTATGGCCATATGGAGGACTAGTGATGAGGGAGGGGTTGGTTGGTGCCTTAACATATGTGGTTATGAGGGCATGGAGGACTATTCATTATATGCATTGCATTTGCATTACGTGTTTATTTCTTATGTTACATTTACATTTGAATAACACCCTTACTGAGCATTGGCTCATAAGGTCCTTTGACCTCTATGTAGGTGGGGAATCTTCTAAAGGACAGAGAGTTTTGGAAGGTTGAAGGTAATGGAGCAAGAGAAATGCATGTGAAGTTTAATGTATTTTGTTGATTTAGTGGATGTTGATGTATGTATTTTAGTTAAATATGTATTAATGCTTAATGTGGATGAATGGTGGAAAAATTTAATGTTTTGGAATGCATTTGAGGTATATAAGCATTATGGGAATTTTGGTTTAAAAAGAAAAAAAATATTTTTTTAAATTAAAAATTGGTAGCAACAAGCTAGGCACGCGCCTGGGCACGGCGGTGCGCAGCAGGCGCGCGCGCGACCCGCGTGCTGGGCGCGACTGGCTGCCGCTGCCCGCCCCCTGCTGCTGTTTGAAATTTTTGTATTATTTTATTTTTTTTTTCTGTTTATTTAATTATATATGATATTCTTGGAATTTTTTAAATAAAAGTATGTTTAAATAAATAGATAAATGAGTATTTAAGCCTCCAAATTAATTATTAAATTAATATAAATTTTGAGGCAATTGTGGAAAAATTCCTATATTTTGGAAAACAAATAAGGGAGTATTTTCTTTGAATTTTGAAAAATGGATGAGGAAGCTTGATGTTTGAATTTCAAAAATTTATTTCCTAAAGGTTGGAAATTTGAGATATTTTTGAAATAAATAAAAAGGAAAATCAATGGAGATTTGATAAGGAAAATTTTATTAAATTTTTTCAAAGAGATATTAATCCAAATATTTTCTAAAGGATTTGGAAGTGAGAAAAATGAGTTAATAGTTGAGGCAAAGAAAATTATTTTCTTATAATTAAGGCCTTATGCCATAAATTAAATGAGGCAAGTGTGTTAGCTTATTTTGTCGAATCCTGGGAAGTCATCCTTGGCTCTTCATTAAGAGCTTGAGAAGGGGTGACACTTTGCAAGGTTTCGGGTTTTATTTTCACGGGGTCGTTTTAATATTTTCCCGAATCCTTGAGTGGAGCGAAGGGAGGGCAAAGCCTAGTTCCCACCCAGGTCGTTTCTCATTGAAACGTAGCCCGTCTCTTCATCTTTACCTTAGCGTGTGAATAGTAAGTTGATTGTTCACGAGTAACACCCGTAAGTGGGAGCAGGATGTTACAACGTACAATAGTCCTCATTACCTTAACCGATTGATCTACACAACTACAACCATTCCATTACTACCTTACATACTCCTATGTAACCAAACGTCTCCTTAGGTCTCCTAGGAATTATTCCTCCTCTTCAGATCCAAAAGAGGGTGTTAGGACACGTTCTTCCGGCTCTTGCTCAGGTTCATCCTCCGAACTCGGGTCTGTTACATCCTCAAAGTTTGAGCGTGCCTCAATCTCTCGTAGGTTATTAGTAAAGGCTGTCAAAGTGTTATAGGGTCCTATGATGCGAAGATCGTTTCCTTTATCTTGCCACTCCGGGGTCAATAGAGAGATTAGATACAATATTGGAGATCCACTAGATAGGGAACCATCATATAGGGTGGACACTACTGCAGGATAGGAGTAGCTATGTCCAAAAAGTCTCCCAACGCATCCCATGGATGCATGTATCGCCCTTCTAGACGTGTCGTCCACCAGCCCATGATAGCACGTTGGCGTTGGTTCTCCCTTATGTTTGGGTCCATTCCTGTCACCAAGAAGACTTCGTGACTAGTCACATTACACACAATATCGACGTATTTTAGAAGTAGACCCTTCAGCCATATTTTATTTCCTCAAACCCTACTCTTATTTTACACCTTAATTTATATCTTACAAGCCTTTCCGTTTTACTACTTAGTTCCCTTTACACAAGATAAAATTTTTCTTCAACTACGGATCTAGTACACAGTTTACATAACCATTCCGCTATTCCTTTGTACATATTTACAATACCAAAATTTGTGTTTCCCTTTTTGACTCTCAAGACCTACTCATCCTTAGAGTCTGACATTAGACATTAGGGGGTAACAACATAAGGCATTTCTATGCCAGGTGGCAGTTCCAGGATAACTGGAGTCACTATATCCAGGAAGGTTCCCAGAGTCTCCCCTGGCATCATATATCGACCACTTAATAGTGCGGTCCACCAACCCATGATGGCCCGTTGGTTTTGGAATTCCATTATGTCAGCATCCATACCTGTCACAACACCTCAAGTCAGTCAAATTCTAACTAAGACTATAAATCGGGCTCTGATACCAACTTGTAACACCCCCGCTTCTATAACCAGGAGGCTCATAAACATATCTGGGGTGTTAAAGGAATCCTGATATACGAAAGCTAGGATCGAACCTGAAGTGGTAGGATTCCTACTAGATTAATATATAAATTGCGTACAACACTTATAATACGACCACAAAATACAAGTCCGGTACATACTTTAATTTAAGTAATCTAGCTACCAATCCTATTACAACAGGTAGCTTGCACACAGTATTGGAAACTAAAGTACAAGATCTAAACATCTACCACCTTCTTGCTTTTCCCAAAACTCGAGCTCGGGGTACCTGGAAAGTCAGACTTACCTAGGACATCGAATATCCCAGGAGTATGAATACTCAAGTTAGATAGCTATATCTAAGTGAGGTGGTTCGTGAAGTGAAGAAATAAATGCATGAACATGCCAAAAATGAGATGTTATATGCAGTTTCTCCCCCTCTGTGCAAGCCCATGCTAGGGTGTTGCAATCACCGTCGTGCCGACATGTCCAACACACCAAATTCATTTCACGATCCTCGACCGTACATGTCAGCCCCTCGAACTTTCCACAGCCACGAATGTAACGAAGTAAAATGAACATAAGAAAAGTATGCATGAAACATAAGGAAAAGTGCGATGCAACCACAAGCCTCACACAAATGTAAGCAAATATGATCAATATGTACAAATAGATGCATAAACCACTCACCGAATGTAACACCCCACTTCTCTAGAGCGATACGTAAAGTAAGATTCTGGGGATATTTTTTCCAATCAACGGAAACTCAACACAAAATCGTTCCCCGAAGATCCCGTTACACCTTCTCAGTATATCAACTATGAATCATCAATAAACTAAGACAGGTTCATCAACTCAAATGCAGAAGCTAGATTGAAACTTTAACAGATCATAACTAAAACAACTTTATTCATATTATAAAGTCAAAGCAACGTTTACATGACATCATCAAAAGTAATAACATAATTGAAAATGACATAAAATAAACTATCCACTAATCGTTATCACTCTTCGGCAACTCCTTTTCCCTTCGCACCGCTGCCTTCACCTAGAACGTTTGAATGTTCCAGGGACAAAGTCTAAATTAGATGATGAATCATCTAAGTGAGAGTTCAAAACACATTTTTCATGAATGAATGAAAGACATGAAATAAACCAATACACCCGGTAAGCCCTAGCCCAAGAGAATCCTAAGCGCTTAACCCTACCACGGGAAAAGAGCAATCTCTCTAAAAACTATGCCACCATACCGACTCGACGACATGACGTGATTCTAGCTTAAGAGGGCAAGCCAACGCATCTCTCTAGATTACGTTTCCACTCTAAGCATCCGGGAACCACCATACAATCCCAACTCCAAAATTTCACATGGACCACCTAGTCATCTTAGTGCAACTTCCCTAGACAAATGGCCTGGCATGGAAACCAAGGCGCCTATCCTAGCATACTCACCAGCACAAGATACCCCTATTATTCCGTCACGCCCTTAGAGAATTATGGCTACACTATCCAGACAACATACTAGGCTGACATCCCACATGAACAACACAGTATGGACCACCTAGTCATCCTAGTGCAACTTTCCTGGTCAAACGACTCGGCATGGAAACCAAGGAGGCTATCTTGACATGCACGCCAGCATCAGATACCTCTATTATTCCGTCACGCCCTTGGAGAATTATGGCTACACTATCCAGACAACATCTTAGGCTGACATTCCATACAAACACACAAAACGGAAGACAATGTCACATTTCACAATTCAATGCATCATATAAACAACATTTTATAAAATGAAATGCACAAGTTCAAAACGTTTAGGGACGAACCTCTCTCATAAAACCAACCGTCATCGGTTACTGTTTCAATGTACAAAGCCATTTTTCCTGAAATCACAACACGTTTAGATAGAACAAGTACCAAGTTTTTGTAGTGATCAACTCACAGTAAACAAGTTTTGGGGGCGAACACTCACAAGTCAAAACCAACTTTTGGGATAGAACCACTTACCTCGACGTATTCGAATCGCCTCGATCCTCGTGCATAATCTCGTTTTGCGTGTTAAAACAAATACTCGTACTTGTACTCAACCTCGAGCCACGACACTCCTAAAACACCATATTTAATTAAAAAAGTATCAAAATCCATTTTCCTCAAATTTTCCATATTTTTCCCTAATTTTCTCCCAATTTTCACCTCGATAATTCCAAAATAATTATTTCCTCGACTATTTTTCCCAATTTTTCAACATAATAAATCCTAAAATAATTAAAGGAAAATTCTGGAAGAATAAATTACCAAAATACCCCTTGTCACGCACCTTCACGCCCTTAACGCATGGGTGTGAGTGGAAGCTGGCGCGTGCAGCCACGCGCCATCGTCTTCCTCGTTGATCCGGCCGCTGATGGGTGCTCCGATGACCAAAATGAAGACACCATCTTAAAGCCCTTGTTTAATTGATCCTATTGGCATGGTTTTAGGCCGAAAGGCCATCAAAAAGTGCCTCAAAAGACGAGTTACAGGTCAGCCCTAAGCCTCCACCACCCGCTTCTAGCCAAACTCCAAAACTACTTCAAACTCACACCAAACGATCCCAAATGATCCTTAATGCCTCGAGACCAAAAGCTCTCTATCCCTTGCCTTCGATTCTCACCAAAACGCGATCAATTTGATGCCAAAATCATCGAAGCCCTCGGCCCTTTTTATACCCAAAAACTGACCTTTTCTCGGCCAATCACTGGCCATGGCTTGGTCCCCAAGCCTCTTACCGCCGTATGCAATGTCCCCTAAGCCACCCTCGGCCGTCCAATCATTGGAATCGGCCTCCACGTGTAGTGGCAGTGCGGCGACCGATTTTGGCTTTGTGTTCACATTGCAATTTTTGGTTAAATTGCATTTTCACCCCCTGATTTCATCAAATCTCATTTTGGCCCCTTCCTTGATACCCCTGATCTTTCCAACACCATCACTAAGGCCCACAAGTTTAGTACTTCTCATTTTACCTTCGAAACTCCCAAAAAATTACCGTTTTGACCTCCTTCAGGCAAAATTAAAAATTTACACTTAAGCCCGTCTGGTCGTTTTGACATTAAATCCATTCGTTTCAACCCGAAATCACTTAAGGGTTGTTCTATACATAAAATATTGGTCCTCAACATGCTTTGTTGACCTTCCGAATGTCTCCTACCTTGATTCAATTTTCTCAGCCCGGTCGACAGTTGTACCGAAAACTGTTCCCGATCCAATTTCTTTCATCACCAAAAATCATAACTCGAATCACTCGTCAATACTATACCATTTTCCTTGGCTATCTAGGGTTCGGGGTACTCCCTTCGTCTAATTCGATCGTCTAAAGCTGCATTAATGTACCCTATAGTCTCATTTTTCTAAAAATTCCATTTATAACTTTAAGAAATTCCGAGGTATTACACCGAGGCTTCACACTTCTAGGTTGCACAAATTTAAAGCCAAACGTCGCTCCAAGTGAACTGTTTCTGTAAAAATCGAGACTAGTTGGTACCCAAACTTAAAATATTTTTGGATAGGTAAGTAGCTACTAAAAATAAGAGGTTGCATAAAAAATTTCAAGCCCAAAAGGCCTCTCACGCACCCACATGCGCGGCCACAAGGGCTGCCACAAGCCTGGACGCGCAGCCCTGCTGGGCGTGTGTGGCATACGCGCAGCACGGACTTCCGACCCCAAAAATTAAAACCGGCATAACTCTCTCATTTTAACTCTGATTCAAGTGTCGTTTGAACCTACGGACTCCTCTTTCAACCCTCTATGTGATTACAAAAAAAATGAGCTTACCTCGCAGTTTTGGTAACTATTTGCACAAATTTCAAGACGAGCTCGTATCTTCCGGCGGCTTGCTTTCGGCTTCCACTTGGGCAGATCTTCCTTCCTTTTTTTTCTGCAGAATTTCTCCCTTCTTATAAGCAACTTACCCCCTTAATTTAGTGGCCAAAAACCCAACCCAAAGCATGCTTATATAGAGCCCTTAAATCCATAAGATTGGGACACTTAGCTTTCTTAAGATGGTGACACTTGGCACTTGAGATTTACACCATAATCATTGCTTTCTTCCCCTTGTGACAAGTGGCCCTTGAGATATGGGCCTAATTATGACATTTTAAACCCTTTGACGAATGGATTTTTGCCATGTGTCATGGAGATTTGAGCCATAATGATTACTTTCATCCTACGGCGCCACGTGTCCTCGAGATATGAACTATCATTATTACTTTCTTCCTACTACGCCATGTGTCCCAAGCTTGATTTAATTTGGGTTTGAAATCCATAACCACTTTTAATAAATTTTGGAATCCAAAGTTATCTTCAATAAAACTTTGAAGTCCATTGCACTTAGGTCCCCTAAAGATCCTTGAACCCCACATATTCTTGAGTCTTTGAGAACCCAACGAAAAATTGGGAAAATGCTTCATTTAATTAATGGAAATAGCTTAGAAATTTTTGGGTATTACATATCCCATCTTCATCCATGCCTGATCGGATCGGGGCTAACCTCTCTTTTGAAGACGTAGAAAACCCAGCTCCCCATGATGTGGCTCCTCCGAGCTGATACTCTTTAAGCTGCTAGGGCTTCCAGTCTTCTTTTATTCATTTTTCTTCTTTGTACTAGTCTCAGAACAACTTGTTTTAATGAACTTCCATTATTCTGATCTTTTCCGTGAACTAAAAATTCATCATGACAAGTATACATAATATTATCTCATGCCTAAGTTTAGCTTTGATTAACTCAGAGACATTGTAGCTTGTAACTAATAAAATTTAAAACTGAACAATCTTGTATAATGTGTCAGTAACAACTAATAAGGTTGAGCTTTGTGTCTAGTAGGCTGTGAGCAAGAACATTTGAGCAAAGAAGGGCAAACCTCAGCTAACCTGCCACAACTCGATATTAGATTGAATTGCATTCCCTGCCAAGTTATATGTCTAGATAGATCATAAATCGATCCCAGCTAATCATACCATGGCTTTTAGGTGTTTATTCGTTTCCAAGTTATATGTCCAGATAGATCGTGGTTCGATCTCAGTTAACATGCCATGGCTTTTGGAGTTTAGTGAGGTTAAGATGAACACCCAGGCGAGTCACAAACCATGACTTTTTAGTCAAGATGAGAGGACCCCAACTAGTGAACCGTGACTTATGAATTTTTTAGCTAAAATGGTTGCTCAATAGGCTCTAAACTGTGACATCGAGGTCAAGATGAATGGCCCTAGTTTGCAAACCTTGGCCTGAGGTGGGGACCGAGATGAGTGCTAGGTAAGCCACAAACCATGATTGCAAAGGTCAAGCTGGATGGGCTCCAGCTAGTAGGACTCTTGACCTCAAACTCGTTTCACTACATAGTTCTCATTTTAATAAAAGTCAAATGTAATGAGAATTCAATTAATAAGAGGGAATTTTCAAAGTAAAAGGGACCTTTTAGTAGCTATTGTGTGGTAAACGAAATGTTTATTAGCTACCATGAGGAAGTCATACAGATTAAAAAGGGTGAACTACCATTTACTAAAAGTACGCTCAGAGATGTTTCGCATTCCAAGTGCGTGGGACTTCTACTTGATTAGTGATTAATTTTGTAAAAATTTTATTATAATTTCACCCTTATTTTGATCTTAAAATGCTCTAAATTGAATATTATTATGCATTTTGTGATTGCGTGAAAGTTTAAAAATATTAATATAAATATATATATATAATATATAAAATAAAAATATATATAATATTATAATATTATAATATTATAATATTATGAATTCCAAGCCCAACACAAAGAATGCTCAAGCCCAACACAAGGAAGGCCCAAGCCCAAAATAAGGAAGGCCCAACCCCAAACCTCATGGCCTAACTTATGGAAGCTTCTTGGATATTTAGTTTATTTTTGTTTTTTTAAATTAGATATTTTGTTTATCTTTGTATTATTAAATTAAATATTTGTTTATCTTTTTTATTATTAAATTAGATAAATTGTGTGGTCTCCATTGCATCTTGTGAGTTATAAATAGAGCACTTAGGTTGTATTTGTAACCATTAAATTTTCCTATAATGAAAGCATAGTTTTGTTCTTAGAATTTCTCTCTCAATTCTTCAAACTTTAGTTTCATATAGTTGTGTTATGTTATTCTTTTTGTTCTCTTAATTATCCACTGCCTATATGGTCGGTTAAAGATTATTCTTCAATTACTGTCTCTTAATTATACACCGTTGATGTACTCGAGAAAGTCAAACCAATACCTAATCAAAGGTGGGCCCCAATATGTGTTACGCCCCATTCCTACTTACGGGTGCTACTCGTGAACAATTACCCAAATCGTCCACCTGCCTAGCCTTTGGTGAAGGGCAGACCATGTTTCAAGACGAAACGTCCTAGGTGGGCACTAAGCTCGTCCTTCCCTTCTCTCATCCCCAGGATTCACAAGCGGAATTGGGCTTTAACCACACTGCATTAGTTGTAAAGAAAACACTTTAAGATGCTCAATCGCCATTTTCTTACTTGATTTAATTTTTTCTTCTTTCCAAGAAGTTCACCGGGCTCCTTGAAATTCACAAGCTCAATCAATACATTGATTGTACCAATTTTGGAGGAAAAACTCATCATTTTGAATTTTCCAAAATTTCGGCATTATTCTCCAAAATGCCTGAAAAATTCATTTATTTTGAAATTTCCTCCGGGGCTCAAAATCAATTAAGAATTTCCCCCAAAATTCCCAATTTTTTGAGATTTTAAAAAAATTTCGGCCAGCGGGGCCCAGCTGCGCGCTGGCAGCGCGGTCGTGCGTGGCTACTGCCTGCGTCCTGCTGCTTGCCTGCTGCCACTTTTTTCTTCTTTTTTTTTTATTCACTCCTTTGGGCTTTTGAACCCATATTTTCCAGAATTCACACCCAAATAAATGCATTAAAAATCTCCACATTTCACCTCACAAAGCCTCATTTCACCACAAAAATTCATGTTATTTTACTTCTTTGGTGCTTCCCATAACACACACCAAAAATGAGATTTTCACCACAACTTAGGCTTCAACATGCCATAAGCCAATATCTCATTTTAAAGTAAAATCAAACACTCCCAAAATATAAAATACACACATGATCTTAGGCTTTAACAAGCCATTACCAACCAAATACATTACATTACATAAATCAAATGTAACAAAATAGGCTACCCTAAGCCATACAATACACTTGAATCTTCATTTCCATGCCTCCACATGCCATTCCATCTTGTCTTGATTTTTCCCATGCTTCAACAACCTATATGTGAGGGTAAAACCTCATGAGCTATTAAGCTCAATAAGGGTGCAATGCAAAATAAATATGAACATAACAAGATTATATGATGCCAAATGCATGCAAGTGTGGCTAGGTCTCTTTACCCTCACAACCCACCAAGATTAGAGGCATCAACCCACCATTTCAACCATGTTCCCAAACTAACCTATGGCCATAAGTCTCATGAACATAAAAGAACATGACAAATGCAACATATACATTTATGAACCATACTTACTACACATTGCAAGGCCACCCTCCCATGGGGCCATCCCTTACCTCATTCTTTTCTTTGAAGCTTCAAATCCTCTTCTCAAGAGAGCTCCCACCATCATCTTCTCCCATCTAAGATGACATTCCAACATGTCACTTACTTTGCATACAAGAACACCAAATGGAAAAAATTAACTTGCCTTGATTCCTTCATCTCCCATCCAAGAGAAGAAAATATAACTTGCCTTGATTCCTTCATCTTCTTTCTTTCTTCTTCTTTTTCCTTTCTTCTTCAAGGCTCTTCAAATAGAAAAAATTTGGGACAAAGGCTCTCTTTCTCCTTATATACTTCTTTCTAGCATTTCAAGAATAAATCATCACCATTGGATCTTTCCCCACTTTATGAGAGCGAATATCCTCCTTCCAAAGAAGCACAATCCAAGTGCTTGGCTAGGTTTAAATCTCCACCATTGATATTTGGAAGAAATAATCTCCACCTTTAAGAGAAAACACACTCTTAATGAGTTGGCAATCCATGCCATCCTCCAAGATCCACTTCTAGCCATTGGATACATTCTTCTTCCAAGACTCAAGCACTACCATTAGATCACTTGGAAATTTCCTTTTATTTTCAATTAATTTATTTTGACTATTTTCCAACCATCACACTTGAGAGACATAATTAATTTCTTTCCCATTTAATAAATCCCACAATTTTCAAGCATTAATGGGTGACTAATTTTCCATTTTCTTTTGGATTTTTCTTAATCCATATAATCATGTCTCTCTTTAATGCAAGAATGACCAATATCATTTCTTTTTGCATTTATTTAATTCTCTCTATTTAACTTGGACCACATTAAGCCATGTGTCACTCCAAGACACCAATCTTGGCTTCCAAGTTCTAATCTCATCCATCCATGTGGCATCACCACATTTATTCTCCAATATAGGAAAAATTAATTACTTTACCACATAATTAAATATCCACCATTTTTCCCATTTTCCATAATTAAATTCCTTTATGGAATTTCATTATAAATTACCAAAATACCCTTTTATGAATTATTAATCCCATATCTCCACATAAATACAAAATTGGGATTTA
Organism: Diospyros lotus; assembly: GCF_014633365.1. Taxonomy (NCBI): domain Eukaryota; kingdom Viridiplantae; phylum Streptophyta; class Magnoliopsida; order Ericales; family Ebenaceae; genus Diospyros; species Diospyros lotus. Next base: position 21,583,564 of record NC_068342.1, read on the forward strand.
ATTCACTTACTCACCTAATTCCACATAGGAATTATTTTCAATTCACCAAAATACCCTTTTTATTTGACTTCACTATCAAAATTACCAAAATGCCCCTCTCATAGGGCACTAATATTCTCAAGGATCTAACACCTCCTCAAGGGCATTTTTTTGGAAGTTTTCTTACTTCCTTTCTCATTCTCATAACATCGGTAACACTGGGTGTTACAATATGGCTGAAGAAAGAGAGGGCAAAGCATCATTAGGAAGAAAAAGAAGACCCACTCGGCATAACCGAGTGGGGGCCACTTGGTTATGTCGAGTGGGTACCCCCCACCCATCTATTGATTAGTGATCAATTTTGTAAAAATTTTGTTATAATTTCACCCTTATTTTGATCTTAAAATGATTTAAATTGAATACTATTACGCATTTTGTGATTGCATGCAAGTTTAAAAATATTAATATAAATATATATATATAATATAAAATAAAAAATAAATATAATATATATAATATATGGATTGTAAGCCCAACAAAAGGAAGGCCCAAGCCCAAAACAAGGAAAAGCCCAAGTCCCACAAGTTGCTGACATCATCGCTTACATCAAGTCATGAAGTTTCAAGAACTACACTTTGGTCTGGACTTTTTAAGTAATTAAATATTTTATTTAAATTAGGTATTTTGTTTTTCTTTAAATATTTTGTATTATTAAATTATATAATCGAGTGGTCTCCATTGCATCTTTTAGCTTATAAATAGTGTAACGACCCATTAGAGGGTTTAGATTTTTATTTAGAAATTATTGAATTTCTTAAATAGTTTTGTTTGGAGAATTTTTGCCAATTAATTGTTAATGTGGAAATTTAGAGATTTAATTGAGAAAATAACATTTAATTATATTTAATTATTGAGAAGATTAAATGCAAGGACGTGTTGGTCATTTAAGGATTTGATATTAGCATTTAATTATTAAATAAAGTTATTTCGTTTAAGGGATTAATTAACCCAGCTGTGAGGAGGATTCGGATTGAAAGACTCCTAGTTATAATAGGAGAATGAGTTATGGCGTTAGGGCTTCTTAGATCAGTGTATATATAGTTTCATAAGCCATATGTTCTTCACACCGCAAGAACAGAGAGCCAAGAAGCAATCAGTGAGTTCAAGTTTTGCATAGGGGGCTCTCGTGAGATCATTAAGTCGATCAAGAAGGTCATAAGGCAAGTATCCTTTCCCTATAATCTTTTCTTACAGGCCTTGATTTAGTTGATATTGGATTTCCAAAATTGAATCAGTTCCAGTGCATGTATATATATATATATGTGCGTTACAGTGAGTTATATCAGTTCAGTGCATGTTTATATATGTATTTACATGCGTACAGTGAGTACCAGCCAGTTCATGCATGTTCCTTGCAATGTTTACATTAGTTATGATCAGTAAATCATCCCTCAAGTTGTTAATATATCAATTGGGATTGTTCTCCCAATATTTCTTTTGGAATGGTGTAGTGAAGCTAAGTTTTGATTCAAGTTATGATCTCTGTTATCGTAAGCTTTATATCTGATAAGATTCCAGTCATTCGAATAAGTCTTGTGTCATTCGAATGAGTTTCAAAGCATTCAAATAAGTTTTGGTGTTATCATAATGTTTTTCCCTTATAATGTATCAGTCATTCGAATGAGTGCTTTGTCATTCGAATGAGTCTTGAGATATCGTATCATTCGTATGAATTTTTGAGATTTTTAGACTGTCATTCGAATGAGCCTTGTTGTCATTCGAATGAGCCCTTGAAGATGTGAGTAAGTTGTTGCTTTGTATAGCTTAGCATTCGAATGAGCCTTCTTGTCATTCGAATGATCTTCAAATTGATTCGAATAAGGTTACTGTTGCATTCGAATGAGTCGAGTTTTGCCAGTTCAAATGTTGGAAATTTTCAAAATTCATTCGAATGAATTTGAGAGTCATTCGAATGAGTCCCAGATCAGATCCGAATAGCCTTTGAATATCATCTATCATTCGAATGAGCCTTCTGTCATTCGAATGAGTTTTCTGCCATTCGAATGAGCTTGCTGAAATCCTTTTTTTCATTCGAATGGGCTGTCTTTTCATTCAAATTGCTTCCTTAGACTTTCTCAATCATCCAAATAGTATCAAATGGCATCCAAATAGCTTCCAATAAATTCTTGATTCAAGTCTTAAATTTAATATGAATATTCAATTATTCAAATATTGAATTTTTATGCCAAGATATGATAAAATCCAATATGCCGAGCCTATACTTAGAAATTTCAGAATATTTAAATCTTAATATTTCTAGTAAAAATCATATACCATGTTTAGCAGTTCATTATGACATGGTCAGCATTATTTTGTGAGATTATGTGCATACACATTGTATGAGCATTGAGCATGACTTATGTGGAGCACTACATATCGTGTGCCAGCATTTATATGAGCATTGCATTATGCGCGCCAGGTGGCTTGTCCGCGGGGATCCCCCTAGTATCAGTACAATTATATCTCAGTTATGAGTTGCTCGCCTGATGTCGACCAGGGAGCTAGGGGTATGTTGCCCAAAGTATGTGCTTACACTTTTTATGTTTGCAGGACTCAGATCAGTCAGGTATGTGTTACAGTTATGTGGGCCTATGGGCCAAAGTTACATACCTGCATTTAGTTTACAGCTTATGCGCATTACATCTTATAAATGCCATCCAGTGATTATTATATCTCTCAGTACAAGTTCAGTAAGTATTTTTATCAGTATCGATATTCTTCGATTCAGCTTCAGTTATTCTTTCCAGTTTATTACTTACTGAGCTTTGTAGCTCACCTTGTACTCTTCACCATTCCAGGTCCTAGTGGGGGAGTACCAGATGTGGGGCCTAGCAACAGTGTCCAGTAGTGTGTGTACGTGGAGCCGCTCAAGACCAAAGATGTCTGGGAGTTGATAGTTTGTTAGTTAGTGCTTGATCAGTTTAGATTCATTTTATTTTCCAGTTTAGGGAATTTCCCTTAGATGCAATTATGATTTCAATTTTTGTTTCAGAGTCTTATTACAGTTAATTAATATATACAGTATTGGTATCAGAATTCAGTTATCAGTCAGTTTATTTTATTATCCCCAGTAGCACCTCTTCTCGGGCAGTTCTAGGAGAGGGGGTGTTATAAATAGAGCACTTGGGGTGAATTTGTAACCATTCAATTTTCCTATAATGAAATATAGTTTTGTTCTTATAATTTTTCTCTCGAATCTTCAACTTTTGTTTCCATATAGTTGTGTTATGTTATTCTTATTTTCTTTTAATTATAAACCACCTATATGGTCGATTAAAAATTGTCTTTCAATTATTGTCTTTTAATTATACACCACTTATATGGTCGGTTAAAAAATTGTCTTTCAATAATGTCTTTTAATTCCTGTTATTTAAATTCTTGCAAATTTATTTTCAAATGAAGATTAGTAGCTAAATTTAATCTTGGGTTAAGGCAAGGACAGTGTCTAACGTCAATGATTCCCAATGAAAGCTGGGCTTCAAATGTGTAATATTAATCTGATTTAATTTGAGCAGTGTGCGTATAGTGTATCTTTGAGTTTGGATTGGAGCATAAGCCTAACTTAAAATTTTCATGCCACGTATGGATATTGCTAGACCTGGAAATGTTTTCATACCCAAGCCCAAATGATTAATCTGTATCTATAAATTCTGTCTGTGGAATATAATTCAATTTATGGTAATTGCTTAACTTAGAATTTCCATGCCATGTATGGATATTGCTTAAACAAGAATTATTATTATCTTGAACTAAAATCACTGACATATCTACAAAACTTAAATCAGATAAATATTATCGATCTTTTCTATTAAATCGGGAATTAATTGGTTTTGGCACTGAAATTGTCTTGACCTAAACTATTTAAATTCAGTGTTAGTTTAGTTTTAATTTTTGCCTTTAGATCATTTTAATCACCTCCTCAAATCAAAACATTCCGTGACTTTTGTTTTCATCCAAAAATAATCTCCATGTGAATCGACTCGAATTCACCGAAATATAAATTTAAAATTTTATTACACGCACACTCGCACACTGGCGAGTATAATCGCCCTACACCTGCTTTAATAAGAGGATTGACGTCTGATAAATTTGGTTGTAGTTTTGATAAATAAATGTGCAAGGTAGCCTAGTAGTCAGCTAGGCTGGGTGGGGTGCCCCAGCTCAGCATAACCCAGTTCGTCCATTTTCATGGCCCACTCGATTGTAGCCGAGTGGGCCCCCTCTGATCATTCGGCGCCCATCCAAATGGGCTTTGGAATCCTTGAAATGGGCTGTGAGATCTCCGGAGCTGGCCGCAAGATCCTCGTTGAGATTATCACGAGGTCTCCCTCACCCTCCACTATAAATACAAGGTCCTGTCTCCATCACAAGGTACGCACTCTTGAGCTATTCAAGTATAATTTTGCACTTATTCTCGAGATCTTACTTAAGCATCGGAGGGTTTACACGGGGACCCCCACCCGCGTCCTAACGGTGCTCTCATTTTGTAGGCCACTCGGTTGCCCCAGGCCACTCGGTTATCCAATGCCACTCGGTTATCTTGGGCCACCTGATCATCAGCCCACCAGATCACTAAATCTACTAGATCCACCAAGTCATCAGCCCTACCAGACCATCAGCTCTGTTGGATCACCAGATCTACTTGATTGCTGATCGAGGCTGTCGAATCGACCAGATTAGTGTATGTATTAGGACTGGTTTGCAGCTAGGATGCTCCCCAGGTCGTCTCCCAACGAACTGTCAACGAACTATCAAAACAAGATTAAACGAGGGGGGGTTGTGATGAAAACCGAACTTAAAAACGCTCAAGAATGAAACAAGGATGAATTCTTGACCAACTAAAATGTAACCCGCTACAAACCCTGCCTCCTTATCGCGGTAATCCCCGTCTCACTTATGAAAATAATCTGTTTGGTTTAATTTTTGAAAAACTCTTCTACAACCGTAAAAGATTAAATCAAAACGAGCAATCGCTCATACAATTTATAATATACCGTTTCTTTCTAATCAAAGCTTCAACCGAGCACGTCTATTAAACCCATCCAAAGATCATGCATGCATTCACACAACCGCGTAAAAGAAACATACATAAACTTAGAGAAGGAAAAGAAACGAAATCATCAATAAAAACATGAAAATCGAGTTCCAAACCAGATTCGACTATATGACCGAGACTCAAACCAGGCAAGGTACGGGAATGTAGCATATTACAATTGAATTAGCCTTCCATAGCTTCTAGGTTGAAACCATGAGAATCCTCCAAAATCGGCCACACTAATGCCTCTTAGCTAGCTCTTGTTTATAGGGTTTTGGAAAAGAGAAACCTAGGCTAAATGGGCTTAGGGTTTTTTTTATTACATATGGCCCATAATTTAATTAATTAAAAAAGGCCCAATGGATTCTAAATTTGCCCATAACCCATAATGAAGTATGGTTGCCTCTTTCAGACTCGATGTCCGTCCACCTTGCGAAGCCCACTTGCGCCTCTATCGAAATAGCTCAAATCTGCAGCCCAAATCTGCCAAATAAGAATAAAAAATAGTGTGAAGCCCAATAAAATAAAATAAACACAAAACAAATGAAATAACCTAAATAGAGTGCAATGAAGATGGAATAAGAGGGATAAATAATATAAAATATGCGCGCCATCAATTGCAAGATCTAGTTGCTCATCAAGACTCTCATCATTGAAGGCATGATTCCCAAGACTTTTACATTTTCCCACAATTAAAAATAGATTGTTGTATTTTGGTAACAACAATTGGCGCTGTCTGTGGGAAATGTAAGACAAAAAGTCAACTTAAGAATGAAAAACACCCATGGACACTGACAAACTCTTTCTCAAGGCGTAGAAACACGCCTACCACCTTGGAACTCTCAACAACAGGGAGTGCCTCCCATTATTCCAGATTCTCACCCACAAGGGGCACCTCTACCCCCTCATAATGCTCAACCCCAAGAAGGTGATCATTCCAGTTCCCCGAACCAACAGGTGGGGAACCAATTAGTCCCACCTCTACTTAACATCGACTCAGGGCCATCTCCCGTTGATCAAGAGGGGACTTTACGACAGCCATCGCTCACAGTCCCTTGGGAAGAGTACGAAGCATTGAGACAACAACATGTGTAGGGTATGCAGGCACTTCGAGACATGGCTAGCATACTCCAAGGAATGATGCCTGGATGGACGTTGCCCGATACGCTGAAAAGTTTATGCCATCACCTGAGCCTCAACCCAAGGTGGGAGGTGATTCTTACTAGGAGGCCACTCCCGATTCTCATTCCCGATCTACTCCTCTACGGGAGAATAGGCCCAAATCACCACCACAAAGGAAGAACCCTCGTACCATGCCCCGAAAGAATTGAAAACCCAAGAATGGAAAATAGGGCTAGAAGCCCCCAAAGGCGGAGGTATCATGAAATAGTGGCCAGCACACCAACAAGACATGATAACCAAACAGCAGTTAGCATGCGTGATGACATGAAAAGAGTAGTGGAAGAAGTGCTTGAGTGGAAAAAGTTAATCCCTGCAACGGAGGAGCACTAGTGCAGAAAATTCCCCTTTACTGCAGATATATTAGAAAGGCCTTTGCCCCGAAAATTCAAAATACCGCAAATCACTCCCTACTCAAGAAAAGATGATACGTACGATCATGTTCAAAATTATGAGTCACTAATGATATTGCATGGATGGGACGACGACATAATGTGTCGGGCCTTTTCCTTAACACTATAGAGCACGCTCGAACATGGTTTAACAACCTGCCAGAAACCTTCATTTCATCATTTGGGTAGCTTAGAACAAAATTTATCAAGGCTTTTGTGATTAACAGTCAAAGAAAAAAGGACGCCACATACTTGCTCAGCATACGACAGGGGAACAAAGAATCCTTACGTCAATTTGTGGACAGATTTTGCAATGCCACTCTTAAAGTTCCTAATCTGCTGGCCCAAGTAGCAGTGTCGACTATGCTTCAAGGGACACATCTGGCCTCTCTCCAAGAGTCACTTTCCTTAGACCCTCCAACGTCCTTGGCTGATTTGTTTGTTAGGGCAAACAGGTATATCCTCCATACCGAGATCATGAGGAATGTGGGAAGATCATTAAGGGGAAGAAGAGTCTATTTGACAACAAGAAAGGGTTAGGAGAGCAGATGCACTTAATGTTAGAAACTGGCCAACCGTGTCGCTTTGATTCTGCCTTCTTTGATCCGTAGAGTTGCAAGCGCAAACTCCTCCAAGTCGGTCCACACGATCAACCCTTTCCATGACTCCTCGAGTAGTGCTAGCAAACCCTAGGTGCCTCCAAGAGAGATCCGAATTTTTTCTCCTTTTTCAGCTTCTTAAGTGGCCTATTTATAGAGTAAAAACCCTAATTATGCCTTTGAAAAACCCTAAACGATTTAGGTCTGGCCCATAATCATATTGGGCTGTATCTCTCTTTTAAATTATGGAACGGGCTTGACCTAAGTGTGTAACCCCTTAGGTCCACCATTGGGCTAGATGTAGGCCAACTATATTGGGCTATATAAAGGCCCAACTCATTAGATTAATTAAACTCTTTAATTAAACTTATGGGCTTCTTAATTAAACTCTTTAATTAATAGTTTTAGAATTAATCAAATTAATTCTAAAACACTACATATCATGGTTAACATCTAGCAACATGCCATGAATACATAGCCAACGATGAAAAACACGGACCTTTTCAATTGCAAATACCGTGCAGTAAAATCCTTTCATCAATCTATGTCCCGATTGAATTTAGGGTATGGTTTTATGACGAAACCCTAATCATTCAATAACTATGTATCCATTCCAGATTTATGACTTGATAGATGAAATCAAAACACCTTTTGATCTCTACCTCACCTTGGCCAAGGATTTCCTCAGTCATGAAATCATTGGAATACACAGGACATCTTCTCATCTTATCGATAAGTGATGAATTCTATTTCGACATCCACAAGCCTTCATATGTGATAAGGTTACACCCAGTGATAATTTGTTAATGACTCCATTGGAATCCAAAAAGAACCAAAATGTAACCAGTCAAATATAACACTACCATGATGTCTCAAGTCTGCACTATTGCAACACATCAATTCCAATTCAACAATAAACAATTACCATTAGGAATTCTGTAGCGGGTTAGTTTAGTGTATTTATTCTTATAATAAGTACCCACATATATGCACTAGTGTCCACACACCAATGTCTATGAAACAAGACATTCTCCTAATTGAGCATGCATCATATATGCTAGTCTATCCGAGTTATTAGTGTCCAATCCTAATAACTCTATGAATAGGAACATTTAAGATCAAGGCTTATAAGGAATATGTTACATGATCGCCATCTCTATGCACGACCATATTCCATAAGCCTATTTGATCTATGGACTTTGTCAAGAATGGAAATAATAAAGACAACCATCAATGACAAATAAAACATAATGCCTTACAATAATAATTGATTGTAGTTAAAGAGTCACAATGAAAAAATATGATCAATTACATGTAAATATAATTGGCTTGTGGGGCATAACTCTTAACACCTAAACCTCAGTTTAATCATTATACCCGGCTTCTACAACGACGGTTAGCTATATTAGCCGCAATAGAGGGGGGAGGGACTCCTTAAACTACCCTGCAGAGTTGATAGACCCATGGGAAAAAACCAAGAGGAGTATTGCAGATACCATCAAACCCGGGGACATTCCACGGATCATTGTAGAGAATTGAAGAATCATATCAAAATGCTCATTCGAGAGAGACACTTACAAAGATATGTAGAAATGAGGGAGAAGAAGGGCGAGAGCCTTAGCAAAGGGAAGACAGGCATGATAGGCATGAAAGACAAAACCCAAGACAGCAAGAGAGAGGAAGAGATCGGAGGCAAGATCCTCATTTAGACAATGAGCCAACTCAACAAGCCATTCACGTTATTTCAGGAGGGGAAACCCTAGGTAGGGACACGTCGGCCTCCCGAAAGGCATACGCCCGTCAGGCCTACCAGGTTAATTCAGTGATGGAAGTTAAAGATGATGAAGAGCCGATTACATTCACTCCTACCGACCGAGGTGATATAATACTCCCGCATGATGATCCAATGGTTATTTCAGCAGTCGTGGCCAAACACCCTATCAGCAGAATTCTGGTAGACAGTGGCAGTTTTGTCAGTTTGATTTATTGGAATTGTTTTGAGCAGATCCATTTATCTCATGATCGATTAAAAAAAGTGTCATCGCCCCTATACAGCTTCGCTGGGGAAGCAGTCCCAGTTGCAGGATTTATTCAGTTACCCATCACGTTGGGTGCAGATCCCCAAATTGTGACTCGACAAGCGAATTTTATGGTGGTTAAAACCTCCTTGGTGGCATATAACATGATTTTGGGCCGCCCATTACTCAATGATCTAAGGGTCATGGTGTCTTCATGCTACTTATTGATGAAATTCCTTATGCCCGCCGGAGTTGGACAAGTTCGGGGAGACAAAAAGAAGGCACGAACTTGTTATGTGTCATCTACAAAAGGAAAAAGAATTGAGTAAACCTTATCTATTGCAGAGAAGGCTATACATAAATCCTTGGAAGAAGGAGTCCCTCGCAAGCCTCAACCCGTTGAAGAATTAGAGGCAGTGCATCTGAGTGAAGTGGATTATGATAAATTAGCATATGTAGACTCACAACTTCCGGAACATATAAAAGAAGAGATTGTGAAATGCCTGCGAGAAAATTCAGACGTATTTGCTTGGAAACCAAAAGACATGCCAGTGATCAATCCAGAAGTAATATGTCACCGTTTGAATGTGGATCCCTAATTCAAGCCAATCAGACAGAAGAAGCGAAACATTGCCCCTGATAGACTACAAGCATTGGAAGAGGAAATTGATAAATTGCTAAGGGCAGGGTTCATTCAAGAAGTGTTGTATTCGGAATGGTTGGCCAATGTTGTTATGGTCTCGAAGCCCAATGGAAAATGGCGTGTGTGTGTGGATTTCACCAATCTCAACAAAGCATGCCCCAAAGACTCATACCCACTACCTCGGATCGACCGTCTCATAAATGAAACGTCTGGGTATCAGTTTCTAAGTTTTTTGGATGCTTTTTCGGGGTATCACCAAATAATGATGTATCCTCCAAACCAGGAGAAAACGTCATTTATCACCGAAAATGGGACATATTGTTATCAAGTCATGCCCTTTGGACTCAAGAACGCTGAGGCCACTTATCAACGCATGGTGAATAAAATCTTTAAAGAATTGCTGGGTGACACAATGGAAGCATATGTTGACGACATGATTGTGAAAAGTCGGAAGGATGAATCACATGTAGAAAAGCTAACATAGGTGCTCGGAGTCTTTAGACAATACAAGATGCGATTAAATCCAACAAAGTGTGCCTTTGGAGTATAGTTTGGAAAATTCTTGGGATACATGATCACACAAAGAGGAATCGAGGAAAACCTTGAGAAAATTCAAGCAAGATATGGAACTGCCAACATCAACCAAGGAAGTTCAGCGATTGATAGGACAAATGGCAGCTCTCGGGCATTTTCTCTCCAAGTCAGCTGAAAGAGAGCTCCCATTTTTATGAACATTGAGGGCTGGGAAAAAGTTTGAGTGGACAGAACAATGCTAGAAGTCATTTGAAGCATTAAAGGAATACTTGAAAGAAGTTCCCCTATCGACACCATCAGAAACTGGAGAGATATTGTACTTATATCTGGGGATAAGTGATGAAGTAATAAGTGCAGTATTGATTAGGAAAGAGGGACAGGTGGATCAGCCAATATACTATGTCAGTAAGGTGTTAAGGGCCCAGAGACACATTACCCCTTGGCTGAAAAGATGGCGTTAGCTCTATTAAACACCTCCAGAAAATTGAGGCCGTACTTTCAAGCTCATTTGATCATCATACTTACAGACCAACCCTTACGGAGTATTTTGCAAAAGCCTGAATGTTCCGGTTGCCTTACAAAATGGTCCATTGAATTGAGTGAATATGATATCCAATATCAACCCCGGCAAGCTATAAAGGGGCAGGCATTGGCTGATTTTATTATGGAATGTACACACTCTAGTAAAATGGGAGAAAAAGAGCAGACAGAGTGGTTACTGTTTGTGGATGGAGCATTTAGCTCGCAGGGAAGCGGTGCTGGGATAGTACTTGTACCCCCCAAGGGAGAAACATTAGAGTATTCTCTGCGATTTGCTTTTCCAAATACCAACAATGTAGTCGAATATAAAGCATTGATTGCAGGAATGAGGTTAGCACAGAAATTAGAGGTAACACAATTGATTGCCCATAGTGATTCCCAGTTGATAGTACAATAGTTTCATGGACAGTATGAAACCAGAGAGAAGGTAATGGCACAATACTTGTGCAAGGTAAAAGACCTGGCAGAGACATTTCAGAGTTTTCAATTAACACAAATAAATAGATCGCTCAATGGACACACTGATGCTTTGTCTAAACTAGCATCCACTAAAGAAATGACAGGACAAGCAGTATTTGTTGAGGTGCTTCATCAACCGAGCATTGAGGAAAAAGAAGTAGCATGTGTTGAAACAGGAATAGACTGGTGAACACCCTTCTATCGTTACCTAACCAGCAATGAATTACCCGATGATCCACAGGAAGCAAGAAGACTTAAGATACGGTCCGTAAGGTTTACCATTATAGACGGGGTATTATATAAGCAAGCTTACACTACACCCCTTCTCAAGTGTTTAGGCCCCTAAGAGACCGAATATACTATGGCAGAAACCCATAGTGGAATATGTGGAGAACATTTGGGAGCAAGAGCCCTGGCAACTAAAGTTTTGAGGGTTGGTTTCTTTTGGCCCAGGCTATGATCAGACGCGTTAAAGAAAGTCAAATCATGTGACAAATGCCAACGACATGCCCCAATCCAATCTGCCCCGATATCTCAACTACAACCGGCGTTCCAGCCGATACCATTCGCCTAGTGGGGTTTAGATATTCTGGGTCCTTTCCCACAAGCACTTGGGCAGAGAAAATTCCTAATAGTAGCCACTGACTATTTCACCAAATGGATTGAAGCTGAGGCATTGGCCACCATTATAGCAAGAACAGTAGAAGCAATGGTATGGAAAGACATCGTGTGCCAATTCGGGATACCAAGAATTATTGTTACGGACCATGGAAAGCAGTTTGATTGTGACTCCTTTAGAAAATTCTGTGACAACCTAGGGATTCAACTACGATTCACTTTAGTGGCGTACCCCCAAGCTAATGGACAAGCTAAGGTCAGCAACTGAACCATACTGCATGGCATAAAAACCTAACTTGAAGGGGCCAAGGGAACGTGGGCTAACGAGCTACCCTCGATTTTATGGGCTTACCGAACGACAAGCCGAATCGCTACTGGTGAAACTCGGTTCAATTTGGTATATGGAACAGAGGCCTTAATTCCCATTGAACTTTCAGCTAAGTCCCCAAGGCTGATGGCATATGAGGAAGAGAACAGTGCAAGGAATTCTGAAGCATTGCGAGAGAATTTGGATTTGATTGAAGAGTAGAGGGATAATGCTGCCATGAGGATAGTTGCTTATCAGAGAAGAATAACTAGTTATTTCAATTCTCGAGTAAAGAATAGGCCTATGGAAGAGAGAGATCTAGTACTCCAAAAATCTGTTGTGACCAACGCACTAAAGGATGACGGAAAATTACGAGCAAATTGGGAGGGGTCATACCTCATTCTAAAGTTGATTGGTCCCAACACGTGCATTTTACAAACCCTTTCGAGAGACACACTAGGAAAAACATGGAATTTGAATTATCTCAAGTTGTATATGAACGCAATACCTGGCAAAGTATTGACCGGCTGTCGAATCACTCCAGAATTAGAGATCTATGTATGTATCTCTTCTCTAGTTTGCAGCAAAGTGCACCCTAGGTCATCTCTCACAAGGAGCCTCACTTTCTTCTACCAACAAAGAGAACCAATATAAAGAACAATTTGTTTAGGGGGGGGGTTTCGACAGAAAACTAATTAACAAAACAGAAAGACAAGGATGGATGAAAAATCAGTAAAAGAAATGCAACCGGCTGTGTATTTGTCCCCTCTATGAAATCTTCCTCATCCACTCTATAAATCTTAGCTTGTTAGATGTTTTAATCTCTGGATATCAAACTTAAAGCATCCCCAACAACCGTCTAGGGATTAGAATGATTGGAATAACAAAATGAATACAGAAACCTCTTATAAACAAAATGCAACCATCCACTCTCTATTCAACCTATCCGGACCTATGTAAGAACAACCGTTCAAGCACATAATATTCATTTCCGAGATGTTATACCAACCGGCTACAACATTCTGTTCTCTTAAGCATTTAACAGAAAATGAAACCATGCAAATTCACACAAACCTGCCACGAACTCCATGCATTCACAAATCTGCTCAAACTAAACCAAATGGAAATGAATAAGAAACAAACAACAAACCAAGTTTTTTTTGTAGCTCATCCGGGACTCAGATTCCACATGGATTCAAGATACACAACCGGTTACAAATGCTCTAGCCTATCATTACAGCAAGGAAGACAAAATGGAACAAAATGGAACAAAATGAAGAAAACAGAAAAAATGCTACAATAACAAAAACGGCCAGAGAATCCTCTCTCTTTTCTCTTCTTCTCCCCCTGAAATAAGTGCTAAGAGGCCTTAAATACATGGCTAAGAAATGAAGAGCTAGGAAGGCTAGGGTTGGGCCTAGCCCAACAGAAAATAAGTGAGCCCAAAAACAGCAAAATTGAGCAGCCCAAGTCTGCTCCTTGAAAGTGAGCCCAAGCTCCTTTAGTTGAGCCACTTCTCTAGCCCATCCAATATTCCCTAAAGCCTGGATCCATAGAAGTAAGATAGAAAATAGTGTAAGGATGGTTTGAAGTATAATAAAATAGAAACAATGAAAGATTAGCAAAAATTACTTCAAATGGCGTAATAAGATTGAGGTGAAATGCCAAAATATAGCATAAATATGCATGCTATCAAGTATCTGCAATAATATAAGCCCTAATTGGGACCGTGGACGTAGGCACATTTGGCCGAACCACGTAAAAATGCTTGTGTGTTTATGGCTTCCATTTTATTTGCATACAAAAAGGAAACTCTAGCCCGTTGCTCCACTCATGGCCCAGCAACGTGGTCAAATATGCACTAGCCTATTGCTGGCTCATGGCCCGGTAACACGGTAAATTACTATCACACTTGTTACCCTGCTCATGGCCTGACAACGAGGTAAAAAATGCTCTAACTCATTACCCCGCTTGTGGCCCGGCAACGAGGTAAAATGCGCACTAGCCCGTTGCCCCGCTCATGGCCAGGCAATGCGATAAAATACGCTTACACCTGTTGCCCCGCTTATGGCTCGACAATGAGGTCAAATGCGCTCTAACCCGTTGCCCCGCTCATGGCCTGGCAACGCGGTAAAATAAGCTCACACCTGTTGCCTTGCTCATAGCCCGACAATGAGGTAAAATGTGCACTAGCCCGTTGCCCCGCTCATGGCCTGGCAACGCGATAAAATACGCTCACACCTGTTACCCCGCTCATGGCTTGGCAACGAGGTAAAATGCGCACTAGCCCGTTACCCCGCTCATGGCCTGACAACGGGGTAAAATACGCTGACACCTGTTGCCCCGCTCTTAGCCTGGCAACGAGGTAAAAAATGCTCTAGCCCGTTGCCCCGCTCATGGCCCGACAACGAGGTAAAATACACTCAGGCCTGCCATTCCACACTCGGCCCAACAACGAAAGAAAAGCCCTGACCTTGTATCACTAAGATCAACATTAAAAGAATAAGTCAAACAGTAAGGAGCAAAGCATGTTGAGTAGAACAAAGAAGATGAATACCCAGGGATAAAGCGATAACTCTTATTGTAGTAGGAACAACAGGGAGTACTTAAAAAAAAAAAAAACGAACAACAACGAGAAGCAAAAAATAATAAGGATCTACTCACGGGAGCGAGACTTGCGAGAGAAGCGCCTAGTATACCCGAATGATGTAACAGGAATCTCAGGGGACACTGTTGGAAGTTCCCCTTCCTCAGCCTCGTCCATATGTGGCACATCTTCAACAGCTGCACCAGGATCCTCTTCAATTGCTTCGGGGTCGTCCACCACGCCTTCCCCCTATGGTTGAAAGGAAACGGATTCCATGGGCCCATCAGATTTTCCAAGTCATCCACCATAAAAGAATCCAAGTAAGAAGAAGGACTCATAGGAGCATTCGGCTCATACTGACGCTAGTCCACTTGAGTAGATTCCTCAACTTCAAGAGTAAGCAGAAGTTCTGGAAAAGTCTCTCTCGGACGCTGAGATTCTAGATAAGTGCATGCCAAATAAAATCAATACTTCAAAAAGCTTGAAGCATACCTCCCTTCGTGTCTTGGAAGTCGGTCGAAAGACGATATTCCTTCACCGCATCAGCCTGAATGGCACGAGCATCCCTATGACTTATCTTCAGTTCCGCTAGGCTAGAGAGTGTTCTTGCAAAAGTGTTTCATGCTTCGTCATCAACCCAACATTCTTTCGCTCTTCAACCTCTAGCTTAGAACGTAAATCTTGGATTTCCCCTTAAAGACCCGAGGTACCAACAACAACCTTGGATAGCTGAGCACGCATACTCTCAATCTCTGCCTCTACATTTCTCTTCCCGACCTCTGCCCGACGAGTGCGGCACTTTAGCTCTTGGCGTTCTTCATTCCAGAAAGATTGGCGATTCCTCCAGTTTGACATCTATGTGTCCACTTGCTCACGATATGCCCTTTCCATGGCATTGGAAGCAACTATTCCTTAAATCCCTTGCACCAGGAACTGCTCCACTTCATCCCTAGCCTGGGCATGATTACTGCTAATAAATTGTCATTCATCTCGAGGTAGAATGGTGGAATAAATGAGACGAGCACCAATACCGGGTTTAGAAACAAAGTCTATCTCTAGTACCCCAGGGCAAACTTGAAAGTCCCAACCACTAAGCTTCATACCATCCCCAAGAATCATAGTATGTCTCACCTCGCCGAGAATAGGAAGTATAGGAGGTGGTTTCATTGATTTCTCACCCTCAAGACGATGGCGGTCCTTCATGTTGGGAATCACAAGACGACGACACTCTTTCTCCACTTGGGCCATGTTGTTAGCAAATCAAGAAGATGAACTTCATGCCCCTCAAGAACTAGGAGCAGGAAATGGAACGTCAATGGTCTCTTCACGGGAGAAAGGGGTAGATGCCCTAGATGCTGGGCTTTCCATAGGAGAAGGAACTTCTACACTCGAATGGTCACCTCTCGGGCGACGACGTCTTTCCACCCCGGTGATTGATGTTCAAAAATGTTAAAATTTTATTATATTTCCACCCTTATTTTGACCTTGAAACTGGATTTAATTGAATATTTATATGCCTTTCATGGTTATATGTAGATTTCCCAAATATATATAATAATAATAAAATAGTAAGTAAATATAATATATAATATATAATATATAATATATAATACATATATATATATTCAATACATATATGTGCAATACTATATAAATATATATATATACTATGATATAATTGCATGTGTAATACATATATATAATATATAATATAATAACATATATTCATGGATGCAGCATGCGTGGACTTTGGAGGCTCATCAAAGTCCAAAGCAAAGGAAGGCCCCCAAATGCCAATTAAATTGAACTCAGCCACTGATCTTTGGAGGCCCACTGCGTTAAATTAAAGCCGCATGCTCCACCATTTAAAGAAGGCCCAGCTCCAAGCAGCCCATGAAATTAAAAAGGAAGCCCATCTCGTGAAATCAACAGGCGCACAGCAGCTTCACCATGTGATCTTCTGTCAGAGCACGCGTAAATGAACGTGGTGGCATGCGATGTAATTTCTTCTTTGACCAGGGCCATTTGCAGAATATGTACATATATATATTCATCGTCGACTTCAGCACGAGAAGAGACCCCATCCGCCATTTAACCAGAATAAGGGGAAGAGAGCATTGTTTATGTTCTGTTTTTTCTTTCATTCCAATAGTGTTGTTCATTTACTTTGTTTCATCAATACAGTGTTCTTCATTTTCTGTTAGTTACGTTCTGCAATTTCTTTTCATGCTTGTTTACATTCTGTAATATTCTTTAACTGTTTATTTACTTTTCTGTATTACATTCTAGCATTTTACTTCTTGTCTCTTTAATTTTTAGTTGGAGATGTGTGGCTAAGTTTAAGCTTAGGCCAAGGCAAGGACTGTGTCCAGTGCCACTGCTTGCCCAAGAGAGCCGAACTCCAATTGAATTAACAGAAAGCTTATTTGAATTGAGAAATGTGTGTGTATTGAATCTTTGGGTTTGAGTTGAAACATAATCCTAACTTAGAGTCTCCATGCCATGTATGGAGGTTACTTAAACTGGAAATGGTTTCATACTCAAGCTGGAATGATTAATCTGCAATCCAATTTATGGTGGTTTCTTAATTTAGACTCTCTCATGCCATGTATGGAGAGTGCTTAACCTAGAACTACCATGACCTTGAGTTGTGGTTACTTATCGGATCTCAAATGTGTGTTAATCTGTATTTCAATTTATGATAGGTACTTAATCCAGACTCTCTCATGCCATGTATGGAGAGTGCTTAACTTAGAACTATTATCATCTTGGGATACAGTTAACTGCATAACCTCAATTTAAATCAGTCGATGTTAATATTTTGATATCTCTTTGGTAAATCAGTGGGCTGGCACATAAATTGCTTTGTCCCAAGATTGCTTCCATACACAAACATCATCTTATTTTTAATCTTGAAAAAAAAATCATTTAGCTGAATTGGTCTGACAAACTCATTCAGCGCATAAAAATCTTTCGCCGCATTTCATTTCTGTTTTGATCTCCCAGTGAATCGACCTGGACTTTCCCAGAAAATTAAATTGTGCTACAGCGCACACTCGTACACTGGGGAGTATAAACGCCTTGTGCCTGCATGCTTGTTTCTTCTTTGTTTATTTTGTATGTGTTTGTTTGAAATAAATGCACAAGGTTAAGCGCAGCCACCCGGTAGGAGAAACTTCGGCAGGTCTGCATGACAGGGGAGGACGAGAACTGGTAGATCCCTCGGCACCATGAGCAGAAATGCCGGTCGTTGCTGCAATGCGTGCCTCCTCTTCACGATGACATCTACGCAATTCCACTAGTCTACCTAATCTAGCCATTTCTGTAAAAATCAATATAAAGCATTTAGTATGGAAAATAATGCAATAATGGAACAAGGAAGGCAATAGCAAAAGATAATCTACCCCCAGGAGTGATTTCCTCCTGAGGATCGAAAGGAGGATGTGAAAATGGCCCAAGCATTTCCATCTCCTCCTCCTCGACTCCTTCCATTTCTCGGTTGGACAGCGTAGCAGATTGAGGAGGAGCAGTTGGCGTCACAACCCCCAACCCGCGACTCTGAAATTTTCTAAATTTAGGAGGCTCAACAAATCAACAGGACCCTGTGCCTGTTAGTATAGGTGCTCTAGACCCAATCAGATTAGGCATGTTGTACACTGACAATTGTAATCATGTTTATTATTTGAATAAGGAGTTATTCAAATTCACAAGAAGTCATTCTATTAGTTTCTTGTTATTATTCTAATGACCGAATGAAACTAGATAGAAGTCCATATGATGTATACTGTGATTAATCTATAAAGATGTGAGATAATGTTTCACAGTTTCTAGATGTCATTAAACGTCCCAAGTTGTAGCAATGTCAAGAATGGACATTGACAATTATGGTAAGACTTGTATGTGCTATGTTTTTTCTATGTGATAGCAATGGGGGTCTCACACCCATAGGCATGGGGATGCCTAGACAAGTACTGTTGGAAATGTATGCCCTAAAGACACGTTTTGTTTAATTTATGGTAATGATGTTTCTTTTATTCAGTTTATGGCACATATATTATTTGCATTTAATTGTTGGAAAGGTGTCCATGCTATTAAGTAAGTGATTCATGTGATGGGTCGTTCTTCACAGTTAGGCATGAATCATGGGTACTTAATAAGCAAGAAAATATTACTCTTGATCTTTTGATAGAACTGGGCATTCTATCATGATAAGATCATTGTGCAATAGATCCTAATGGAGGATGGCTTGCCTTAGCCAGTAAACAGTCCGTTTACTCTAATTGTACAAGCGCATTTGGAATGCGTAGAGTGGACCTGTGATAGAAGCTAATGACAAAGTACTAATTATCATGGAGCTAGTCTATCACTGCTACTACGTGGACGAGTACTCTAATACTTGAGTATTAGTTGGTGGTCTAGTGAACCTAGAGCTATATTCTTAGATTCATTGTAGGTGAGGTCTATCAAAGATCAATATCCTTTTGAGTTGGGAGTATGGTTTCTAATTAGCTAAGACAGACTAATACAAGATAGTTTCTGTGATTCACCCCCTTGTGATTGTCTAAGAATAATCGAATAATCCAGGGCCCTGGGAACGTGACTTAAGAGTGTGTGCTTCTGGGTAGCTCCCAGTGATAAGCAAGTACATTCGAGTAGTCACGGATTATTGGACTAGTGATCTAAGGATGGTAGAAATCATTTAGAAAGGTGTTAGTACATTATTCCTTTCTGAATGATGGGTGTTACGCAGAGGGGTATTTTCGTCATTACACTAGTAGGTCAAAGACATGGCATATGCAAAATTATTCGTGGGGCCAGTGTTACCATATGGTGATAGTTGGAACACTTAGAATGACAAAATATAGCTACTAGGTAGCAGGGATATTTTGGTCATTTTAGTAGCCGTGAATAATTTGTCTTTTGGTCCCCGGGATAGCTCGATGTAACTCATGTATTTTTAATACATTTGGCTTGTTGGATGAATTACATTGAGAGAGAATTATTTTATTCAGAATGGTCCATAATCAATTGGGCTAGAATAAAATAATAGTTCATTAGGGTTTTTAATTAATTAATTGGGCTAACTCAATTAGAAAATTAATTAAATGATCTTGGCCCATTAGGGTTTGGCCCACTAGGGTTTTAACCCTAGGGTTCTCCCTATATATATTCTCTCATTATTTGTTTTTTCATTCAAGTCGTTTTTTCATTCTTCTTCACCGAAGAAAGGCCACGAGTTCGAGTCATATTTCGGAAGATCGAAAGAGAGCCTCGAAGTTCTGATGCGAAGGAGCCGAAGGATAGCAGGACAGCCGTCGTCTCCACCACGCAAAGAAGCTACCACGCATCCTGCCCCTATCGCCCCATTCCGATCGGTAATCCGCCGTAAAAGTAAGTCTCTTAGATTCTAATCAATACGAGGATCGTTTTTTGATTAAAACGCTTCCGTTGCATGCTTTTGTATCCTCGTTTTTTATCCTTCAAGTACATAGGTGACCAATATTGGAGAACGTGTCACTGGACATGGCTCACAATGAGAATCTATTTTGGTTATATGTTGATGGTATTCTCATACAAGATGGGTATAATTAATCCTTGGACCTGAGGTTGTCACAGTCATCTCATAAGAAGACCGGTATGTTTTAACATCGTTTCAATGGGCCTAAATAAAGGCTGCATGTGGGCGATCGTTGGGCATATCGTGAGGCTTATAGAGATGGGTGCATAGCCAAGATGGGACTCATTTATCTCTTGATAAAGGATGATGTATCTAAGGCACATTCGGTAGATATCCACTTTAAATCCATGGACATGGTGAAAGAGATCAATAAGGAGTTATTGATTCACTTTCTATTAAGTGAAGATATCCGGATAACCGAAGTAAACTCATGTGATCGTAATCAAGCAACACATTACTAGACTTGAGATCACATAAGATACATTGACGAGAGGATCGAATTACACGGTAACCATGCTTGTGAAAGATTATTTGCAGATTATGAATCCTTCTGAATAATTGGGTAGGCATGATGCCTTGCTAGAGGCCAATCTTGTCTTATGTGTTCGTACCGACACATTGCCAACATATTCAGAAACCTAATGAGTCATGCGCAATAGGCACGATCCCTGACTTAAAGCAGGAGAGCGAACGTATGGTTAAGTGGGACACTTCGGCAAGAAGTTATGTTGTCGTAGGTTCTCACAGAAAAAGAACAAATAGATGTAATGACGTCAATATGATGAGGGGTCGTCATAATGGAAAGAGTTTCCTAAAATAGCAATTGATTAAATTAGGAAGGAGTTTCTAATTTAATAATTTTCTATTTGTTAGAGTGGCAAATATGAAATAAAATATATTTGGGCTTAAGTTAATATTTGGACTAAATTCGATTTGGGCCAAATATCAAATTAAATATTATATTTGGACTAAATTAGATTTAGGCCAAATATTAAATATTATATTTGGACTAAATTAGATTTGGACCAAATATCAAATAATAAACATTTGGGCTTGAATTAGATTTGGGCAAAATATTTTATAAATGGATTTGGGCCACTTAATTATATTTTTAGTTGGACTAGAATAAGCCCACTTAAAATTCTAGTTTAACTAGGATTAATTGGCTAGCCCAATCCATTAGGGTTTAAGAAATCCTAGAATGTTTTCTCTATAAATATCCCTTTATAAGTTACCCAAGAATAATGATTTGTTGTGTGATTTTTCAAGAGTTGAAAAACAAATGCTATTCACTCTTCCCCGTTTCTTTTTGGCATCGATTTGAAACGTGGGCATTCTTTTTCGTCCATACACAAGCTGCAAAAATGAGAAGGAGCTAGCACTCTTATTCTGCTCTCCTTGCCAACAGACGCGTGCCGCACATCAGGAGTTAGAGGCCAGACGCTTGGACGGCTCGAATCTGCGAATGACTCGAAAATCTAAAGGTTAGATTTATTTTATTTGTATGTGAATGATTTAATTTCAACGTTGATCCAATCACCGAGATCGGGGTAAGGTTCAAAATTTTTGAACTATGTTGCTTGCCCCGTAGCGATCTTACTTTACTTTCAGTGCTGTTAGTATCCCCACAAGACGATGATATACACCTCAAACGTCTTTGCAGGGAGGGAACCCTTGGCTGGCATCATGATGATTCCAATGCATGGGAGCATCCCGACCGGGTGGAGGCTCTATCACCAACCATCGCTCTTCGAATCGGTTGATCTTGTTAAGAAGGGCACTAAACAATTCGAAGCCCGATACCTTTTCGAGCGTATAAAGATGGCGGTCATTACTAGCCTTTCGTAACTGATAGAAGCAACTGAAAAGCATCAAGGAAGGGACTACATCCCGCTGATGACAAAGTACGAAAAAATGCACCAACTGGGCCCAGCCATTAGGATGAAGCTGAGCTGGAACAATCTTGTAATGACACAACCACCCCATGGCAAAAGGCGAAAAAGGAAAATGGAGTCCCATCTCAAATGAAGCAAAATGAATACCAATGGAACCTTCATCCACTTGGGAGGGGTCCAGTTCATTAAGGCGAGGATACCTCACCATATATCCCGAAGGAGTGGCATCGTAAACCTTTTCGAAATCCCCGTAACAAAGCTGAGAGCTTGAATTGATAGGAATGTGCGCGGGGCCGGGGGGTGATGCCGGTCTTCTCCTTGACATACTGAAAAGACTTGAGAGCGTTACCTTGTTATGTTGAAGAGGTGGAAAAAGACGGATGATCACAGTGAACAAATACCTGCAGACAAAGTAAAAACATCAGTACAAGACGAAGAAGAATGAAGTAGTGTAAGGAAGCAATAAACGATTGGGAGCAGATGAAGACGCTGCACGATCATGACCACTCGGTCATGACCGAGTGGGCCTCGACCACAAAAATAAAGCCACTCGGTCATGACCGAGTAACCCCCCAGTCGCACAATCATGGCCACTCGATCATGACCGAGTGGCCAAATGCCTCGCGCTGAGGGCTGGAAATGTGACGAGGCCTGAAAATACGCCGAGACCTAAGAGAATTTGAGCTCTGAAGACACCCATGACCACTCCTTATGTGGGACAAATGAAGACCTTGAGCCCTATTTATAGGGGCTCAAAAGATAAAAAAGCGTCAAAACTGTCGCACGAATGTAGAAAATAGAAAGAAAACATGCACAAATGATCTTCTGAAGATAAGTAAAATACGACAGGAGGCGCGTTAAAATTTCCCGGTACTGTATGCTCTACCACCGGACTCCTCGGCTAAAAAAGCAGGGAGCAATTAATGTACCCGGGAAAGTCAAGCCAATACCTGATCAAAGGTGGGCCCCTATATGGTTGAAGAAAGAGAGGGAAAAGCATCATTAGGAAGAAAAAGAAAACCCATTAGGCATAATTGAGTAGGGAGCCACTCGGTTATGCCAAGTGGGTACCCCCCGCCCGGCTATACTGAGTGGGGTGCCCCATCTCAGTATAACCGAGTGGGAGGCCACTCGGTTATGCTGAGAGATCCCCTTCAATGCATAACTGAGTGGGGGGCCACTTGGTTATGCCGAGTGCCGAGTGACCCCCTAGTTCAGCTATTTTCATGGCCCACTCGATTGTAGCCGAGTGGGCCCCTTCTCATCATTAGGCGCCCAGCTGAATGGGCTTTGAAATCCTAATGGTGCTCTCATTTTATGGGCCACTCGGTTGCCCTAGGTCACTCGGTTATTCAAGGTCACTCGGTTTCCCCAAGCCACTCGGTTACCACAAGGTCACTCGGTTACCCCAGGCCACTCCGTTGCCACAGGTCACTCGGTTGCCCCAGGCCACTCGATTATCCAAGGCCACTTGGTTATCTTGAGCCACCTAATCATCAGCCCACCAAATCAACAGATCTACCAGATCCACCAAGTCATCAGCCCGCCAGATCATCAGCCCTACCATACCATCAGCTATGTTGGATCACCAGATCTGCTTAACTACCAAATCCAGTTGCTCGTCAAGACTCTCATCATTGAAGGCACGATTCCCAAGACTTTTACATCTACCCACAATTAAAAATAGATTGTTGTATTTTGGCAACAACAACCGCCTATATGGTCGGTTAAATATTATTCTTCAATTACTGCCATTTAATTTCCACCGCCTATATGGTCGATTAAATATTGTCTTTTAAATACTGTAATTTTAATTTTTCGTCATTTAAATTCCTGCCAATTTATTTTCAAACAAAGATGAGTAGCTAAATCCAATCTTGGGTTAAGGCAAGGACAGTGTCCAACGCCAATGATTCCCAAAGAAAGTTGCGCTTCAAATGTGTAATATTAATATGATTTAATTTGAGTAGTGTGTGCATAGTGTATCTTTGAGTTTGGATTGGAGCATAAGCCTAACTTAGAATTTCCATGCTATGTATGGAGATTGCTAAACCTATAAATGTTTTCATACACATACCCAAATGATTAATCTGTATCTATAAATTCTGTCTGTGAAATATAATTCAATTTATGGTAATTGCTTAACTTAGAATTTTCATGTCATGTATGGAGATTGTTTAAACAAGAATTATCATTATCTTGAACTAAAATTACTGTCAGATCTGCAAAACTTAATTCAGATGAATATTACTGATCTTTTCTATTAAATTGAGAATTAATTGATTTTGACACTGAAATTATCTTGACCCAAACTGCTTAAATTTAGTGTTAGTTTAGTCTTAATTCTTGCCTTTAGATCGTCTTAATCACCTCCTAAAATCAAATCTTTGTGATTTTTATTTTCATCCATAAATAATCTCCCTGTGAACCGACTTGGACTCACCGAAATATAAATTTAAAATTATACTACACGCACACTTGCACACTGGCAAGTATAATTGCCCTACACCTGCTTTAATAAGAGGATTAACGTTTGATGAATTTGTTTGTAGTTTTGATGAATAACTGTGTAGGGTAGCGTAGCAATCAGTTTTTAGCACTGTTGCCGAGGAGATTAAACTTAGTTGAATTTTGTTGTTATTTTACTATTTTAAATAAAATTAATAAAAATAATAATTAAAAAAATTATTTTCAACAAATATATATATAAAATATATATTTGAAAAAAATAAAAATAAAATAATAATAATAAAATTATAAATTTAAAAATAATAAAAAAAATATTTAGATAATTTTTAGTTACTAAGTAGTGCAAGAGACTACGGTCGGGTATGATTATTGAAACATTAATTGATTCATTAGTATCATTATCTGCCGTTGAATTGTCATTTCCATATTCTCTATGTCTTAGTATTTTAGCATGTATGTGACTTCTAATACATTTGGTCATCCCGATCCTAGTGAGGGGAGGTTTTCTTTTAACTAGAGTCAGAAGGAGAATTCTTATTTGTCGGGCTACGACCCGGATCTTTACACTGATTACCCCAGTTCCTGTGACCATTGGAATTATCCTTGGAGCAATGACTCTGTGTTCCAATCTCATGAACTTTTTCCTCACTACCTCACCAATGTGAGTTAGAACAAGGGTTAGATCTTATGCTTATCAACCTTAGGATGAAAAATTTTTAGAGGACACCCTTCAGGAGTTTATGCAAGATCAAATGAGTTTTAATGCACAAGTGGTCGAACTTCAAGAACAAACCACTAGGGTTGTAAGTGACATTTTAGAACAATTAACCGAGTTTACACAGACCTTGAGCGTGAGTGGACCTGGCGAGTTTCCAAACCAACCCAATCAAAATTCCATAAGTCAATGTCCTGGGGAGGAATCGTCATTCAATGCACCCATAGGTCAAGAATTGGTCCAATCTACACATCCCTAGGAATGATGAACCAATTGAGAGACTTGATGACTCTAGGATGGTACGAGCGATCATAGAAGAAAAATTATACCAAAATGATGTCAGAAAAGAAGAAGCCTGGGAGGAAAAAGAGATAAAATTTGATAGCTGAAATGTGAAGATGCCACAGGTCTATCCACATTTGAGCCTAAATTTCTATCTTTTAGGCTAATCTATCTTATTGGGAATCAAATTAAACCAGACATGTGTGAGGTGTTTGTGCGAATTAATGTGTCGTACTCTAATGTAATAAAACCAACACCTCCAGATGACATATTTTCAAAATATGTATGTCCATTCATGAGAAAAATCAATTTACATAATTTTGAAAATAACTTTAAAAGTGGTGTAATGAATGGGAGTTATTATACAATTAGGTGAGAAACCACTTATTTGATCCTTAACTGGAAGAAAAGAAAAGAAAACTCTAAAAAATATTTAAAAATATATAATAAAATAAAGAATTTTTTTAAATAAATAAATATATATATATATACAAAAAGAAAAAAGATAGTGAAAAAAAGGAGACAGACTTAACACAGATGGCAACCACTTTTTTGGGGCAATGCAATTACACTGCCCTATAAAGAAAAGGACACACTACCCTATAAAGAAAAAAAAAGATGCCAAGTATTGAAAAAGAAATGCTGAACGTTGAAAAAGGAGACGCCAGATGTGACCCTGCACTTGTGGCACGCCTCAAGCCAAGTGTGGTTGTTGGAATGGTGACTTCCACATCCCTATAAGAGACCCCGTATCTGCATAAGGCAAGCCACACTTCTTTGAGCTCAGTCTTCTCTCATTTGTGTTGTTCTCTGATCAGGTACTCTCGTTCCTTTTGTATTATTCATAGTTTTGTTTTACTTTCCTCTTACTATAGTTGTGTTTTAAAAAAAAAAATGGATCTTCATTTCTCGAAAATTCACAAGTACTATCCATCTCTCCCACCAAATGATTTGAAAAAGATTTATGCCACTAGGTGTGAAAGACTTAGGCCTTTTATGTGTAAAAATATCCTTGAAGATATTCGTTGGTTGATTGAAGAAAAAGTTCGATCTCTTGGCGAAACTTCATCTAGTTTTAAGCACTTCCCAAGCTTGGGAAAGAGTAGTTTTTTGAAAAAAACGAAGAGCAAAAAGATTAAATGGTTATCATAAATGTGCTCGATGGACTTGTAACACACGATGCAAATCTGTGGGGTTTACTTCCATAAATCGAGAAGATAAAATTAGTTTCATAAAGGATAGACTGAGTAAGGAGTCTTTGGATGATATCCAATTGACTCTTGAGACGCATCCTTGTGGAATAGTACAACGAGAACTTCTTGCTTTATGGACCCAGTTCAGAAGTGACCACCAACGCTATAGTCTTAAGAATCTGACTATAATTGACCCTGTTTGCCAATTTCTAAGAAAATTGGATGGGAAGCTTATCCCCACTTCATAGAAGGTGTTTAATCTGTTTCTGGACATAAAACCAGAGAAAGATGTGAGCCACAATCACAACTATTTGTATATATGGATGATTTTGTTTGTGTTTATTTATTGTAGAATTTCTATGTAGCTAGTTTTGATCGCCAAACCTCTTTAACCAGTTCTACTTTCAGGGCATACATAAAGAACTAACATAAATGGAAAGACAGCTAATTCGTCGAATCAATACCATATGTGTATTATGTGGCTCTCAACTTGGGAGCGATATTTGTTACACACTTGTAGCAAGCGAACTTGGCCTAAAATTGGGAGAGAGAAAAATTAATTTGGTATATGGAGGGGGAAGTCATGGATTGAATTGATGTGTTTCACAAGCTGCACTTCTTGAAAAATCATATGTGGTAGGTGTAATGCCAATCCCTTTGACTATCCACAGATTTTCAGGTTTACACGCGGCTAACTTATAAGAATAACTTCTATGTCTGAGTGCATGGCTTGTAAAATTTATCAATCAGATGCCTTCATTGCTTTACCAGGAGATTTTGGTACACTTGAAGAAATCTTTTATATAATCTCCTAGGCCAAGAGCAATCTCTATACCAAACCCATTGGACTTTTAAACGCTAACCATTTTTTCGATGGGTTACTCTCTTTTCTTGATCAGGCTGTGAAACAAAAATTCATTTCTTTTTGGGCAAGAAAGATTCTCATTTCTGCATCCACCATTGAGGAGTTGCTAGAGAAATTACACGCTTATGTTCCACAACAAGATCCTTACAAGCCTTGGATAGACTGGTCTAAGGCAATTGGAAGCAAGCGTCAAAGGGGTCTGATTAATTTAGATTTATCCTTGTAAAGCAAGTCTATGATAAGATGGCTGAGTAAGGAGTCTTTTTTGTACTCTTGAGATGCATCCCTTTATTATATGACTTGAATGAATTTTTCTTATTTTGCTGTGGAAAGAAATATATATATAGGGTATTCTCACTAGTTGTTGAAGTTTTAGCAGTTCACAGTAAACTTACAGACTTGTGGAGTTACAGGTATTCCTAACAACCCTATTTTATTACTGGAATTCAAGTTAGGGGGAAAGTAAGGTATATTTATGAATTATCTGGTCCATGTTTAATAGTGAATTTGCAACTGTATGCTTGTAGTTTTGTGTTAATTGTTTATTTTTATCTCTTCCTATTAAAAATTAAAAAAAAATGTGTGTGCTTTAAATAATGCTTTGGAGTTATACACTGATAGTCAGTTGAATTTGCAGTATGAATCATAAATGCATTAATTTCTTATTTGAAAATGTATATGTATAGAATTAGAATAAGTGATTTGCATGCATCGGATGTTCAATAATTAGAAATTGGTTTATCGGTCATAAAGTTAAAGGCAATGGTAATTAGCTGATTAGCACACTACATGACCCCTCAACAAAAGTGGAGACTATTACCTAAGTGAGTGTTTGAACCTAATAATCGTTAATTCTGAATGAAATAACACTTACTCTAAATGCGCTTTATTGTTTATCTCATCTTTTCAATATCTTCAAAACATCAATTTGCTTTAAATGTCTAGTATGATAGTGGATGAATTTGGCTGGTTTCAAACTCTGAATTAGTTGATTGAGTAACATCGTTTTGTAGAAGCATGATAGGGGGATCAATTTCTTTCAATTTGGCCCTTTTAACCTTTTTCTTTTTTTACATTAACCTCCCTTGCTAGCCCATTTGAGTTGTTCTTAGTATAATTTCTTTTCTTACCCTCATCTAAACCGTAACCACATGAAGTTTGTTCAAACCTAGTGTGTTTTTAAGAATCAATCTATCTTGGTATTTTCATATAAAAAAAAGAGAAAAAAAAAGAAAAAAAAGGAAAGTTCTCTTAGCTATTCAGCATAAGTGTTTCAAAATAAATGCTGAAGAAAACAATATGTCCAGTTTTATAGTAGAAAAAAAAAATCCTGACACACCCTTTGCACATTTTACCCTTTTCTTTGACAACCCATATTAACCTCACAGCCCCATTGCAACCCAGCTTGGTCCCTTTTGATGCTATAAATCTGGTGATCTCGGGATTCAAGTTCGGAGTAGGGAATTTTGTTTAAACTCAAAAGTTATTCATTTATGGCATTATTCCAGTCATGAAACTATGTCAATTTCCTTATTTTTTTTCATGAAAATACGTTCTTTGTATTTGGGATGACACCAAGTTTGAACTTGTTTTGCATTTACTCTTATAACGGTGCACCCCTTTTTGTGTAAACCTGAGGAATCATTTTTTTTTTATTAGAGAGAAATCCATAGTAAGGTTTGAAGTTGAAACTTCGAGGGAGTAAGGTAGAATGATGGTCATCCTAATTGTCGTTCCTAAGATTGTATGATCTTTGACTGAAATCTGTTTTAGAATATTCGACTGCATGACAGATAACTCGTTCTGTTCTATGCATTCAGGTTTTGAATTTGAAATTTTTATATTTATGCAATTATTGTGAATAAATACTGGCCATTGTAAAGTCTAATTGCTATGGGACTAGCAGTGTTTAAGTTGGGGGGTGTGATTAGTGATTAATTTTGTAAAAAATTTGTTATAATTTCACCCTTATTTTGATCTTAAAATGGTTTAAATTGAATATTATTATGCATTTTGTGATTACGTGCAAGTTTAAAAATATTAATATAAAAAAATATATATAATATATAAAATAAAAAAATAAATATAATATATATAATATTATAATATTATGGATTCCAAGCCCAACACAAAGAAGGCCCAAATCCAAAACAAGAAAGACTCAAGCCCAAAACAAGGAAGGGCCAAACCTAACACAAGAAAGGCCCAAGCCCAAAACAAGGAAGGCCCAAGCCCAAACCTCATGGCCCAACTTATGGAAGCTTCTTGGATATTTAGTTTATTTTTGTATTTTTAAATTAGATATTTTGTTTATCTTTGTATTATTAAATTAAATATTTGTTTATCTTTTTTATTATTAAATTAGATAAATTATGTGGTCTCCATTGCATCTTATGGGCTATAAATAGAGCACTTGAATTGTATTTGTAACTATTCAATTTTCCTACAATGAAAACATAGTTGTGTTCTTAGGATTTCTCTCTCAAATTTTTCACTTTAGTTTCTATATAGTTTTGTTCTTAAAATTTATCTCTCAATTCTTCAAACTTGAGTTTCATATAGTTGTGTTATGTTATTCTTTTTGTTCTCTTAATTATACACCGCCTATATGGTCGGTTAAATATTGTTCTTCAATTACTGTCATTTAATTTCCACCGCGTATATGTTCGGTTAAATTTTGTCTTTTAAATACTGTAATTTTAATTTCCACCACCTATATGGTCGGTTAAATTTTGTCTTTTAAATACTGTAATTTTAATTTCCACCACCTATATGGTCGGTTAAATATTGTCTTTTAAATACTGTAATTTTAATTTGCATCATTTAAATTCCTGCCAATTTATTTTCAAATGAAGATGAGTAACTAAATCCAATCTTAGGTTAAGGAAATGACAGTGTCCAACACCAATAATTTCCAAAAAAAGTTGCGCTTCAAATATGTAATATTAATCTGATTTAATTTGAGTAGTGTGTGCATAGTGTATCTTTGAGTTTAGATTGGAGCATAAGCCTAACTTAGAATTTTCATGCCATGTATGGAGATTGCTAAACCTGAAAATGTTTTCATACCCAAGACCAAATGATTAATCAGTGTCTATAAATTCTGTCTGTGGAATATCATTCAATTTATGGTAATTGCTTAACTTAGAATTTTCATGCCATGTATGGAGATTGCTTAAACAAGAATTATCATTATCTTAAACTAAAATTACTGACAGATTTGTAAAACTTAATTCAGATGAATATTACTAATCTTTTCTATTAAATCGAGAATTAATTGATTTTAACACTGAAATTGTCTTGACCAAAGCTGCTTAAATTCAGTGTTAGTTTAGTATTAATTCTTGCCTTTAGTGTAACACCCGGTGTTAAGAGAATAAGGAAAGGAAGTTAGAGACTTCCAAAAATGCCCTTGAGAAAGTGAAGTATCGTTGAGAATAATGGTGCCCTGAGAGGGGCAATTTGGTAATTTGGATAATGAAGTCCAATAAAGGGTAATTTGGTAAATTGGAGATAATTCCAAGATGGAATTAAGTGTGGAAGTGAATTAGTTCCCATTTTGCATTATGTGGAGATAAATGGGATTGAAAATTCATAAAGGGTATTTTAGTAATTTTGGAGAGAAATTCCATAAAGGAATTAAATATGAGAAAAAGGGGAAATTAATTATGGGAGTGGAAATAATTAATTTTTCCTAAATTGGTGTATTTATTTGGTGGTGCCACATGGATGGATGAGGTTAAAACTTGGAAGCCAAGTTGTGTCTTAGAGTGACACTTGGCATATTCTTGTTCAAGCAAAAATGGTGGCTTTTATTTAAATGGAAAAGAAAATAAGATGAGCCATTTTAGCCATGTGGGTGTAATGATTGCTTGAATTAAAGAAAATTCCAAAAGAAAATGGGAAATTAGTCACCCATTAATGTTTGGAAAATGTGGGATTTAATTTATATGTAATATATATATATATATGTCTTTCAAGATGATAGCTTGAAAATAGTCCCATTTAAATAAATGAGAAAGAAATGGGAATTCAAGATAATCCAAGGGTGGAGGATTTGTCTTGAAAGTGGAATTAAATCCAATGAATGAAATTAAATCCTTCAAGTGGGCATGGATTTCCAAGTGGGTTTATTAATCCAAGAGAAGAGATGAGGTGGAAGGTGGAGATTTAATCTCCAAAGAAATCCAAAGGTTGGGATCTAAGCTCTCCATAAGTCTTGGATTGTGCTTTCTTGAATGGTGGGGATTTGGTCTTGGAAAAGTGAAAGAAATACAATGGTTGAGATTTAAGAAGACTAAGGCCATGGGTTGTGTTTCTTTCAATGGCTAGGATGTATTCTTGAAAAGTAAAGTGTATGGCCAAGATTTGTTCTTACAAAGCACATGGATTGTGCTTTTGGTGAAGGGCTAGGATTTATTCTCTTAAATCCATAAGATCCAAAGGCTAGAATTTGTTCTTGAATGATGGGAGAAATAATACAAATAAGCAAGTGTAAGGAAGACTTGTCTTCTTTGGCCATTTGAAAAGAGAATGAAAGAAGAGAGAAAGGAATGGAGAAGTCTTCCATTTTTGCACAAGAGAAGAATTTTCTCCCAACAGAAGAATTTTCTCCCAAGAGAAGAATGGAAAAGAAGAAAGGTAAGGGAGGTATTATTTTTCTAGCCATTAAAGGCTAGGTTTCCTTCCTTTTTCCTAAAGTATTTCTTCTAAATCCATGGGATTTATTTTGTTCAAGGTTCTTTCAAGGAGAAGAGTGGGAATAAAGCTAGAATGGGTTCAAGCTTCAAGGAATGGAGTTAAGGTAAAGGATAGCCCCATGGGATGGTGGCTTGCAAGTTGTAAGTATGATGCATGAATTCTATGTGTGCATTGGCATGTTGTTTGTTCTATGACCTATGGCCATGAGGTTGAGTGGGGTAGGGTAGATTAAAGCCTCAAACCAAGGTGGTTGTGAGGATGTGGAAGCCCTAACCATGTTGCATACATGCATTGGCATCACATTTATTTTCATGATTCATACTATTGTCATTGCACCCTTATTGAGCTTAATAGCTCATGAGGTTTTTATCCTCACCATGTAGGTATCTCATGTGCAAGAAGGAAGGGATCTTGGAAGGTTAAGCATGCTTGATGAAATGAAGACCCTAAGGAACTCATGTAATTTAGCTTGGGTTTTGGAAGCCTAAGCATGTTGTAAATTATTTTTTTTTATTGATGTATGATGTAGCAAACATATTGTAAAGCTATATTTTAATAAAAGAGGATTTAAGCATCAAGAGGGTTGTACAAGCTTTGTTGAAAAAAAAAGTGGTATTTTTGATGTATGTAAGTTGTATAGGAAATCTGGAAAATTTGGGCAAAAACGCCCAAGAAATAATTTTGGGTCAAGTCGGGGCCACAGCAGGCAGCAGGGGCAGCAGGTGTGTAACACCCCGCTCCCACTTACGGGTGTTACTCGTGAACAATTACCCGAATTGTCCACCTGCCCGGTCTGGGATGAAGGGCGGACTATGTTTCAAGAAGAATCGCCCTAGGTGGGAGCTAGGCTCGTCCTTCCCTTCCCTTAAACCCCAGGATTTTCTAGCAGGACTGGGCTTTAAACCTCACCGCGTTTGGTTAAAAAATAAATCTCGCGAAGACACCCAATCCTTACTTCCTCATTTGAATTTAATTCTTTTCCGACCAAGAATTTTACCGGGCTCCAAATATCACCATTTAAACCAATCCATTGATGGATCACCAATTTTGGAGGAAAAACTCATCATTTTCAAATTTCCAAAGTTTCGGCATTTTCTCCAAAAATGCCCGAAAAATCCCTTTATTTTGAAAATTCCTCCGGGGCCCAAATTCAATTAAGAAATGCCCCAAAATTTCTCAATTTTCAAAAAAAATAGGCCGGCGGGGCCCACGGCGCGCCCCGGGGCCTGTGCAGGGCCCCACAGGCGCTGGCCGCCCATGCCGCGTGCGCGCCTGCGCACTGGTGCGGTCGCCCCCGCGCGCCACCCCCCGCGCGCGTGGCCGCAGCCACCCGTGCGCGCGGTCGCCCCCGCGGCCCTGCCGCGCGCGGGGCTGCTGCGCCCCTGCTGCAGCCAGGCTGCAACTTCATTTTTTTTTTTTTCAAACTTTCCAGATCTCATTTCTGAAATATATGGCTCCTAATTCCAAAATTTGGCCTCCAAAAACCCTCAAATTTTTATCCAACTAGATGCCTTTCACACTAGGCAAAAATACATCTTTCCTTCAAGTTTGCCGTTATTTCTCCAACAAAAATCCCCCCCTTTTTTTTTTCTACAAAGCTTGTACAACCCTCTTGATGCTTAAATCCCCTTTTATTAAAAATATAGCTTTACAATATGTTTGCTACATCATACATCAAATAAAAAAAATCATAATTTACAACATGCTTAGGCTTTCAAACCCAAGCTAAATTACATGAGTTCCCTAGGGTCTTCATTTCATCAAGCATGCTTAATCTTCCAAGATCCCTTCCTTCTTGCACATGAGATACCTACATGGTGAGGATAAAAACCTCATGAGCTATTAAGCTCAATAAGGGTGTAATGACAATAGTATGAACATGAAAATAAATGTGATGCCAATGCATGTATGCAACATGGTTAGGGCTTCCACATCCTCACAACCACCTTGGTTTGAGGCTTTAATCTACCCTACCCCACTCAACCTCATGGCCATAGGTCCTAGAACACACAACATGCCAATGCACACATAGAATTCATGCATCATACTTACAACTTGCAAGCCACCATCCCATGGGGCTATCCCTTACCTTTTTCCATTCTTTGAAGTTTCCACATGCTTTAACTTCAAGGCCTTCATTGCTTTCAACCTTTGCTCTTTCTCAAGAAACCCTTAAAAAAAAAACAAGGTAGCTAAGCCACCATACAAGAAAGACAAAAGGATTTCTCTTTATTACTATAAGGTAGAAACCTTACCTTTGCATTCTTCATTTCCTTCTTCCTTTCTTCTCCATTCTTTCCTTTCTTCCTCTAAGCATTTGGCCAAAAAGCTTAGCCTTCTTCTCTACCTCCCTTTATATAGCCAAAATTCCCCTTTAATTCACTTCTTTTTTTTCCATGGCAAGAATAAATCTTAGCCCTAGGATCTCACTTAAGTTGGAAGAATACGTCCTAGCCTTCCATAACAAGCACAATCCATGTGCTCTTGTCTTCTTTAATCTCCACCATTAGATTTCTTTTACTTTTGAAGACTAGATCTCAACCATTCAAATCCCTTTACATGTGGCAATCCATGCCACTTCTCTTGAATCATCTCAACCATTAGATTTTCAAGACTTAATCTCCACCCTTGGATCAAGTCTTCAATGCCAAAATAGCTATTTTTCTCATTTATTTTTTTTTTAAGGGGACTAATTTCATGCCATCACTTGAAAGACCACTTGAGAGACATAATTCATTTCCATAATGAATTAATTAAATGCCACCATTTTCCAACCATTAATGCATGACTATTTTCTTTCCCTTTTGCATTTTCTTTTTAAGCAACATTATCATTGCCTTCATTAAATGCTAGAATGACTAATATCATTTCTTTTACATTTATTTAACTCTTCATTTAACTTGGACCACCACTTGCCAAGTGTCACTCCATGACACCATTCTTGGCTTCCAAGCTTTAATCTCATCCATCCATGTGGCATCCCTACATTTATTCACCAAATTTAGGGAAAATTAATTATTTTCTCACATAATTCAATATTCACCATTTTCCCTATTTCCATAATTAAATTCCTTTATGGAATTAAATTCCAAATTCCAAAATACCCTTTGTGAATTTATTAATCCCTTAACTCCACATAATTACAAAATTGGGATTTAATTCACCTACTCACCTAATTCCACATAGGAATTATTTTCAATTTACCAAAATACCCTTTTATTGGATTTCACTATCCAAATTACCAAAATGCCCCTCTCATAGGGCACCCTCAATCTCAAGGATCCAACACCTTCTCAAGGGCATTTTTGGAATTTTTCTCACTTTCTTTCCTATTCTTTCAACACCTGTAACACCGGGTGTTACAAGGTGTGGGCGCGCGGGAGCACGACAGCCTAGCGCGGCCAGCGCACACGGCAGGCCCGCGTGGCCGCAGCTGGGGCCAGCCCGCGCGGCCGCGGGCTGCGGCCGCCCCAACCAGCGTGCTGCCCGGGCCCAGGGAGGGCCTAGCCGGCCGTGGGGCTCACGCAGGAGGAAAAAAAAATCTGAAATTGGGGGAATAAAAGGGGGAATAATTAAGCCCAATTTTGGGAGATTTTGGGCTATAGAAAAAAAAAATTTATAAAATTCCCCTAAGGAGTCCCAGAGTGATGAAAGGTTGGAAAGTTGGAGGATTTTCTGAGTATGAGTTTCCCCTTAGTCTAGCCCGGTGTTAAGAAGCATCTTGAGGCACTTAGGTGGTGTAGCGGGTTATTTCTTCGTTCATAAGAAACTCGCGAGGTCCTAGGGTGTTTATGGATCCTGGGTAAGCGAAGGGCCAGACGAAGCCTAGTTCCCACCTAGGGCGTTTCGTCATGAAACATAGTCTACCCTTCAAATTCGGGCTTTGGGGCAAGGAATCCAGGAGATTATCGTATGTAACACCCGCAAGTAGGAGCGGGGCGTTACATTTAGATCATCTTAATCACCTCCTAAAATCAAATCTTTTGTGATTTTTTCCATCCATAAATAATCTCCCTGTGACCTGACTCAGACTCACCGAAATATAAATTTAAAATTATACTACACGCACACTCGCACACTGACGAGTATAATCACCCTACACCTGCTTTAATAAGAGGATTGACCCGTTTGATAAATTTGGTTGTAGGTTTGATGAATAAATGTGTAGGGTAGTGTAGCAGTCACTGCTCCATCCATGTTGGCCAAGTGATACGCTCCATTCCCTAGGTTTTTTTTGATAACATAAGGACCTTCCCAATTCAAGCCTAGTGTCCCTTCACTAGCCTTGTGAGCCCCCGGAAAGACGAGGTGCAGTACGAGGTCACCAAGGTTATAGCGCTGAACTCAGACTTTCCATTGTAATACCTCACGATTCTTTGCTGGTAGAATGCAATTCTCATGTGAGTTAACTCCCTCGCTTCCTCGAGCAGATCAAGATTTGCAGTGAGCATTCGGTCATTGTCTTGCAAGTAGAACGTGGCTCTCCATTGACTGGCCACCTTGTATTCTACTGGGATCATGGCCTCAGACCCATAAACCATAGAGAAATGAGTCTCTCCCATGGTGTTGCGAGCTGTTATTCTATAGGCCTAGAATACCTTTTATAGTTCGTCCACCCAAGCTCCCTTCTTGGTCTCCAGCCTGGTCTTTAAGATCTGTTTGATTATTTTGTTCATAGCCTCAACCTGCCCGTTGTCTTGTGGGTGGTCTACGGCTATGAAACTCTTCACAATCCCCAAGGTGCTGCAAAAATTGACAAGCTACTTGCTACTAAACTGAGTTTTGTTATCTGTGATTATCTGTTGAGGGAGTCAGAATCTGCAAATGATATTATTCCAAATAAATTTTTCTACCTTTGTAGTGGATATTTCTATGAGCTCTTCAGCTTCTGCCCATTTGGTAAAGTAGTCCACTGCTACTATAGTGTGCTTGTAACCTCCACGTGTTGTTGGAAGCGGCCTAATTATATCCATGCCCTAGATGGCAAAGGGCCACAAGTAGTTCATTTGCTAGAGGTAGGTTGGTGGAGCTCGTGGGACCCTTACGAAACCTCTAGCGCTTGTCGCACTTCCTGACTAGATTTATGGCATCCTGCTTCATAGTAAACCAGTAAAATCTTTGGCAAAATGCCTTTTGAGCCAGTAAATGCCCCCCGACATGATTTTCGCAATGGCCTGCATGGATCTCCTCCAGGACATTCTGGCAATCAGGGTTATTTATGCATCTTAACAGCGGGGCCGTAAATCCCTTTTTTATAGAGTATGTCATCATTGATGTTGTTGTTGCCAAAATACAATAATTTATTTTTAATTGGGGACAGACGCAAGAGTCTCGAGAGTCGTGCCTTCACTGATGGGAATCTTGACTAGCAACTGGATCTAGCAGAGGTCCAGATCTGGTAATCCAACAGAGCTGATGGTCTGACAAGGCTGATAATCTGGTGGCCCAAGATGACCGAGTGATCTGAGAGTGACGAGTGGACTTGGTGACCGAGTGGCCTGAGGGTGATGAGTGGCTTGAGGGCAACGAGTGGCCTTGGTGACCGAGTGGCCAAGGTGACTGAGTGGCCTGAGGGTGACGAGTGGCCTAAGGGCGACAAGTGGCCTTGATGATGACGAGTGGCCTACAAAACGAGAGCACCGTTAGGACGCGAGTGGGGGTCCCCGCGTAAACCCTCTGATGCTTGAGTCAGATCTCGAGAGAAAATAAGAAAATTGTACTTCAATTACTCAAAATTGCGTACCTTGTGATGAAGGCATGGTCTCATATTTATAGCGAAGGAGAGAGAGAAGACGTGTGAGAATCAGGGCGAGAATCTCGCGGCCAATTTCGATGATTTCGCGGCTCATCTGAGAGGGAAAAGAGGAGAGATTGGCCCAAGCCCACTCAACCATGACCGAGTGGGGGGTTACTCAATCATGAACGAGTGGGGGGGCCACTCAGTCATGGCCGAGTAGGGGGCCACCCGATCATGCCTTCTTTTGCCCTTTTCCTTGGCTCGGTTTTGAGTGGTTCCCATATCTCAACTTCAAGCCAGATTTTCACATTGATTCAGCTCGAATCTCTCAATACACAAAACATAAAAGTTTTAGATAATTCTCTTATCTTTCCATATAACTTTGAATAAGCTCAATTGGACCTCGTATGAGAAAGTTATGGCCAAAAAACTAAGGTAGTGTTGCACACACTCGGCATAACCGAGTGGGTCATGAAAAGTAAGGGAAATTTGGTCTCCCCATGACCGAGTGAGGGGCCACTCGGTCATGACCGAGTGGGGGGCCACTCATTCATGCCTTCTTTTTGGCTTTTGTCTTGGTTCGGGTCCATCTTCCTTTAATACTTGACTCTGAGCCTTAACAGTACAGGTGCATCAACTTATACCCGATTTACACCTTAATTCAGCTCGAATCGCTCAAACCTCAAAACATGAAAGTTGTAGATAATTATCTTATCTTTCATATGACTTTGAATCAACTCAATTGGAGCTTGTATGAGAATGTTATGGCCAAAACACTAAGGCAGTGTCGTACCCACTCGGCATAACCGAGTGGGCCCTCCCCACTTGGTCTCGGCTCGACCTCTTGCTCCTTCGGCTTATTTCCTTTATCTCCTACAACCCGTTGGGCCTTTGGGCTTCATGTCTATGTCTCACGAATTTTTTAGGTCTTGTAATACTCCAAGTTTGCAGGGCATATCAGATGCAATATCTAGATGCTTGAGCTCATAAGCGACGTGCCTCCAACTTATCCGTTGGCAGCTTTTTATCCTGCAAGTAGTCAAGAAGAGGGCACATCCACGAGTTTTTAGCTACAATAATTGCTATTGTCTCACCTTGTTGTTCTGTGCTTGGTGTTGACAAGAACTCTACTGGTATGGCTCCCAAGAAGTCTGTATCTCTAGCTGTCGCCATGCTTGCTAAGGGATCTACACAGGAGTTCTGGGCCCGCGAAATCTGATTCACCTCAAACTTCAGAAACGTACATAGAAGCTCATGCACCTTCTGTAGGTAGGTGGCCATCTTCGAGCCCCTAGCTTGGTACTCATCTCATATCTAGTGTATAACAAGCTGAGAATCGTTGAAGATAGTCAAACGTTCTGCCCGCATCTCCTTTGCCAAGCACAAACCTACCAACAACGCCTCATACTCTGCCTCATTGTCAGTGGCTCGGAAATCAAATCTCAACTCATAGAGGATTTTATGCCTTTCTAGACTTATCAACAATACTCCTGCTCTGGCTCCTTACTCGCTAAAGGATTTGTCAACATATAACTCTCAGGATGGACCTTCTTAGGAATCAGGCTCCTCCTCTATTGGGCCTGTGAACTCAGTAATGAAATCTGCTAACACTTACCCCTTTATGACCGACCTCGACTTGTACTCTATGTCGAACTGAGCGAGCTCAATGGCCCACTTAAGTAGACAGCTGGATGTGTCTAGCTTCTATATAACCTACTTCAATGGATACTTAGTCAAAATGCCAATCCAATGCGCTAAGCAGTAGGTGAGTTTCTCCATAGAAGTGTACCTCGTTTCAGCATCTGATAACTTGTGGCTCACATAATACACCGGGTACTGCACCCTGTCTTCTTCTCACACTAGGGTTGCACTGATGGTATATTGAGACACCCTCAAATACATGGTCAACTCCTCTCTTTTCTTTGGTTTGGACATGAGCAGAGCCCATCCCATATACTCTTTTAGCTATTGAAATGCGACTTCGCATTCCTTAGTCCACTGAAAATTTTGTTCCTACTTCAACACATTAAAGAATGGAATACACTTATCAGAAGCCATGGAGACAAACTTGCTGAGGGCAGTGATCTGGTTGTTAAGGCTTTACACCTCCTTTATTCTGGATAGCGACCTCATGTCAAGCAGGGTGGGCTTGGATTTTCTCGGGGTTGGCCTCGATCCCTCTATCAGTCACCATGAAGCCCAAGAATTTCCTTGAGACCACTCCAAACGTGCATTTAAGCGGATTAAGTCTCATCTGATACCTCTTGAGGACCTGTAACATCTCTTCCAAATCCCGTACGTGGTCCTCAGCCTGCTTGGACTTTACCAGCATGTCATTCACTTACACTTCCATAGTTTTCCCAATCAAATCCTCAAACATCATGTTGACCAGGCGTCAATAGGTTGGCCACGTATTTTTCAACCCAAAAGGCATCACCTTGTAGCAGTACAACCCTCAATCCATGACAAACAAGGTATGCTCCTCGTCTTTAGGATTCATGGGAATTTGGTTATACCCTGAATAAGCATCCATGAAGCTGAGAAGTTGGTGACCAGTCGTTGCATCCACGAGCTAGTCTATTTTAGGCAGAGGGAAGCTATCTTTTGGGCATGCCTTATTCAAGTCCGTGAAGTTAATGTAGGTCCTTCATTTCCCGTTCTTCTTCTTTACTAGGACCAGATTAGCTATCCAAACCGGGTAATGAGCTTCTCTGATAAACTTGTTCACTAGGAGCTTGTCTACTTCCTCTTTTAAAGCTGCATAGCGCTCAGCTGTCATGGGTTTCCTCTTCTGGCGAATTGGCCTGTGCTTGGGGTCTATGTTGAGACGGTGCGACATCACCCTTGGGTTTATCCCCCACATATCCTCATGGTTCCATGCGAAGACATCTCAGTTTGCTTTAAGGAAGTCTGTCAACTGGGACTTCACATTGGGGGCGAGGTCCTTACCAAACTTAAGGCACCTCTCTGTATCTGTACTATTGACCGATACATCCTCCAACTCCCCCACTGAGCTAGTGGCTCTATCACAATCAACATCACATAGGTCCAGATTGTGGCTGACTCCCTTCTCAATGGTTGGTCGCGAGCTACCTCCTAAGACAACGTTAACCTTCTTTCTCTTTACCCCATCTTTATTGCATCGTCATAGCAATGCCTTGCTAGGTGCTTCTTGCCTCACATGTATCCTACCCCATTTGGAGTTGGAAACTTGATTGTGAGGGCCCTGGTCGAAACGATCAGGTTCAGTTTGTTCATTGCTGGTCTTCCCAGGATGACGTTGTAAGCTGAGGGGTAGTTGATGATCAGAAAGTCTATTAGGACTGTAGCTTAGCGATCTAAGTCTCCAACAGTGATTGGGAGCCTGAGACTCCCCATCGGAATCACTGCATCTCCAGTGAAGCCATAGAGTAGCTCTAGGGACGCCAACAACTGTTTTGGGATCAACCCCATATGGTCGAAACATCCCCTGTACATCACATTTACCGAACTACAAGCATCTACCATAATCCTTCGTACCTCAGCATTGTCAATTCTATCTTAAACAATGAGGGTGTCATTGTGCGACCAATGCACACCCTTGGTATCCTTCTTTATGAAAGCAATGTCATCTGCAGCTACCTTGGCTTTCTTAGTTAATCCTTTTGACCCACCGTGCCCCGTGAATAGGAAATGACTGGCCTCTCGTACATACCGTTTGTCCGACTTGTTGGAAGTTCCTGCAATATGAGGTCCACCATGAATTGTAAAAATAGTTCGTATGGTAGGTGCATGGTCTAGCTCAGAAGCATGATAGGGCGGTTGTTGTGCTTGCTAAGAAGGCTGCTGATTCTCTAGTCGCACAACATAATCCTGTTAGAACAGTAGGTTCTATGGCACACACCAAGAGGGGGGTGAATTGGTTATTTTAAAAACTTGATTTAAAACTTTGAAATCCTTTTGATTGAAAATAAAAATTCAATGCAAGTGAGGATAATGAAAAGCTAGCAATGATAAACAAATCAAAAAACATAAGCAAGAAAGAACACAAAGATTTATAGTGGTTCGGCTTAACCCAAGCCTAATCCACTACCTTAGCTCCTCACTAAGGATTTTTCAAACCATCCACTATCAACCCCCTACTCAACCCGAGTAGGTCCTCTAGTCCGAGACTAGGAAATACAACCTCCCATTCAAATGGGCCCTCTAGCTACACAAGCTAGGAAAATAACAACGATACAAATGAAAGAGATAAGCTAAGAGTTAACACTCTTAGTTACAAGTTCTCTCACAATGAAAACAAGGCTTAATAATAAATTTACAATAATAGAACAACAAAGCCTTGGAGAGAAAATACAACAGTGAAGGCACAAATATTATAAGCTCGAGTAAAAATGATTTGAACTCTTTAGATCAACTTGTTCCCATCCATTAGCCTTCTCTTGATCATCCATGACTTGTATTTATAAGCTTCCCAAGAGATTGAAGAGAAATGTAGCCGTTTGTGACCGTTGGGATTGAAAAACTAGCCGTTGGAAGCTTTCTATAAAAGATATAGCCGACAGAAAAAAATGCATAGTTAACTATTTTTACAAATAAAACAAAACATAGTCGACAGACAAAAACGCATAGTCGACTATCTTATAACACAAAAATCTCATAGTCGACAGATACATATGCATAGTCGACTATTGCAAAAATGTGAAGAAAATTTTAAATTTTATGAACAAAAATAGTCGACAGATGAAAATCCATAGTCGACTATCCTTACTTGATAGTCGACAGATTCAAAAATAGTCGACAGATACCTCACATAGTTGACAGATCAAACCAGCATAGTCGACTATCCTTATAACATAGTCGACTATTTTTAGGCATAGTCAACAGCATTAAACCACATAGTCGACTATCCTTTTGAAAACATTGAAAACTTAATAAATCCTCATTTTGATCTTTTGAAAGCAAGTTGAGATTATCAAAAGTATATTTTGAAACAAAACCTCACTCACCCATACTCAAGATTTCTTCCATAGGATTTCATACCTTGCTTCAAAAATCATATATTACAAATTTGTTTTCTCATTCATATAATCCATAGAGATTGATTTTCATATAGTCATTATCAAAACTATTTTATTACCAAGAGTAAAATATCAAATCCCTCAAGCGACCTCTCCTGATTAACTCTTCAATTACATCTTTCAGTGCCCAACACTTAGAAGTATTGTGCCCCACCTCATTATGGTAGGCGCAAAATTTATCCTTGTTTTTGAACCTACTAGGGCTTTTTATTGGGTTGGGCCTCCCAAAGTCTTCCA
This sequence comes from Diospyros lotus, assembly GCF_014633365.1. NCBI lineage: Eukaryota > Viridiplantae > Streptophyta > Magnoliopsida > Ericales > Ebenaceae > Diospyros > Diospyros lotus. The sequence continues at coordinate 21,627,126 of NC_068342.1, forward strand.
TGCTCTTCTCGGTGGCAAAGATTGCATCTTGTGTATCGGACACGACACTGTAATTTTCATAGCGACCTTGGCGATGAGGTCTCTCACCTCTCGGCTCATTCCTAGACCTCTTAGCGACCTGATCATTGGAGTTTCCTTCGACGCCTCCTTTGTCATTGCCATCGTTGCCCCTCTTTTTGCCCTGGTGGGAGCCTTCGGCCTCGGTCTTCTAGTTCCTAGGATTTTTTGAACCAAAAGTGTTCTCCCACCTGATCTCTTTCGCACCCCATTTATAGAACTCGCCCAGGTCCTTCACCGGGGACTTGTAGATGCTCTCATGGAGCTTTTTGTCCTTGGAAAGTTCGGCGATGATTGCTATCAAAATACTCTCGTCGGATGGGCTCTTGACATTCCTAATCTTTCACCTGAACCTGGCTATGTAATCTTTCAGAGACTCATTAGATCGTTGAAACATCGTTGCGAGGTGACACATTAGGGCGAGTTGTCTCCTTAACGTTCTATACTGGTTGACAAACTTTAGCTGACATTCCTCCCAACTACAGATGCTGCGAGGGGGAAGATTTCTTAGCCAAGTCCGAGGGATATCCCCTAAGGTTGCAGGGAAAGCACGTCACTTGATGAGCGAGCTAGTTGTCTGGAGGTCTATCTGGACATTGAAGGCATCCAAATGATCATAAGGATCACTGTCCCCATTGTACTGAGGAATGTTGGGAATCTTGAATCTGTGAGGAAGAGGTTCTTACTCTATTTCTTTGCTAAACGGGGTCTTCTCCCCATAACTTTTCTTCTGGTCTCATAGCTCATGTTGTGCCTCCAACTATCGGACCTTTTGTAGTAACTCCTCCATGGTTGGGTCTTGATTCGCAGATCGCCCGGTATGAGATCACTTATCCCGTTTGCTTTCTCGCTCTGGTGAATAGCGATCTCGCGGCATACACCGTCTCCTATTCCCCGGATTTCGTGAGTTGCAGTATGGGGCTCAACCTGGGCTGACCCTGATCGAGCCTTCTCCTCGGTGCAAATCTCCATGTCGTCAATTCCCTTCATAAACATCTTCACGACAATCTCCATAATGATTCACCCTCACCCTCAAGCTAGCGGAGTGCACCTCTAGTTCGTCCTCCCGAGGTTGTCGTTCCTCCGATCTTCTAGACCGTGAGTTTGAGAAATGTATTGATCCAGCCCATCGCGATGTTCCTCTAACTTCTCTTCCGTCTGAAATAGGTATTTCACCTTAAAGCTGGAGGACATCCCTGGGTGGCGCGGCCTTTACCTGTCTTTGGGTGGCTTGGGCTTACGTTTGAGCTAACATCCTAACTGCATCAGTGAGTTGCATAACTATATTCTCCAGCATTTCTTGACGTTGTTGCTAGGGTTGAATTGCCTCTATTCTGTGGATAAGGGTCACAAGTTGGCAGGGAACCCACGGGGGCATGTCGGTGGTGGCTCTAACCAATGGGGGAACAGAAGTAGTTGCAGCGGCTACAACTGGACCCCTGACTGGATAACATGGTCTTCTAGTTGATTAGACATTGCTTTAGAACTCCTCGTATTTCTTTCTCTTACCACTGATATCGATCAAAGCGGGGCCGCCCTCCTTTTAGCGCCAAAATGTCGACGTTGGGAATCAGTTGACTGAGTTTCGTTTGCTCGCATTAAGTAAATAAACATGATTTCAAGAAAAAAGAAAAGAAAGGAAAGGAAACGGAAGTACATAAGGAAGTTTTTACGTGGTTCGGCCTGAATGGTGCCTAGTCCATGACTGTTCCTCTGGTTATTTCAGCAGAGTCACCGTATATTATTACATGTCCTTATACAATGATTTTCGACCCCTATTTATAGTATGAGGCGTTTACAATTTGAATAAAATCCAAAATAGAATGATAATACCATGAAGATAATATTTCTTTATCAGGTTCACCTAATCAGGAATGGATCCCGCATCTGTAGGGATCTGATTTGCCTTAGATTAAGAAGGTTGACTTCTTCTTTAACCGTTTTCGATAAATTCGCTATCTCTTTGTGATGCGAGCTGAGTAGCCTGACGACGTGTCTCATAACTTAAGACATTCCGTGATTTGAATCTAATTTAAATGACCTGCGACCTCACCCTGATGTCCTTAACCCGGGACTTACTGGGTTTCGAGGTATTGGGCTGATTCACTGATGGTTTTCAGTCCATCAATATGGTCTGGAAAATACCCATAACAAAAGGTATTTTGACTTTTAATTTTATAATTCAAATAAAAAAAAGGATGATCCATTTCTTCTTTCATTTAACTCGTATCAAAGGTGAAACTATATGTAAGGGAAGGTAATCACCTCCCCTCTCATCTCCTCAATTTCAAAATTGCTCTTTTACTTTTTTATGTTATGTATATAAATTATTATATCGTTTAGCGCTTGTCCCTCGTAATTTAAAAAAAATAAAAATAATTAAATGATATTAAACAAATTTAATATACAAATTTGAAACTTTTACGCTTAACCTGACCTCAATCATAAGTACACTTTTTATCATTTTGTTTTGGTCGGCTTCGAAGCAGATTTTATCACTATACCAACCAAATGGGTTATGGGCCCGCGGCCTTTGGGCAATGACCCAACACCACATTTCGTCGGCTCGGAAGCAAATTTCTGTCAGTTTTTACCAAATGGCTTCTGGGCCTACCCCTAGACAGGGTGTCCTCAAGGCTTGCAGGGGTCATCGTCTCGTCCCGTCCCATCGAGCAAAAGTAAACTTTCTTGCCAAATGATGCTTATTTATCAAAAAAATGTGAAATTTTTTAAATCTACGATTTCTTATATTTAATGTGATGTGAGGTGTTAGTCATCATCTAAGTCTTAAGTCACCCTTAATGATTAAATATATATATATGTATATATTTGGAAGAGGAGGGGAGTGTACATGGACACGTTCATTGGATATTCAGATGAAAAGAATCAGTTGGAGCTCATTCACTGCATGTCACACTCAAAAACAAACACAGACGACATGCATATAAACAAAACTGGCAATTTGATTTTCTCTTTGTGCTGCAAGCAAAGCATATATACATAAATGGATTTAGCCGCAAGTTTTGAGCATTCTAACAGAGCTTCAAGATAGAATGGGTGATACATTCCCTGTGCCTCATTAAAGCATCCATGATCCATCTAGATAGATGAGTGTTCGAGTATGGGCTGAGTATGGAATGGATCCTTCAATTTCCCACTTTATCCACTTCCATTCCACCCTCTGTGTTGTTAAAATCGCATTCTATCCTGTCTTCCTGTTTGTCACTATCTAGCTTCTTAGAAATGATAAATTATATTAGTAGTTTTTAAATTTTATGTTTCATAATAAACTTCTTAGATTTGTCACCACAGCCAGTAAATATTGAGTTTTGTCCCTCATTTGATGATTCACCAAATTTTAATAATAATATAACCCCCCCCCCCCCCCCCCCAAAAAAAAAAAAAAAATGATTTGATGTTAAAACTAATCTAAAACACACAATAAAGTAGTTTTAGGTTTATACTAATTTATATCACATCACTTTTGTTGACAAAATTTGGTGAAAAATCAAAAGAGATGTTGAATTTTAATAGAAATCAAAGTTTAGTGATTCAAAAATTAAAGTATAATAATTAATTTATTCTGAAGTATAAAATTCAAGAAATCTACCCTTTTAAGAAAAAATGATAATTTTATAGATTTTATGTATATAAAAACGCCAAAGTTTGATAATTACAAGTTATTTTGGTAGGCAAGTTGTTTTCTTTCTTTGGTGGTCTTTGTAGGTCAATGAGTTAATAATTTTCAATGAGTTAATAATTTTCTATAGAATTTTCTATATATATATATACACAAACGTCTAATTAATGTTGTTGGTCCAGATGAGCCCAATCCTGAAAGTCAGTGTGCCTACTCTTGATTGCTGTAGATTTGACCATTGAGACAGATGAACCGAACCGAACGTCTAATTAAAGTACACGAACATGAACAAACAATTATTAATGTTTCAAACAGCCAATATGAATTAGGGATCATGCTTTGCTATATAATGCTTTATAATTGATAAAAATATTCATTGTATCTTACTTTTTTGTTTCATTGTGCCTCACGTCTCATGTCACCTTATTACTTTAGACAAGAGATATTTTAGTCATTCGTCTCATCCGTCTCACTTCATCATATTGATTGAGGGATATTTTAAATAATTTATGTAATTTATAGTATAACCCAGAGTACCAATAGCATTTTTCATGAATTAAATCTAGAATTAACCATTCGGGTTAATACATGCACTGAACGAATGGCAGTTAAGATTAGAAAAGATGGGAGATTTAGAATCACCACCACCCCTTGGTGCATAACAAAGGACCTATACATACACACATAAATGTATTGATCACGCTTTGTCTTATTTAATTAATCAGGGTGTGGTATGGAACTTTCATATGAACGTTCTATTTTGCTACATCTCTTTTCCATCGGCTTAACCTATTGAAGAACTGGAAATTTAATTACCAACCCACTTGCTCGTTGAAAGTGGCAAGCAACTACACCTTAATTCGTTTGTTAATTAAGATTGGTGATTGGGGGGGGGGGAAAGACAGAAGTTCCAACTCTCCAAGTTGACTGTTTATCTCCCAATTGATTCTTGTTTTCTTCGATGAAGTCGGTCAACTAATCATTATCAGTCACCCATAACTGGCGTTGCTGCGCCCACAAGGCCACAGCAGATAACACAATGGCGAGAATATTGGGCTGGAGATGTGATTTTGTTGCAGCCAAAAGCCAGCTCCACTACTATCAACCTAGCTGTAGCTGCATATTTATCTGTAGCTGTAGCTGATGAGTGTCCATATTTTTAGATTTGACTAAATTATTCTCTCGAATCTTGAGATAAAATTTGGTGGAGAGATATATACTAATAGAATGGTGATGGATTAGCAAAAAATGTGAAAAAAATTAAACTTAATTACAGTCTTAAACGGTGGTGATTTATAATCTTTATAAAGAAATGTGTGCACAGAATCTATCACCACCAAGTGAAATCACTTGGAAAAGGTGATATCACCACCAAGCAAGGATAGGTAGGAGGCATATGCTGTTTTCTGGGTTGATTGAGTGGGAAATCAACAGTTGGTGACCAATCATTTTGACTTAGAATTTAATATAATCAGATAATTTATGTTGGCTAGAGCGTGAAGATGCAAGTTGTGAAAGGCAAATAAAATCACCATAATTGACTATATTTTTCTTTCTAGAATCTAATCTATGCATGCAGAGGAGGGAATATTATGAGCTCAGAGATTTAGCTTTGTTGTTATATTTTTAACATTGTGCTTTGCTACACTAACAATTAAATTAAATTAAATGGCAGAGGGATAGTGTTCATTAAATATATGCGGGTATAAGGACTAAGTTTCCATATTGGGAAATAAAATTAATTTGTGCAGGTAAAGAAGACTTTCCCTCGACTTTCATAAAAAAAAAAAATTAAATTTTTAATTATAAGGGGCATAGCAAGGATCCTTTCCTCTCCTCTTAGTTGTGTTTTTGTTTTGTATTTTTATTTTTGCATGTTTGAAGAGATTTGGATGTCTAATCCCCAAATACAGAGGAGAAGGCAGGCACCGATGATCATATCTTTGCATTCCCAGAAAGGAAATATAAAATTGGCCTTTTCAAGAAGCCCAGAGATCTGCCTGTGGGACCAATTCTCACCCTCTTCATAATCTTTGTCTAGTCAAAGCATAAGTGGCAAGCAAGGGGCGTGCCAATCCCAACTTGCCCATGCCAAGGAACCCAAAAAAGAGCTCCCCAAAGGACCACGGTTGCAAGGCTGAAAGGAACATATTCTCGGGCTATTCAAATCATTCAAAGATTCATATTCATATTTGAAAAGAAAATATAATGGGCAAAATAATTAAATTAGAAATCCATGAGTCACGAATCTTTAGATCTTCCCTTCTTCCCCCATTATGCCATATCGAATCCAATTAGAGCAAGTGGGTTAGGCAACAGCATGCAGCAATAAGAGCAAAAATAAATGCAATCATAAAGAAATGGGTTTCTAGCATAGCGTTACTTTTTGCAAGATTAAGGAAATCTAATCCTTTCCTCGCTAAGGTTCCTCCATTGGTACTACATCACTACATGTTGGATGTTGCTCCCAAGTATTGTTAATTTATAATAATAATATTAATATTAATATATTGTGGAGATCACTATCGATCAGTGTTGAAATATTAATTTGATTCCGAACCTTGTGTTAGTACACTAACTTAATGATTCCCCCAGTAAGAAGAGGATAAGATTAACGTTGTTTATAGCCACGGCCACGCATGCAAAATGTTTAAATTATAGTGAAGCCTACGTTACGGCCCTACCCTACATCATGCAAGGCCTCACGCTATATTTAACCTTCAAATGCTTGCTTCCAGTATAAGATTAAAAATTTGTGACGAACATTAATTAATTCAAATATATCACTGCAATCCTAACGTACGGACAGCCCTTAGAATTATCAATGGAAGGTATGGGCAAAGATACGAGACTACTTGCTATCTTTTATTTTTATCTTTGTAGTTGTAATTTTTATAGTATTTTATTTAATTCTTATTTCTCTATTTGAAGGGTAATGGGTACTTGATAATTACTTTTATCCCCGATGTATATCATTTTAACAAATTCATATTCATATATTAAATAACTTAACCAAAGTTTGATAACAAAAGGAGTTTGTCATTAACACGATGAAAAAAAACTAAAAACCAACAATTATAATCTTTGAACTATTCCAATCCGTTAATTAGTATTACTAATAATAGTAAGCTACCCCAGTTTGTTGATGGTAAGGATAAGAGGCAAGAAAAAGCATACCTAAGTTAGGTTTCAAGATTATGAAAATTTATCTGATTTGGGTTTTTTAGTATTATGATATATATATATAGTTAGATAAAATAATATATTATATAATTTTACCAAGGTAGGGTATGAGTAGAAGACCTTATTTTTGCCACCCTACTTGTACCTACACAAGTATTTTAAATACCTTATTCATATCCTCCTCATAAGTATTTTTTGAAAGTACTTAAATTTTTTCTATTAGGATGGAATTTTGGTACAAACTCATAAAATAAGGTATCTATTGCCATTCCTAAGTATGCCGTATACATGAGTAGATGTGCTCTGCAATTTACACATCTTCTTTTATGAACTATTTAGTTTACGAGAAAACCAAATACAAGCAAGAATGGAATTCAATTTTGAGAAAAGAAAACCTCAAATGATCGTTGTCTGTATAATATTTTATGTATTACATTTAAATAATCATGGTTATATCTAAAGAGGGGTGGGGGGTTTGTAATAGTTGGCCTAATGTGAGGTAGTGTGAATTGAGAATGTTTTATAGTATTGTTCCTTCTAAAGTGTCATTTCATTTATTAGTGAATTATTTGTGAAATTATATATAAGCCTATTGAAAGATTGTATTAACTTAAATTAAATATACATATACATATATATATTGAAAGATTGTTCTTTTATGTCTTTTTAGCTAAATATATCACACGTGGTAAAAGGATCCAATATTTTTGTTTTCAAGAATAATACTATACGATTACTGTTATATTTCACATATAAAAGTCCAGTAAAAATATTATTGATCTATTTGCATATATATATATATATATGCGTCATTATGTTCGTCCGTAAAAGATTCGGATTTTCTTGTAATGCATGGGTCCAGGGAGGAGTGGACGTATAATAAGTTACAGCTAGCGTCGTTGGATTTTTGTATGATTAATGGTATGGGATTAGGAAGAAACAATTAATTAATTATTATAAAATTAGAAAGCAAAATGACATGTCGTCCAAGCGTTTGATGGTCTTTAATTGTAATCAACAGTGATAGGTGTATTTGCTTAATTAGTATAATAATAATAATAATTAATAGTATTATATTACGAAGTGGCATGTTGAATATTACGAAATTCATAATCCAAGTCCGTCGACGTGTAGGCTGAACTGGACAACGCATATCTTTCTAATTTAATACGATGCAATGATGCAATTTAACTTACGCTTCCTTGAGCCCTAAGTTACATGAACAAAGCAAAATATCTCATGGTCACATTAAAAAGAAATAGTTGTCCTTATGTGTGATTAATTAGTCCAACATATTTTATGTTCTTGTAATATTGCATCCGTAATTGATGGGTGATATAAAATTCTCTTCCTCTTATCTAATTATGTCAAGTTATTATTATATTTAATAAAATTAAAGATCAGTCTATGTATCCTGACCTTAGTCTAGCTCAATTATAGTGTTTTTAATTGAACCCACAATATATATTAGATGAATAATATTATACCTAGATCCTATTGTTATGCCACTTTGGCCAGAATTTACGTCTAAGAACCAGTTGCGGTTAGATTTGGTAGGTGTAAGATGCCATATATGTTTGCCACGTTTCATCTACTAATGTGCGTGTGTTCCATCACCATTTTGAGAATTAAAAATGTTATGCGATGCCCTAAAATTTTTTTAGATTTGGTAGGTGTAAGATGCCATATATGCTTGTCATGTTTCATTTCCTGAGGAGCATGTGTTCCATCACCATTTTGAGAATTAAAAATTTTGTGAGGTGTTCTAAAATTTTCAAGTCTTAATCATCTTTTCGATAAATTGTTTCTTGGGTAGTCTTCGGGACAATAGTCTCCTAGGACCTCAAAGGGTCCATCTGGAATAGTTTGTCCTATCCATTTTGTATAAGTTTAGAGATACCTTTCGAGTTTTCCAGACCAAAGCCACCTGGTGGCCCCGAAGCCCTCTTCGGGACCATCTGTAGACAACCATCAAGGCCTTACACCAAAGACTTCTCCAAACCCTCTGACCTCTCTAATTGTACTCCCCATAAGAGTCTCCTGACTCAATTGTGGGACCTACCTATTGTCTATAAATATTTGCCTTCTCCATGCCAAACAGATTTTTCTAGAATTATTTGGACCCTATTCTACCCATTTGGAACCTACTCTTATCTTACTCTTTGGGACACCTGAACACTTACATGCTACATACAAAATCAATTTCCAAAAAAATTATTTTGATAAAAATCCATTTTGGTTCTCAAAGTTTCAAGAGGTTAGTCAAAGCATTTTTTTAATATATGTGTTGTTCATGATTTAGGAGATTGGAAAAACAAATAATTAAATTTCAAAATAATCTCCAAATATTGGCTTGAGGCATGAAGCAAGCATTTGTCAACTATCTCAATTCATTATGTTGACAGATAAAATACATGGTTTGGATAGTCATGAATCTATCAACAGATAAGCAAGCATCTATTGACAGACAGTAAGCTTGCTCCTTGATATGTTTCTATTTTTGCCTCAATCTGTCGACTAAGACAAGGATTATGTCGACAAACAGAATCCATTTCATGCATTTGTTGATAGATGTCTAGCAATCTGTCGACTACTCTTTGTATATTAGCTTGAATAAGTCAACTAACTCATTCTTTCTGTCTACAGTTTGTTTGCAAAAACTTATAACGACTAATTTTTTTAGCATTAAATGCACTCTCAACTACCACCAATGGTCTGAATTTTGTCTCTATTCTCCATCAACTATAAATAGAGGATTGGTGGCTCATTTAAAGAGCTTAGAAGAATTTATTGTTCAACTACCAAGTGATCAAGAGCTTTCATTGTGTTTAAATTTATATTCTCTCATTTTCGTTGGTCAGGCTTTTGTTATATTCATTGTTCCATCATTTCAAAGCCTTGTATTTTATTGAGTGAACTTGTAACTAAGAGGTAAAACTCTTAGAATCTCTCTTTCAAATTTGTATTGAATTTCCTAGAAAGAGCTAGAGGGCTTACACTGTGTATAGGAGGTTGTATTACTTAATCTTTGGACTAAAGGACCTACTTGGTTCAAGTAGGGGGTTTAGTGGATTCATTTCAAAATCCTTAGTGAGAAGCAAAAGTAGTGGATTAGGTTTAGTTAAGTCGAACCATTATAACTCTTGGTGTTCTTATGTACTTGTGCTCTTTAATTTCTTTCATTTTCAAGCATCCATCCATTTCTCACTTGTTTCACACATTAATCGTTCATTGAAAAAGATTTCAAATTTCTCATGTTTTGTAAGCCGTTTTAAAAATTATCCAATTCAACCCCCTCTCTTGGCGTGTGCCATAGCACTTCCATTATATCACCTTCTTCCTCTAAGGAGCTAGAAAAGAAAGATCCACAACCCTTTTGTCAATTCCATCAATGCCCAGGTCACTCAATGGAGAATTGCCATACTTTTCGTGAGCAAGTGGGAAGACTGGCCAAGGAAAGCAAGATTGACCAATTTCATCCCATGACAACCCAAGAACCTTAGAAGGCATCAATTTATCCACCCCAATAGGATAGATCCCCTAGGGAAAACTATGGTCCACCAAGGAGGCAAACTTGGGGTGCCGACAATCAATAGTACAAGGCCCCGCCTGAGCAGCAAAGGGGACCCAAGGTAGGAGATCCCTCTACGCCCCCAACAGACAATGAGCCCACTCAAGAACATATCCACGTTATCCTAGGAGGAGAAACTTTAGCTGACAATTCTTTAGTGGTTCATAAGTCATATGTGCACCATGCTTTGCACAAGGATTTCGTAACTCACATGGCTCACAATCAAGAGCCCATCTCCTTTACTCTGGCTAACCAAGGGAATATCATTATGCCTCACGATGTCCCTCTGGTCATTTTCACTATTATCGCCAAACACCCATTTGATCGCATCCTTGTGGATAGTGCCAGCTCCATCAACTTTATTTACTGGAATTGCTTCTAGTAGATGCACATCACTCAAAATTGCCTTCGACCTATTTTCTCCCCACTATATAGTTTTATCGAGAAAACAATACCTATCGCATGGTCAATACAGCTGCTAATAACTCTAAGATCTCACCCTTGTAGTGTCACTCGCCAAGTGAACTTCAAGGTGGTAAAAACTACATCCACAGCCTACAATGTCATTCTTAGAAGATCACTCATTAACAACATGAGGGCTGTCATACATCCCGTGTTAGTGTTAGTGCCCTAATGCTAGATTTAGATGGCATCTGACAATTGTAATTACGGCACTAATGATTTAATTCCTACAAATATAATAAATATGTTTTCATATTTTAAGGTCATATCTTCATTCACACCTCTCCAATCTTTATATATGAATGAGTCCCTAGATTTCCTCATGAATGTCTTATTCTTAAGTGTTAAGAATATGTGATAAAGACCTTTGGATTAAGGATCTTTTAAGGTTATTCTCAATCTTTAGACTTCTTAGAAGAGGACTATGATTAGTCAATTATAGATTGACACATGAGTTACTATGTAACGCCCCACTTTTCCAAATACTTAATGACGTTAAATATAAGCTAACATCACCACGGGCGTTATGGAAACCCTTGCCAACGGAAGCAATGGATCGAACCTGCAAGGTTAACCAAAGCTAAATAAAGGGGGTTTCCACTAGATTTCCTTTACAAGTATGAGAAAAGCTCATGACATCCAATACTCCAAAAATGACTCAACACATAAACCGTAGGTACAGCTGTAGGACACCCACATATGCACACCTCTTACAATCTTGAGTACCCTAGCTGCTATTACAATACATCATTGTGGTACAATTACATAATGAAATAAAAGCCAAAGTTGGCTGCGAAACCCAAAGCTAGCCAAACATCGTCTCCTTGCTCATGCTCAAACTAGAACCTGAAACACCTAGCACTTCAAACATACCTGGAACGTTGAACGTTCCAGGGGCATCAACCCAAGTTAGATATTACATCTAAGTGAGTGAATCAAACAATGAAGTACATGCGTGTAGATGCAATAAGGTCATTATGAAATCCACCCCTGTGGTAGCAATGCCAAGGTGTTGCAATCACCTCTGCGATCATCATAGTCACTCATTGGTTCACCGTAAGAGCACGAGATCACCCATGATGTCCCAACAACTAGCCACAATCACCACAACGAACATGATATATGACAAAGTAGAAGGAATATGCATAACTAAGAGAAAAATGACATGTAAGCCACAAAAGCATGATATGCAGGCTAACACCCTCACCCAATGAAGCCAAAATGATCGGGATGTAGAAAAAGTATGCAAGAAACACTCACCTTGCTGGTTCAGAAGCATTAAGGTACTATTCACAAGGTTCGGGAATGTTTTTCTACAAAAATAACATACTTTCGTAACTCAAACCTAAAATATTTTTACATGAGGTCCTAGGCATAAAGTTAAGGACCAAGACTACAAAATTTGGGGCCAAGGGGGCCCCTCACGCGTTGGGGGAAGGACCCCCACGCGCTGCACTCGCGACAGTCAGGTGGCGCGTGAGCTGCACGCGCCGCCCCTCCAGCTTTGACCTCTTGTGATTTTTCGACCCGTTCTCCCTCGTCCGGACTCCGATTTGACTTTCGTTTGAACCCACGCGACCCTTATTCAATTATCTATCAAACTACGAAGAGAAATTAGAATTACCTTGCTGTTTTGATGCTGTTTAACTCCTTTTACGGTGGTGGACCAACTTTTCCGATGAAGTGTTTTATCACTCTATTTTTGGGCAAAGTTTCTCCTCTCAACTCACTTCCTCTTTTCCTCTTGATTAATGGTGAGATTTTCCCTTCCAAGGCCTTGGTATTTATAGGCATTTATGGCCAATCCAAGAGTGCCACGTGTTACTTAGATAAGGTTGTAATCATTGCTTTTCGTAAGATCGTGCCACGTGTCCCTTGTGATTCGTGTCATTTCTCCCCCTTGCGACATGTGTCCTTTGAAACATGTGCCACCACATGTTAATTAAGTTTTTAAAGATTCCTCATGATTATGTCTCCTAACTAAGTTAGCTTATTTGGTTCCTTTAACTAACTAGTCACAAGATATTTTTAACTTCTTACAAATAACTCTTTAACCCAAAACTTCTTTACACTTATATCACTTGGGCCCTAGAACTCCTTAAACCTCTCCAAAATACTTTAAGATGATGCCCCCTCACGTAGTTTCCATGATTTTTCAAAAAATCCTTCATTTGTCCTCAGCGATTACCCAAGAACTTCACATGTACCAATCGTATCCTTCGATTTCCAAGAAAATGTTGTACTTAATGCCTAGAAAAACTTAGAGTATTACATACTACCTTTGATTAGTATGACATACTAATGATAAAGGATGGTGAGTCGCATGCCATAATCCATGTGATGGATATAGTAGACATGTGGGTAAATGTTAGTTGAACATCTACTGAATATGACGCACGTGATAAATCACATGGCTGAGAGGATCTATTATCTATCACAAGGTTCAATTGTGTTACTAGTCCTTAGATCGAAGGCAACACCATTGTCTTGCATATCTGTGGCAAAGATTTACCATTGCTAAGAACCATTCAGTTACTAGGTGGAAGATGCACTGTAGGGTCTCTATGCAGTTGCGTATGGAGATAGGTGATTGCTAATGGAATCAATCAACCTCCAGTGTGAGGTGAACATCCTATACGATCAGTGGTGGTTTTGATTGTGGAAACATCTAGCCAGGGTACATTTGATTGGAAAGTGTTTCTGATGTCGAAAGGAGTTCCAATGTGTCATCTCAATCACACCACACAGATCTTAGCATAGCTATCGAGTTAGTATATTTGATCAATCCATGAATCTCACTTGGTTGGGATGTTAGTCGATGGAAGGATTATAGGTTATGGGAATCAAAAACCCAAATAGGTGCTTAAAGAAATTAGACTTCATTACTGGTAGGATCGTTGTTACATAATGTTATTTGTCAATCAAGCTCTTTCGAGATACATCGAGGAGATGGAGTAATCCTCATTGTAGACCAAAATGTTTGGTCGAACTCAAAGAGTTTGATGTGTCCTAGTTGCTACTTACTAGTGAACCTAGAAGGTCACACACATATTTGGGTGTGGTAGTTGACTAAACGATGAAAACTATAACCATCATTAAGAGTTAACGATGTCACCATTAAGAGTTAACGGATCAGGTTCAATGATTAAATAAATAAGAGTAATTGTCAAGAGTTGACAGTCATGCTATTAAGAGTTAACGAGGGCCTTAGTTAGGGGTGTGCAATCGGTTATAACTGAACTGAACCGACCAAAAAATACAAACTGAACCGAACCAACCAACATATGATAACCAAACCGAACTGAATCGACCAACCCTACTAACCGAACTAATCGAAAACTAAACTAAATTAATCGAACCGATAACCGATTATGTAAAATCAGTATAGAAACAAACCATTCTACCAATTTGCAGAAATGAAATACAAGAACAGCATATGAAAAAGAAACAAAACCATTTAGAAATTGAGAATACAAATTAATTTGTGCAAAAGAAGGAAATACAAATGAAAGGAAGAAATATCAAGAAACTATCTCACTGAAACTAAGTAACTAGCCTCACTGAAATATCAAGAAACTAATCCATAACAAGGAAATGAAAGGGACGGCCGATCATCACTGAAAGTAAAAAAAAATGAAAAATTAAAACCCTAACCTAACATCAATACTAACTTGTGTCTGATGGCTGATCATCGTTGGTATGGCCGTATGGGGTTGATCGTCCAAGCACAAGGGAAGGAAGAAACAAAGAGACGAAGGGGACGGCGATAGGCAAAGGGAAAGGCGTCGGTCTGGTCGATGAGCTTCGACGAGCACGTCATCATCGCCGATTGCCCCTCCGCCACTTCGACAGTCGCCGCCATGGCCCAGATCTTGGAATAGCCCTCGTCGATTGTCCAAGCAAAAGGAAAAGAAGAAACAAAGGCGAGGGATGGTAGGGTGAGGGTTAGGGTTCGATTCGGTCGGGTGTGGGTTCCGTGTTTTGAGGCCGCCAGAATCGATCTCGCAGTCTCGCCTGCAAGTGGGAGGGTGGGGGGAGATAGATAGATAGATAGATAGAGAGAGAGAGAGAGAGAGAGAGAGAGAGAGAGAACTGAGAAGGGGAGTGAGTGTCGAGGGTCGGGTGGGTTTCGTGTTTGGGGGGGTCGCTGAACTGGTTAGGTCGGTTAGGGGGAGGGGGGTGGCTGAACCAGTTAATTTGGTTAACCGAATAACCAAAAATTGGAAATATTACTAACCGAACCGAACCGTTTCATAAAAAAAATTGAACCGAATTAATCGAACTAAATTCGGTTCAGTTCGGTTAGTTCGATTTAACCGAACTTTTGCTCACCCCTAGCCTCGGTTTCATCATGAGATAATGAAAAAGTCATTAAGAGTTAATGTCAAGCCTAGTTGTAATTTGTAGAAACTTAACAAAATCGGTCGACAGATCTTTTTACCCCCTATGGTGTGGTTTCATTTGTAATGCATATGATTGTTTGTTATCAAGTCTTCCAAGGTGATTCTCGTTTTTATTTTTGCTGTGTTTGTATGGCTTTTCAAAAATATTTTGAAAATCGGTAAAACCCTTGCATTGATACACCAAATTTTGGTGTTCACCTTCACCCCAATTATTTCTTGATGAAATTCCCAACTCTAGGCTGCATAGGGCAAGTCTGGACAATCAAAAGAAAGCCAAAGTTTGCTATATATCATCTACCAAAGCAGCAAAGGAAAAAGAGGTTTCCCGCACCCTTGAAGAAACCATGTCTATTTCAGAGCAAGCATCATTGAAACCTCAACTTGTGGAGGCCTTAGTGAAGGGAATCCCTAGTACGGTGGTACTGTGTATCAGATACATCTAGCGAAGTATAGTATACATGCTATACAGAGTTTGGGTATTTAATCAACACGCATATTCAACAATTGAATATATAAATAAATATCATACTTGTTATTCGATGTAAGATTGGGGTGCATAAATAGTTTCTATACTGAAACCATATCCACCTCACATTGTGGTGGTCATAGTCTGTCCACACATAGTATGCAATAAAGTACCGTTCTGGTCACCTCTCCCCATACTAGACATAGAGGATCTACATATCACCGGTGCCCGTGTCTCAAAATTTTACACGTGATCTTCACAAGTAAAATATTTCTGTGGTAATAGAATATTTTTCAGAGGAAGTAGAAAGAAAAAGATGAAGCAAAGATGAGAGAGAGAGATGGGGGGTAGAGGCACTGCCCATTTATTTATTTATTTTTTCTTTCCCCCCTCCTATTTTCTTCGTCTCCTAATTCCATTCTTTCTCACATCCGCCGCCCTTGGTTATTGTGCAATCAATAATTAATTTCACACTATGTACCATGCATTATTACTATGCATTATTGGTAAGAGGGGACAAGGATCAACTTTTGACCAATCATTTCCAAAGACATTTTGGGCACATGATATCGATACCATTTTCGATATCGATACCATTTTTGGTATCGGTCAACCCCTTTACCCATCACCAAAACTTCTTCAAATCCAGATGACATTCTGAGAATTCCTGAATAGCGCCTAGTAGTGGTTCAAGACAATATAGATGGTAGTGAAGTCTCAGTTCAAGTGAATCTATTATAGTTAACAATTACCGTATGCTATAATATTTCCATCACCTAACGTTTTGACTGAACAGAGTCATGGAGTAACAAACTCACAAACTTAGTAACTATGTGATAGACCTCATTAATGTGACTAGATGACATCTCAGGAAACCCCTTTCCTGACTTTCAATTTGCCTTGGCTAGAGACTATCCTGTCACATCAATAGTAGATCACACAGGACGTTCAACCCATTAAATACTGATGAGGGCGATGGATCATATTTCCAATACATGTCTCCATATACCAGCAATACAAAACCACATAAATGAACATTCCTATCGCCCAATTGGATGGTTTGGCTCATTAGCAAATCTCACACACCAATACATAAAACAACCGTGCCGGTTCAAGTCTAAAGATTAACACAGCATCACAATCTGATGACTCAACCATTATCCACTAGGCCATGTGGCCAATCATTGACGTCACATTTGGTTGATCATTCACTAACAACCACCCATAAGTCTACTAGCGACATCTCATGTCATATGGCACAAACACACCATCTTCCCATCGATATCACCATATCGAACGAGGTAGTAACCCTTGTGCTAGTCTGTACTCGATTAATTGAATTCTCATCCAAAGAATCTAAAGATTAGGAATAGTTTAAGAAGTTATGTTATTAGAGAATCCTGTCATACAGTCTCAACACCTTGAGAATAAGATTTTCACATAGAAGATCTAGGCACTCATTCATATAATTGATTAGAGAAAATATGAATAAAGAAAACTTTGTCTTTCATAAATTTATACAAAAATACAATTAATGCATTACAAACAAGTTCACTAAGTGTCATCCAAATCTAGCATCTGGGCACACAACATTAACAATCTCCCACTTGCACTAATGTTAATTTACATCATATATACATCTAATGCTACACCATTGGTAGGAATCAGATACCCATCTTCTCAAGATGCCAATTCAGTTGTGATTGAGTTATAGCCTTGGTGAGTGGGTTCGCTACATTATCTGCTGAATCTATTCTCTACAGTTACACGTCCCCACATCCTATAATCTCTCGAATCAAATGAAATAGGCACTCAATGTGTTTGGATTTCTGATGAGAACTGGGTTCCTTCGCCTACGCAATAACTCCATTATTATCATAATACAAATGTACTAGTAACAAAACAACCAGAACCACATCAACCTTCAAAAGAAAGTTCTGAATCCAAATAGCTTCCTTAGTAGCATCACATGTCGTAACATACTTGGCTTCAATGGTTCAATCCATTGTGATTGCCTGCTTGGAACTTTTCCAGCTCACAACACCACCATTCAAGATTATACAAAATCAGATGTTGATTTGCGATCATCAACATCCAATTGAAAATCCAAATCATTGAATCCATCCACATGGAAATCACCCCATTCATAAATTAGTAGCATATCTTTAATCCTTCGCAGGTACTTTAAAATATGGTTCATTGCAATCCAATAACTATCACTGGGATCAGATTGAAATCGACTTACAACACTCATAGAGTATATAATATCCAACCTTGTACATATCATCGCATATATAAAGCTCCCAATCATCGAAACATAAGGTACCTTATACAATCCTTCTCTTCAAGAGTATTAGGAGACATCTTCTTAGAGAGATGAACTCCAACCCAGAGAGATAATTGTCCCTTTTTAGAATTCAATAGGCTAAACCTCTTTAGCATCTTCTCTATGTACAAGATTTGGGGAGACTTATCAATTTCTTCACTCTATCTTTATAAAGTCTGATCCCCAAAATATAGATAGCATATCCCAGATCCTTTAAGGAGAATACTCTTGACAACTAGGCTTTCACAGACATCATGTCCACACTGTTATCCATAATTAAAATATCATCTACATATAAGACTAGGAATATAATGTTGCTCCCATTAGCCCTCGTATATACACATGGTTCATCCGGATTTCTCAAGAAACAAAACCCTTTAATCTCATGATCAAAATGAATGTTCTAACTTATCAATGCTTGCTTCAGACCATATATTGATCTCTTCAGCAAACACACCTAACAAGAATTGACGAACACAAATCCACATGGTTGTTTCATATAGATCTTTTCTTCAGGAAACTCATTCAGAAAAGTCGTCTTGACGTCCATCTTCTAGATCTCATAGTCATAATAAGCAGCAATAGCTAACATCATCCTGACAGACTTCAGGATTGCAACAAGTGAGAAAGTCTTGTCATAGTCAATTCATTAACGCTGACGATTACACTTTGCCACTAACTGAGCTTTATAAGTTGAAACATGTCCATCTAAACTGATCTTTCTCTTAAAGATCCATTTACACCTGACATGAACAATTCCCTTAGGTGGATCTACCAGGACCTAGACCTGGTTGGAGTATATAGACTCCATCTCATATTCCATAGCTATCTGCCACTTCAATGCATCGATATCAAATATCGCCTCCTCATAGTTGGTAGGGTCAACCAATTTGTCACTATCCCTATACAAGAACAATTCATGTATCTCCTGCACCAATAAACCATACCATCGATCTGAAAGATGGGGCACTCTACCAGACCTATGGGGAACTTGTGGATGATCTCCTAGACTTGACTCACCATGCTCAATCTGATCAAGAATTTGTGAAACATAAGACCCCTCTTCCATCAGATCTATTCTCTTCTCCATACCACATTTCTAGATAAACTCTTCTTCCAAGAAGATAACATGCCTGGAAACCACAACTCTTGGGTTAGTCAAAAAATAAATATAACACCCTAAACTATCTTTAGGATATACCAAAAAATGACCCTATAACTTCTTTATTCTCAATCTCTTTGCAAAAATTGAGAAACCCCAAATCCTAACATACTTAAGACTCAAAGGTTTTCTAACCCATATCTCATATGGTGTAGTTGAAACTAAGTTAGTTGGTACTCAATTTATCAGATAAATCATGATAAGAATAGCATAACCCCATAGTGAAATAGGCAAATATGTGTAGCTTAGCATGGAATGAACCATGTCCAATAGAGTCCGATTCCTACGTTCAATCACACCATTCAACTGTGATGTGTAAGGAGGAGTCAACTGTGAAATTATACCACAAGCCTTAAGATAATCAATAAACTTAGTACTCAAATATTCACCTCCTCGATTTGATTAAAGAATCTTAATACTTTTTCTTGTTTGGTTTTCTACTTTAGCCTTGAATTCTTTGAACTTTTTAAATACTTCAAACTTGTACTTAATTAAGTACACATAACCATACTGTAACGACCCACTCCCACTTGCGAGGCGCTACGCGTGAATAATGGATAGATTATTCACCCGACAAACCAAACACTAAAGGGTTGGACTAGGTTTCAATAGGAAACGCTGTAGGTGGAAACTAGGCTTTGTCCTTCCCTTCACTCCACTCGAGGAATCGATCCCAAACACAAACAAGGAAACACAGCGGAACGGGATCCAAAAACCTGAGTGAGCTTCACCTTTCTTCAGCTTGTCTCACAACAAGCCAAATGTGACCTAGGTACAAAAATAGCGCATCATACATCTATTGAGTACTAGGGATTTATGGGAACATATCTTTTTGATCTTTACCTGATCTGAATTTGGCTCCACCAACTAAGGTCATATGCATCAAACCATCTCACAATCACTTATCACACTATGATGATTACAACAACTAGATACATCAAGCACTCAACAATATTTACATTCAACCACATGAATACATACATGATAAATGCATAACATACAACTCGAGCAACACTGCTAGTTGCCCCAAAAGCCTCCCAGCACCATCTCTGCTTGCATCTGGACTTGCATCATCTACAACAAGAGATAAAACCTCATAAGTCATAAAGACTCAGTAAAGGTGTAATGTATAAGTGAATGAAGCATGAGACAGCATGTAATACAAAATGCAATTCATGCAAATAGGTAATCTTCCATGCCCTCATAACTTTCTTGGGTTAAGGCACCAACTAACCCTTCTTACTGATTAGTGGTTAATTTTATAAAATTTTGTTATAATTATAACCCCCATTTTGATTTTAAATTGGTTTAATTGAATAGCTATGTATAATATATATATTATATTATAATATAATACATATATTCATTGGAGTGCATGCATGGAGCATCTATATAATATATAAGTATATAATATACCATATAATATATCATATAAATATATACATAATATATAATTTAATAACACTTAATTGTTTGCTCGTAGGCATGAAGAATGTGGGCTTGAAGATTCAAATTGGATTGAAGAATGAAGAATTAAAGCACATGAAGAATTAAAACTCATGAAGAATTAAGGCCCAACTTGAGCAACCCATGAAAGATATTATTTGGAGAAGGCCCAAGCATTATTTTTAATCCTAATGAAGATCAAAAACCCAATTGTAGAAATTTATTTTTTTTATTTTTAAATATTTGTTTTGTGAGTGCTTTATTAGGTGTGTTTTTTTAGCTAAAATCCATTTAACTATTAGGTGTGTATTATAGCTAAAATTCATTTAACTTTATGAGTGCTTTATTAGGTGTGTATTTTAGCTAAAATCCATTTAACATTAGGTGTGTATTATAGCTAAAATCCATTTGACTTTAAGTATGTGAGTGCCCATTAGATATAATTATGTCTAGTTGAATAATTGAAATTGTGTGATTTATATTGCATCTTTTGGGCTATAAATAGCTCACTTGATTGCATTTGTAAGGGTGATTATTATTCTTGAATCAAAACTTAGTTATTTTCTTAGAATTGTCTATTTGAGAATTGCTTTTGTTCTTTCTTATTTTCTCTATTATTTTCTCTTATGATCTTACTTTCTTTCTTTCTTCTTTTAAATTTTTATGTCATTTATTGTTACTTTATTATTCACTGCCTAAATGGCCAGTTAATTTATGATTTTAAATTTCTGTAATTTTAATTCTTGTCTTTTAATTATCCACCACCTAAATGGCCAGTTAGTTTCTGTTATTTTAATTCCTGTCATTTAAATTCTGTTATTTAAATTACGCTATTTAAATTCTTGTCAACTAACTTTTAAATAGAGATGAGTAGCTAAATCCAATCTTGAGTTAAGGTAAGAATAGTGTCCAACGCCAATGATTCCCCAAGAAACCTACACTTTAAAATAGTGACATTAATTTAAATTTCAGTATGAGTGTGTAGTAATTATTGAGAAATCACTAGGTTTGGATTGGAGCGTAAGCGTAACTTAGAGCTTTCATGCCATGTATGAAAGTTACTAGAACTGGAAATGCTATCATACCCAAACCCGGATGATTAATTTAGTTGTTTTGTGTATTAATTATAATTAGATTTATGGTAGTTGCTTAAATTAGAATCCCGCATATCATGTATGGGGATTGCTTAAACTATAACTATCATCATCTCTAATTGCATTTAATAACAAACCCTCATATCTAAAATTAAATTAATATTGCTAATCTTTTCTACTAAAATTTGAGAATCAACGAGTCGGCGCTGAAATTGTCTTAACCTAAGTACTATCCAATTTCATATTCTCACGTTTAGTATTTATTTCAATTTCTGCCTTACTTTATTTCCCAGTATATGTTGTCTAAAAAAAACCATAAAAAACCTTGTTGCCAATTTGTCCAAATACGTGTGCATGTGTGTGATATTATTTTTTCTTTTGCCATAAATAAATCTCTCAGTGGACGACCTAGACTCATCCAGTAAATATAAATTTAAATTTGGACTACAACTGCACTCGTACACTGACGAGTATAAACCTCTCACCAAAATAAAGAAAAATATATAAAAGTTTTAATGTGTTTTTATTATGTTTTAATTGCAGGGTGAGAGTGCAGCCAAATTTTGGCGTAGTTGCTGGGGAGATTGAAGAAAAAATAAAAAGAAAAAAAATTATAAATTAAAAAAAAATAAAAAATAAGAAAATATATTTGGATAACTATTAGTTACTAAACAGTGCAAGAGACTACGATCAGGTATGATTATTGAAACATTAATTGATTCATTAGCATCATTATCTGTCATTGAATTATCATTTTCATATTCTTTATGTCTCAATATTTTAGCAGTTATGTGTCTTCTAATGCATTTGGCCATCCTAATCTCAGTGAGGGGAGGTTTTCTTTTAACCACAGTCAGAGGGAGAATTCTTATCTATCGGGTTACGACCCGAATCTTTACACTGATTACCCCAGTTCCTATGACAATTGGAATTATCCTTGGAACGATGACTCTTTGTTCCAATCTCATGAACCTTTCTCTCCAGTATCCCACCAATTCGAGTTAGAACAAGGGGTTAGATCTGATACTTATCAACCTCAGGATGAAAATTTTTTAGAGGACACCCTTGGCTGCGCTTAACCTTGTGCATTTATTTCAAACAAATACATACAAAATAAACAAAGAAGAAACAAGAATGCAGGCACAAGGCGTTTATACTCGCCAGTGTACGAGTGTGCGCTGTAGCACAATTTAATTTTCTACGTAAGTCCAGGTTGATTCACTGGGAGATCAAAACAGAAATGAAATGCGACGAAATATTTTTATGCGCTGAACGGGTTTGTCAAACCAATTCAGCAAAACATTTGTTTTTCAAGATTAAAAATAAGATGTTTGTGTATGGAAGGTAATCTTAGGACAAAGCAATTTATTTGCCAGCCCACTGATTTACCAAAAAGATATCAAAATATTAACATCGACTGATTTAAATTGAGGTTATACAGTTAACTGTATTCCAAAATGATAATAGTTTTAAGTTAAGCACTCTCCATACATGGAACGAGAGAGTCTGGATTAAGTAACTATCATAAATTGAAATACAGATTAACACACATTTGAGATCCGATAAGTAACCACAACTCAAGGTCATGATAGTTCTAGGTTAAGCACTCTCCATACATGGCATGAGAGAGTCTAAGTTAAGCAACCACCATAAATTAGATCGTAGATTAATCATTTCAACTTGAGTATGAAACCATTTCCAGTTTAAGTAACCTCCATACATGGCATGGAGATTCTAAGTTAGGCTTATGTTTCAACTTAAACCCAAAGATTCAATACACACACATTTCTCAATTCAAATAAGCATTTTATTAATTCAATCGGAGTTCGGCTCTCTTGGGAAAACAGTGGCACTGGACACATTCCTTGCCTTGGCCCAAGCTAAATTTAGCCACACATCTCCATTGGTGAAAACATAAAATGAAAGAACAGAGATAAAAATGCAGAAATTAAGTTGCGGTATTTAATTGACTAAAATTAAAGAGACAGAAATTAAAATTCTAGAATATAAACACTGAAATTGAAATTAGAAAAATGTAGATGAACAATGAATTAAAGTTACAGAATGTAAAGAACATAAATGAAAATTACAAAATGTAAGTAACTGAAATGAAGAATGCTGGAACAACATGAAGAGATGAAAACTACAGGAATTTAAGAACAAAAAGAAAGGAATAGAATAGTGCACTTTTCCCCTTATTTTGGCTAAATGGCAGATGGGGACCTCCCGTTGTGTCTTTCTTGAATGTAAGCTTTGGTCTCTTTATACTTTTTTGGTAACGGATACTTTGAATTTGAATCCCTAGACAACTTCTGATCATTTTCTGCATATTTCTTCTGCCAGTGTTCTCTGCAAACTTTCGCGTGTTATCTTGAAATAGCTTTCTGAGGCACGCGGACGCGTGATCTACTTAAATAAGTTCTCGTGTATAACACCCTAACTGCTGTCTCCGTGTATTTCTTCCCCATGGGTTGAGTTGGGCTTCAAAGTTGGCTTCCTTGAATTGAGCTTCAATTGGGTGGACTTTAATTTAGGCTTACAGCTGGGAGCTTTTAATTCCAAACAGTGGGCTGCCCATTTCAATTGCAATTCAACTTCTTTGATTTGAGCCTCCATGGCACTACTTCACGCTGTAATGCAATTGAAGTATATATCTATTAAATTTATATATTAGATTTAGATATGTATTATATATTATATTATATTATATTTATTTTATTATTACTATTTTTTATATTATATATATTATATATTTATTTTATATTAATTTTTTAAACCTGCATATAACCACAAATTGAATATAAATATTCAATTAAAACCAATTTTAAGATTAAACTAGGGGTATAAATATAATAAAATTTTGACATTTTTGAGCATTAATCACACCCCCCAACTTAAACATTGCTAGACCCATAGCAATTTAGCCATATCCTGAGAAGTAGTTTGTCATTTCCAGCATGCAATCAAAAACTTTTTATGAAATAAATCAATACATCACCACTTTTGATTTTATTTTTTTTTATGCCTCAAAGATAAGTAATTATGGTACACCTAAAGCATGCAAATAATTACTTCCACATCTCAAACCTTTCTGTTTTTAACCAAGAAATCAAGCCAATCATATTTCAATTAATTAACAGTATTAAAATCCAACTCAAGGGTGAGCACAAAATTTTTGTAATTAATTCAAAGGGAATGCATAACAGAAGATATAAACATGTCAGCATGAATTTATTATAAAATAATTCATGACAAATCGTGATTACAAGATCAAGAATTAGAATTTATAAGCGCAACATCACAAGGCCATTCGGATGGGGCATGACTGATTCAGATAATGCATTAAATAACAAGGCTTTAGAAGCTTTTAAAAATGGAGGGCTGATTCGAATGGGCTTCTAAATGCTTGGATGGTGTTTCGGATGATGCATGCTGATTCGAATGGATTTTATTGGGAAGCATGGATGATTCGAATCAGTTATAGCTTATTCGAATGGAGTTTAAATGAAAGGCTGATTTGAATGCCTAGATGAGTGATTCGAATAGGCTATTAAAGGAAGCAGGTTATTTGGATGATACTTGGCCGAATGGTTTGCTTTGGTCCTTTTGGTTTGGGATTTTTCTAAACTTTCTTGGACTGGGAATTCTGTCGAGCACTTGGCGTGCGAATGCATAATTCTCCTTCTTCTCTTCTCTCTTGATTTGGCCAAGACCCTCCCTTTTCTTCTTCCATAATTCCTTCTTCTCCAAGCTCTTTACAACACAACAACCACAATTCTCCAAACCAACACAAACTTCCAACCAAAATGCTTAACCAAAACTTACTTGATTTGGATGAAGCTTTTAAGAACAGTGAGGCAGCAGTTCGGATGGGCCTACAAGAAACATGGCCGAATTCGAATGGGTTCTGCATTTCGGATGGCTTTAAAATGAAGAAGGTGGCAATTCTGATGAGTTTTCAGCGAAGCAGGGCCGATTCGGATCTTTAAATAATAGGGACAAGGCATCATTTGAATGGGTTTTAAAAAATAGGGGAAACCGATTTGAGTGGGTTTTCAGGAACAACATGGCCAATTCGGATGAGGCTTTAATGGGAATAGATGGCCGAATTCGAATGGGTTCTTAATAGAAAACAAGGTAGCAGTTCGGATGTGACTCTCGCTGAAATAAAGCCAATTCAAATGGAGTTTAAAGAACAGAGCACTGATTCAAATGGGTCATAACCGATTCAGATAGAGGTTTTAAAGAGGCAACAGTAATTCGGATGAGATTCTTAAGAACAGGGACTGGTTCGAATGAAAGCTCTAATGATTTGAATAATGCTTTGAATGAATAGGCTGATTCGAATAGCGTGGATGATGATTCAGATAGTGTTTCTATTAAAGATGAGGCCAATTCAGATCGACAGAATCTCATTCGAGTGAGGGCTTTAAGGAAACAAGGCTGACTCGGACTTTCTTCACTGCTTCATCCTCACGGTGTTGTTCGAGAAATCTGCTCCAACGCCTTCTCATTGTGTGATATTCTCTGCTCCGTGATGTCCTAGAAATTCTAGCACTAAATGTGGCCAAAAATCCCAGCTGCTGTGTGGCTCATTACTATGCAGTCATTCTTCTAGTGCACGATCCTCCATCTCCAGATTATTCTCCCCCTTATTCGGATTCTGCAATGGTGGACTGGGAGCTTTGATAAACAGGGCCGATTTCGAATGGGGCTTTTAAGGAGATAGAAGCAATTCGAATGATGCTTCAATGAAGCGGGTGACAATTCAGATGAGTTTAAGGAACATAAGACACTATCAATTCGGACTTTAAATAACAGGGATGGCCAATTCGAATGAAGTTTGGCCGATTCGGATGATGACAACAAATCAAACCACATTCGAATGAGGATGAAATTCATCCGAATGAATTTTGAAAATTTATGAAATTTTGTGAAGGCCATTCGAATGCTACAGTACATCATTCGAATGAATTTTACCTTCATTTGAATGAAAGCAAGCTAATTCGAATGAAAACTTGAAGAACACATGACTGCTACTTGCTCTAGAAATACATCCGAATTGCATAATATAATTTCATAATTAATAATTCTATTTTTTTTTTTAAATATTGGAACTGTTGAAGCCTAATTAACAAAGACTCATAATATTAAGAAAAATAAACAAATCAAAAACCAGTAAATAGCAAATATATTTTTATTTTTTTATTATTATTTTTTTTTAAATTTTGATAACAAAAACAAATCAAACAAACAAAGTCACATTCGGATGCTTGAGATGGATTCGAATGAAAGTCAGGTTATTCGAATGTTCTTGATAGTATTCGAATGCCGGCTACAGCTTTTAAAAGAAATGACAAACTCATTCGAATGAATTCAAATGAATTTTACTTTCATTCGAATGAATTTTAAACAGTAATCTTATTTGTGAAGGAATTTGGCCGGTCATTCGAATGCAATAGTAATGTCATTCGAATGAATTTCATGAACATTTGAATTTCTTTGAGAGTATTCGAATGGTTTTGGCGTTATGCGCATTGAGGACTATGGGTCATTCGAATGTGCCTGAGATCATTCGAATGTTGCAGAGGTCTTTAGAATATGTTTTTCAAATATCAAAATCCTTTTTTTTTAAAAAAAAAAAAAAACAAATCAAACAGACAACCACAATTAAGCATGAAGCAATTGTATTGTCCTTAAACATAATAACACATAAAAAAAAATTAGAAAATACCTGGATGGTGAAATACCCTTAGACACAGTAAGAAGTTGAGATTTAGGAGTACCTGGTGTCTTCAATGCAGAAAAGATCCATATGCTCATTGTGGATTTCAAAATCTAAACTAAAAAAAGAAGGCATAAACTGGTGAACGTTAAAGAGAAATGCCAAACTTACAAAAGAACTCTTTAAAAAAAAAAAACACACATTCAAAATTAAAAACAACTACATGAAGGCAAAAATAATAGCCTTTTATTCTTATTATTTTTTTTTTCTATTGCTTTTTCCTCTTCTTCCAATTAAGGATCAAATAAGTGGTTGCACTTCGACTCACAACAATCATTGCATGCTTTAAACCACTTATAACATTAGTTTCAAAATGATGTAATTGGATTTTTCTTACAAAAGCATGACCATCTTTTGAAAATGTTTCATTCAGAGGTGTTGGATCTATTACATCAGAATGTGGCATATTAATTTGCATAAACACCTCACACATGTCTGGTTTAATTTGATCCCCTACATAGACTAAACTAAAGACCATAAAGTTAGGCTCAAATGTGGATAGACTTATGACATCTTGACATTTCAACTTCTGGATCTTATCCTCATCCTCCTCCCGGACTTCTTCTTCTATAATGGTATCACTGGACGAAAATTCCTCCCAAACACAATGACCTATAGAATCTTGATTAGGTTGGGTTGGAAACTCACCCAGATCAATCATGCTCAAGATCTCTATCAACAAGGTCAATTGTTCTAAAATGTCACTTGTGGCCCTAATAACCGTTCTTGAAGTTCGGCCATTTGCTCAAAAACTTTTTGACCTTCCATGAACTCCTGAAGGGTATCCTCTAAAGATTTCTCATATGGAGACTGATAAACATCAGATGCAAACCCTTGCTCTAATTCAAATTGGTGAGGTGATGGAGGAAAATGTTCATGAGATTGGAACACAGAGTCATTGTTCCATGGATGATTCAAATGGTTAAAAGAAAACCTCTCCTCACTGTGGTGTGTCTGAAAATCAGATGGCTGCCTATTCAAAAATTTCTTGAGAACAGGTATGGTAGGACAATCATCTGTTTGATGATTTGAAGACTCGCACACCGAGCATCTAACCTCACTTAAATTTTGAAAATTTTGAAACTCCAACCACTCCACCTTCCGAGTTAAATAATCCAATGTCGCACTAGGGTCGTCATTAAAATCATGGGGAACAACATAAAGTGTGGTGTAGGATGGAGTCGGTTGCCTAGGAAGGTTTGGGTAATCCTCAAAGAGTCTAGAAACAGTTTGCTCAATGGGATCGTGATAACCAAAAGCATTTCTAAGCATAGACATGTAATCAAAATATTGAGACATGATGGAATATGAACGTGAAAAAGCAGATAAGAATTCTAACAATAAATCTTACCTAACCTATGTCTCATGTATGAATAACAGAACAATAGAATTAACAAAAACTAAGTTACTGTATTTTTTTTCGCAGCACTAATTCCACCACCGATCTCCCCGGTAATGGCGCCAAAATTGGCTGCGCTTAACCTTGTGCATTTATTTCAAACAAACACATACAAAATAAACAAAGAAGAAACAAGAATGTAGGCACAAGGCGTTTATACTCGCCAGTGTACGAGTGTGCGCTGTAGCACAATTTAATTTTCTGGGTAAGTCCAGGTCGATTCACTGGGAGATCAAAACAGAAATGAAATGTGGCAAAAGATTTTTATGCACTGAATGGGTTTGTCAGACCAATTCAGCTAAACGATTTGTTTTTCAAGATTAAAAATAAGATGTTTTTATATGGAAGGTAATCTTGGGACAAAGCAATTTATGTCTCAGCGGACTAATTTACCAAAGAGATATCAAAATATTAACATCGACTGATTTAAATTGAGGTTATCCAGTTAACTGTATTCCAAAATGATAATAGTTCTAAGTTAAGCACTCTCCACACATGGCATGAGAGAGTCTGGATTAAGTAACTATCATAAATTGAAATACAGATTAACACACATTTGAGATCTGATAAGTAACCACAACTCAAGGTCATGATAGTTCTAGGTTAAGCACTCTCCATACATGGCATGAGAGAGTCTAAGTTAAACAACCACCATAAATTAGATCGCAGATTAATCATTTCAGCTTGAGTATGAAACCATTTCCAGTTTAAGTAACCTCCATACATGGCATGGAGATTCTAAGTTAGGCTTATGTTTCAACTTAAACCCAGAGATTCAATACACACACATTTCTCAATTCAAATAAGCATTCTGTTAATTCAATCGGAGTTCGGCTTTCTTGGGCAAACAGTGGCACTGGACACATTCCTTGCCTTGGCCCAAGCTAAATTTAGCCACACATCTCCATTGGTGAAAACATAAAATGAAAGAATAGAGATAAAAATACAGAAATTAAGTTGCGGTATTTAATTGACTAAAATTAAAGAGACAAGAATTAAAATTTTAGAATGTAAACACTAAAATTGAAATTAGAAAAATGTAGATGAACAATGAATTAAAGTTACAGAATGTAAAGAACATAAATGAAAATTACAAAATGTAAGTAACTGAAATGAAGAATACTGGAACAACATGAATAAATGAAAACTACAGGAATTTAAGAACAAAAAGAAAGGAATAGAATAATGCACTTTTCCCCTTATTTTGGCTAAATGGCAGATGGGGACCTCCCGTTGTGTCTTTCTTGAATGTAAGCTCTGGTCTCTTTATACTCTTCTGGTAACGGATACTTTGAATTTGAATCTCCAGACAACTTCTGATCATTTTCTGCATATTTCTTCTGCCAGTGTTCTCTGCAAACTTTCGCGTGTTGTCTTGCAATAGCTTTCTGAGGCACGTGGACGCGTGATTTTCTTGAATAAGTTCTCGTGTATAACACCCTAGCTGCTGTCTCCGTGTATTTCTTCCCCATGGGTTGAGTTGGGCTTCAATGTTGGCTTCCTTGAATTGAGCTTCAATTGGCTGGACTTTAATTTAGGCTTGTGGCTGGGAGCTTTTAATTCCAAATAGTGGGCTGCCCATTTCAATTGCAATTCAACTTCTTTGATTTGAGCCTCCATGGCACTACTTCACGCTGTAATGCAATTGAAATATATATGTCATTAATATATATATATGTATTAAATTTATATATTATATTTAGATATGTATTATATATTATATTATATTATATTTATTTTATTATTAATATTTTTTTTTATATTATATATATTATATATTTATTTTATATTAATTTTTTAAACCTGCATATAACCACAAATTGAATATAAATATTCAATTAAAACCAATTTTAAGATTAAATTAGGGGTATAAATATAATAAAATTTTGACCTTTTTGAGCATTAATCAACCCTTTAGGAG
This sequence comes from Diospyros lotus, assembly GCF_014633365.1. Classification (NCBI taxonomy): domain Eukaryota; kingdom Viridiplantae; phylum Streptophyta; class Magnoliopsida; order Ericales; family Ebenaceae; genus Diospyros; species Diospyros lotus. The sequence goes on from NC_068342.1 coordinate 21,658,041, forward strand.
TTTATGCAAGGTCAAATGAGTTTTAATGCACAAGTGGCCGAATTTCAAGAACAAACCACTATAGCCATAGGTGACATTTTAGAACAATTGATTGAGCTTACACAGACCTTGAGCGTGAGTGAGCCTGGTGAGTTTTCGAACCAACCCAATCAAAATTCCAAAGGGGGGAAATCGTCATTCAATGCACCCATAGGTTAAGAGTTGGTCCAATTTATATCCATCCCTAGGAATGATGAGCCAATTGAGAGACTTGATGAACCTAGGATGGTAAAAGCAATCATAGAAGAGAAATTAGACCAAAATGATGTGAGAAATGAAGAAGCCTGGCAGGAAGAAGAGGATAAAATCCAAGAGCCAAAATGTGAAGATGTCATAGGTCTATCCGCATTTAAGCCTAAATTTCTATCTTTTAGCCTAGTCTATATTATTGGGCATCAAATTAAACCAGACATGTGTGAGGTGTTTGTGCGAATTAATATGCCATACTTTGATATAATAAAACCAACACCTTCGGATGATATATTTTCAAAATATGTATGTGCATTCATGAGAAAAATCAATTTACATAATTTTGAAAATAACTTTAAAAGTGGTGTAATGAATGGGAGTTATTATACGATTAGGTAGGCAACCACTCATTTGATCCTTAATTGGAAGAAAAAAAAAACTCTAAAAAATAAAATAAAAATATATAATAAAATATTTTTTTTAAAATAAATAAATATATATATACAAAAAAAAAAGAAGTATATATATAAGTTGTTCCTTTTCTTCATTACTTAAATAGTGTTTCTTTGTGTGCAGTCTAAATAAAATTTTTGCATACGAGTTCATGCATTGAAGACTATCAGGTATGCCTATCTTCTATCCTTTTATTGCTGATTGAGGATAATGCGCAATTCAAGTTGGGGGGGGTAAGGTGTACTTAAGAATTGATTTATTGGTGTTTGAAATTGATCCACTGTGCAAATAATTTTGGTTGACTTGATAATAGTCTTGTGTGGTATATATGATTTTATAAGGCCCTAAAATTTTTAAAAATAATAATAATTTAAAATTAAAAAAATAAAAAAACAATTGAGGGAGACAGAATTGACGCTGGTGGTAGCCATTTTTCTTGGACAGTGCAATCACACTGCCCTATAAAAAAAGAGGCACACTGCCAAATGTTGAAAAAGGAGGCGCCAAGCGTTGAAAAAAAATAGGCACACTGCCCAATGTTGAAAAATGAGACGCTAGACGACGCTAAGCCTGACGGTGCAATTATGGCATACCTCGAGCTGAGTATAGAATAGCGATACCCATTGCTCTATAAGAGACTCTATATCTGTATGAGGCAAGCCACCCTTCTTGAGCTTAGTCTTCTCTCATTTGTGTTATTCTCCGATCAGGTACTCTTATTCCTTTTGTAAAGTTTATAGTTCTTTACTTTCTTCTTATTATAATTTTTTTTTTTTAAAAATGGATCTTTATCTCTCAAAAATTCGCAAGTATTATCTATCTCTCCCGGAGAATGATTTAAAAAAATTTATGCTGCTAGGTGTGAAAGACTTAGACTTTTGATGCGTAATAACATCCCTGAAGATATCCGTTGCCTGATCGAAGCAAAAGTTCGATTAGCTGGCGAAACTTCACCTAGTTTTAAGCACTTTCCAGGCTTAGGGAAGAGTAGTTTTGCAAAGAAAAGAAGAGCGAAAAGAGTGAATGGTTGTTACAAATGTGCTCGATAGACCTGTAACACACGATGCAAATCTGTGAGGTTTACGTCCATAAATCGAGAAGATAAAATTAGTTTCATAAATGATGGACTGAGTAAGGAGTCTTTGGATGATATCCGATTGACTCTTGAGACGCATCTATGTGGAATAGTGCAAAGAGAACTTCTTACTTTATGAACCCAGTTCAGAAGTGACCACCAACACTATAGTCTTGGGAATCTAACTAAAAACGACCATGTTTGCCAATCTATAAGAAAATTGGATGGGAAGTCTATCCCCACTTCATAGAAAGTGTTTAAGCCATTTCTGGACGTAAAACCAGAGGAAGATGTGAGCCACAATCACAACTACTTGTAAATACGCATGATTTTGGTTTGTGTTTATTTCTTATTGAATTCCTATATAGCTACTTTTGATCACCAAATTTATTTCCAGGGCATACAAAAGGAACAAACATGGAAGGCCAGTTAGTTCGTCGAATCAATACCATATGTGTACTTTGTGGCTCTCAACTTGGGAGCGATATTTGTTACGCACTTGCAGCGAGCGAACTTGGCCAAAAATTGGGAGAGAAAAAAATTAATTTGGTATATAGAGGGGGAAGTCGTGGATTGAATGGTTGTGTTTCATAAGCTGCACATCTTGAAAAATCATTTGTGGTAGGTGTAATGCCAATCCCTTTGGCTGAACCACATATTTTCGAGATTACACACGGTCAACTTATAGAAATGACTTCTATGTCTGAGCGCATGGCTTGTAAGATTTATCAGTCAGACACCTTCATTGCTTTACCAGGAAGTTTTGGAACACTTGAAGAAATCTTTTGCATAATCTCCTGGGCCAAGAGTAATCTCCATACCAAACCCATTGGACTTTTAAATGTTAACCATTTTTTCAATGGGTTTCTCTCTTTTCTTGATCAGGCTGTGGACCAAAAGTTCATTTCTCTTTCAACAAGAAATATTCTCATTTCAGCATCCACCATTGAAGAGCTACTAGAGAAATTACACGCTTATGTTTCACAGCACGATCCTCATGAGTCTCGGATAGACTGGTCTAAGGCAATCAGTAACAAGCGCCAAAGGGGTCCGATTAATTTAAATTTATCACTATGAGGAGTGCTCTTTATTAAGATGGCTGAGTAAGAAGTACTTTTTGTACTCTTGAGACGCATCTAATTATTGTACAACTTGCAGGATTTTTCTTGGTTGTGTTCCTAAAAAAAAATAAAATTAATTAACTAAAAAAAAAACTGTGGAATGTTGTTAGGCAAGTCTATGATAAGATGGCAGAGTAAGGAGTACTTTTTGTACTCTTGAGACGATTTTATTTATCTTATGACTTGCATGAAATTTTTTATTTTGGTGTGAAAATATAAATATATATCTATATGATATGCTCATTTATTTGTTTGAGTTTTAGCAGTTCACAGTAGACATGGCCAAAATTGAACCGGACCGGCGGTTCGAACCGGAACCGGACCGGCCGGAACCGGACCTGGAACCGGCCGAACCGGAACCGGACCGAACCGGCGAAATTCGGTCCGGTTCCGGTTCAAGGTTCCGGAGAACCGGAACCGCCGGTTCCGGTTCCGCGGAACCGGCCGTGCCCCCCCCCTCCCCCCTCCCCCGTGGCCCCCCCCCCCCGGTGCGGCCGTGCACCCCCCATCCCCCAACGGTCCAATTTTGGACCGTTGGCCCCCCCCCCCCAACGGTCCAAAATTGGACCGTTGGCTGCCACCCCCAGCCAACTTTTTTTTTTTTTTTAAATTTTATAATTCCTATCTATATATACCCCTCCCTCCCCCACTCATTTTTCACACTTGCTCTCTCTCTCTCTCTCTCTCTCAAGTCTCAAGCTATTATTCTCTCAATTTTGTCTCTCATTTAATATTTTAATTTCAATTTCTTCAATCTTCTCATTTTGTTATTTATCAATTTATTCAATTATATTGTTAATTATTTATTACTTATTACTATATTATTTTATCATTATTATATTTTTTTATTATCATATTTTTTTCAAAAAAATGGCAAGTGAAGGTAGAAATTTTGAAAATGTTGAGTTTGAAGCTCAAAATTTTCAAACACAAGAGAGTGAAACTCAACAAAAGGGAGGTGGAAAAATTTCTACTTCTGATATTTTTAATATTCATTTCAAGAAAACACCAAAAGGAGATGGTAAATTTGATGTATCTTGTAATTATTGTAATCAGGTATACAAATTCAAGCAAGGAGGTGGATATGGTACTTTCGCCCGACATTTGCAAACAAAGCACCCGCTCAAGGTTGGATTGAGCCGCGATCAAACACAAATATCCGGGTTTGCTACCTCTTCAAACTCTCCTCAATTATTTCATTATAATGAAGCTAATTGTAGGTCTGGTTTAGCTGAAATGGTAGCAATTGATCATTTATCTTTTAGTTTTGGTGAAAAATTAGGTTTTACTCGATTTTGTCAAAACTTTGTTAATCCTAGTTTTAAATCAATTCCTAGAAATACTTTGAAAAGGAATTTGTTAAAATTGTTTAAAAACTCAAAAATTGAATTGATAACATATTTTCAAAACAATAATATTAATGTTTCTATTTGTAGTGATATTTGGAGTGATCATTGGCAAACTCATTCATATATGGGTATTACTTGTCATTGGGTTGATGAAAATTATGTTTTACAAAAAGAATTCTTGCGTATCGATGTTTTGATGAAAGTCATAATGCTGAAAATATTTGTAGATTAATTCAACAAATTTTACAAGAATATAGATTAGTTAATAGAATTTTTTCAATTTTTTTTGATAATGCATCGGCTAATACTGCTTCTATTAATGAATTGAAAAGAATTTGCCAACCAAATTTTGGTGGAAGATTTTTTCATGTTAGATGTGCATGTCATGTTTTAAATTTATGTGTTCAAGATGGTATTAAGTCACTTAATTCTTATTTAGATCCAATTAGAAATGTTATTTCTTATATTTGGGTACACCCTCGAACTGCAAAAGCATGGGCACATTTTTGCACCTCCAATGGTCAAACCCCAAAACGTTTTTCAAAAGATGTCCCTACTCGTTGGAACTCAACTTTTAAATTACTTAATCAATCTTTTGAATATAAAGATTTATTGTGTTCTTTTGCAGCAAATTATATTCCACAATATCCTATTTTTCCAACTATGTGGAATGTTTGTAGTTCAATTTTGAATATTTTACGAATTTTTAATGATGCTACTCATACACTTAGTAGTGTTTATAAACCAACTTCACATCAATTTTTAATAGAAGCAATGAATGTGGCCGGTGTATTAATGGAATGAATTAATGTTGAAGAAATTTGTCATGCTGTTTTAGAAATGAGAGAAATGGTTACGTTATTATCAATTTATTCCTGAAATTTTTCTTGTTACTATGGTATTTGATCCTAGGTGTAAATTTGATGGTTTAATTGAGTGTTTGTCTAACTATTATTCGTTGTTAGGATTAGAAAATAATGAAGAAATTGATGTGAATATTATAATTTCTAAGGTTAGAACTTTATGCAATCAATTATATGAAGCATATGTTATTGCACCTAGTAGTGAAGAATCATTTCCATCCATGGCTCCGCATTCCTCTTCCTCCCAACCAATGAAATGGGGTCATAATTTTTAGATCAAAGGAGGAAAAAACCTAGATCGAGCTCACATTCGGAGCTCGAAACTTATCTAACCACAGTTTTTGAGTTTGGTGATGATACAGGTTTAAATTTTGAAATTTTGGAGTGGTGGAAAAGACACAAGGAGACATTTCCAACTCTTGCAATTATTGCAAGTCAACTTCTTGCAGTTCCAGCTTCAACTGTAGCCGTTGAACAAACATTCAGTAGTGGAGGCAACATTTTGGACGAAAGAAGATCAAGATTGGCTCCAGAATCATTGGAAGCTCAAGTTTGCCTCGATGATTGGGAAAGAGCTAACATGCGACGTCAAGAACTTATCCATTCATCATCATCTGACGAATGGGTTAATGATGGTTCAACAACGGCGACTTCCGACTCCAATGAAGATGCGTAGGATCCAAGTCCATATTTTATTTTTTTTCACATTTGTAAAAATTAATTACTTGTATTACATTTTTGTTGTAATTATTTTTTAATGAAATTAAGTCTAATTCTATTTTTTATTTTTTATTTTTCACATTTGTAAAAATTAATTACTTGTATTACATACTTGTTTAGTTGTTTTAATTATTTTTAATGAAATTATTACTTATATTTCTTCAATTTTTAGTAGTGTTTTTTTATTAAAAATATGGTTGAGAATATTTATATTTACAATTACATTTAACAATTAAAAATCGAAACCAAACCGAACCGAACAACGGAACAAGGACCAAAATTGAATACAACAATATTTAAAAAAAATTAAAAAAATTCGGTTTGAACCGGAACCGGAACCGTTGACCGAACCGGCTCAAACCGTTGACCGAACCGGTCCAAACCGTTGACCGAACCGGCACGAACCGGAATCGGAACCGAACCGTCCCAAACCGCCCTTGGGCGGTTCGGTTCAGGTTCAAAGATTTCTTGAACCGGAACAGGCGGTTCATGAACCGGAACCGGCGGTTCATGAACCGTGGCCATGTCTAGTTCACAGTAAATCTATGGACTTGTGGAATTACAAGTATTCCTAACAACCCTATTTTATTACTGCAATTTAGGTTGGAAGGTGTAAGGTCTAGTTATGAATTATCTAGTTCATGTTTAATTGTGAGTTTGCTGTTGTTTGCTTGTAGTCTTGTGTAAATTAGTTATCTTTATATACTCTTATTATAAAAAATAAAAAAAATTGTGTGTTTTAAATAACGTTATTCCTAAAGCTTTAGAGTTATGCACTGATAGCTGGCTAAGTTTGCAATATGAAACATGAATGTATTGATTTCTTATTTGAAAACGTATATGCATTAGAATAAGTAATTTGCATTCATTAGGGATTCAAAATTTAAAAATTGGTTATCGGTCATAAAGTCAAAGGTAACAGTAATTAACTGATTTGTACACTGTATGATCCCTCAACAGAAGTGGAGACTATTACCCAAGTAAGTGTTTGAGCCTAATAACTGTTAATTCTGAGTGAAATAACACTTACTCTAAATATGCTTAATTGTTTATCTTATTTTTCCAATGGCTTCAAAACATCAATTCGCTTTGAATGTCTAGTATGATAGCGGATGAATTTGACTGGTTTCAAACTTCGAATTAGATGACTAAGTAACATCATTTTGTAGAAGCATGATCGGGGGATCAATTTCTTTCATTTTGGACCTATTAAGCTTTTTCTTTCTTCACATTAACCTCACTTGCTATCATATTTGAGCCATTTGTAGTACAATTTCTTTCGTTACACTCGTTTAACCCATAACCATATGAATTTTGTCCAACCTGGTGTGATTTGGGGAATTAGTCTGTCTAGCTATTTTCTTATTTAAAAAAAAAGAAGAAAGAAAAAGTGAAAAAAAAAGAGAAAAATTCTCTTAGCTATTCAGCACAATTGTTTCAAAATAAATGCTGAAAAAAAAAATTCTTGACACACCCTTTGCACACTCCACCTTTTCTTTGACAACCCGTATTAACCTCATAGCCCCATTACAACCTGGTCTGGTCCCTCTTGATGCTATAAAACATGTAATCTCAGAATTTGAGTTTAGAGTAGGGAATTATGTTTAAATTCAGAAGCTATTCATTTAGGGCATTATTCCAGTCATGAAGCTATGTCAATTTCCCTATTTTTTCCTGAAAATACATTCCTTGTATTTGGGATGACACCAAGTTTTGAACTTGTTCTGCATTTACTCTTATAACAGTGCACCCCCTTATGTGTACACCTGAGGAATCATTTTTATTGGAGGAAAAATCCATAGTAAGGTTTGAAGTCAAAAATTGGAGGGAGTAAGTCTGTGTATTGGTTATCCTAATTACTATTCCTGAGATTGTATGATCTTTAACAAAAAATTTGATCTAGAAAGCTAAATTATTTATTCGATTTTATGCATTTCGGTTTCGAATTTGAAATTTTTACATTCATACAGTTATTGCGAATAAAGCTTGGTAGGTGTCTAGTCTAATTACTAAGGCACTAGCAATGTTTAAGTTGGGGGGTATGATTAGTGGTTAATTTTGTAAAATTTTGTTATAATTATAACCTCCGTTTTGATTTTAAATTGGTTTAATTGAATAGCTATGTGTAATATATATAAAATACATATATAATATATTATAATAAACATGTAAATATAATAATATTATAATATAATACATATATTCAATGGAGTGCATGCATGAAGCATCTATATAATATATAAGTATATAATATACCATATAATATATCATATAAATATATACATAATATATAATTTAATAACACTTAATTGTTTGCTTGTAGGGACGAAGAATGTGGGTTTGGAGATTCAAATTAGATTGAAGAATGAAGAATTAAAGCACATGAAGAATTAAAGCCCATGAAGAATTAAGGCCCAACTTGAGCAACCCATGAAAGATATTATTTGGAGAAGGCCCAAGCATTATTTTTAATCCTAATGAAGATCAAAAACCCAATTGTAGAAATTTATTTTTTTTTATTTTTAAATATTTGTTTTGTCAGTGCTTTAATAGGTGTGTTTTTTAGCTAAAATTCATTTAACTATTAGATGTGTATTATAGCTAAAATCCATTTAACTTTATGAGTGCTTTATTAGGTGTTTATTTTAGTTAAAATCCATTTAATATTAGGTGTGTATTATAGCAAAAATCCATTTAACTTCAAATATGTGAGTGCTCATTAGATATAATTATGTCTAGTTGAATAATTGAAATTGTGTGGTTTGTATTGCATCTTGTGGGCTATAAATAGTTCACTTGATTGCATTTGTAAGGGTGATTATTATTCTTGAATCAAAACTTAGTTATTTTCTTAGAATTCTCTCTTTGAGAATTGCTTTTGTTCTTTCTTATTTTCTCTTGTGATCTTATTTCATTTCTTTCTTCTTTTAAATTTTTATGTCATTTATTGTTACTTTATTATTCACCACTTAAATGGACGGTTAATTTATACCTTTAAATTTCTACAATTTTAATTCTTGTCTTTTAATTATCCACCGCCTAAATGGCCCGTTAGTTTATGGTATTTTAATTCCTGTCATTTAAATTTTGTTATTTAAATTACGCCATTTAAATTCCTATCAACTAACTTTTAAATAGAGATGAGTAGCTAAATCCAATCTTGGGTTAAGGAAAGGACAGTGTCTAACGCCAATGATTCCCAAAGAAAGCCGTGCTTTAAATTAGTGATATTAATTTAAATTTCAGTATGGGTGTGTAGTAATTATTGATAAATCACTAGGTTTGGATTGGAGCGTAAGCGTAACTTAGAGCTTTCATGCCATGTATGAAAGTTACTAGAACTGGAAACGCTATCATACCCAAACCTAGATGATTAATTTAGTTATTTTGTGTATTAATTGTAATTAGATTTATGGTAGTTGCTTAAATTAGAATCTCGCATATCATGTATGGGGATTGCTTAAACTAGAACTATCATCATCTTTAATTGCATTTAATAACAAACCCTGATATCTAAAATTAAATTAATATTGCTAATCTTTTGTGCTAAAATTTAGGAATCAACTGGTTGGCGCTGAAATTGTCTTAACCCAAGTACTATCCAATTTCATATTCTCACGTTCAGTATTTATTTTAATTTCTACCTTGCTTTATTTCCCAGTATATGTTGTCTAAAAAAAACTATAAAAAACCTTGTTACCAATTTGTCCAAATGTGTGTGCGTGTGTGTGATATTATTTTTTCTTTTGCCATAAATAAATCTCTCAGTGGATAACCTAGACTCATCCAATAAATATAAATTTAAATTTGGACTACAACTGTAGTCGTACACTAACAAGTATAAACCTCTCACCAAAATAAGGAAAAAAATATAAAAGTTTTAATGTATTTTAATTGCAAGATGAGAGTGCAGCCACCTATAACACTAGTCCTCCATATGGCCATAAGTACACTAGAACACATATCATGTAGATGTTAACCACTACATGCAACTCATAAAGAAACACTTACAAATGCAAGCAAGACCCCCCAGCACTTGGGGTCATCTCTTACCTGGCTTGAAGCCTTATTTCTACCACGGGCGAGATCGCCAACCCGAACTCCAAGCTTTTCTAGGATCACCGCCTCCCCAGTCGAACCTAGATGCCACACACAACCAAACAATAGAAATTAAACCAAAGCCTCCAATTTCTCCATACACCGCACACATCACCCAACTACAACTTCCAATTAACCCTAACCAAGGGTTTAATCCAACTAATAATTATTCTACATTAACTCAAAGAAAATAACTCATTTACGTAAATCCATCTAGATGAGAAAATAGGCCAAACGCCCACACTGACGTTGCCTCTTAGAGACCCGCCTTGTGCTGAAAATCCTATTTTCGAGCCTCTGGCATGCTCCTAAAGTCTTGAAATAATTTCTAGATTTTTTTTAGAATTTTCTGAAATTTTCTCATATTTTTCCCCAATTTTCTCCAATTTCCAATTTTTTTTTCTTTTTTTTTTCTTTTTTTCTCCTTCTTCTTCTCCACTTCTTCTTCCTCATTCTTTTCTCCCGCGTGTGACCTGTTCCTTCTTCTTCCTCGCGCCTACACATGGCCAGCCTCGCCAACTGCTTGCACCGATGGCTACCTCGCCCTCTCATCGATCTTCGTCGCCTACCGGCACCACCACAACCACCATAACGGGATTGCCGACAGTTGCCTGAGCTATAAATGACTCGGCCAGGCCTCCCAAATCATAACCCATCCACTGTTCGTCGTTGCACCAGGTAGCCTTCACCACCATCGCCACCTCCAGCCACTGCTCGCATGACCCCGCTGGCCGCCTCAGCACATCCCTCTACTCGGCCTCCATGGCTAGCCAGCCATGGTAGTTGCACTTGTGGCCAAGTACCGCTGTAACATCCTAGATTTTTAAGCTCAAATATGATATAATACCTGAGGTTATTAGGTTCTAATATTTGAGGAAATAGGTCATTTCAAGGGATTATAAAAGCCTTGAGACAATGGTTCAGTTTCTGAGCCAGTGGCAAAATTTGAAGCTCGGGTAAAAGTGTAATTTATCTAAAAATCCTAAGGTATTAGCGTAATTTATCCATTTTTTGGGGACCAAAAAGTGTAATTAAAAATGGCCCGGGGACCAAGTTGCAAGGGCCTAAGTGAAAATTACCCAAAAAGTTCGGGCCAAGGTGTAGTTCTTGAAACCTGTAGGTAGATAGTTGGAATAATGAATTAGGCCAACTAAACCATTTAGGAGTAATGATTGCGGATTCCAAACGTATTCCAATATAGTTAAGTCATGATTGCGGATCTCAAATAACATTTAATCCATCGTTGGATAATTTGAAATCCAAGACTTAGCCTCCAAAAGTCTCCAAACATTATCCTCAAGTACACATGGCAATCAACCATTGGCCACTTGGAAGATAAAATAAGGTCACCTAATGGCTCATAATGACCCCCTGAGATGGCATCGCGTGATTGGCCAAGAAAAGCTTACTTAGCCTCCAAGTTTGCTAAAGTCTCTAAACCTTATCCTTAAGGACATGTGGCAAGCATTCATTGGCCACTTGGAGATAGGCTTTGAAGTCTTATGATAGGAAATGTAGAAAATTCAATTAACCATGTGGGATGTAATGATGGGAATGTTAAAAATCAAATTAAACATGTGGAGGCACAAATCTCTAGGGACACGTGGTGTAACGACCCATTAGAGGGGCCAGTATTTATTCAAAAATTATTTAATTAATTATTGAAGTATTGATTAAGAGATTTTGTCAATTAATTATTTAATGTGGCAATTTAGAGATTTTGAAGGAAAAGAATAGCATTTATCTCTTTTTAATGTTGGAGTTAAAGGAATTTGCCAAGGTGGCAATTTAGATTTTTAATTGAGAGAATGGTATTTAAATAGCATTTAAATGACATTTATTTTGTGGAAATTAAATGCAAGGGCATGAAGGTAATTTTGGAGTTTTATTATTATTTGAGAGTTTTAATAATAATTTTTGTATTATTATTAATTAAGTGAGATTATGTATTTAAAGGAGAATGAGAATCCATGTATGAGATGGATTTAGATTGAGAGTCTCCTAGTTAGATTTGGAGAAGGAATCCAAGTTGTAGAAGAAGTGTGATCTAGGAATTTATGTCTATATATAGAGCCCATTAGCTTAGCTTTTCTTCACGCCGTGTGAAGAACAGAAAGGCCAAGAGATAGCAGAGGCTTGCTAGAGTCTTCAGGATTGCTCCAGGGTTTGATCAAAGAGTTCTATCAGGCAAGTATACTTCCTGTAATCCCTTCCATTACAGGTTCATATCAGTTTTTCAAGTTATTCTAGTTCTTCATTGAGTTCTCAGATTTTATATCAGTAAGCAGAGACGTATATATATATATATATGAAAGTAAAGCAAGATCGCTACGGGGCAAGCAGCGTAGTTCAAAAATTTTGAACCTTACCCCGATCCTGGCGATTGGATCAACGTCGAAATCAAACAATCACATATATTATAAAATAAATCTAACCTTTAGATTTTGAGTCGTTTGCGGATTTGAGCCGTCCAAGTGTCCGGCCTCTAACTTGTGATACGCGGCGCGCGTCCGTTGGCGAGGAGAGCGGAATGGGAGTGCTAGCTCCTTCTCCTAACAAGGCTTATGAATGGACGGGAAAATAATTGATTTTCAACTCTTGAAAACCAACAAAATAAGAGGCATGATTTGGGCATCTCATAAAGGGCTATTTATAATGAAGCATCCTCCTAGGGTTTTCCCAAACCCTAGGGAACATGGATTGGGCTAGCCCATTAATCCTAGTCCAACTAGAAATTAAAGTGGCCCAAATTCATTTATAAATATGTGGCCCAAATCTAATTCAAGCCCAAATAATTAATATTTAATATTTGGCCCAAATCTTATTTAGCCCAAATATAATATTTATTATTTAATATTTGATCCAAATCTAATTTAGCTCAAATATTTAATTTAATTTAATATTTGGCCCAAATACTTTATTTGGCCCAAGTATTAAATTAAGCCCAAATTATTAAATTAGAAACTTCTTTCTAATTTAATCATTAAGTTAGAAACTACTTTCTAATTTAATCAATTGCTATTTTAGGAAACTTTTTCCTTTATGACGACCCCTCGTCATATCGACGTCATTACGTCTGTTTGTTCTTTTCCCGTGAGAACCTACGACGGCACAACTTCTTGCCGAAGTGTCCCACTTAACCATACGTCCGCTTTCCTAGTTTAAACCAGGGACCGTGCCTATTGCGTATGACTCATTAGGCTTCCGAATATGTTGGCAATGTGCCGGTACGAACACATAAGACAAGATTGGCCTCTAGCAAGGCATCATGCCTACCCAATTATTCAGAAGGATTCGTAATCCGCAAATAACCTTTCACGAGCATAGTTACCGTGTAATTCGATCCTCTCGTCAATGCATCTTATGTGATCTCAAGTATGGCGATGTGTTGCTTGATAATGATCACATGAGTTTTCTTCGGTCTTTCGGATATCTTCACTTAATAGAAAGTGAATCAATAACTCCTTATTGATCTCTTTCACCATGGCCATGGATTTAAAGTGAATATCCACCGAAGGCGCCTTAGATACATCATCCTCTATCAAGGGATAGACGAGTCCCATCTTGGCTATGCACCCATCTCCATAAGCCTCATGATATACCCAATGATCGCCCACATGCAGCCTTTGTCTAGGCCCATCGAAACGATGTCAAAGCATACCAGTCTTCTTATGAGATGACCGTGACAACCTCAGGTCCAAGGATTAGTTACACCCATCTCGTATGAGAATTTCATCAACATATAACCAAAATGGATTCTCATGGCGAGTCATGTCCAGTGACACGTTCTCCAACATTGGTCACCTATGTACTTGTCTAGGCATCCCCATGCCTATGGGTGTGAGACCCCCATTGCTATCACATAGCAAAAACATAGCACATACAAGTCTTACCGCAATTGTCAATGTCCATTCTTGACATTGCTACGACTTGGGACGTTTAATGATGTCTATAAACTGTGATGCATCATCTCACATCTTTATAGATTATTCACAGTATACATCATATGGACTTCTATCTAGTTTCATTCGGTTATTACAATAATAACAAGAAACTAATAGAATGACTTCTTGTGAATTTGAATAACTCTTTATTCAAATAATAACATGATTACAATTGTCAGTGTACAACATGCCCAATCTGATTGGGTCTAGAGCACCTACACTAACAATATATGCGTATAACAGTGAAGTTATGAGCAAGTTTATTTAATCCTTATCCATTTTGGATTGCAAGTTCCATTAATCCCTATCCATTTTGGATTGCAAGTTCTATAAATTCTTATCCATTTTGGATTGCAAGTTCCATTAATCCTCATCCATTTTGGATTGCAAGTTCTATTAATCCTTATCCATTTTGGATTGCAAGTTCTATAAATCCTTATCCATTTTGGATTGCAAGTTCTATAAATCCTTATCCATTTTGGATTGCAAGTTCCATTAATCCTCATCCATTTTGGATTGCAAGTTCTATTAATCCTTATCAATTTTGGATTGCAAGTTCCATTAATCCGCATCCATTTTGGATTGCAAGTTCTATAAATTCTTATCCATTTGGATTGCAAGTTCTATTAATCCTCATCCATTTTGGATTGCAAGTTTCATTAATCCTGACCCATTTTGGATTGCAAGTTCCATTAATCCTTATCCATTTGAGATTGCAAGTTCCATTAATCCTTATCCATTTTGGATTGCAAGTTCCATTAATCCTTGTTCATTTTGGATTGCAAGTTCTATTAATCGTTATCCATTTTGGATTGCAAGTTCTATTACTCTAAGTTCTAATATCTGGATACCTTGTATCGTATCCGGATGTTTCTAAAGTTCTTTGAGTATGATATCCGGATGGTTTGTTTATACATCCGGAAAGGTCAAGATAATATCCGGATGTCTCGCCTGATATCCGGATGCCTCCCTCAAAAGTTGAATTTTTCATTCGAATAGTCCCCAGTTATATCTGAATGCATCAGTGAGATATCCGGATGACCAGAATCATATTCAGATGTCCTAGTTCATATCCGAATACTTCCCAGCATATCCAAATAGCTTCTGCTTTGAATGTCAGTGTATCCGGATGAGCCTTCTTCGTATCTGGATGTCTTGCATCATATCTGGATATCCTTCCTGATATCTGGATGACTTTTCCAGAAATCCAATTTAGCTTCCAATGAGTCCTAATTCAAGTTTAATTCAATTAATGTATTCAATACCTTCCAACATTGAATTCATAAGCCAGAACATGACAAGTTAATCATACCCATACCCTAAATCATAGTTCATTGAATCTTTGTATTCTAATATATAGATGAATATCATATCATGTTCAGCATTATTATAACATGATCAGCATTATTTTGTGAGATTATGTGCATACATTTTGGTATGAGCATTGAGCATGACTTTATATGGAGCATTACATATCGTGTGCTAGCATTTATGTGAGCATTGCATTGCATTATGCGCGCCAGGTGGCTTGTCCGCGGGGATCCCATCAGTTTCAGTTTCAGCTCAGTTTATGAGTTGCTCGCCTAGTGGAAACTAGGGGGCTAGGGGCTTTGCCCACAGTATGTGCTTACAGTTTTTATGTATGCAGGTTTTAGATCAGTTAGGTATGTTTTATCAGATTATGTGGGCCTATGAGCCAAAGTTGCATACTTGCATTTAGTTTACAATTTATGTGCATTACATTTTTATGAATACAATTAGATAGTGATTATACAGTACAAGTTCAATGAGTTATTTATCAATATCAATATTCTTCGATTTAGCTTCAGTATTCTTTCCAACTTATTACTTGCTGAGCTTTTGTAGCTCACATTGTACTCTTCACTCCTCCAAGTTCTAACAAGGGAGTATCAGATGTGGGGCCTAGCAGCAGTGTTCCGTAGTGTGTGTACGTGGAGCTGTTCAAGATAAAAGATATCTGGGAGTCCGTTGAGTATTATAGTATTTCCTCAGTTTAGATCTATTTTATATTTCAGTTGAAAGATTGTCTCTTAGACAGAGTTTATGGTTTCCAATCTGTATTGACTCAGAGCTTTTATTCCAGTTGATTGAGATGTTTAGTTATGGCATCGAATTTCAGTTTATCAGCCAGTTTATTTTATTATCCCCAGTAGCACCTCTTCTCAATTAGTTCTAGGAGAGGGGGTGTTGCATTATTGGTATCAGAGCAGTGTTTTGAGGAGTCTCTCGTACACACATAGGATGTTGGGTAGAGTTAGGTCTTGTGTCCTTCAGTTAGATAAGTTGGCCCAATTAGCAGTATTCTAACCCTAAGTGGTGATACAAAAAGATGAGTAATAGAGGTGGATGACCTTGAACTCGCAGTTAGGCTACTTCTATGCAAGACGAAGTTCTAGTGTCCACACCAGGCTCACTAGGAGAGTCTAGTCATGATCTATGACAGGGAATGGTTGAGATGCGAGGTATGTTAGCAGGATTGATGAGGGTGATAGACACCCTAGTTACTAATCAGGTAAGGGAATCGCAAGTTCCCTAAGAAGCAAGAGATAGTAGAGGCGATAAGACAACTACTCCAACAACTTCAGTTGTGGAGACAGATATAGGGATTCAGCTATTAAAGGATTTCATGGCCTTCGGACCATCAGCATTCCATAGAGGCACAGATGCAGCAACAATTGAGAATTGGATGTTATCAATTGTACAGACGATCGTCGAGTGCAACTTAGCACATTTTTATTCAGAGGTGATGCCAAGAGATGGTGGAAGATCGCCTGCCAGAGGTTGGTAATCAAGAACCCACATGGGTCGAATTTTAGCAAGTGTTCAATGACGCTTATTATTTAACATGGGTTAAGGACGAAAAAGTTTTTGAGTTTGATGAGTTAGTGTAAGGTACCAAGACAGTGGCCCAAAAGTGAGACAGAGTTTACAGCCTTGACTAGATAGGTCTCAGAGTTGGTGTCCACTGAAGCAAAGAAGGCTGCTAAATTTCAGAGAGAATTGCGTGTTGATATTTGCCAGGCTTTTGGAGGAACTTAGAGTGTGGATTATACCACAGTAGTTCAGCAAGCATATGCTATCAAGAGAAATGTTTGAGAATTGTGAGATCGAGGTACATGATAAGAAGTTATTTGGAGACTTAGAAATTCTTGATGTTAGGGATTTTGATTTGATCCTTGGCATGGATTGTTTGTCATGGCATTACGTAAGAGTTGACCATCAATGGACAATTATTGAATTTGATCTTTCGTGGTAGCCGGTTCAAATATATAAAGGAGTCAAGCCTATGTTTACGATTCCTATGATCTCGGTGATGAAAGTTGAGAAGCTGATGCGTGATGGATGCGAGGTTTATCTAGCCTTTGTTACCTCGGATGAGGGAAGCAAGAGGAAGTTGTTTGAGGTGCTAGTAGTATGAGATTTCTCAGATGTTTTCCTTGATGAATTACCAAGATTACCTCATCGGAGAGGAGCAGGGTTTACTATTGAGTTATTGCTTGGTACATAGCATATCTCTAAGGCTCCATATCGAATGGCACCCAATGAGTTAAAGGAGTTGAAGGACCAGTTAGAAGAATTAATAGAAAAAGGGTTTTATCTAACCTAGTTCATCCCTATGGGGTGCACTAATATTGTTCGTAAGGAAGAAAGATGGATCTTTAGGGTTGTGCATAGATTATTGCAAGTTGAATCAGGTGACAGTGAAGAACAAGTATCCTTTACCTCGAGTGGATGATTTATTAGACCAGTTGTGAGGAGCTAAGGTATTCTCGAAAATAGATTTGATATCAGGATACCACCAGCTGCGAGTCAGAGATAATGATATTCAGAAGATTGCTTTCAGGACTCACTAAGGACACTATGAGTTTGTGGTGATGCCATTTGGGTTAGCGAATGCTCTAGTTGTTTTCATGGATTTGATGAATCAAGTTTTATGTGAGTACTTAGATCGCTTCATTATTGTCTTCATAGATGATATTCTAGTTACTCACCTAATGTAGAGGAGAATACGAAGCATCTTACTATAGTATTGCAGAGGCTTAGAGAGAAGCAATTATATGTCAAGTTCAGCAAGTGTGAGTTTAGCTCACTCAGATTGGATTTCTAGGCCATGTGGCATCTGGAGACGGTATTTCAGTGGATCTAGACAAAGACTAAAGCAGTTATGGATTGGCCGAGGCCGACAATAGTGACAGGGATACGTAGTTTTCTTGGTCTTGCAGGCTATTATAGGCGATTCATTGAGGGATATGTTTGTTTATCTTCCCCTATGACTAAGATAACAAGGAAATGAGAGAAGTTGGAATGGAATGACGCATGTGAACGTGCTTTCCAAGAATTGAAGCAGAAGTTGACTACTGCACCAGTTTTAGCTATACCAAGAAGTGGAGAGAAATATTCCATTTACAGTAACGCCTCCCATTGAGGATTGGGATGCGTATTAATGCAAGAGGGTCAAGTTAATTCTTATGCATCCAGACAATTGAAGAAACACGAACTGAACTACACTACTCATGATTTGGAGTTGGCAGCGGTAGTATTTGCATTGAAGATATGGCGATACTAGTTATATGGTGAGAAGGTTGAAATTTATACAGATCATAAAAGTTTACATTTTCTTTTGTCTCAAAAAAAGAATTGAACATGAGGCAAAGATGTTGGGTCGAGTTATTTAAAGACTTCGACTGTGAGATTCTATATCATCTAGGAAGGGCTAATGTAGTAGCTGATGCTTTGAGTCGGCAAGGAGCTCTTTAACTATGATAATGGTTTAAGAATGAAAGTTATTAGAGAAATTAAGTGCTTTAACTATTTCAGCCCCAAAGGAAAGATCAGTTTGTGAGTTATGCTTACATGAGAATACAAGCCAAGTTATTTGATTTAATCAAGGACCAACAATCAAAAGACTAGAAGTTGGCTCAGATTTTGGCAGATATCGGGAAATTTTCTCCTTTGGGATATATTTTACGGAGTGATGGTATACTCTTATTTCAAGGACATACTTGTGTACCCGATGGTGGAAGTCTTAAGCATGAGATTTTAAATGAAGCACACAAAAGTCGTTATACTATTTATCCAGGTGTTACAAAGATATACCATAACCTAAAGTGATAGTATTGGTGGTGTGGTATGAAGAAAGATGTAGCAAAATATGTTTCATAGTGTTCAGTATGCCAGTAAGTTAAAGCAGAACATCAGAAACCCGCAAGTTTATTGCTTTCATTGCCTATTCCAGAGTGGAAGTGGGATAATATTGCTATGGATTTTGTAATGGGTTTACCCAGGACGATTAGAGGCTATGATGCTATATGGGTGATTGTGGATCGTTTGACTAAATCAACCCATTTTCTGCCTATTAAGAATACTTATCCTTTGGACAGATTTGTCAGAATTTATATTAAGGAGATCATGAAATTACACAGTGTTCCATCCAGCATTATATCAGATCGAGATCCTCATTTCACTTCTCATTTTTGGGGAGCTTTGCATGAGGCATTGTGATCTCAGTTGAAGTTTAGTACAACATTTCATCATTAGACAGATGGTTAATCAGAAAGGACTATTAAGACTCTCGAGAACATGTTAAGAGCTTATGTTCTAGACTTCCAAGGTAGTTGGAATGAGTATCTACCTTTGGTAGAATTTTCCTAAAATAATAGTTTCCATTCAAGTATTGGAATTTCTGTATAAGGCTTTGTATGGGCGACCATGTCGATCGCCAATATGTTGAGAAGAGATTGGAGATAGGGATTTATTAGGTCCTGAAATTATTGAGCAGACATCAGAAAAGATTCGAGTTATCAAAGCTAGAATGAAATCAACCCAAGACAAATAGAAAAGCTATACAGATAAGAGACGATGAGACCTCGAGTTTGAGGTAGGCGACCATGTTTGGTTGAGAGTCATGCCTATTAAAGGTGTGCGAAGATTTGGCGTAACAGGGAAGCTTAGTCCTCGTTATATTGGTCTGTTTGAGATTTTGAGACAGATAGGGACTTTGGCATATGAGTTAACTTTGTCACCTCAGTTGTCCCATGTGCATAACGTGTTTCATGTTTCGATGTTGAGGAAGTATGTGCCAGATCCTTAGCTTGTGATTGATTTTCAGACTCTTGAAGTTAAAGAAGATGTGTCTTATGAAAAGATGCTTATCAGTATTCTAGAGTGAAAAGAAAGGATTTTAAGGAATCGATCAATTCCTCTTGTAAAAGTGCAATGGCAACGTCACTTGTCAGAAGAGGCAACGTGAGAATAAGAAGAAGAGATAAGGAGCTTTGCCCCTCATTGTTTGAGTAACCAGGTACGAATTTGGAGGACCAAATTTTTTTAAGGAGAGGAGAAATTGTAACGACCCATTAAAGGGTCCAGTATTTATTCAAGAATTATTTAATTAATTATTGAAGTATTGATTAAGAGATTTTGTCAATTAATTATTTAATGTGGCAATTTAGAGATTTTGAAGGAAAAGAATAGCATTTATCTCTTTTTAATGTTGGAGTTAAAGGAATTTGCCAAGGTGACAATTTAGATTTTTAATTGAGAGAATGGTATTTAAATAGCATTTAAATGACATTTATTTTGTGGAAATTAAATGCAAGGGCATGAAGGTAATTTTGGAGTTTTATTATTATTTGAGAGTTTTAATAATAATTTTTGTATTATTATTAATTAAGTGAGATTATGTATTTAAAGGAGAATGAGAATCCATGTATGAGATGGATTTGGATTGAGAGTCTCCTAGTTAGATTTGGAGAAGGAATCCAAGTTGAAGAAGAAGTGTGATCTAGGAATTTATGTCTATATATAGAGCCCATTAGCTTAGCTTTTCTTGGACAAGGGATTTATTCAACCCAGTACCTCACCCTGGGGAGCACCTGTGTTATTCGTTAAAAAGAAAGACGGAGGTTTGAGGATGTGTATTGATTATAGGCAACTGAACAAAGTGACTATTAAAAATAAGTATCCTCTCCCTAGAATTGATGAATTGTTTAATCAATTACAAGGTGCTAAAATATTTTCCAAAATTGATCTGAGGTCTGGTTATTATCAGTTGAGGATTAAGAAAGAGGATATACCAAAGACTGCCTTTAGATCTCGGTATGGACATTACGAGTACCTCGTGATGCCTTTTGGATTGACTAATGCACCTGTAGCCTTTATGGATCTAATGAACCGAGTGTTCAAACCATACTTGGATCAATTTGTGATTGTGTTTATTGATGACATCCTAATCTATTCTGCTAGCAGAGAGGAGCATAAGCAACATTTATGGATTGTCTTGGAAACATTGCGAAAGCATCAGTTATATGCTAAGTTTTCAAAATGTGAGTTTTGGTTAAGTCAAGTTGCCTTCCTTGGTCATGTCATATCAGGAGAAGGAGTAGCAATGGATCCCTCAAAGATCGAAGCAATAAGAGGTTGGTCACGACCCAAAACAGTAAATGAGGTACGAAGTTTCTTGGGTTTAGCTGGCTACTATAGAAAATTTGTTGAAGGATTTTCTCGCCTTGCTCTACCTTTGACTCGATTAACACGGAAGGGGATTAAATTTGAATGGAGCAAGGTGTGTGAACATAGCTTTAAGCAACTCAAGGAGAGATTAACCTCTACTCCGGTATTAGCAATGCCTGATGGTACAGGAGAATTTAGCATTTATACTGATGCCTCGAAGACTGGGCTAGGGTGTGTTCTTATGCAGAATGGAAGAGTGATAGCCTATGGGTCTCGGCAGTTGAAAAAGCACGAGCAGCATTACCCTACCCATGATTTGGAGCTTGCAGCAGTTGTGTTTGCCTTGAAACTCTAGCGGCATTATTTATATGGAGAAAGATTTGAGGTCTTCACGGATCATAAAAGCTTGAAATATTTGTTCTCTCAGAAAGACCTGAACATGAGGCAGCGGCGGTGGATGGAGTTTCTGAAGGATTATGATTGTTCGCTTCAATACCATCCCGGGAAGGAAAATGTTGTGGCCGATGCATTGAGCAGAAGAGAGCCTGCCTTGATGGCCAATCTGATGACTCGGGAATGGGAATTGATGAAAGCTTTTGGCCAATTGGCGGTGAATGTAATCCCTAAAGGAACTTCTATTTATGTCGCTGGCCTAATGGTTCATTCTCAACTGTTAGAACAGGTTCGGCAAGCCACTAAGGAAGACCCGAAACTAAAACTGTGGGTTGACAACCAAGGGCAGGTCAAGAATCCTAGTCTTAGCTTCTCAGATGGCATATTGCGGTTCGCCAACAGAGTTTATGTACCTAGGATACGGCAGTTAAGGCAAACTATACTGAACGAAGCTCATAGAGCCAAATATACTATTCATCCTGGCGCCACAAAAATGTACAGGGAATTGAAGGGTGTGTATTGGTGGCCGGGAATGAAAAAGGATGTGGCACGACAAGTGGCTCGGTGTGATACCTGTCAAAGAATTAAAATTGAGCACCAAAGACCAGCTGGAGAGCTGCAACCTTTGGAAATTCCTGAGTGGAAGTGGGAGCATATTACTATAGACATCGTAACAGGATTGCCTAAAGGACCCTCGGGGAATGATGCGATTTGGGTGATTGTGGATAGATTGACAAAGTCTGCTCATTTCTTGTCAATGAAGACAGGACAGTCGATTAGTAAACTAGCTCAACTATACATAAAGGAAATTGTCAAACTACATGGGGTACCAGTCAGCATTGTTTCTGACAGAGATCCAAGGTTTACCTCTCGGTTTTGGAGAAGCTTGCAAGAACGACTGGGAACACGTTTGCAGATGAGTACTGCATATCATCCGCAAACAGATGGTCAATCGGAACGAACCATCCAAACCTTGGAAGACATGCTGAGAGCGTGTGTAATTGACTTCTCAAAAGGATGGGAAGAACACTTGCCTTTAATTGAGTTCGCATATAATAATAGTTTCCATAACAGTATCGGAATGGCTCCCTACGAAGCTCTTTACGGTCGAAAGTGTAGAACTCCTCTGTGCTGGACGGAAGTTGGGGAAGGGAGAATAACAGGACCCGAAATTGTGCAGCAGACAAATGAGAAAATTAAGATAATCAGAGAACGGATCAGAATGGCTCAGAGTAGACAAAAGTCTTATGCGGACAATCGAAGAAGAGACTTGGAATTTCAACCAGGTGATAAGGTATACTTGAAGGTCATACCATCTCAAGTAATATCTCGAGGAAAGAAGAAAGGGAAGTTGAGTCCTAGATACATTGGGCCATATGAGATCTTGGAGCGAGTTGGAGTAGTAGCTTACCGTTTGGCGTTACCTCCGATAATGTCCAACATACATAATGTTTTCCATGTCTCTCGACTTCGGAAGCACGAGCCTGACCCTACACAGAAGATTCCTGTGGAAGTTATCGAGCTACAAGAAGATTTAATGTATCTCGAAGAGCTAGTTGAGATTTTGGATACTAAAGAACAAGTGCTAAGGAATAAGACGATACCGCTGGTAAAAGTCTTGTGGAGACACCACAACGTTGAGGAAGCCACCTGGGAAAGGGAAGAAGAAATTCGATGAAATTATCCAAACCTCTTTGATTTTATGGAGACTTAAAGAAATTTTGGGCACGAAATTTATTTTAAAGGGGGGAGAATGTAATATCCCAAAAATCTAATGAGGAGTTGGATATGATGTAAGACAAAAATGATGTAGTGAAATGTGCTTAAATAAAAGTTTGGATTGGTATGCAAATAAAAATGACTTTGAGGACTTAAAGTGCAAAATGAATGTCATGATAAAAGCTTATTTGAAAAGCTTGAGTTGGCAAATTTTAGTTGGGAGACTTGTTGACTTATTAAAGATAAGATAAGATGATGTCTTAGTTCAAAAGAAAGTGTAGTTGGAAGCTTGCCATTGGCTTGCAAAAAGATAAGATAAGATGATGTCTTAATAAAGTGTAGTTGGAGGCTTGCCATTGGCTTGCAAAAAGATAGGGATAAGGTTGATGGAATAAGTGGGCACGTAAGGGCAAATGGAAGAAATGGATTGGGAGAGGGAAAAGCTTCTAAGAGAAGCTTGGAATCAAGGTAAGTTTTTCAAACATGGTAATCATAGTTAGGAAGAAAATGAGCCAACAAGTACTTGGCGTTAAAAGGCTATAAAAGGGGGCTGGAGAGGAGTAGACAACGTAGAAGAAATAGAAGAGAAAAAGCAAGAGAGGAAGAAACCAAAGAAGAAGGCAAAGAAAAGCCAAACAGGAGACCAGATTAGAAATCACAAAAAACGGGGAAGAATCTTAAAAGGTAAGCCACTTTTATTTCTATAGGGTCATAGTACACTAAAAGGGGAGTCCGTAGGTTCAAACGGAAGTCGAATCGGAGTTAAAACGAAGGAGTTATGGCCGTTTTAAGCAACGAAAAACAATTCCGTAAAGAACCAGGGGCTCGGCGCGTGAGACACACGCGCCTGCCACAGCTGCGCGTGGGGGCGCGTGGGCATCCTTATGGTGGCGCATGAGGGCGCATTCCTAGTCCTTTTGCTCTGAAATTTTTATGGTTTATTCCTTAAATGATTGTCTATAATCCTATGTAAAAATATTTTATTTTGGTGACACGTACTGTATATAACTACAGCTAAAAAGAGCTAAATTTCGTTAAATCGAACGGCTAACAGGAAAGACAACAACTGTGAGTAGTTCTCTGCATCTTTTGCTCTTCATATTGATCATCCTTTGATTCATAATTTCGCTTATTTCATCATATCACGGCATGTGGTTGTTTGTGGCAAGTTAGTGGCCGCCATGAGTGACTCGCGGAGTCACATATGCGTGTTGAGGTGAGCATGGTGTGCGCGGGGGTGATTGCAACACCCTGGCATGGCTTCCACAAAGGGGGTTTCATTTTTGCATACCTGCATTTTCATACATGAGCTATTTATTTCTTGAGAACATCTCACTTAGATGCCAATATCTAACTTGGGTTGATGCCCCTGGAACGTTCTGCATTCCAGGTATGTTTGGTGTGCCAGGGACTAAGGAAGCAAGTGAGGCACACGGGAAAGAATCAATGGACGTTTAAATATTATTTTGTCATTTTATGTAACGCTATTCGAAAGTATTGTAAATATTTGGAGATTTGTACTTATTTTGCTATGATAGACTTACATGTTAATTTAACAGAAATTTTGTGCATATTTAGCTTGCATGGAAACCCTACAAATATTTCGGCAGGTTCGATCCATCGTTTTCGCTGCTAGGGTTTCCTAACGCCTCTTGGATTACTAGGTGTAAACCTACCATGCTATTTGAGATAATGAGGCGTTACAGTGGTATCAGAGCCGACCCCCGAGCCTCTGAGCGCGGTGGTGGGGCAAACCTCAGCGAGGAGGCTGAGTCCCGAGGGGGGTGTGTGTAGGCCCCTATGGGGGGTGCGTGTAGGTACCTTAGGCTAATCCCACATCGGCCATACAAGGGGGGAGATCTGGGACCGGTTGTAAGGTCGCATGACGAGGACGTCATGTGCTTAAGGGGGGGGGGGAGAATGTAATACCCCGAGAGCCCAGAGAAGTTAGTATATATCGAGGATAGTATAAAAAAGGAAACAACACCAGCTGGATACCTTTTGGGCTGAATGTTGGCAAAGAACTCCCAAGTTAAGCGTGCTTGACCTGGGATAATCCAAGGATGGGTGACCCCATGGGAAGTTCGCGTAGGCCCATTAGGGTAAGTTGTTCTGATTCTTCCTATCGCTCGAATGGGATGTTACACGGTCTATCCGAATAAAAGCGCTTACATAAGGGAAAGAGAAATAGACATAAGACCAAAAATACCCTAGCATGCATACATACGAAAAATACAACAGCAGAAGCAAAACAATATACATGCACTCCCACAAGTACCCCGTGAAACAGCGGTCACGGAGTATATATATACACACAAACCCTGTGCCAATGAGTAGGAAATACAAGGGACAACCCGGCACAGTAAAAAATGAGAGTCAGAACTCCTAACAAAACATCAGAGAAGACGGGGGCAGCTAACTGTACATCCTACCAACACGGCTGGCTGCTAGGTGGCGCGGTCCTCACCCTCGACTTTTGCTTTACCCTTACCTGGAATGATGGAAAGCAAGGTGAGTCACAAGACTCAGCAAGTTTATATGAAAATGAAGGCTGAAAATGAAACAGAAGAGGAGATCACCCCAAATATAAACCCACATGTACACACAAGCCATGCGATGCAACAACGTAACAGTGTCGCATAATAAAAACACATACCGGTCCTTGGGGCCCACATAATACATCTGGCACCCAAGTCCCATACCAACCTGCCACTGCCCTGAAAGGCGACATAGATCTCCAACAAACCTGTGCGCATTGTCCCGGGGCGGTACTCCCATCACCCGTATCCCTTCCAGTACTCCCGACAGCCGAGCCATAGGCTCCCTCGGAACGGTACTCCCGTCCGAGAACTAAATACTACCAGTAACCATGCCATGCATATAAAATGCAATGGCGTAATGAGCATCAACGTGATACAAGGTGCCCATACATCCAGGCATCAGGCCATGCTTCGCTCATATAGTAAATCACACGCGATGCATATGCCCGTGCTGGATGCAACCTGACCAATCTAGAATGTCCGTGATCAAGCATAACCAAATCATGATAATCCCAACATGCAGCCCATACCTATGTGCATACAAAACCATGCTACAAGAATAAAATGATACCAGATCATGCTATAATCACGTAATGGCAGAGCCAGTCAACAGTGCCTGGCACCGGTCAGCGTTCCGTGACTAGGAGAGACCATCTGACGGCCTAAGATAGATCGTACGACAGTCACACCGTCACCGAATAGCTAATCCTTGCCCCTACTGCACAACCGCTCTAGCCAATAAATAACCAAAAATCCAATAATAATACCCGACGGCTAAGAACCTAGCCCCGGGTGAGTACGACATCATTCTCATAGGTTTGGGGTTGGTACAAATCCCCGTAGGCAATCAAAGAATAAAACCCTCGAGGCCAGTTTAATAAATTAAATTTTAAAACACACCGTTTTAAATTCCATAATTTATTAACAACCGAAATCAACGAAGGGAGGTCAAATAAATTGACATCGAAAGAATCGACAATGAGGGTATAAAGAACTTGCCTTTCCGAAGATATCCTTAGGCTCGTTTTGTACTCAAGACGGTAAAAATTATACAAACTACAATATTTCAATTATTCTCCAAAATTAACAAAATTGGGCTTTAAAAGAAATTCTGACCGTACAGAATATTAATTACTAGCTTCTCTACATACTTGGAAAATTAACTCTTGAATTAAACTTGAATTAATCTAAATTTTGGCCCCAAAATTCTCTCAAATTTCTCCCGTGCGCACGCTGCTGCTTTTCAGTAATTTGCTCAATGCTCAAATGCAAAAAATGAGCGCCCGAATTGGGCTTAAATTCGGCCAAAAACAAATGGAGGAGGGGGGCCACGTGGCAACGCTGGAGCGGCCGCTGGGGAGGCCACCGCTTCAATCGAAACGACGTCGTTTCCGACGTCCAATGGCTGAAATAAATCATCCAAAAATCCCTGTCTCGAGCGCGCACACCCGCAGATTCGAACCTCGCCTCGCCCACTGCTGCCCTCGCGCGCGACCGCTCGTGCCCGCACCAACCTTCAACCTATATACGACTTAAGTTATATTTGAAGTGATTTTTGGCCTTTTCTACAATTCGCGCCAATCGCCCCCAACTTCCATTAATCACACAAACACCCCCCCTAAAATATTTACACTCACGCCCGAAACTTCTAAAAATCCCACAATTTAATATATTTCAATTTTTTTCTTATTCCAAATTTTTTCTAAAATAACATAATTAATTATCCTAATTTCTTATTCCTTAAAATCACATAATTTATTATTATTTATAACAACAAGCTATATTAATATTTCTTTTAACTTTAATTACCCCAAAATTAAATTAAATTGCCATTTACGAAGCGTTACAAATCCTCCCCCCTTAAAAGAATTTTGTCCCCGAAATTCGTACATGGCTAGGCAAATAACTGAGGGTGAAGTCGCCTCATGTCCTCCTCTAGCTCCCAAGTAGCCTCCTCAGGGGTATGTCGCTGCCACTGGACCTTCACATAGGGAATCGTACGGTTGCGGAGCACTTTCTCTTTCTGATCCACAATGCTAGCAGGCAACTCGGTATATGACGTATCCTCTTGCACCACGAGAGGATGATAATCAATAACATGCCCGGGATCTGCCACGTACTTGCGAAGCATAGAAACATGAAAGACATCATGTGCATGGGCTAACTGAGGGGGTAAAACTAACGGGTAAGCCAACGGTCTAACTCGCTCAAATATCTCAAATGGTCCCACGTAGCGAGGACTCAACTTGCCAGATACTCCAAAGCGTCGAACACCTCTCATTGGCATGACTCGAAGGAATACATGATCACCCATATCAAACTCCAAATCCAAGCATCGTTTGTCTGCGTAACTCTTTTGACGGTCTTGAGCTGCCTTCATCCTAGCCCGAATCAACTGGATCTTCTCTGTCGTCTGCTCTACCAACTCTGGTCCAAGCAACGCTCGCTCCCCAATCTCAGTCCAGCAGAGCGGTGATCTACATGGTCACCCGTACAATGCCTCAAAAGGTGCCATCCCAATACTAGCCTAGAAGCTGTTATTGTAGGCAAACTCCACTAGCGACAGATGATCATCCCATCTCCCATGGAAATCCAGTACACAGGCGCGGAGCATGTCCTCCAAAGTCCGTATGGTCCGCTCCGATTGCCCGTCGGTCTAAGGGTGGAAGGCTGTACTAAAAGTCAACTGGGTCCCCATAGCACTCTACAACGCCTCCCAAAATCATGAGGTAAACCGAGGATCCCTGTCTGACACAATACTGGCCGGTACTCCGCGCAGTCTCACCACCTCATCAATGTATAACTTGGCCAGTCGATGAATAGGATAGATCTTCTTGACAGGTAGAAAATGCGCTGATTTAGTCAACAGGTCGATAATCACCAATATCGAATCGTACCCCCGGCTAGATCACGGCAATCCCGAGACGAAATCCATAGCTATATGCTCCCATTTCCACTCTGGCATCGATAAAGGTTGTAACAATCTTGCGGGCCTCTGGTGCTCAACCTTGACTTGCTGGCACACCAAACATCGTGACACAAATTCTGCTATGCTTCTCTTCATGCCGCTCCACCAATATTGACGTCGTAAGCCCTGATACATCTTCATCACCCCAGGGTGGATAGTATAGGGAGAACGATGAGCCTTCTCTAGGATCCTCTGCCTGATATCACTGTCACTCGGCACACAAATCCGCCCACGAAACAATAGCAAACCATCAACCCTCTGGCTATACCCCAATGGACCAAATCTCTCCATATCAGCCATGATCTCGCCAAGCTCCACATCCTGTCGCTATCGATCATGAATCTGATCCTCTAGATCTGAATGGATACTCATGGCAGCACAATAGAGCGTAGGATTGTCTGATGCCACTGAGATAGTAAGATCACTCATCTGCTCCAGTAAGAACCATTCTTACACCATCATAGCTGCAACTGACGCTCCACGGTGACTCAATGCATCCGCTACCACATTGGCTTTACCTGGGTGATAGAGGATCTCGCAATCATAGTCCTTGAGCAACTCTAACCAACGGCGATGTCTCATATGAGTTCCCTCTATGAAAAGAGGTACTTGAGGCTCTTGTGGTCAGTATAAATCTGGACTCTCTCGCCATAAAGATAATGCCTCCAAATCTTCAGGGTAAATACTACAGCCGCCAACTCCAGATCATGTGTAGGGTAATTTTCCTCATGCCTCTTCAACTGTCTGAATGCATACGCATTCACTCGGCCGTTCTGGATCAAAACGCATCCCAACCTTGCATATGAGGCATCACTGTAAGCAGTAAATAACTCACCACTCCTGGGTATCGTCAGTACTGGTGCTGAAGTCAAACGCCGCTTCAACTCCTGGAAGGACCTCTCACAAGATTCATCCCAAATAAATCTGGCACCTTTCCTTGTCAACTTCGTCATGGGTGATGCAAGCCGTGCAAAACCTTATATGAATCGTCGATAATATCCAGCAAGGCCAAGAAAACTCTGAATCTCCGTCACTGTCACCGGTCTCGGCCAATCCATCACGGCTCTAGACTTCTTTGGATCTATTGAGATACCCTCACCTGAGACCATGTGTCCCAAGAATACAACTCGGGTCTGCCAAAACTCACATTTAGAAAACTTGGCATACAACTGCTCCTCTCCGAGCTTCTACAAAACCATGCTCAGATGCACCTCGTGTATCTCAGGGCTCGGTGAGTAAACTAGGATGTCGTCAATAAAAACTATGACAAAGGAATCCAGATATTCCTTGAACACCCTGTTCATCAGATCCATAAACACTGCAAGGGCATTGGTCAGCCCAAATGGCATGACCACAAACTCATAATGCACATAACGTGTACGACATGCGGTCTTCGCAATATCCTTATCTCTGACCCGCACCTGATGATAACCTAACCGCAAGTCTATCTTGGAAAACATCGATGCACCACGCAACTGATCCAATAAATCATCCACATGGGGTAGGGGGTACTTATTCTTAATTATTACCTGATTAAGCTGTCGGTAATCTATACACGGTAGCATAGATCCGTCCTTCTTACGCACAAATAATACTGGAGCCCCCCATGGCAAGGTGCTCGGTCGAATAAACCCCCTCTCCAAAAGATCTTGCAACTGTACCTTGAGTTCTTTCAGTTCATTAGCAGCCATACGGTAAGGAGTCTTGGAAATGGGCTGCGTACCTGGTATCAGATCGACTGCAAAATCAATCTCCCGGTGCGGCGGTAGTCCCGATAACTCATTTGGGAACACATGTAGAAAGTCTCGCACCACAGGATAGGCAGCCAACTCCTTCTCCCCAGCTATCACGGTTACAAATGCAAAATAGGCCTCACACCCACGTCGTATAAGCCTCTCAGCGTGCATAACCGATATCATCGGCGTAGTCACCACAGGCTTCACACCCCGGTATGTAACAACTGGTCTCCCCAGGTGCTCAAATGAAATCACCTTCCGTCGAAAATCAACTCAGGCATAGTGCCGTGAGAGCCAATCCATACCCAATAATAAGTCAAAATCCTAGATTGCCAAAACAATAAGATCCCCTAAAAATACCTGGTCATGAATCCCTATCTCGCAATCCCTAACCATCTCACTTCCCAACAATACTGTCCCTCCTGGTGTCGAAACAAATAAATCATATGGTAAGGGGGTACACAGGATCGGGATCTTATGCAACAAATGGGGTGCTATGAAAGAGTGGGTAGAACCTATATCAAATAAAGCACGTACATCGTGGCCATGAAGAGAAAGTATACCTTGTACCGTATCACTGCCCTCAGCTGCCTCGACGGCTGACACCGCAAACGCCTTCCCCTGCATCTGTACCCTCTTTGTGGGCCTTGGGCGCTGTGCTGCTGGTAGAGGTAATGGTGCCCCTGGACCCTGCGCCCTAGGTGTAGACTGTCTCTGAGCTGGTATGGGCCCTACTCTGCTAGTCTATAGCCCTCTAATCTGAGCTGGCTGGGTGCACCTTTTCACTCAATGGCCCCTCTGTCCACAACGAAAGTAAATAATATCCTGTCCTGTGGCCGGTGTAGTCGGTCTAGGCGCTTGTGGACAGTCTCTCTTCAAATGTCCCGGCTGACCATAGCGATAACACACGTCCCAATGTACAACCCGGCACTGCCCCTGGTGTCTCTGCCCGCACTGCCGGCACAGTGGAAGCCCAAAACTCTCACTGCCTGCATCCCACTTCCTCTTCTTACTGCTGCTCCCTGCACCCTTCATGACTGACTAATCTGATCGTGCCTCCAATCGATCCCGCTCCACTGTGTGGGCCTGCTGAACAGCTGTAGGAAAGTTGGGTGCCTCGATACCAGCCATGGCGTGACAAATCTCTGGTCGTAGCCCCCTCTGAAACTTACTGACTCTGCGAGACTCAGGGGTCACTAACTCTGGAGCATAACGAGATAACGCCACAAACTCAGTCTCGTACTGTGTAACTGTCTTGCTCCCTTACTGTAAGTCAACAAACTCGAACACCTTCTGCTTTCTGACCCAAGCCGGTACATAAGTCTCATTGAACACCACGACAAACTGTGCCTATGTCGGGTCCCCTTCACCATATCGTTGTCTGGTGGTCTCCCACCATCGCTCCGCATCTCCTCGCAACAGAAAGGTCCCCAGTCGAACCCTGTGGGCCTCTACACAGCCTATAGATCGTAGGTGCTTCTCCACTACCAATAACCAATCCTCGACCTCTGTCGCGTCGGCACCCCCACTAAACTCTGGTGGACGTAGGGCCATAAAATCATAAAGCAATGCGGCACCAGAACTATCCCCTGCCCCCGGCATACTTGAATGTGACGCCTGAGCCGTAACGGTCCTACCATCATGACTACGCTCCTAATGCAATTGTGATGCTACCAGTACATCCAAGGCCCGTAGAATACCCGCCAATGTCTCCTGCATGTCCGGAGGCCCTGGCTGTCTCTCATCTCCTGTATCTGTCGCCTATACCTCAAGAGTAGGAACAAGGTGCCCTCTACCTCGCGTCAGTGGTCTACCAGGACCTCGTCCACGGCGTGCGTCCATGAGTCCTACATAACCGAAATTAATTAGAACGCATTTCGAAATTAAGGACACGACCTAACACTCTATCTCTACCTAACAATCTTGGTGTACAGTTACTTGTCCCCTAAATTGACTCAATGACGCTCTGATACCAACATTGTAAGCACCCCCGTTCGGATATCCCAACCACCCGGTCTATCCAAATGAAAGCGCTTACATAAGGGAAAGAGAAATAGACATAAGACCAAAAATACCCTGGCATGCATACATACAAAAAATACAACAGCAGAAACAAAACAATATACATGCACGCCCACAAGTATCCCGCTGAAACAGCGGTCACAGAGTATATATATACACACAAACCCTGTGCCAATGAGTAGGAAATACAAGGGACAACCCGGCACAGTAAAAAATGAGAGTTAGAACTCCTAACAAAATATCAGAGAAGACGGGGGCAGCTAACTGTACATCCTACCGACACGGTTGGCTGCTAGGTGGCGTGGTCCTCGCCCTCAACTTTTGCTTTACCCTTACCTGGAATGATGGAAAGCAAGGTGAGTCGCAAGACTCAGCAAGTTTATATGAAAATGAAGGCTGAAAATGAAACAGAAGAGGAGATCACCCCAAATATAAACCCACATGTACACACAAGCCATGTGACGCAACAACGCAACAGTGCCGCATAATAAAAACGCATACCGGTCCAAGAACTAAATACTACCAGTAACCATGCAATGCATATAAAATGCAATGGCGTAATGAGCATCAACGTGATACAAGGCGCCCATACATCCAGGCATCAGGCCACGCTCCGCCCATATAGTAAATCACACGCGATGCATATGCCCGTGCTGGATGCAACTTAACCAATCTAGAATGTCCGTGATCAAGCATAACCAAATCATGATAATCCCAACATGCAGCCCGTACCCATGTGCATACCAAACCATGCTACAAGAATAAAATGATACCAGATCATGCTATAATCACGTAACGGCAGAGCCAGTCAACAGTGCCTGGCACCGGTCAGCGGTCCGTGACTAGGAGAGACCATCTGACCGCCTAAGATAGATCGTACGACAGTCACACCATCACCGAACAGCTAATCCTTGCCCCTACTGCACAACCGCTCTAGCCAATAAATAATCAAAAATCCAATAATAATACTCAACAGCTAAGAACCTAGCCTCGGGTGAGTACGACATCATTCCCATAGGCTTGGGGGTGGTACAAACCCTCGTAGGCAATCAACGAATAAAACCCTCGAGGCCAATTTAATAAATTAAATTTTAAAACACGCCGTTTTAAATTCCATAATTTATTAACAATCGAAATCAACGAAGGGAGGTCAAATAAATTGACATCGAAAGAATCGACAATGAGGGTATAAAGAACTTGCCTTTCCGAAGATATCCTTAGGCTCGTTTTGTACTCAAGACGGTAAAAATTATACAAACTACAATATTTCAATTATTCTCCAAAATTAACAAAATTGGGCTCTAAAAGAAATTCTGACCGTACAGAATATTAATTACTAGCTTCTCTACATACTTGGAAAATTAACTCTTGAATTAAACTTGAATTAATCTGAATTTTGGCCCCAAAATTCTCTCAAATTTCTCCCGTGCGCACTCTGCTGCTTTTCAGTAATTTGCTCACTGCTCAAATGCAAAAAATGAGCGCCCGAATTGGGCTTAAATTTGGCCAAAAACAAGCAGAGGAGAGGGGCCACGTGGCAGCGCTGGAGCGGCTGCTGGGGAGGCCACCGCCTCAATCAAAACGACGTTGTTTCCGATGTCCAATGGCTGAAATAAATCAGCCAAAAATCCCTGTCTCGAGCGCGCACACCCGCGGATTCGAACCCGCGCCTCGCCCAAGGCTGCCTTCGCGCGCGACCGCTCGCGCCTGCACCAACCTTCAACCTATATACGACTTAAGTTATATTTGAAGTGATTTTTGGCCTTTTCTGCAATTCGCACTAGCCGCCCCAACTTCCATTAATCACACAAACACCGCCCCTAAAATATTTACACTCACGCCCGAAACTTCTAAAAATCGCACAATTTAATTTATTTCAATTTTTTTCTTATTCCAGAAATTTTCTAAAATAACATAATTAATTATCCTAATTTCTTATTCCTTAAAATAACATAATTTATTATTATTTATAACAACAAGCTATATTAATATTTCTTTTAACTTTAATTACCCCAAAATTAAATTAAATTGCCATTTACAGGGTGTTACAGTGGTATTGTTGTGGTGGTCATGACGCACTCTAAATGTTGTATGGGGAAGCTGCCATGATGAGGGTTTATTAGCTAGTTTGGGCATGTGTTGCAGTTATAATTATAAGTACTGAGTTGTGTCTTTTGGGTTTATTGAAAGTTATATGCGTTTCTTGTACATGTAAAGGAAAAATGAGTGGAAACCCCATTTATCTTGTTTTGGTTAAGCTTTTAGGTTGTGATGGCTTTGAGGTTTTGATTCAGATTTGAATTGACTAACTTTGAGGATGTTTTGACCTATGGCAGGAATAGATTCGAAACTAAGGAAGAATGATTTTTGGTTTTCGAGATAAATGATTGTATGTAGATGTACCTGGATGGACAAAATAGTGAAATGTGGAGTCTATATACTTGTACAAATGCGATAAATGTAAATAGCATTGTATGATGTTTTCCTATTACTAATCTTCGAGTTTTGATGACAAGATATGTTACACATTATTCGAGGTTATCCCTATTAAGGACAACATGATCTGGTGAATAAGTAAGTTGGGCAAGATGCAAAAACCTGGTGGACCTAAGTCTTGAGAATTTCGAGAGGTTCTTTTGTAAGTCAATATTTATGAGGATTCTTGAAACTTGAGAAATGAATGGAATCAAGGTAATGAAGACCCTATGACTTGAGGATTTAGGGGGTTTCTTTGGAAGATTATTTTATTTCCTGCAGAAATTTTGGGATTCAAGAGATATATCTGATGGTACTAACTTTGGGGTTCTTTGATGATAAGATAGATTATATGGTTGTTTTGAGGATCCTAGAAGGTAAAATAGTAAGATGAGATGTTTTAATTGATGTTACTAAATATTTGGGGCTTTAGTAACATGACGGGTTACATGGAATTTGAGGTTGTGTCAATGACTATGGTAAAGTCCAACAAGTAGTACCTTGATTTGAGGATTGTTAGAATTACTAAATGATTGCAGATGACGAGGGAATTAAAATTTTGGGATCATAGAGCATAAGACAGTGACACGTAATGATTATGTGTAATGTTACTATTGAGTTCCTTCATGTTAAGATAGGACATGGAGCAAATTTATGGACGACTGTCAGCAGAATCTGAGGTAAAAATAAGGTAAGAAAGGTACTCTTGGGCGTGATGAAACCCGAGGAACGAACCATCGTACACCCCAACCCCAAGACCAAGGAGGAGTGATTTTAGGATTGTAGGTATACATGTACAAATAATAAGTTAGGATGATTGTTGAAAAGAAAGTAGTGGATGAGGTATTTATGGAATGCTTAATATTATTAGTCTTATGGTTATAGGATTGGTCGTGTGGCTACTTTTGGGGAATCATAAAGTATAAAGTAGCAATATGAGATGTTTACGAAACATATTTAGTATCACTAATCTTTGAGTTTCTTGGTGACAGGATAAGTCATATAGCAAGTTTGGGAGATATAGACGATTGTCAAGAAGATCTGATGAGTAAATAGGATGAGGTTCAACACAGGTAAGTATTTTAATTATTTGAGAAATTAAACCCCAAGCCAAGTTCTTGAGTGACATGTTGGATTCTTGGGAGACATATGGTTTGTTAGAATTTCTTATCAACAGTTGTTTGTAGGAAATTGACGGATTTGAGGTCTCAGGAAACTAATTGGATTTGGAAGTATTCCCATATATGTTTCATTAGAGTCTCATACTAATAGTTAATTTGCAGGAGTTGATGAATTTGGAATCTCGAGGATTCTAGGTAATAATTGTTTGGGAGATGCCTAATTGTTTTACAAGACGAGACTTGGTACGAGAAATTGGTGGATCCAAAGTCCAGAGGAATTTAGAAGATGCATGCTCGGGAGACCATTTTGCTATATGGTTATTTTGCAGGTGTTCGATGGATTTAAGATCTTGAGGATTTTAGATAATAAATGCTTGGGAGACTATTCTATTGTCTAATTGTTTATAGAAATTTGGAATATGGGAATGATATACTCATTGAGGATTTGTGACTTTAAGGGATTCAATTGAGGATAGGATGCAACCCATTGAGAATTAAAAATGAAGATATAGTAAGGTTGCCTTAGATCTTGCTACAGATTATTATGGGTATCTGGTGAAAGCAATTGGGATAACCAATAACCTTTATGAGTGCGATACCTAGGATGTTCAAAATCATAGTAGGATTGGTTTATGATTGTATTGGTTGAGTATATTTTGATTTACTTAGCCGCGGGGAAAATCGAGCAATACTTGAGGATTGTCTTATAAGGCGCTGCAGGTAATTTTTCTAAGTTATGGGAAACAGGTTAGCCATGAGTCCTTCAAGGATCGAGGCAAGGCAAGATTGAAAGCGGTGACCGAGTAAAAAGGAAAAGATCATCTATTCCACTTTGTGCTTTGGACGAAGCGATCTATTGGTGGAAAGCTACGATAAGAATTTTGCTAGATCTTGAAAGGTAAAGTACACCGAATATAGAGTGGGTACGATTTAAAAAACTTTCGAAAGTTAAGTATTTTCCTTTGTGAGAGGAAATGGAGGAAAGCTTAGGATTATGGGGCTAAGTCATTGATCTGAGGAAAAAGACTTAGGTACCAAGAGGGTGACTACTACATGGTATGTTGTGTGGGCTTGGAGATTCAAAAGTTTGTGCGTGAGGAGGGTGATGAAACTGTGGTTGCATACATGGGTCGGGGTAAGTCATAACTATGAGTGGAAATGTTATCCCCTATGTAGGCATGTGGTGTGTTGTGAGCTTACATAGGAAATGTGTTTTCTCATAATAGCAAGCAATGGGATTGTGGTTCCCATACTTGACCTTTGGGGAAGAAAAATTTTACTCTAGTTACCGACCTGACCTTCGGTTTAGTATGCAGACAGTTGCACATCCCAATAGTTATGGGCGGCTGGCTCTAGTTTGATTGTCTTGAATCTTGCCCCGTTGGTATATCAGAAGATGCGGTAGTAGATACACTCTGGTACACTTGGGAGCATGGGTTCCAGTAAAAGGAAAATTGTGAGTAGTGTTGTGTCACCCATGATTTGGAGATTTAGTTGGCTAGCCATGGCCTTTGCACCTCTGGCCAACCACCACCTTGCTCCTGCTGATCCTTGGGCCTTCGGCCTGCCTCTCTCTCTCTCGATCACATTGCTCTCTCTCAAGCCTTCATCTCGCCCTCTCGATCACTCATCTCTCTGCTCTCATTCTCTGTATGCAAATTACCAGAGAAGAGGAAGCTTCCAGGAAGCTCACGGCTTTATACGTATATGTATTACATA
Organism: Diospyros lotus; assembly: GCF_014633365.1. NCBI lineage: Eukaryota > Viridiplantae > Streptophyta > Magnoliopsida > Ericales > Ebenaceae > Diospyros > Diospyros lotus. Next base: position 21,696,058 of record NC_068342.1, read on the forward strand.
ATTTACATATTAATCCCCTATTTTCTCCTTAATTTCACTTAGGGAATTTTAATTGCACTTGAGAATTTTTGATAAGTGCTCTTGGACCCTCAAAAGCTTAATTTAATTATCATTAAACCACTTACATTCTTGATTTATTCGAAATTAATATCTGACTTCTACTCGGGAATATCGATTTCATCCCTCCACCTACACGGGGCCTTTATTCTACCCGATGACACCTCAGGATTGCCTCGCTCGCAAAATCGGACCACCCCTAGGGTCCCATCAGATTCCTGGAGGTCCCCTGCAACCATTCAGTACTAGCACCCATTTAGGCTTATATGAAACTTATTCTGAAAATTATTCCCGATCTGATTGCTTTTAGCATCATCAATCTCACCTCAAGAAGCTCACTAATCTCATGCCCTTTTCCCTAGACATCCAAGTCCCGAGGCACTCCTTATCGTCGATTCGATAAATTTTATTAATTAATTTCTCGAAATCAACTTTTGGCCTTCCTAGACCACCCAAGGTCCTTTTAAAATCACTAAAAATTATTTATTTTCCACTACCATGTAATATGGGGTATTACACATACCATGATAAATCATCAATAAAAGTTACGAAGTAGATATAACCACCCTGGGCCATAAGATTTATGGGCCTACATACATCTGAATGTACCAATCCTAATAATTTAGTAGCCCTTTTACCTTGTCCAACAAAAAGAGACTTAGTCATTTTCCTGAGAATACATAACTCACAAGTTGGTCTGGGTTTAGCACACAAATCACATATAAAACCCTAATGAGCCAACTTCATAAGCCTACTCTCACCTATATGACCAAACCTAAGGTGCTACAACTGTTGGGGATTAATTTGATTACCTTGAGAACACTTTTTTTTTAATGTGGTATTAGGTCTAGCAACTATTTGCTGACTATATTCACATGCATGTGTTTTTAGGAAATATAAATAGTTTATCATCACAGCTTTGCCCACACACATGATATCAAATATAATCAAACATTTATTACATGCAAAAGAAAATGTATAACTGTGACTTACAAGCTGTGGAATTTAAACAACATTCCGAATCACATTCAGTATATGTAAACGGTCATATAAAATTAGTATATTCCTAGAAGGTAAAGATACGTAAGTAATCCCTATCGCTATGCAGCAATGCTTGCCCCATTACCAACCCGCAAAACCACTTCGTACTACCCAAATACCCTACTGGCTAAGTGCAATGAGTTGAACATCACCCTCCATCACATTTTAGTTACTTGGTTAGGTGAGACTCGTTGAACATCGCCCCATCTCATGGTTAATAGGAGAAATCAAACAATCTTTCATGAAATGCAGCCTCACATTTTAGTTTTTTGGATACTCCCAATCAGACTGATGAACCCCTACGACAGTGGAAAGCCACGATAAATCTTATTTACCATTTAGATTTAATATTAATTTATGGGAAGATTTTTGGGCTTCTTATTTTAAGGTCTCATTAGATCCCATTATTCATTCCATCACACAACCATTGCATAATAAAATAAATAATAAATAAACCAGGATGATCATGGGCTTGCACATAGAATAAACCTGAGCCTCTTGAGTTTAAACCATGTCACACATCAACTCTTTGATGGATTGCTGCTTCACCACTTCTATTGCGATCAACTCTGTAACACCCAAGAATTTTGTAAGGTTTTTAAGTATAATTTATCTTGGGTCGTAAGTGAAATCTTCATAAGATTAGGACTTTAATGTAATTTTCTGTACAGTTATGACTAACAGAATCAACTATGGGGAATGCCCTGGAACCTAGATATCTATGGAAAATGATATGGTATTGGTGAGCATTTCAAGACGTGATTTATGAAATAAAAAAAATGTCAAATCAGAATCAGATTTCGGTATAACTATGTCTTAGGCTGAAAAATCGAATAGTCCTAGGAGACTTTCGAAGAGCCAATGGAACCCTAATTAGATTTTGATTTTGTAAGTAGAACAACCCTGAGTTGGTTTTGGGTTGAAACAAAAGGATTAGCGATCCAATCGCACAATCGGGCTTAAGTGTAAATTCTTAATTTTACTTAAAGGAGGTCGAAAAGATATTTTTCTGAGTTTTCAGGGGTGAAATGAAGAGTCTAGAACTTGTAGGTCTTAATAGAATTGTTGACAAAATCAAGGGCTTCAAGGAAAGGGCCAAAATGTAATTGGAAATCGAGGAGGGGCCAAAGTGTAATTTAGAAAAGTGCAGTGTGAACACTATAAAGTCGGTGGTTGCCTTTCCCATCATCGATTCCAACAATGGGACAGATAAGATCGGGCCTGGGGGAGGTTCTCCGTGGCCTAGGAAGCTTGGAGGCCAAGCCTTGGCCTCTGATTGGTTGAGAGATAGTCGATTATTGGCTATAAATAGGGTCAAGGGTTTCAAGGTTTGTGTGCTCAAATTGCTCGAGTTTTGGAGTGTTTTTTAAGGATTGGATAGATGGATTTTGTTCCTCATGTCTTGAGAGCATTTTTGGAGGGTTTCGTGAGGTTTCGTGGTGGTTTAAGTGGGTTTCAAATTGTGGCCGAAAAATCACAAGCCTTGCTAGAATTGGACTGAAATTTGGTCGTTTGGGGCATCTTCAGTGGTGTTTTCAAGCCAAGGAGGGTGCTAATAGGATCGACTTGGGAAGGGCTTCAAGGTGGTGCAAAAAGAGCGGTGATTAGAGCACTCGCCAGTGGTCAAAGACAAAAAAGACGACTGGGGAGTGAACTTCATGCACCAGACCTCACTCGCAGTGCACGCGCCAGGCGTGTGAGCTATTAGTATTTTCTAAAAAAAAATTTATTATGTTTGGAAAATTATTTTATGAATTATGGTGTTGGAAAATGGTTTGAATAGATACTTATTTTGGAATAATCGAGGGAAAAATAGAAAGAAAATAGACTAAATTATGAAAAAAATAAGTGTTGATATTTCTTTGAATAAATATAATTGTCAGAGTAAGTTGAGGCTCAAGGTTGAGAGATTGTGTAATTTTTGAAGGTCGAGTACGATATTCGAGGCATACTAAGTTTTGTTCAAGGTGAGTGATTTTACCCCAAAAACTTACATGATGAGTTTGCCTATATTATTCATAATTCATGAATGTTGCTAAATCTTATGTAATTTATAAACATTTGGTTATATCTATGCATGTACTATTGCATCAATAGTCGTGATTTTTCACATGCCATGATATTGTTAGCATATTGATACATGTGAATGGGATGGGATGTCACCCTAATAGTGTAGCCATTATTTCCCAAGGGTATTGCCGGAACAACATATAGGAGTATCCTGTTGCCTTGTGTGCATGTTGGGATGATTGCCTAGGGTTCCGTGACAGGCTGAATTGATAAGGAAGTTAGACTTGGGTATTTGTTTATACATATCCATGTATCATTCATTCATATTATTTTAACCCTCTTTTAGAATATTCATCTTCTAATGTTAGACATTTGTCCCTAGAATATTCCACGTTCCAGGCGAGATGAGCGAACAGAAAGGCAAATGGGTGGTTAAAGCATGAGTGAGGTGGAAGTTGTGTAGGGTCCTAAGCTAAGGTTAAGACCAGTTATCCAGTTAGTGTTTTTTTATATATATATATTTTTTTTCATTAACGGTTATTGTAATGTTATGATGGACGAGCAATATGTATGAACTTATTTATCTAATAATTTACGAGATTTCACAAGATTCTAATTCTGCTTTCGCTTATGAATAAGGTTACTATTCCTTAGTTCTATTTTGGGAATATTTTCCTAATATGAGTATGTTGAGGATTTTAGTATGAACTGTAAATGTGTGTGAGAAGAAAAAAAAATCCTAACATAATTAATGCCCTGAAAATTGTCGAGGGGTGTTATAAACTCCTTAATGCTGTTGTTGTGCCATGAAAAATTGGAAGGAGCAGAAATGAGGAATTTTTTCCAAAAAGTATAGCCACGAGGGCTAGACTCGCGACAAGGTGAGCCGCGAGACAGTGCTGGCCACAAAGGCCAGCCTCGTGGCAAAGCTGGTCATAAGGGCTAGCCGCGAGCTGCCTCGCTACGGTTTCATGGCAACCTCCCCCTTCTTTTGTTAAATTTGACTTATTCAGTTATCGACACGTGTCAACACTAGCCATCCATGAGAGTCGTGCCCTATAAATACCCAGCTACAGGACATTAATGGGGAAGGCCAATTTCAGAAAAAAAAAATTAGACACTTTGAATGCATCTTTACTGTTTTCATGAATAGACATTGGGATCCGAGATCGACTTTCGCATCGGAGGGTCTTCGAGGGAGAAGATTCCCATGAGCCTTCTAACCCATTTTCTTAGTATCAACAGGGTCAAATCCTTGTGGCCTTGTAGCGAGACCAAATTCTTGCGGCGAGATCTAGCAGCGAAGGCAAAACCTTGCGGCAAGACCTAATGGCGAAGGCAAAACCTAGTGGCGAAGGCAAAACCTAGTGGCGAAGGCAAAATTTGGTGGCAAAAACCTTGTGGCAAAAGAGCTAGTGATGAATCCTTGTGGCGAAAGAGCTAGTGGAAAAGCCTTGTGGCAAAACCTTGTGGCGAAAGAGCTAGTTGGGAAATTCTTACGGTGAGCATCCTAGTGGCAAACTGCCTTAAGGCAGTTTCTCTTACGGCAATCTAACTTCACTCGACACCAAGTTCGAGTGGACTCCACATCACAAATTTTAATTATTGTATTTTTTCCAACAATAATTTGAAGCCATCTGTGGGAACTGCAACAAAAAGCCAATCTTAACACAAGATGCCGAGAAGGACACAATCAACTAGTTTGGCGAACATGCCTAACCACACCCGAATGAGCGCTCATACCAGGACGGGAGCCACAAGAAGCCCCAGTCAAGTGCACCCTACAATACCAGGATTTTCAGAAGATCACCCTGACAACGAAGTGTGCTCAGGGAACTTTCCTATGCTTGAAGGCGACCAGACCACCAGAATGGGGGGCATGGAGCATTCAGAATAGGGAGAAGTACACATAGTTGGATTGGGGAGACATGCGACAGGACGAGGGAAACAAGTCCCACATGCAGCACCCGCTAGTCAGGAACAACACTTATTTGGGCAGTCTTCAATTCCAAATGGAAACCTCGTGGTGACTTCAGGGATAGCTCCACCCACAGTCTTACTCTTAGATTATGACATATTGCATAAGAATTTTGAGGAGTTGAAACAACAAAATGATAAACTCAGGATGAACAATGAGGAGAATATGAGAAGACTACAGGGAGTCACTGCTTTCATATTCCCCACATTGGACAAACCGATATGAGGGAAGAGCACCGGAGATCCCAAGTTGACCTTCCAAGGACCACTCGGCAGGGGATAAGAATCAGAATTGCAGGGCTGAATAGCCAAGTCCAAGAAATAACAAACTCGAGAAGGAAACATGACAGGAGGGCAAGGAAAGCTCCCATGTATAAAGAGACAGCAGAAAGCACCTACTTAAGAGTTCTTTATGACCCATCTCTTTGCTAAAATGAAGCAGAACAGAAAACACTCAAAGCGTCTGACATCAAACGCCTAATAGAAGAGGTGCTAGAGCAAAAATAGGTAATGATGGTGCCAAAGGTGACTCCTTCGAAGGGGTTTCCTCTATCTGAGGAACTCCAAAGGCAACCGATGCAACCAGGGTTCAAACTACCGCAGCTTTTGGTATACTCGGGAAAGGAAGACCCCGAGAAGCACTTACAACACTTTGTTGTAGTGGCTGTATTACATGGATGGAATAAGCTCACTAGGTGTAGGGCTTTCCCGCTCTCCCTGGCAAAACAGGCTCAGCAGTAGTTCACTAAACTACCAGCAGGACATATACGATCGTTCAAACAATTGAAGAAAGAATTCTTAAATGCATTCTTCGTCTATCTCCCGAAGAAAAAGAGTGTTATATATCTAATGAGCTTGCAGCAAAAGCCGAATGAATCCCTAAAACAATATATCTCGCGATTCAAAACCGCGACGCAAGAGTAAGGAATCTCCCAGTCGGATTGGCGACACCAACCCTGCTAAACATAACCACATATGCCCTGCTTAGAAGATCCTTAGCCTTCTCCGAGCCAAATTCTGTGATGAACTATTCGATCGAGTAGAACAATTTATCGTCCAAATGGAAATTTTGGACGCAGGGGAAGGTAATAGAAGAGTAAGAGAAACCCAGCCTGAATTGCGAAAGCCCCTATAGAATTCAGAAGATGTTAAGCCCTAACATGTGCATATAATAGACAATACAAGGCGAGGTGATAGGAAAAGCTTGGAACACCATGCACCTCAAGAAGTACTTCCCAGTTTCACCAATCATTAACCCCAGGGAAGGGGATAAAGCGTGAGATGCAAAGCCCAGCCTATCATCAGAAGTGTTACTCGATTTGGCTGGGGGCTGGAATTGTCTTTAATTTTCCATTGTAATAAAATCCCCCAATGAATAAAAGAATATACCCCCTGTATTCCCATGGAATAGGAAAAACTACAAGCCAAACCACGTAAAATCTCCATGAGCCCAGATTATTTGTATGTATCATAGAATGTGATGTAGGTACAGTGGATCAAGCACAGCCCACTCCCAAAGGTTAAGTCGCCTAGTGACAATCTGGTGTCGATGACCACAAGCCGGCCCGGGATCACCAAAAGATTCGATGCCTGTGCTCTTAGACTCACTCAGATCCCTCGTTAGAGTTTGGTGCTATGCCTTTTTAGCTAGATCCGACTCCTTAGTTGATCTAGCGCCTAAGTCTCTTAGCAAACTCAGATGTCTGGTAGGAATCCCGCGCCGGACCACTGGCCAAACCCAGATTCCTTGAGGTAGACTGGCCCTAAGAGGGCGAAAAAGAGTTGAAGCGATCACATGATAGCTCTAGCATGAGCTTGCTCCCAAAGGTCAAGTCGCCTAGTGGCAATCTAGTGTTGATGACCACAAGTTGGCCCGGGATCACCAGAACATCTGATGCCTATGCCCGCAGACTCACCCGAATCCCTCGTTTGAATTAGGTGCTATGCTTTTCTGGCTAGACCCAACTCCTTGGTTGATCTGGTGCCTAGGTCTCCCAACAAATTCAGATGTCTAGTAGGAAGCCTGCGCGGAGCCACTGGCTAAACCCAGATCCCCTAAGGTGGACTGGCCCAAGGAAGGCATGAAGAGAGATGAAACAACCCTCTGACAGTTCTGCCACGATCTCGCTTATCAGAGTTGAGTCACCCAGTTGCAATCTGGTGTCGATGACCACGAGTTGACCCAGGATCACCAGAACATCCAATGCTTATGCTCAAGACTCACCCAGATCCCTCGTTTAAGTTACGTGCTATGCCTTTCTAGCTAAACCCAACTCCTTGGTTGATCTGGCGCCCAAGTCTCCCGGCAAACTCGGATATCTAGTAGGAATCCCACGCCAAACCACTGACCAAACCCAGATTCCCTGTGGTAGCCTAACCTCGAAAGACCGACATGGAGAACACAATAGCCAGTGCACTATGATCCGTCTTGGGATTACCGGATGCACCGAAGCCTGTGCCCAAAGACTCATCGAGATCCCTTGATTGAGTTCGATGCCATGCTCCCAAGCTAAACCCGATTCCTTGGCTGATCTGGCACTTAGGTCTCCTAGAAAGCAGGGATTCGCAATAAGAATCCCGCAACGGAACCTATCTCTCGAGGCCCTGGTTGCCCAGAGATAATCTAGCACCTAAGTCCCCGACTGACGTAAGATCTTCGGGTATCCTAGAACCCTTGATTGAGTTCAGGTTCTAGACCCGGTTCCTTGGCTGATATTTTACTCTTCAATTTTGTCTAATGACAAAATAGAAGAGTGGAGGGCAATTGTTGTGCCATGAAAAATTGGAAGGAGAAAAAATGAGGAATTTTTTCCAAAAAGTTTAGCCGCGAGGGCCAGCCTCGCCGCGGGTGTTTCTTGAGAAGGCTAGGCTCAAGGCAAGGTGGGCAACGAGGGCTAGCCTCGCTACCAAGCTGGTCACAAGGGCTAGATCGCAGCAGCCCGCCTCAAGGTGAGGCTGGCTCGGGTGCTAACCCCGCGACAGGGCTGGCCCCAAGCTACCTCGAGGCGGTTTCATGGCAACCTTTCCCTTCTTTTGTTAAATTCAACCCATTCAGTAATCGACACATGTCAACACCATCCATCTTTGAGAGTCGTGGCCTATAAATACCCAACTACAGTACATTAATGGGGATGGCCAATTTCATTAAAATTCAAACACTTTGAATGCATCTTTACTATTTTCATGAATAGACATTGGGATCCGAGACTAACTTTAGCATCAGAGGATCTTCGCCGGGGAAGATTCTCGTGAACATTCTAACCCATTTTTTGAGCATCAACAGGGCCAAATCATTGTGACGAGACCTAGTGGTGGAGGCAAATCCTTGCGGTGAGATCTAACAGCAGAGGCAAAACCTTGCAGTGAGACTAAATCCTTGCGGTGAGATCTAGCGGCAAAGGCAAAACCTTACGATGAGACCTAGCGGCGAGACATAGCAGCGTAGGCAAAACCTCATGGAAAAAACCTTGTTGCAAAAGAGCTAGTGGCAAAACCTTGTGCCGAAAGAGCTAGTGGTGAAGCCTTGTGACGAAAGAACTAGTGGCGAAACCTTATGATAAAAAACTTGTGACGCAAAAGCTAGTAGCAAAACCATGTAGCGAAAGAGCTAGTGGCGAAACCTTGTGGCGAAAAAGCTAATGGTGAAGTTTTGTGACAAAAGAGTTAGTGGAGAGTATCCTAGTGGCGAACTCCCTTGAAGCAGCTTCTCTTATGGCAACCTAACTTCATCCAACACCAAGCTCGAGTGGACCCCACATCATAAATTTTAATTGTTGTATTTTTTGCAAGAACAGTTGTCTTCAATTTACAACTTTTGTAAAATAAAGACTAAAAAATGCTACTTGAGGCATACATGCTCAAATGAAATAATTATTACAAATTTGAATTAAATCAAACGAAATCCTATAACATTTATTCATTTATACATACCAAGCCTATGCACATCTTGTACATACATCCGCTTCCACTGTTTCAAAATAATTTTTGAAAAATATTTATCCTACATATGTCAAATAAAACAATCCGACATCCAAACAAACATATCTAAGTCCCTATATTAATGTCCAATGCGAATTACTGCATAACCATAAAAACGAAACAATTAGAACATGTGTTCTAGCTCCCAAAACTGGCAGATCAATTAAATGCAATATTTGACACATACATCGGTGTATATGCATTAAATACCAAGGTAAGGCTCTGATACCATTAAAGGGAATCACTAGTAAAGCAATACAGGCAAAAAAAATTTTTTTACCGTGTATTAGATACACACAGTGGAATATAATATACATACTATACAAAGTTTGGGTATTTAATCAACATACATATTCAACAATTGAATACATAAATAAATCTCATACCTACTATCCGATATAAGGTTGAGGTACATAAATAGTTTTTGTACTGAGACTACATCCACCTCACATTGTGGTAGTCCTAGTCTGTCCACACTTAGTATGCAGTAGGGTACTGTTCTGGTCATTTCTTCCCGTGCTAGACACAAAGGATTTGAGTATCACTAGTGCCCGTGTCTCAAAATTTTACGCATGACCTTCACATGTAAAATATTTTTGTGATAGTAGAATATTTTTCAAAGGAAGAAGAAAGAAGAAGAGGAAGTAAAAACGTGTGAGGGAGAGAGAAAGAGAGAAAGGGGCAGAGGCGCTACCCTTTCATTTATTTATCTTTTCTTCCCCTCTCCCTTTTTCTTCTTCTCCCAAGTCCATTCTTTCTCATGTTTGCCGCCCTTGGTTACTGTACAATCAATAAATGATTTCACTATGTAATCAATAATTGATTTTACTATGCACTACACACTATACATTATTTGCAATCCACCGCTTCATACAATTAAGGGTCAACTTTTGACCAACCATTTTCAAAGACATTTTGGGCACATGATGTCAATACCAAACGCAACACTATATAGTGTGTGACTTTCTAGATTCACTACATGCTAGCAATTAGATAACACTGAAACCCTTTTTAGTATCGGTTAACCCCTTAACCAATCACCGAAACTTCTCCAAATCCCGACGATGTTTCTTGAGTTCCTAAATAGCGCTTAGTAGCAGTTCAAGATAATATAGATGGTAGTGAATTCTCACTTCAAGTAAATCTATTATAGTTGATGATTACCATATATTATAATCCTTCCATTACCTAACGTCTCGACTAATCAAGAGTCATGGAGTGAAAAACTTACAAACTTAGTAACTATGTACCAAACCTCATTAATGTGACTAGATGACACCTCAGGAAATACCTTTCCTGACTTTCAATCTGCCATGGCCAAGGACCGCCCAATCACATCTATAGTAGATCACATAAGACATTCACCCTATCAAATACTGATGAGGGTGACGGATCCTATTCCCAACACTTGTCTCCCTATACAAGTAATACAAAACCATATAGATAAACATTCCCACAGCCTAATTGGATGGTTTAGCTCATTAGCAAATCTCACACCCTAATACACAAAACATCCGTGCCGGTTCAAGTCTAAGGATTAACACACCATCGCAACCTAATGACTCGACCATTATCCACCAAGCCTTGTGGTCAGTTATCGGCGTCACATTTGATTGATCATTCACCAACAACCAGACATAGGTCTACTAGCGATATCTCATGTCATATGGCATGTGACACACCATCCTCCCATCAGTATCCCCATACCGAATGAGGTAGTAACCCTTTTTCTAGTCTATACTTGATTAATCAGAGTCCTCATCCAAAGAATCTAAGGATTAGGAATAGTTTAAGATGTTCTATTATCAAATAATTCAATCACACAATCTCAACACATCGAGAATAAGATTTTCACATAGAAGATCTAGGAAGTCATTCATATAATTGATTGGAAAAAATATGAATGAAGAAAACTTTGCCTTTTATAGATTTATACAAAAATACAATTAATGTATTACAAACAACCCCACTAGATGTCATCCAAATCTAGCATCATGGCACACAACACTAACACCTAGAACCTATTAGACTTCATGAGGATGAAGAATACAAAATAGTTTATGTGGGAAGTCAGTTGCCGCCAGAACAGAGACAAGAGATTGCATAGTGTTTACAAGAGAACGCAAACAAACTTGCATGGGAACTTGCTGATATGTCGAGGATTAACCCACAAATAATTTATCATTTGTTAAACATAAGGTTGGAGGCCAAGCTAGTTAAGCAAAAGAAGATGAATATTGCATCCGATAGGCTACCAACCCTCAAAGAAGATGTTAATAAACTCTTGAAATCCGGATTCATCTGTGAAGTCCACCACCCTGATTGGCTTGCCAACGTTATTATGGTGAAAAAGTCTAGTGAAAAATGGTGAGTTTGTGTAGATTTCACCAACTTGAACAAGGCATGTCCAAAAGACTCCTACTCGCTTTTATGAATTGATCGTTTAGTGGATAGCACTTTGAGATATCATATGTTGAGCTTCCTAGATGCCTTTTCGGGATACCATCAAATTAGCATGTTCTTGTCAGATGCCGAGAAGACTTCTTTTATTACAGAAACTAGGACTTATTGTTATCAAGTCATGCCTTTTGGACTTAAGAATGCGGGTGCTACCTATCAGTGGATGGTTAATAGAGTGTTCAAGGAACTACTCTGAACCACTATGGAAGCTTATGTTGATGACTTGGTAGTTAAAAGCTATGCTGAGGAGTCACATGTTGAAATGTTAGTGTATGTAGCTTAATCCCAATAAGTGTGCCTTTTGTGTCAAGTTAGGTAAGTTCTTGGGCCATCTTATCACACAATGCAAGATAAAAGCCAACACAGAAAAGATCCAAGCCATTTTGGATATGTAATCTCCCTCCGATTTAAAGGGAGTCTAGGAATTGACCAAATGTCTTGTGACCCTTAATCGTTTCCTCTCCAAGTCTATTGAAAAAAGCCTACCCTTTTTCTAGATACTAAAGAAGGCAAAGAACTTCCAATGGGATGATAAGTATGAACAAGCATTTTAGGCATTAAAGGATTACCTCTGCGAAATACCCATGTTTATTAGACCTGAGCTGGGAGATGTGTTTTACCTTTACCTTAGGGTCAACCAAGCTATAACCAGTGCAGTGTTATTAAGAAAAACTAACTTAGTGGACTGGCCAATATATTATGTTAGTCAGGTACTTCGCAGGGCCAAAATTCATTATCCATATGTATTAAAAGTAGCATTTGCCTTGGTTATGGCAGCTAGGAAGCTCAGACCTTACTTCCAAGCACATACTTTCACGATCCTCACCGACCAACCCCTACGACAGATTCTTTAAAGGTTTGAACACTCAGGAAGGCTCACCAAATAAGCCATTGAGCTCAGTGAATACGATCTCTAATACAAGTCACGGGGAGCCATCAAGGGCCAGGCATTGGCCAATTTTATAGTAGAGTGTATGACTGCTACGCTACCCTACACATTTATTTATCAAAACAACAACCAAATTTATCAAACATTAATCCTCTTGTTAAAGCAGGTATAGGGCGATTATACTCTCTAGTGTGCGAGTGTGCGTGTAGTATAATTTTAAATTTATAATTCGGAATCAATGCACATACGCCATCCAGTCTGGATGCGCGTAGGGATGAGCTCATTGTTCTCATTTGCTATCATAGTGATTCCTGACTTCTTAGGTACAACTTGAGTCGGACTGACCCATTTGGAATCTGAGATGGGGTAGATGATACCTGCATCTAATAGTTTAAGAACCTCTCCCTGGATAATTTCTTTCATGTTCGGGTTTAAACGCCTTTGCATTTGCCTTACAGGTTTCGCATTTTCCTCTAAGAATATCCTATGGGTACAGGTGAGGGGGTTAATGCCATGTAGGTCAGAGATGGACCATCCTATAGCTTTTTTGTGCATTCTGAGGAGATCTAGTAATGCTTCCTCTTGATGCAATTCTAGACTTGATGAAATCACTACTGGCAAAGACTCCCTTTCACCTAAGAATGCATACTTAAGGTGATTCGGCAATGGTTTTCTCTTAAGTTGGGGTGGGTGGACCAAAGATGGTGGGGTTTCATTCCCAAGTAATTTTAATGGCTTTGGGCCAGGCATCAATTGTGTGATCACCCTGGCTGACTCAACGTCAGGCTCTATCCCTTACAAAGTTTGCTTCTCTAATTTATAAATAACCTGCTCATAAAGAGCCTTCTCAAAGTATTCTTCACTTAAGGTCTGGATTAAATCAACTTCCTCCAATTCCATTTCGTCATTTGGTTGCTTAGCTACCTTGAAAACATTCATCTCCACTGTCATATTCCCAAATGATAGTTTCATGATCTCATTCCTACAATTGATGATTGCATTCGAAGTAGCAAGGAATGGTCTCCCTAGGATAACGAGAATAAGTGACTGAGGACCCTAGTGGGGTTGGGTATCTAAGACAATAAAGTCCACTGGGAAATAGAATTTGTCCACTTGGATTAGGACATCCTCCACAATCCTGCGAGGAACTTTTACTGATCGGTCAGCCAATTGAAGAGTGACCCTAGTGGGCTTGAGTTCTTCCAACCCTAGCTGCTGATAGACACTGAAAGGCAACAGATTGACACTAGCCCCTAGGTCAAGAAGTGCTTGGTCGACTTTTTGGCTTCCAATTATGCAAGTAATGGTAGGACATCCTGGGTCCTTGTACTTTGGAGGGGTCTTGAATTGAAGGATAGTACTTACTTGTTCCGTCAAGAATGCTTTGTCCCGCACATTGATTTTTCTTTTGACTGTCCAAAGGTCCTTCAAAAACTTAGCATACGAAGGTGTTTTCTTAATTTCATCCAATAAAGGAATGTTTATCCTTACCTGTTTGAATACTTCGTATATGTCTGCATTTTTTTTATCCCTTTTTTATTGGGCTAATTTTTTAGGAAAGGGTGGTCGAGGTTCAAATTTGGTTCTCTCTTCAATATTCTTCCCTTTTTCCTTTTGCTTTCTCTCTTACTCTCTTTCTTCCTTCTCGGATTTCTTCTTACCCTCTTTACTTCCTTCATTCACTTCCTCATCATTCATTTCATCATGCCCTTGGTTTTTTTACTAGTGGTAGGCCACACTATCCTAGGGTCCTCAGGTTTCTCAATTACTTTCCCACTCCTAAGGACAGTGACAGACTGAACTTGTTCATGATTCTCACTAGATGACCCTTCGGCCCTACGGGCTTGACCTACGGGGTTCGGACTTGGTTGTGAGGGAAACTTCCCTGGTTCTCTAACACTCAAGGTTTGAGTCAACTTAGTTAGCTAACTTCTCATGTCTTCTAGAGCCCTATTTGTTTGTTCTTGAAACTTGGCTACTTGGGTATTAGTTCCTATTTGACCTTGCATGAATTGTTATAGGGTGTCCTCTAGAGATCTCCTATGAGAAGGTTGATATGCACCAGATGATCATTGGTTTGGTTGGTAAGACTGTGGCTGTGAGGGGAATGGAGCATGGGGTTGGGCGGCAGAATCATTTCTCCATGAAAAATTAGGGTGATTACGGGAGTTGGGGTGGTATGTATTAGGATTAGGATTGTACCCTGAGTAGTTCTCACTCTGATTCTGATTCTTATAAGGCCTACCCTCTGTGTGACATGGTTGTGCTCCAGACGCTTGGCTATATAGGATCTCTTTAAAAGCAGTAATGGTAGGACAATCTTTTGTCATATGACCATTCGTCTCACAGACCACACAAAGGACTTCCACCTCATGAATGGCCTTGGTTTTTTTTAACTCTAATTCTTCCATCTTCTTTGTTAATGCTGTTAACCGGGCATTGATGTTATCACTTTCACTTATTTGAAATTTTCCTTAAGGTTGTGGACTAACATGCTCTATTGAGTCTTCCAAAGACAATGGACTTACCTCCCAATTCCTAGTATTCTCAACTAAAGTGTCGAAAAAGTGAAAAGCTTATTCGGGTGTCTTCTCGTAAAATTCACCATTGCACATGGTCGACACTAACATCTTAAGGTTGGGAGTCAAGGCATCATGAAAAAAACTAACCACCGGCAACTGCTCAAAAGCATGATGTGGCCAAGTAAGAAGTAGATCTTTGAAACGATCCCAGGCTTAAGCAAATGACTCGGTGGGTTTACAAGCAAAGTTCATCATTTGTCTTTAAAGGGATGTTGTCCTATTGGCCGGGAAGTATTTCTTTAAAAATTTAGTTTGCATTTCTCTCCATGTTCCTATTGATCTCGACTCTAATGTGTTCAACCACATTTTAGCTTTGTCCTTTAATGAAAATGGGAACAATTTTAGCCTCACAGTATCCTCATTGACATTCTAATCGACACAAGTGCCGCAGACCTCTTCAAATTCTCTCATGTGAGTGTACGGATTTTCTGAATCCATACTGTGAAAAGTAGGTAACATCTGAATGGTACCCGGTTTAAAGTTGAATCTATGATGGTTAACTGGAAGTACAATGCAAGAGGGAGTAGTTTGCCTCAGAGGGTGCAAATAGTCCCTGAGAGGTCAAAGCATTTCAGCTCCCAAGGGATCTTGATCAGCATGATCACCCCCTTGAGCAGACATGTTATCATTTTGTTGAGACATTAGAGATTGTGAATGGACTTCTTGTTCTAGCACTCTACCTGATCTAAGTCTCATACACTGTTTAGTAACTAAAAGTTACCTAACAATTTTTTTTTAGGTATATAGATTTTTTCTTATCTTTAAAATATTTAATTTTTTTATTTTGTTTTTTTTTTTTAAAAAAAGTAATAAAACAACAAAAATAACACACTAAGTTACCAATTAATCTCCCCGGCAACGGCGCCAAAAACTGACTGCTACGCTACCCTGCACATTTATTTATCAAAACAACAACCAAATTTATCAAACATTAATCCTCTTGTTAAAGCAGGTATAGGGCAATTATACTCGCCAGTGTGCGAGTGTGCGTGTAGTACAATTTTAAATTTATAATTCTGTGAGTCCGAGTCGATTCATAGGGAGATTATTTTGGATGAAAACAGAAATCACTGAATATTTGGTTTTAAGAGGTTATTAAGATGATCTAAAGGAAAAGATTAAAACTAAATTAACAATGAATATAAGTAGCTTGGGTCAAGACAATTTCAGTGTCAAAACTAATTAATTTCCAATTTAATAGAAAAGATTAATAATATTCATCTTAATAAAGTTTGCAGATCTGTCAGTAATTTTAGTTCAAGATAATGATAATTCTTGTTTAAGCAATCTCCATATATGGCATGAAAATTCTAAGTTAAGCAATTATCATAAATTGAATTATATCCCACAGACATAATTTATAGGTACAGATTAATCATTTGGGCTTGGGTATGAAAACATTTCTAGTTCTATCAATCTCCATACGTGGCATGAAAATTCTAAGTTAGGCTTATGCTCCAATCAAAACTCAAAAATACACTATATACACACTGCTCAAATTAAATCAAATTAATATTACACATTTGAAGCACAGCTTTCTTTGGGAATCATTGGCATTGGACACTGTTCTTGCCTTAACCACAGATTGGATTTAGCTACTCATCTTCATTTTTAAAATAAATTAACAGGAATTTAAATGACGGGAATTAAAAGACAGTATTTAAAAGACTATTTTTTAACCGACCATATAGGTGGTATATAATGAAAAGAAAGAATTGAAAGACTATTTTTTAACCAACCATATAGGCGGTATATAATGAAAAGACAATAATTGAAAGACTATTCTTTAATCGACCATATAGGCGGTATATAATGAAAAGACAATATTTAAAAATAATATTCAACCAACCATATAGGCGGTATATAATAAAAAGACAATATGAATAACATAATACAACTATATGGAAACAAAGATTGAAGATTTAAGAGAGAAATTCTAAGAACGAAACTATATTAAAACTAAAGTGAAAAAAATTGAGAGAGAAATCTCAAGAACACAACTATAATTTCATTATAGGAAAATTGAATGGTTACAAATGAACCCCAAGTGCTCTATTTATAGGCTAGAACATAACTATACTTTCATTATAGGAAAATTGAATGGTTACAAATGAACCCCAAGTGCTCTATTTATAGGCTAAAGGATGCAAAGGAGACCACTCAATTATATAATTTAATAATACAAAATATCTAAAGAAAAATAAAATACCTAATTTAAAAATACAAAGATAAATAAAATATCTAACACATGATGTAAGCGATGATGTCATTCCAACCCATGATGTAAGCGATGATGTCATCAATTTGTGAAACTTGGGCTTTTCATATTTTTGGGCTTGGGCCTTGCTTGTGTTGGGCTTGGGCCTTCCTTGTGTTGGGCTTGGGCCTTCTTTGTGTTGGGTTTAGAATCCATAATATTATATATATTATATTTATTTTTTTATTTTTTATATAATTTATATATTTTTTTATATTAATTTTTTTAAACATGCACAAAATCATAAAATGCATAATAATATTCAATTTAAACTATTTTAAGATCAAAATAAGGGTGAAATTATAACAAAATTGACTATTAATCAGTGTACATATCCGCCTGAGCCTGAGAAGGAATCCTTGCTTGAGTGAAAATTGTTCGTGGATGGAGCCTCTAATGTATAAGGTAATGGAGCTGGCATTGTGTTAATTTCTCCTGAAAATGATGTTTTGGAGTACTCTTTGCGATTCACCTTTTCTAGTTCAAATAATGTCGCAGAATACAAAACCCTAATTGTCGGTCCAGTTATCGCTTGAAAGCTTGAAGTAAAAATAGTGGTAGCTCATAGTGACTCATAGCTTATGGTGCAACAGTTTCAGGGCACCTATGAAGCTAGGGATCCTACGCTCACTCGGTACTTATAGAAATTACGGGGATTGGCACATTCTTTTCATGATTTTTAGTTAGTTCAGGTCAATTGTACCCTCAATTATCATGCGGATGCACTGTCCAAACTGACAGGAGCTAAAGATACCCCAAGATGCTTGATCCACATGGAAATCTTGCAAAAGGCAAGTACAGATGAAAGTGAGGAAGAAAAAGCATTGTAGATCATTGAAACAACTGACAATTGGAGATTGCCCATAATGCGATACTTGCTTATTGGGGAGCTTTCTGCTAGTCCTGTAGTAGCTAGAATGCTGAAAGTCTAGGAAGAATGCTTTGTGATCATAGACGATATTCTCTACAAGCGCGCCTTTTCCATTCTACTATTAAGATGTCTTGGCTTGCAAGAAGCGTAACAAGCCCTTGATGAAGTGCACAAGTGTAATTATAGAAAACTCCTCGATGGAAGGTCACTGGCTGCCAAAGTCATAAGGGATGGGTTTTTTTTAACCTACGTTGCATAGAGACGCTTCTGCAAAGGCTGAAACTTGTGAAAAATGTCATAGGCATGCACCGTTATCTTCTTCACCAGTGACATATATCCAACAAATCTTCCAGCCTATCCCTTTTACACAATGAGGATTGGACATACTTGGCCATTTTCCCATCTCCATTAGCTAATGAAAGTTTCTGCTCGTAGCTATTGATTACTTCACTAAGTGGGTGGAGATCGAACCCCTAGCGACCATTATAGAGAAGAAAATGGAGAATGTAGTGTGGAAGGACCTCATTTGTTGTTTTGAAATCCTCGGATCCTCAATACGGACCATGGCACACAATTCAACTCTAACATTTTTCATACCTTCTGTGATATATGGCGAATCCACCTTTGCATGGCATCAGTTGCCTACCTTTAAGCAAACGGTCAAATCGAAGTTGCCAACAAGATCATTCTCCAAGGCCTTAAAACCTCATTAGATAAAATAAAAGGAGCTTGGGTGGAGGAGCTCCCAACTGTCTTGTGGGCTTATCGTACCATTAGCTAAACATCTACTGGGAAAACTCCTTTTAACCTCGTATATGGAACTGATGCCCTTATCCTCGTCGAGGTAGATATCTAGTCTCCATGAGTCCTGGCCTTTAATGAGGAGAAAAATTCAGAGCAGCTGTCTTGCAATTTGGATCTGGTGGATGACCTAAGGGACCAAACTGGCATCCGATTGGCAGCCTACCATTGAAGGATAGCCAACTATTACAACTCATACGTTAGAAATAAGCCATTGCAACCAGACGATTTGGGGCACTAAAAATCTACTATCACATGCGCCTTCCATAAATAAGGTAAGCTTCGAGCCAATTGGGAAGGCCCTTACAGGATTCAAGAGATGTCAGGCCTGGACATCTGCATTCTTTAGACACTCTAAGGGGAAACGCTCGACAAAACTTAGAATGCCACACACTTGAAAAAATACTTCATTAGATAAAAGCACATCGCATCCTATGGTCATTATCCAAGCCAACTAAATTTTGAGGGGCGCTTAACTCATGGTTGGCTCGCAAACGTAACTGTAAGTGGCTAAGTACAATGTTATTTATTCATGATTATATTTGTCTTTATTCATGATTATATTTGTCTTTATCTATGTTTGTGTATGTTGTAAGTAGCAAGGGAAAAAATTTACTTTCATGCAGCACAATGGGGTACATAATGGACATTGTTGTCTTCCTCGAGGTTAGCCCTCTCTCAAAGAAATTTCATGGGTCAGTGTCCTCCTTTCTGCATTCCGTGAGGGCATGCACTAGACATACAAATTCTTTGGCTACTCAACGATGAAAAAGACGGGGAATAGTGGCCACAACCAAGAAACTCTAATGATGTCTACAAGTTAAGGCAACCTTGGAAGTAGGGTGTGATCCATTCCCTCGGTGACAATAAAAACAACCCCTTGCTACTTATGCATAATTTATCCTTTTCACAACTATCTTTGTCCCCTGCTCCTAAGGGGGAAGGATGAGCCGATATCTCAGTCATTGGGGACCTGAATCTTTTTCATGTGTACATGTCTATATAAGTATAGGTGTATGCCCAACAAGTCATCCTAGCCCAAAGCAGTCACAACTCCACAAATCATTCTTAGCGACGATGGTACTCCATTTCTATATTGCATTAGGGCGCTTGATAAACGCCACTTCAGTAGTTCAGGATTAAGCATTTCTTAAGGAAATTACAGGTACCAGCGTCCTCCCTCTCAAATTCCATGAGGGAACACACTGGATGAAAAAATTTCGAGGCTCCTCAGTGATGAATAAGCTGGGGAATAGCGGCGATGACCGGTAACCCCTGATAACATTCAAGAGTTTGAGACAATCTCGAAAGTTGGAGCGGCTTCAACCCCTTAGCTACAGAAATGGTAGTATCATCTCCTGTTGTTGACAACCTTGGAATAATGCATCTCACACGTACTTGCAGGGCAAAAAGGTAAAGAACAACAAATCAAGTATCGCGTTACTTCAAACACTTGCATGTCTATGGATAATCCAAGCAAAGCCGCCTCGACACCCACCTTTCTTATACTTTTTCCTTCGCCTTTCAGCCTGACAAGTCTTTCCTTGTGGAGTCTCTAGGATGATAGCCTCCCAGGCCCTTGAAAGGTCCACCCGGCATGGTCTGGACTATCCATTTTGCATAAATCCGAAGATACCTTTTAGGTCTCCCAGGCCAAAGCTACCCAATGGCCCCTGAGCCCTCTTCGGGACCACCCAAAGATAGCCATCGTGGCCTTACCCCAAAGACATCTCCAGACTCTCTAGCCTCTTTAGTCATAGTCCCCGAAAAAGTCTCCAGACGCATATCTGAACTAGATTGTGGGACCCGTCTATTGTCTATAAATATTTGCCTCCTCCATGGAAAACAGATCTTTATGAAATTATTGGACCCTACTATTTCTCTTTCTAAAACCCATCCAGAACCTACTCTTATCCCACTCTTCGGGACACCTGAACACTTACATGTTACATACAGACATGCATCCACATACTCTTAGACATACTTTTCAGACTATTGTCTAAGTTAGACATTGGAGGGAAGGTGTAAGGGAATCTCTCGGGTGCCTTTTTGATGTCTTTTGTGCTTATAGGTTAATTAAGGAGAAGCCGTGTTTCCCAAAGACCTACTTGGAAGGCTCATCTTTTCGAAAACTCATCAGGTCCCTCGTCCATTATTGCCCTGAAGACTTTTTTGGGCGCGCAGTCCCGAAGACCCTTTATCCAAGTTCCAGTAGATCTAATCTTCTAAGGCTGCGACTCCAGCCCGATACAGATCCAGTTGACTTCACCAGCAACATCTCAGACCCTCTCCTTCAACAAAGGACTTTACTTTGACCGATTTCAAGATAAATAAATTTAATTATTATAATTTCACAATAACAAAAAGGCACCGGACCCTAGAGCCAGCGAAAATGTTCATTATTGTGGCTATTCAAAACCAAAAATGATGAAGATCACGATGATGATTATTATTATAGCCAATTAAGCACGCTGCATGATGTTTCTTCTTGTTTTAGTGGAGACATGCAAAAATTCTTTGAAATCTTCCTTGGACATAAACGCTTAAGCTGTTGCTTTCTCACAAGGTGCTTTCTTTTTTGGGCTAATCAGAAGGGATTCTCACCAAGTGTTTTACACACCATCACTGAACACGGAAGATTTTCAGAGATACAGTAAAAACACATTGTGAGGCATTTCTGAGCTCTGTAAGAAGTACCTTTTTGTTCTAAATGCTGTAAAAGCACAAGAAACAGAAGAAAGAGTATTCCTGTAAAAATTAATCTAATTTGTAAATATATTTGTATGTTAAAAATAAGACCAATTCTTATCGCTTCAGACGTGTGCACAAATATTCAAAGTGAGGGGATTTCTTATGCACGATGAGTTCGGGTCTAGCCACTGCGTCCGGCTGGGTCACCATGATTAATCTCCTTCCACGTTTTGTCGAACCGGATGTGGGGAGCGCCCGAGATAAGCGATTTTACTTTTTGGACCAAATATAAAAGCGGTTTGAAAAATGTCATTAAACATCCACATTCACTTTAGATACCCTGATTAGAAATATTATTAAAATAGAATGTCCCAATGGAATATTTAAACCAGAGGCCCCTACTGTTAGTGACCCAAACATAAACATCGGGATTTACGTGAAATTATATTTAAAAAATAAAAATAAAATGTACAAATTTCACGATTGGAAGGCAAATATTTGAACCAAAAAAGCGTACATATAATAGAACCAAGGAAAGGTCCATCGTTTAGGTGACGGGCAAGCAGATCCGAACGTTCCCTCGCAAAAATGGAAGACGTAGAGGGGCGTTATGGGAATTTCATCTATTAATGACGGGGTCAAAGACTCAAAGCCCAGATAATTAATTTGGGTGCACGTACACGAACCGGCGGGACATTAATTAATAAGCTGGCAGAAATCGGGGGTTGGAGGAAGGAGTTGTCACCATCGGGTGTCTAGGGACATTGCATGTCACCGACACGTGGCTTGCGAACAGTGATGCTTCAACTCCGAAATTTTGTTTGCTTCTCTCTGCACCTGCACCTGCACCTGCACCTGCACCTGCACTGCGGCCCAACCCAATATAAGCGGTGCTGTATGTAAGACTCAGCCATCGGCATTGGGCCACGGCAAATTGCATGGGTGTCATGTGCCTCCTTTTAACTCTTCGGACCCCCCCGCCCGACAACTTCACGCCACACTACGTCCACGTGTCATCGATAACCAAGAATTTTACTGCGCGCCCGCCACTCGTTTTCTTTTCACCAAGTACAAGTATTACTACGACTACCAGCCTGCAGTCAATTATCATTTTCACGCCAGGTAGACAGATTATAATAATTAGATGAGCAAATATGTATACGTGGAGATTGATTGGGTCAATTGACAAACAAAGCATGATTAATAAAATGTTTAATTCAATGACATCAGATCTTTTGTAATTATATTAAGAGTATCGATGTCTGAGGTTGTCATATGATAAATAATTTTAATATCGGGTGAGCTCATTTATATTGGTCCCAACAAAATGAATTTTTGATTGCCAGACCTCAAGATTATTAATTAATTAATTAATAAACTAAACAAGCACTAAGGCTAGCTATCTATATATATATATGTTCGATCTTGATCATGGTTGAGAGTAGCACGCAATCTCCGGCCATTCGAGCGTCCCAATCACGCGCTAAAAAGTTGTCCCAATTTGCTCCTGCATTTTGTGGCGGCGCAGCTTAAGATTTGCACTTAATTACATACCCGCAAATCGCAATCCATATACATACATTGATTAAATGTTATTTAAATTAATTTTCCGTTATACGGTCCTACTCCCTCCCAGGTATAACCGTTACTTTATTATATAATTTTTTTGCCTCTCACCTGTCTGGGTCCTTATAAATACCATCCGACCCTCTTCGTTTTCGCTACAAAGGAAGCAATAGCCAGCTTAGCTCGAGAGTGGATCAGTGAGCGTGAATTAATTAATTAAAGCTTCGCTATGAGAACAGACATCGAAAGCCTCTGGGTTTTCGCTCTAGTTTCGGAATGGAGAGCTTTCAGTTCTGTAAATTTGGTTTGGGGCGTCCTTGTTGTGGGCTTGGTTTGGCTAGTTTTTAGCTTGATTTACTGGGTATTTCCTGGTGGTCCAGCTTGGGGCAAGTACAGGTTCAGGCAAGTTTTGAACTTCAAGAAGCCTGCGGTTATACCGGGTCCAAGAGGTCTGCCCGTGATAGGGAGCATGAGCCTCATGGCTGGTCTTGCACACCACCGGATTGCAGCCATGGCCGAGGCATGCGACGCCAAGCGTCTCATGTCTTTCAGCCTCGGCGAGACCAGAGCCATCGTAACGTGTCATCCGGACGTCGCGAGAGAAATTCTCAACAGTTCGGCGTTTGCAGATCGTCCAGTGAAAGAGTCGGCTTACAGCCTTCTGTTCAACAGAGCAATCGGCTTTGCTCCCTACGGGGTTTACTGGAGAACGCTCCGGAAAATCGCAGCCGCCCACCTCTTCTGCCCCAAGCAAATCAAAGCCTCGGAGGCGCAAAGGTCGGAGATTGCTGCTCAAATGGTTGCAATGTTCGGCGCGCGCGCTGGAGCCGTCCGAGTCAGAGACTATCTCAAACACGCCTCCCTCAACAGTATGATGTGCTCAGTCTTCGGACGCAAATACCGCCTCGATTCCAGCAACACAGAAACCGACGAACTCAGGAAACTGGTTGACGAAGGATACGAACTTCTGGGCACGCTCAACTGGTCCGACCACCTCCCTTTCTTAGCCGACTTCGACCCACAAAAAGTCCGGTTCAGATGCTCCAACCTTGTTCGCAAAGTGAACCGGTTCGTCGGCCGGATAATAGCAGAGCATCGAGCAAAACCAGAGCAACCAAACCCTGATTTTGTGGACGTTTTACTCTCTCTTCAGGGCCCCGAGAAACTATCAGACTCCGATATGATCGCCGTCCTATGGGTAAGAATACATGCATATATATACTTAAATACATATTCTAATGTATTAAATCGTGCGTAAATTAATTAAGCAGATGGATTTGATTAAGCTTTGGAGTTAAAAGTGGCTGTTTGTTTGGTTTACAGGAAATGATATTCAGGGGAACCGATACGGTGGCGGTTCTGATGGAGTGGATACTGGCGAGGATGGTGCTCCACCCGGATGTCCAGTCAAGGGTCCACGATGAGCTAGACAGAGTGGTCGGAAGGGCACGTGGCGTACGAGATGGCGACGTAGGCGAGATGGTGTATCTAACCGCGGTTGTGAAGGAGGTGCTGAGGCTCCACCCGCCCGGCCCGCTGCTGTCGTGGGCGCGCCTATCGATTCATGACACCGCCGTTGATGGGCATCACGTGCCGCCGGGGACCACCGCAATGGTCAACATGTGGGCCATAATGCGGGACCCACATGTGTGGTCCGACCCGCTCGCCTTCAAGCCCGAGAGGTTCCTGGGTTCTGGGGCCGAGTTCTCGGTGCTGGGATCCGACCTGAGGCTCGCGCCTTTCGGGTCGGGTCGGAGGACCTGCCCCGGGAAGGCCCTGGGCTTCAGCACGGTCAGCTTCTGGGTAGCCTACATTTTGCACGAGTTTGAATTGTGGCCGTCGGATCGGAATACTATTGACCTCTCGGAGGTGCTAACGCTGTCTTGTGAGATGGCGACTCCGCTGAGCGTTAACGTGCGACCAAGGCGTCAGGCTTGAATTTGAGAGTGAAGAAGGGAAAAAAAAAAGGAAAAAAAGAAACGAAAGGAAATGAAAAGACTGTTTTCTGCGGGGGTCCCAAAGTGTTGAACCCTTCCCCTTCTTTGCTTTCATGCTTGTTTGATAGTGCTTTATTATTATTATTATTATTGGCCTTTTTGACAGTTGAGTTTCAAGGTCTCTACTTCTATGTTATTTGACTGATGTAAATATACATGGTGAAAGCATTACTACATGTTTGTTTGTGTCACCAATATCTTCTTTCCTACACTTGCTCTCTGTTTGGCGTGTCCTGTTTTCCTTGCTCAATAATATGTGCCACAGCTTAGATATGCCCATGGAGGTGGGGACGCATTGGATTGCAAGAAAATATTTGTACATACATATGTGTGGGGGCAACCTCGTTCCAACCCACATATACAATATAAATGAAAACAAACACACCATTGACGTGTTAGCTCAATTTGACGACAGATAACCTACACGGGCTCGAGAAAGATCTATAGTTCCACAACTCTCACGAGTGAGCAGTCTTTTTCTACCGTTAAATTAGTCGTATATAATTAATTATGAATTTAAAGGTAAAAGAGGGCTGGGCTACCTACAGTAGTTAGGGCATTGCTGTATAGTACTGATTGATACTTGATGTTGGGAAGATAAACAAACAAAGGATTAGGTCTTGTCCGGGGAGGACATGGCGGGGCCCAATCATGGGTTCATGGGACACACACACAACATTGGCATCTCAATCTTGCCGTCCCAAACTTTTCGGGATTAACGTTCAACAGACCACAAATGGGGAGATGGATTGGAGAGGTCGCATTTTTAATCCTGTGGGCTCTGGATCGATGACTTCGAGCTGGCGTCGCGTGGGCTTTTGAGTTATTTTTCTAATGTCTCACGTTTAATTTGCTGTTCATTTAATTATTTGACGTTTTACACGCCACGCCACACGCCACGGTAAAAATACATGTTAATGAAATGACGTACTTATGGTTACACTGGGACGATGGATTTTGCAAGGTTTATGAATGATTAGGCTTGAAATGGACTTGTCCTGTGTCAAAGGCAAATTTATGTCACGCTTGATTAACTATTAATGATATATGACGGGAAGAAGAGATAGCATACGTTGAGGGCTCGAGAGATATTTATAATTTTTCCCAATTTCAAAATGTAAGGAGAGGTACAGCTAGAACTTCTTTCCTTCTTGGAGAAATATCAGTTAGCTGACTTTAGCTAATTAGTTAATTAATCGGGGTGACCCCGATGTATCTAAATATAATTAAGCAATGCGGTATAATTAAATTTGGATCAATGAAAGCCGTCCACACAAGCTAGCTACCCATTTGGACGAATGGACCACTGTACAAATGACAATTGTCTATATATATATAAAATTGTTGGTTCCGGGTACAAGCAAAGAGGTTAGGTCCACGTCATTAATTAATTGATGATTTAATATTACTGATTGGTGTTGATCGTATATGTTGTTGCATTCATCAAATTGGTCCCTCTCTTCTCTGTTTGTGGTCTGCTTTCAATCCCACTAACGCAAATATTTCCATATTTCAACTAAGTGCCAGCCAAGTTAATGGATTTTAATTTTGGTGTCAATTTAATTACTATAGTTTCATAAGGGTCTAATAAGTTAATATGTATTTTTAAATTTCATGTATTATTAGTCATTATAATAGAATTTTTTAATATTGTCTAATAATATTTTAATTCTATCAATAACGTTGACTTTATTTCTAATAAAAATAACTCATATAATTTTAAATTTAGATTCAAAAAACTCTTCGTACTTTTAATTTATGTTTTTTTAAAATATAATAATCAATTCAAAAGTATGTTTTTTTAAAGTATAATAATCAATTCAACCTCAACTCTTAAAATACATTGACTTGTTTGATATTTTCTCAAAATAAAACTATTAATTTTATTCTAAACCTAAAATACACAAACTTCATTATCATTTTACTATTTTTTTCTTCTTCTCTTGCATATTTTGCTGATCGACACCGCCACCATGGGCAGATCAAGGGGGGGTTGGCATAGGCTTCAACGTGTGCCAACCCCCAAGATCCATGTATGTATATATATATATATATATATATATTAGTTCCTCCTACCGTGCAAAAACGGGAGAATTCCTACTTCAAATATGTTATCCCAAATCAAACTCATAATCTAGCTCAAATCAACATTTTTTAAATTGACCGAATACCCAGCCGTGCATTCTATCCCTTACGTTCGTTATATTAGCTTTTGTTATATATGAATTCATTATAGACTTTCTTAATTTTTAGCGTTTTAATTTCCATTGCTTACGTCTGTGTTTTAAATTCTTGGATCTGCCCCTAATCGCCACCATCATGGCAATTAGAGGCCAATAACTTTTCCCTAATCGCCGAGACTAATAAAATTTCAGGCTACAATTTAGTAATTACATGCTTATATATATATATAATCCCCATGGAAGCTAGCTAGTGATTATTAATGCATGGTGGAGCATCCGTCCATATACATATAAGAATCTTTACAATGGATAATGGTGCATTTAAATTGATGATGATGAGATATGATCCCAGCAGAAATTAACCGCGCGAGCATCTAAACTGCAAACAATAATATTCCTGACCGATTGTATTCTTCCCATTTGGCTCATGCAAATAAGACGGCTAAACTAAACAATGTGGACCCGATGAGACGACAACCAACTGATGATATATTGATATGAACATCTAGCTCGCTGCTCGGAGCTCTGTCTGATATACATGTGTGTGATCATGAAATGGAAAGGGACCTCTCCCTCTATTAACATGTACTCAATAATTAGTTAAATCAGTTTCTTTTTCTCGACAAGTAATTAAGATTATAACACTCGAAAGTTCGAGTCGGAAAGCAGTTAAAGACTAATCATATGACTCAAACTAATTTGAAGCTTTGGACTTGCAAACGCTAACACTACTTACTGAGTATCGTTAAACTACAACTCTGATGGTTAAATTAATCATATGATTATGATTACAGAAGGCTGTCCACGGAAAGTGCGCAGAAGCAGAAAGATCTTTGCCTTAGAAGCCAGGACAGCGATGGCGACGTGAATGTGAGGGTAAATGCTAGAAAACAAAGCAAGATGGACTTTTCTGCTTGTGAAGGAAAAAAAGGGCTACCCTAAATTTAAGAGATGGTTCATCGTGGATCGAGATCATGTTGATGTCTGCTTCAATCTGATTTTACTCGTTTGGAGGGACTCTTCTGCATTGGTTGTTTTAGGAATCTACATACATATGCACCAGGTGTGGCTACAAATAGGGCTCACCTCCTACGCAATGCTGATCCAACCAACCCACCATAATTAGAATATATCTGCTAACTAATAATAATAATAATATCATAATTGTTACTATTGTTAATTACTTTCTCTCTCTCTCTCTCTCTCTCTCTATATATATATATATACATATATTATTTAAACCATAATTACACAGTGGATAACGAATGCTTATCACGATCACCATCCATGATCCATGTATTTTGTGTAGCTTCCTGAGGGCTTCATGCGCAGTGGGTTGAAGTAGACAGAAAAAGGCATCATTTGTGCCTTCGACACATTACGTCAATATATTTTAAATTAATTATATATTATCATGTATTTGCGATAAATATAAACTTATAAATTGCAATATATATAAACTCCGTTAAAATTATTTACAAATTTATGTTTATAAGTTATACTCTTAATACAGATACGTAATAATAATAATATATGATGATTTTAAAATATTATTACTGTGATAGCTTAAAAATGCAAAATGTTTGATTGTTTGTTTGTTTCTGTGTTTGGTGAGCCTGTGAATTCACCCACCAGCAGATGAATGTGGCAAATCCCAAAAATCTCGCAGATTGAGATCTCTACTAATTGCATGTACTGGGAGTAGACCCTTCGTACTGTTGCTAGTCGACAGGGGTGGGGATTTGCCAAATGAAATTTGAGTTGGTGATGGTAATGAAGACTGGACAGTCCGTCTGGCTCTCACATCATCTGCTAGTAGTAGTGATTCTTCCACTAATGAAAGGGAGATTAGCAAATTCTGCCATTTAAAGGCAATTTGATTCTACCATCGTTTTCATGGTACCTTGACAAGATGGCAAGGTTATCCTCAACCACCATCTACTAGCTCTATTTTTAATTTTCCTTTCTTAGTCGAGCGAAATCACTTTTAACCCAATTGGTACAATTCCCCTCCAACGTCAAATTATATGAGATTGTGTTTTAAAGAATACTTGGGAAACCTATTCCTCTTGGAAATTATAGGAAAACTGAATAGGCTAATCAGCTATAAATTGGTTCCTATTATAGTAGAGATTGAACTAGAGGGCAAGTGTCTTGACTCAATAAGCAATGTCTCATTACGTTTGGGAGCGACCAATATATCATAGGCTATTTAGAGTCCAAGGACAGGGAGAATTTTTTTTGTATTGTCTATCCAAAAATTGTGTTTCTTTTTTTATTTATTTGTGAAACAAAGAGATGCCCTCATTTAATTATAGAGAGAAACAAGCATTATCTCATAGTCACAATTACCCAATACATCAAATAGAGTACCAAATTAAAGAACCATCACCATGACAAAATAATGAAATGGGAACCAGCTAACCAATTTGCATAACATAGACACTTCAGTCCTTTGCACTTAAAAAATTTGCTCCTCCTATAAACCTCTGGTCCGATCACACCTGTGTCTCCAATAACATTATTTCAAAAGGGCCATTGATAAAAAAACCCACCTGCTCAACAAGGTCACGAAAAGAGAGGTTCATGGCTTTTATATATACCCTGTAAATCACAATGCTAAATAAATCCAAATCCAAAAATTGTTTTTTGAAAGGGCTTATAATTTTTATGTTCAACATAGATCTATTGAGATCAATCCATGCTAATTTTTTCTTTTTGATTTTTGTGCGTGATTCAATCCTATTAGGTGAGATAACAGTTTGGTTGATTAGAAATATCATAACATAGTTATTGGGAATTATTAATGATAGCGACCTTCTTTGTCCTGTTGTAATTAAGAACCCGAAACTATTATTAACTATCGATCTCTTTTTTGTGCAAAGTAACTTGCAATTCTAGTGTACAATATTTATTTCTAGTGGGTTGTTTCATCGGTGTGCTTATTTCTGTTAGAGATTTATTCTTACAATGGTCCATTTTGCCCAGAGGAAAGATTAAAAAAAGATTCTCCATCTCTGGTCCATGTCTAGATGAAAAGGAATGGTATTATCTTTAGGCCCTTAGGTCCTAAAGTTAAGGACCTATGCAAAATCATTATATCTATATTTTCTCTTTAATTATTCTCGTTTGCATCATTCTTCTTTGCCTTTGAAAGTATTGGAGTTATTTAGGTTTATCTAAGAATATGCTTTCCTGGGCTCTCCGGAGACCTTTTAGATGGAATTAATGTTGATGGTTCTTCATCGAGTAAGCTTAAACAAGAATTCGGGTTTTGTTGAGGACTTTTAAAGGTGAGTTTTTGTGTTTATTATCTTTTTGGGTGGGTATTAGATAGTCTAATGAGGCTGAGTTTCTTGTTATTAGTAAAGCCCTAGAGTTCTCGAGATTAAAGGACTTCATGAGAATTGCTTCCCTTGTTATAGAGTTGATTCAAAGACTGCATTTATTTGGGTTGTGGCTTCTAATGATGAAACAATTTTGTGGAAGCACTGTGATCATTTTATCAAATTGAGAATACTACTGGTGGGTTCTTTAATGTTAGTCTCAAGGGTACAAGTGTATTTTTATAAAACCTACTTTGATGATAAAAAAATTGTCAAATTTTGTTTAGATGAGCTTACTAAGTCTAAATAATTATACAGACGCCTAAAGAACGCCATTTAGACATTTGATCTCTCGTACTTTAAGCCTTATTTGAATGTCTGAATAGAACCTCACAAGTCCCCAAACCTTTCCAAAAATCCATCCATTGTTTTATATGTTATTTAGACATCTTAAGGGAACCCTCAAACATCCAAACCTGTGTAAAAATGTATTTTCTATTACAATCCATATTCTAACGTTTGAAGAAACACTTTTGGATGTTTGAACCTTTGTCCCTTATAGAGTTTAATAGAATATCTAGTTATGAGACTGTCAAACAAATTTGGAATATGCATTAACTCACTCATTAAAGAATTGATCAAGTAAAAGAAACTAAGATTGACATTGATATTTTACTCTTGGAATTAAAGTTTTGATGTAGAAAATATTCCAAGTATGTGTTTCTCAAATTTCTCAAGTTCTTAGCTCTCAATCAAAAATCAATTTCAAATTGATAAAATGAACATTCAAAGCCTAAATGTATATCATAAGGAGATTGGAAAAACAAAGTGAAATATATCTCAAATCAAATCTTTTGGAAAAAATATGAAAGATTTTTCTTAAGGCAAAACCAACCATTTGTCGACTAATCTCAAGCAATCAATCGACTAATAGAATAGTAGTTTCTAATATTTTGAAAATTTGTTTTGATCTGTTGGCTAACCTCCTTGGATCTATTGACTAACAGTATGCATGATTTAGATTTAACATGCATCTGTCGACTAACAGAATGCTTCCCCATTTACATCTGTTGATCTATTGTAGTGAATCTATTGACTAACCTTTGCATTTTCCTTACAACTGTTAACTAACCATTTTCATCTGTCGACAGTTTCTTTCTTTTGATAAGTCTAATGGCTAATTTCTCCACTATTTCAATTGTCTCCTTCCACTACCAATAGCAAGATTCTTCAATTGGGCCTTCAAGCTCTATAAATAGAGATTAGATGGTCAAATTGAAGTGCTATAGAGATTACCTTACAAGCTTTCAAGTGCTCATCCGATTGTGTGGTTCATTGGTGAATTTATTTCTCTCCAAAAGCTTTGTTTTTATCTTTGTAATTTTAACTTCAAGCCTTGTTTAGTTGTTGAGAGAATTTATAACTAAGAGTGTTAACTCTTAGATCCTCTCTTATCTTGAATCATTTTATGCATTTCCTAACTTGTTGTGCTAGAGGACTTGTTATTGAAGCAAAGGGTTGAAATACCTAGCTTGGTGCTTGAGGGCTTATTTTTCTAAGCAAAATGTTGTATTTTCCTAGTTTGTCACTAAAGGGTTTATTCGAAGTGATAGGAGGATTATAGTGAATTGCTTGAAAAATCTTTAGTGATGAGATAAGGTAGTGGATTAAGTTTGATTTAAGCCAAATCACTATATATCATTGTGTCGCTTCTTTTACTTATGCTTTTTGTTTCATTTATTGTTTTAAACATCTTTACAGCCCTCACTTGCACTAAGATCTCATTCTTCAAAAAGAAATCAAGTTTTGAAACAAAATTTTAAAACTACGTACTCAATTCACCCCTTATTGGGTATTGGTGTCATTGCTATAAATTATAACAATTGGCATCTGAGCAAGGTCCCCATTTTTTTTAAAAGGTTTAACAACCTAGGGTAAAAGATATATCCATGGCGAATTTTGCTAGTACATCTCAATCTGAAGGTCAAAGCACTATTCATCCACCATACTTTGATGGTACTAACTATAACTACTGGAAGAAAAGAATGTCTATTTATCTTGTGTAGGATTCCAGCCTTATGCAAGCAATCAAGAAGGAAACTAAGCTGGCCGATGAGGAGAAAATGGAAACTTGGACCGTGGAAGAAAGAAGAAATATGGAAATCAACACAAAAGCAATGAATACCCTAATTTGTGCTCTTTGCCCTGAAGAATTCAATCGGATATCTACATGCAAAATTGCCAAGGAAGTATGGGACAAATTAGATGTAACACATGAAGGTACAAGCCAGGTAAAGCAAGCAAAAATCAATTTACTAGCTTGTACATGATTATGAATTATTCTCAATGAAAGAAAATGAGTCCATCAAGGACATGTATACTAGGTTCAATGATATAGTTACAACATTAGAGTCTCTATGAAAGACCTATACAACTAGTGAAAAGGTAAGAAAAATCTTGAGAAGTTTACCTAGAAGTTGGGAGCCTAAAGTTACCACCATAAGTGAAGCTAAGGATCTAGATACACTTCCCTTCGATAATCTTTTAGGATCATTAATGTCTTATGAAATTATGATGAAAATAAATGATGTAGATGATTCAAAGAAGGATAAAAATGTAACATTCAAGGTAGAAGATGAAAACCAAGATTCACAAGATAGTGAACTAGAGGAGTTTGCTATGTTTGCTAGAAGATTTAATAGATTTATGAGAATGGGTAAATATAATCAAAGAAGGCACTTTAAGAAAGAAAAAGAACAAAAAGAAGATACATCTAACAAAGTTAAATGTTATGAGTGCAAGAAAATAGGTCACATAAGGATCGAATGCTCCTCTTTGAAGAAAAAGGAAAGGAAAGGTAGAAAGAAGGCCTTAGTCGCATGGAGCGAAAATGACTTCTCCTTGAGTGATGAAGCTCAAGATGAAGTAGAAAATCTTTGTCCCATGGCCAATCTTGAAGAGGTAATTGATTCTAATCCTTCAAACAAAAATTTTGCTCTAGAAGAATTACATGATGCATTCAATGAAGTTATGATTGAGTTTAAAGAAATTAGCATTAAGTATAATGTCTTAAAAAGGAAATCAAAATCATTAGATAAAGAGGTAAAAACATTACAAGAAGAAAAAAAATCTTGGATTAATGAGAAAAAGGTTTTGATTGATGAATAAGAAAATATTTTTAAACAAAACTTGGATTTAAAGGAATCTTTAGAAAAACTCGTTGAAGGTAAAAAAAAACTAGGAATTATTTTGGGTGCTCAAAGAAATTTTGGTGAAAAGCAAGATTTAGGTTTTGATCCATTCCAAGCTAGGCAAAATAAAACTATTTTTGTAAAAGCATCTTACAAAAAACCTATCTCAAAGAAATCATTTTATAAACCAAAATTTTCAAGAAATAGGACTACATGTCATTATTGTGGTAAAAATGGTCATACATCAAACAAGTATGTTATAAGGAACAACCCGCATAGGTTTAAACAACTTTGGGTACCAAAGGAGGAATTCTACACTAACTTAATTGGACCCAAAAAGGTTTGGGTACCAAAGGAAACAACATGATTACTTTCGTGCTAGGTTGCGCTTGCGATCAATGTTGTAAGGAGCAAGTGGTTTCTTGATAATGGATGATCTAAACACATGATTGAAGATGAGCGCCTCTTCAACAACATCACATATAAACAAGGAGGTAATATTGTCTATGGTGACAACTCAAAAGGTAAGATTCTAGGCACTGACTCTATATGTTTTCCAAATTTTGTCCTTGAGAATGTAGTTTTGGTATATGGTCTTAAGCACAACTTAATTAGCATAAGTTAATTGTGTGACAAAGGAAATAAAGTATGTTTCAATCAGTGGCGGAGCCAGCCTACGGGCAGGGGGGGCTGAAGCCCCCCCAATTTTTTTAAAAAATACATTTGATAGCTTAAAAAATTATTAATTTTTTTTCTAAGCCCCCCCTTCTCCCCACCCTGCCAGCCCAAGCCCAACCCAACTGGACATCCTTTTCTTTTAAACAAGTTGGCCTTATTTTAAAAGAAGCCTAGCCCATCTTATAATAATATAACATATCTAGGGCTCCCAGCATCAAATTTGATCTTTTAGGGAATCGCAGGTTGCGGCTTAAGTAATTTTACAAGGTATTTATATTGCACATTTTTTGTATTTTTGTTGTTTTTTGCCTTCTCCTTTTAAGTTAATGAATTATATTCAATATGCATGTAAAGCTAATTAGATTCTCATTTTTATCGTTGTATTTTTCTCTTGTTGGTGAAACTTATGGCTGGAAAAAAAAATTGGCTGGAAAAAAAAATTTGAAGCCCCCCCAAATAAAAAATCCTAGCTCCGCCCCTGGTTTCAATGCAAATTCATCTGAAGTATCATGTTTGAAATCAAATGAAGTAAAGATAGTAGGAAATAGAGTAGATGATGTGTACATCGTTCACCTAGATTTATCAGTGTCTTGTATAAAGAAATGTTAAGTTTCCACTATATCTCAAAATACTTGGCTTTGGCATAATAGACTAGGTTATGCTAGTATGAATCTTGTTAACAAATTATCCAAACATGATCTCATAAAAGGATTGCCCAAGTTAAAATATCAAAAAAATCACATTTAAGACTCATGCATGAAGGGAAAACAAATAAGTATATCATTCAAACCTACAAATGAAGTAGCAACCTCTGGGCCTCTAATCGTATTTCACTTGGATCTTTTTGGACCAATGAGAACCCAAAGCCTAGGTGGAAAACACTAGACACTTGTTATTGTTGATGACTATTCTAGATTCACTTGGGTTATATTCCTAACATCTAAAAGTGAAACATTTAGGTCATTTGAAATATTTTGTAAAAGAGTTCAAAATGATAAAAGGCATAAATATCTCAAAAATTAGAAGTGATTATGGTGGGGAATTTGAGAATGAACAATTCAAACTCTTTTTGTGAAGACAATGGCATTGAACATAACTTTTCTTGTGCTAGAATACCTCAACAAAATGAGGGTAGTGGAAAGGAAAAATAGGTCACTATAAGAAATGGCTAGAACAATGTTATGTGACAAAAATCTTCCTAAAAAATTTTGGGCGAAAGTCGTAAATACCGCATGTTATATCCTAAATAGGGTTTCTATAAGACCCATTTTAAAGAAAACCCCTTACGAGCTATATATAGGAAGAAAACCAAATATTGCATATGTTCATGTCTTTGGTAGTAAATGCTTCATTTTAAATAATGGCAAAGACGATTTAGGAAACTTTGATTCTAAAAGTGACGAAGGAATTTTCTTAGGATATTCAACACTAAGTAAAGAATATAAAGTGCTCAATAAAAGAACTCTAACCATAAGAGAATCTATTCATGTGGTGGTAGATGATTCAAATATTGGTATTTCTAAGATTCAAGATGTTGTTGCAAAAAATACAACAATTATAATTTTTTTGTGAGGTTGGGAAATCAACAGGCCAAGATCTGAAGGTAGGCCTATGTGTCTGAAATCTGGGTCTATGGAGTGTCAAATCTAAAACAGTGGTGGAACTAGCTGGGTCCCAAAAGGTTATTCCCGAGAGGATTCTTCCCAAAAGGATCTTCTCGGAGAGACGAAAAGGTTCCCTGAGAGAATAAGGCTTCCAAAGAGAATAAGGTTCCTCGAGAGAATAAGGTTCCCCGAGAGAATATGGCTTCCTAAGAGAATAAGGATTTTGGGGAGAAGGAATGGTCTCACTGGATTGGTGTTTTTGAGGGGGTAGGGCACTTCTGATGGCTTCCCAAAAGAGCTAAAGGGACCTTTTGGGAAGGATGCAGATAGACCACTTCCGAGATGAATTTCTGAGTTCTTTTGGGAAGGAGGAGATTGCATCAATAAGGATGGTGGGTTTCTTTGAGGCAAGGGAATCCTTCTGACAAGGCTGCAAAAGAACAAGAGGGTTAGAGGCTTGTAGGGGGTGGCCACCAGCGAAGGCCCTCCGATGCTCAAGTTAGAATCCCGAAAGGAAATACGTGATGGGAAGGAAATTCAAAAGGAATTGAGGAAAGAAAAGAGGAGGTTAGGTGTACTGGTTAAGTTGAGTCCCCATTCTATGCAACGTAGCTCGGTTTATATAGACTTGAATCTCGAGGGTGACACATGTCAGCTTCCTAAAAGTCACTTCGAGGGTGTCTTCTGTCGGCTTGGACTCAAAAGACCTCTTTTAGGGAGCCTTGTTGGAAGACCCATTTGTGATGGCCTTAGTCCCGAAAAAATCTTTTTAGGGAACCTTCCCGAAAAGGGCAATGCGGCATCTTGCATCCTGAAAGAGTTCTTTCGAGCTCGCCCCAGGAAAGACATATTTCTGGTCTTCCTCACCTTTTAGCCATGCCCCAACAATTGCCCCCCACTCTATGTTTTACTTTTAAGTAAGAAGGCTCTCGGGAAGGCGAACCATCTCAAAAATCGCGGGAATATCTACCGAAAGAAGTCTCTCCCGTGATTTTTGAGATGGTTCGCCTTCGCGAGAGCCTTCTATAAATAGACCTTTTACCGTAATAATTTTTCTTCATAGATTACCTCTTATCAGAGCGAACCCTTGCCTCTTGAATTATTCTCTCTCTGAAAGGATTCCCTGAAAGACTTTCTTCTTCTCGAGAGACTTCATTTTTTCCTTAGGGACAATGCTCGGTATAATTAAATTATGAATTTTTCATGATCATATTTAATTATGTTGGGTTATAGTCTCACTATTCTCTGTAAACATATTACTTCATAGTGAGAGTACGGGAAATACGAGAATTGGCTATCTAAAGGTAAGTTCCAAACCCTTTTGGCATACTCTTTAATCCCTATTCAAATTCCCATCATTTGGTGTATTTTATTCCCTCCCTTACCCTAGTTTGGTTTCGAATATTAAACTTGTGAGTTGTTGATGGTGGTTTAAAGTTAAATAAAAGACCCTTTGTGATAATTATTTCTAATTGTCATGGAGCTTTGTACCACCCTATTTTCTTTAGGAATAATGCTGCACCTAGACATGGCCACGGTTCATGAACCGCCGGTTCCGGTTCATGAACCGCCGGTTCCGGTTCAAGAAATCTTTGAACCTGAACCGAACCGCCCAAGGGCGGTTTGGGACGGTTCGGTTCCGGTTCCGGTTCGTGCCGGTTCGGTCAACGGTTTGGACCGGTTCGGTCAACGGTTTGAGCCGGTTCGGTCAACGGTTCCGGTTCCGGTTCAAACCGAATTTTTTTAATTTTTTTTAAATATTGTTGTATTCAATTTTGGTCCTTGTTCCGTTGTTCGGTTCGGTTTGGTTTCGATTTTTAATTGTTAAATGTAATTGTAAATATAAATATTCTCAACCATATTTTTAATAAAAAAACACTACTAAAAATTGAAGAAATATAAGTAATAATTTCATTAAAAATAATTAAAACAACTAAACAAGTATGTAATATAAGTAATTAATTTTTACAAATGTGAAAAATAAAAAATAAAAAATAGAATT
Source organism: Diospyros lotus (assembly GCF_014633365.1). Classification (NCBI taxonomy): domain Eukaryota; kingdom Viridiplantae; phylum Streptophyta; class Magnoliopsida; order Ericales; family Ebenaceae; genus Diospyros; species Diospyros lotus. Next base: position 21,734,219 of record NC_068342.1, read on the forward strand.
AGACTTAATTTCATTAAAAAATAATTACAACAAAAATGTAATACAAGTAATTAATTTTTACAAATGTGAAAAAAAATAAAATATGGACTTGGATCCTACGCATCTTCATTGGAGTCGGAAGTCGCCGTTGTTGAACCATCATTAACCCATTCGTCAGATGATGATGAATGGATAAGTTCTTCTTGACGTTGCATGTTAGCTCTTTCCCAATCATCGAGGCAAACTTGAGCTTCCAATGATTCTGGAGCCAATCTTGATCTTCTTTCGTCCAAAATGTTGCCTCCACTACTGAATGTTTGTTCAACGGCTACAGTTGAAGCTGGAACTGCAAGAAGTTGACTTGCAATAATTGCAAGAGTTGGAAATGTCTCCTTGTGCCTTTTCCACCACTCCAAAATTTCAAAATTTAAACCTGTATCATCACCAAACTCAAAAACTGTGGTTAGATAAGTTTCGAGCTCCGAATGTGAGCTCGATCTAGGTTTTTTCCTCCTTTGATCTAAAAATTTATGACCCCATTTCATTGGTTGGGAGGAAGAGGAATGCGGAGCCATGGATGGAAATGATTCTTCACTACTAGGAGCAATAACATATGCTTCATATAATTGATTGCATAAAGTTCTAACCTTAGAAATTATAATATTCACATCAATTTCTTCATTATTTTCTAATCCTAACAACGAATAATAGTTAGACAAACACTCAATTAAACCATCAAATTTACACCTAGGATCAAATACCATAGTAACAAGAAAAATTTCAGGAATAAATTGATAATAACGTAACCATTTTTCTCTCATTTCTAAAACAGCATGACAAATTTCTTCAACATTAATTCCTTCCATTAATACACCGGCCACATTCATTGCTTCTATTAAAAATTGATGTGAAGTTGGTTTATAAACACTACTAAGTGTATGAGTAGCATCATTAAAAATTCGTAAAATATTCAAAATTGAACTACAAACATTCCACATAGTTGGAAAAATAGGATATTGTGGAATATAATTTGCTGCAAAAGAACACAATAAATCTTTATATTCAAAAGATTGATTAAGTAATTTAAAAGTTGAGTTCCAACGAGTAGGGACATCTTTTGAAAAACGTTTTGGGGTTTGACCATTGGAGGTGCAAAAATGTGCCCATGCTTTTGCAGTTCGAGGGTGTACCCAAATATAAGAAATAACATTTCTAATTGGATCTAAATAAGAATTAAGTGACTTAATACCATCTTGAACACATAAATTTAAAACATGACATGCACATCTAACATGAAAAAATCTTCCACCAAAATTTGGTTGGCAAATTCTTTTCAATTCATTAATAGAAGCAGTATTAGCCGATGCATTATCAAAAGAAATTGAAAAAATTCTATTAACTAATCTATACTCTTGTAAAATTTGTTGAATTAATCTACAAATATTTTCAGCATTATGACTTTCATCAAAACATCGATACGCAAGAATTCTTTTTTGTAAAACATAATTTTCATCAACCCAATGACAAGTAATACCCATATATGAATGAGTTTGCCAATGATCACTCCAAATATCACTACAAATAGAAACATTAATATTATTGTTTTGAAAATATGTTATCAATTCAATTTTTGAGTTTTTAAACAATTTTAACAAATTCCTTTTCAAAGTATTTCTAGGAATTGATTTAAAACTAGGATTAACAAAGTTTTGACAAAATCGAGTAAAACCTAATTTTTCACCAAAACTAAAAGATAAATGATCAATTGCTACCATTTCAGCTAAACCAGACCTACAATTAGCTTCATTATAATGAAATAATTGAGGAGAGTTTGAAGAGGTAGCAAACCCGGATATTTGTGTTTGATCGCGGCTCAATCCAACCTTGAGCGGGTGCTTTGTTTGCAAATGTCGGGCGAAAGTACCATATCCACCTCCTTGCTTGAATTTGTATACTTGATTACAATAATTACAAGATACATCAAATTTACCATCTCCTTTTGGTGTTTTCTTGAAATGAATATTAAAAATATCAGAAGTAGAAATTTTTCCACCTCCCTTTTGTTGAGTTTCACTCTCTTGTGTTTGAAAATTTTGAGCTTCAAACTCAACATTTTCAACATTTCTACCTTCACTTGCCATTTTTTTGAAAAAAGTATGATAATAAAAAAATATAATAATGATAAAATAATATAGTAACAAGTAATAAATAATTAATAATATAATTGAATAAATTGATAAATAACAAAATGAGAAGATTGAAGAAATTGAAATTAAAATATTAAATGAGAGACAAAATTGAGAGAATAATAATAGCTTGAGACTTGAGAGAGAGAGAGAGAGAGAAAGTGTGAAAAATGAGTGGGGGAGGAAGGGGTATATATAGATAGGAATTATAAAATTTAAAAAAAAAAAAAAAGTTTGGGGGGGGGGGTGCACCGTGCGCGGCCTTACGCGCACGGGGGGGGAGGGGGGGGGCCGCGCACGGGGGGGGAGGGGGGGTGCACCGTGCGCGGCCGCACGCGCACGGGGGGGGGGGGGGGGGAGGGGGGCCGGTTCCGGTTCTCCGGAACCTTGAACCGGAACCGGACCGAATTTCGCCGGTTCGGTCCGGTTCCGGTTCCGGTTCCGGTTCGGCCGGTTCCGGGTCCGGTTCCGGCCGGTCCGGTTCCGGTTCGAACCGCCGGTCCGGTTCAATTTTGGCCATGTCTAGCTGCACCTGGTTGGGTTAGGTTCCAGATGGGTGAATATGTAACAGTTGTGGGTCTTAGGTCTCTTGTATGTGAATTTAATATTTATTTAATTACACACTTATGTTGATAGTGTGTGTTGGGATTCGAGAATTGCATCATTTGGGGGCGGGGGGGGGGGGGGGGTATGTTCTGTGAGTGCTTGGACACGGGCATTTTAGAATGATTTGGTGCACAAGCATTACATTGGGTGTGTATTCTTATGTGGCTGAAGCATGGCCTGATGCCTGGTTTGTGGGGACCTTGTACCACGTTTATGCTTACTATGCCATTATATTCTTATTTGTGCATTGCATGGTTCCACTGTGTGTGATTATTATTATTATTGTTATTATTACTTTAATACAAGACGAAAGTACCATGTTGTGCCGAGTGACGGGACTACCAACCCGGGGGAGCTTCAACTCAATTTTTTAACTAGCTAGGGAGTAACCTAAGGGAAGACTTGATTTTAAATTATCTCGGGGAGGGCCCGAGGGAAGACTTGATTTGGTATGAGGTTCTATGTGCATAATTCACGGGCGGGAGGACCGACTTAGGGAAGCTTAGAATTCAGTGTTGGAGCACAGAGTATTTATGCTTGCCTGTTCAAGGCAACAGTAGGTTTGTTAGGAACTTGGGTGCCAGTGTCTTTTATGTGGGCCTCAAGGACCATTAAATGCACATTTACTTATGTGGTTTATTCATGGCTTGTGGTCCATGGTCTTATATGTTGTTATCAATCATGCATGTGGGGTGCGGGTGGTTTGGGTTACACCTTCAGCTATATTAGCCTTGCTTCTTATTATACTTGTTGAGTCTTGTGACTTACCCTTGTTTTATTATCATTCTAGGAAAAGGAAAAGCTAAGGTTGCGGGCGAGGGTGGCAGCATGTAAGCAGGTTGTGTAGTACGGTGTATAGGGCAGCCCTAGCCATTCAAGTCCTGTGGCGTCTAGAGTTTCTGGGAGTGCTGGGGGTTTGTCTTGTTTCTCTTTTGTGTTGTACCAGCATGGACTTTACGTAAATATAAACCATGTAACCACAGTAGTAGTGGTTGGCTATGTATGCACACGTGTTTTGCGATTTTGCTTCCGCTGTGCTAGGTTTCATTTGTGCGTGCAGTATGGATGTTTTATTTAGGTCTATTTCTGTACCACTACATAACGACCTTTTCACGAATCTTCTATACTAGCGGAAGCTCCAGGAGGCGGGCCGTTATAGTTTGGTATCAGTACAAGGTTGGGATGTGTCGCCCATGTATGCCTAGGTAGTTGGGCAAAGCTAGGATGGGTCAAAGTTATGTATGAGTCACGAGTCTGGTGTTAAATTCTAAATGCTTTTGGAATGTGTAGGGAATATGAATACTCGAAGTGGGTGAGGACATGGACGAATGACTACACGAGGTAGTGGACGAACTACCTCTTTACCTAAGGCATCGAGAAAGGCTGGTGGCAACGGTCAGCCAGAGGTTTAGAACATGCAACCCACTTGGGCGGGCATCATGCGGGCAGTTAATGCTTTGGTTTCCGCCCAGTTGAGGCAAGAGCAGTATGACAACGACGGTGGCAACCGCGGTCAAGCATCATGTCCTGAAACACAGGGTACAAAGGGCAGTGTTGGAGGTACACTATTGAAAAATTTCATAGCGTTGCATCCACCAAAGTTCAATGGTGGAGCAGATGCAATAAATGTTGAAAACTAGTTTCTGGCAATGGAGAAGCTCATGTGGTTGATGGGATGTATCGAAGGCCAGCGAATTTAGTTGGGGACTTCCTTTTAAGAGGCGATGCTGAGTGTTGGTAGGAGACTACCCAGTAGCGATTTGCTGATAGGGAACCGTCATGGGTAGAGTTCCAGGAGGTATTCCGTGAGACTTACATTCCTAAGTGGGTCTATGAGTAGAAAGTTTATGAGTTCATTGAGCTTTAGTAGGGGAACATGACTGTTACCCAGTATAAGATCGAGTTTATCTTACTAGCCCAGTATACACCAGAGTTGGTGACCCTAGAGTCCAAGAAGGTCAGCAAGTTTGAGAGGGGTCTACGAGCGGAGATTCGTCATGCCATGGTCGGAGTTAGAGCTACGGATTACCCTATAATGGTGTAGCAGGCCCATGCGATTGAGTGGGATCAACAGGAAGCTAGAATGGAGCAAAATACTATGGCGGGCATTGAGAATAGTGACAAAAAGAGAAGACGGGATGCGGATTCTAGCTAAGTTTCAAGAGGATTCTCAATGTGCGAGACATGTGGAGGAAGGCACCAGGGGCCATGCCGCATAGTACGCGGGGAAGTGTGTTTCTGTTGTGCTCAGCTGGGACATGGGTGAAGGAACTGTCCATATAAATTTGAAGTAGCACCTAACCAGGAGATCATTTGTTACCGTTGTGGCTAGAAAGGGCATCAAGCGAATATGTATTCATAGCCAATCCAGAATTGAGGAGAGGGGAGGACAATTGGACCAAGACTGGCACAGAGGCCAGTAATGCCCAGGGTGCAAGGGCCAACCCCACCATTTTTGTTGCCCTTAACACAACGCCATACTACTACTAATAGGCCCTAGGTTCCGGGGTGAGTGTTCATGTTGACGGTGGTCGAGACAGAAGAAGAGACTGGAGTCATGCAAGGTAACCTTATGTGACTAAATCTTTACATGTTATTTGGTGTGGGGCTCTACATATACCTTTAATGCGCTGCATGTCAAATGTTGTGTTCTTAACCCTAAGCCTATCTAACCTTATATGTTGTGGTCACACCGAGAATTTAGTGAATGAGGTGCATAACAGTGATAGCTAGACTAGGTTTAACTTTATGGTTGGAGTGAATATTGAGCTAATTCGAAAGCCATGGGTGGTTCTAGAAGGTTGAGTTTGAAGTAATTAGCTATTTGGAAATTTCAAGGATGAAATTCCGTTAAGGGAGGGAAGACTGTAACATCCTGGTAATTTGAAAATAAATAATAATTGTTAATTTCTATATTCAAAGTGATTTATTGAAGTTTTGTGGATTTGAAAAATTTAGTGAAAAATATTGTACTTTTTTAAATGAGAATTAGATCATCGTTAAGTATTTATAGTTAGCGAAAAATATTAATATAATAATTAATGATGTATTAAATAATAATAATAATAATAATAAAGTAAGGAAGTGATTTGGAATGGGGCAGCCGTGCATAATTGTATGCATATATATACCTGAGACATTATAATGATAACATATTAAATATTATATTAATATCAAAAAAAAAAAAAATTAAGGGGCTGCAGTGCATAGGTTCCAACCTACATATAAAGAAGTAATATGTACATTATATTAATATATTATTAAGGAATTGAGAAGTTGGAGGAGGCTGGTGGAAGCTTCCAGCGTTGGTCGCTTAAGGAGATGATGGAATTTGAAGAAATTGGAGGATTAAATTCTAAGGCTACGGTGTGCAATGGCTATATATATATGCGCACATATATATATATATTATATTATTTGTTATATTATTATATCAGGTTGCACATATATATATTATATATGTATATGTGAAAAAACTCCATTTAATTGGAGTTTGAGAATATCAGGTAAGTAGAAAAAATATAATAAAAATTTTCTAGTTGAAATTTAATTTTAAAGTATGATTTTATTAATTTTTAATAAAATTATATTATTTTCTAGCAAGAAAACATTACAATTCGTTGTTGAAAGACAAGCTCTTTACTTCCTTTGTGAGTTTTTTTCGTTTTACAACTTCCACTTCCTTCCTTAATCCGATTTAGCACCGAGTACTATTTGTATGAATTATGGTTTCTTTAGTGTAATTTAAATTAAATTAAATAGGAGACTTCTGGGGTCTTATTTGGTAAATGTTTACAGGGTATGGTGTTGTCCCTATTACCTTGAGAATGATGCCAAACCAATTTGGGACTAGGTTTCTAGAGGGTTGGCGGGATTTGGTTGTGGTTACGGATTCCCGTAGGTGTGAGTCATGGTTGCGGGGTGCAGGAGCTATTGTTCAATGAGGTGACGTGTCAACTGTTTGGTAACACTGGAGCGAACTGTTAACTGAGACGAGGATGGCTGTCAACCGGTTGCCTTAATCATGGACCGTCGACTGGTTCTGCTATTATGTGACTTATTACATGGCATTGTAGTGCATGATATTGAGCTTGCATCATTGGGGAAACATAAGCTGTGATTGCTTGGACACAAACATTTTAGAATGACTAGGTGCAGAAGCATTACATTGGGCATGTATTCCTATGTGGGTGAAGCATGGCCTGATGCTTGATTTATGGAGGCCAATGTATCACGTTAATGCTTACTACGCCATTGAATTTCTTATTTGTTGCATTGCATGGTTCCGTTATGACGTGGCATGGAGTTGTCTCTCGATAGCTATGAGTACTGGAGCTGGGCTCTAGGTAGCTATTGCATGGTTCCGTTATGATGTGGTATGGAGTTAACCCTTGATAACTGAACCATCCGAATATGCTCGAAGGCCATCTAGATATCACTCACATAAAACTTTTTGACACATCCGAATAGCCTCTAGCCCATCTAGATGTTACTCACAAACTTGGAAAAATTCATCCGGATATGAAGACTCACATCCGGATATCTGCAATTCTTAACCCAGAACCGAACGAACAGAGACTTCTGATCTTGAACAAATTCTATTAAAACTACACCATTCCAAAGGAAATCTTGGGAAAACAAATCCCAACTGATATGCAACAACTCTAAGGATGATTCAAAGATAATATTGGATTGAATTGCTACAAAATCATGCACATCTTGATTATCCATTCACTATTTACATATATATATATACGTGCATTGCAATTGGTATAAAATCTGATAACTCAATGAAAAACTAGAATAATCTGGAATCAAACGGATATGAATCTGTAATGGAAGGGATTACAGGAAGAATACTTACCTTATGCTTTGATCCGATTCCTCAAACTATACAATGGAAATCTCCTAATCAACCTTGAACTCTCTGTGTTGCTTCTTGGCTTCCTACTCCTTCACGGCGTGAGGAGAAACTATGGCTAATGGTTATATTTATACACATAAAAGCCTAGATCACACTCCTTCTATAACTTGGATTCATTCTCCAAATCTAACTAGGAGACTCTCAATCCAAATCCATCTCATACATGGATTCTCACTCTCCCTTAAATACATAACCTCACTTAATTAATAATAATAATACAAAAATTATTATTAAAACTTTCAAATAATAATAAAACTCTAGAATTACATTCATGCCCTTGCATTTAATTTTCACAATAAATAAATGCCATTAAATGCTATTTAAATACTATTATCTCAATTAAAAATTATTAGATTGCCACATTGGCAAATTCTTTTAACTCTAAAATTAAATAGAATTAAATGATATTATTTTTCTTTAAAATCTCTAAATTACCACATTAAATAATTAATTGAAAAATCTCATAATCAAATACTTCAACAATTAATTAAATAATTCTTGAATAAATACTAGGCCCTCTAACGGGTCATTACATTTTTGATTAATTACTAAAACTCCCCTAAAAAAAAATACATTAATTTCTTTTCCCACTTAATTCCTTGCACACAAATTTACATTAATTTTTAAATAAACTGGTCATTATAATTCCACTTCCTGTTTGTTCCTACACCTACCTCTCTCTCCCATTTACCCAAATATAGGGTTAAACCGACCTTCCCCAATCTTTTTCTAGTAGCTTCAACCCAGTTCCTAGTAAAGCCAAAAAATCTGGCAAAGCTCCGTTTCTCCCTCGTTTCTTGACGAAATTTGATCCTTCTTTTTGCAGAATCTTTCCCTCAATTTCAAGAATTTGTTCCTCACTCTTAATCCCCTCAAATTGGCCTAGTTTTGGCTCAATTTCCACCAATATGCCTTAAGCTTCCATCCATGGCCAATTTATAGAGAATTCCAGCCATTCCTCTTCTTCCACTTGTTCGATCAAGTGTTGTCCTCCTTAATGGTGCTTTATGTTGACTTCTAATGGTAAGTTTGGCTGGTTTTTTCCTCCAACGAGTTCGTTAGGAGCTTTTCAAAATTACACTTTGGCCCAAAACTTTATACTTTTGCATTTTGACCCCTGAACTTTCATAATCTTTTGCAATGTCCTATGCCTTCAATATATGAGTTTTATAAAACCTCGGGTATTACATTCAAGCCCTCTTTAAAAATTTTGTCCTCAAAATTTTATCTTGTGACTCTATATAGCTAAAGAGGTGTGGATATATCTAGCATATTTCTTTCTTTCTTTCCCAAGTAGCTTCCTCGAGATCGTGATGTTTCCATAATACTTTTAAAAGAGGTATTGTTTTATTTTTCAAAACTTGTTCCTTTGGATACAAAATCTCAATTGGTTCTTTGGGATAGGTTAAATTCTCTTGAAGTTCAATAGCTTCCTTAGAAATCTTTTGAGAGAGATCGAGTTTGCATTTTTGAAGTCGAGACATGTGGAAAACATCATGTATGTTGGACATTGCTGGAGGTAATGCTAATCGATAAAAAACTAACCCAATTTGTTCCAAGATCTCCCAAGGTCCAATGTATCGAGGGCATAGTTTGTCTCATTTCTTACCCTAGTGTATTACTTGAGAGGGCAAGACCTTTAGATATACCTTATCTCCTGCTTGGAACTCCAAATTCCTTCTTTGGTTGTTCGCATATGATTTCTATCTGCTTTGAGTTGCCTTTATTTGCTCTCGGATTACTCTAATTTTCTCATTTGTTTGTTGCACTATCTCGAGTCCCAATAATTGTCTTTCCCCTACTTTTATCCAACATAGAGGTGTTCTACATTTATGAAAATAGGGAGCCATGCCAATATTGTTGTGATAGCTATTATTGTATGCGAATTCCTCTAGAGGAAAGTGTTCCTCCCATCCCTTTGAAAATCAATTACACAGGCTCGTAACATGTCTTCCAAGGTTTGGATTGTTCGTGTTGATTGTCCATCTATCTGGGGGTCATATGCAGTACATAGCTGAAGTCGTGTTCCCAAACATTTTTGTAAGCATTCCCAAAATTTGGAATTAATCCTTGGATTTCTGTTGACAACTATACTTACTGTTATTTTTGCAAAAACACATTCTCGAACCCTGTGAACAGTTCCTTAACGCTTCCAAACTAGCAAGGTGAGTGTTTTTTTTCATCCTTATGATACATATCGAACATTTTGTCTTCACACAGGTAAGGGTGAATACTTGCATAAGCACGACTTTCCTTTAAACCAAGCATTTTCTCTTTCTTTGTCATGCATCACTTGGTGTGTGTGGCTAGCTAAAGTTAGGATCTCATGTTAGACTGGTGATTAGACTGGTGAAAAGTCATGGAGATGTGAGAACATGATTGATCAGCGGGGGTGATTGCAACACCTCGGCGTCACTTCCACACAAGCGGTTTCATGTCATTTTGCATAACTCATTTACATGTATGCTTTCTCTTCTTTCTACACTCACTTAGATATAACTATCTAACTTAGGTGTCTCATACCCCTAGAACATTCAACGTTCCAGGTGGGTTAGTCGTGACAGATGCCCCAAAATCAAGTCAGAGGAAAGGAAAGGAAGTGGTTATCGGATAGCTAGCTTCTCTATGTTTTAATTGTAAAAGCGTTGTACTGTGACTTTAGTGTGAGTTTTAAATGTTGTAAAAAGGGAGCCTAAATGATCCCTAGATTCCTAGGTTATATTATGGATTTTCAAGTGGTTTTTGTTAAAAGCATATAGTGGAAGCCTTAAATGTCTAGCTTATGTTTTTTTAAAAAGCTTTCAGGTTCGATCCTTTGCTTCCGTTGGCAAAGGCTTCCATAAACGCCCTTTGATTATCATGTGGTTGCTAGTATCATCATGCATCTTTGTATGTGTACCTTGGAGAAAAGAAAAGTGAGGCATTACAGTTAGTATCAGAGCTAGATTTACATAACTCAATTTAGTTTCCTTACATGATTGACTTTGAGGATGTTTTTGGTTAAATACAGGAAATGAACCCTAATGTAATTGAGCATCAGAACCAGCGCATTATCATGGGGGTGGTGGACCATGCAACTAGGGGGAGTGTATATGATTCCCGAAGATGCCTTAGGGGATTTTCTTGATGCTATGTCACCTGCCATCCTAGAGCTTCCACCGGACGTAGTGGTGCCACATCTGGCAGGACTCCAAATAGCCTACCTGGTTTCCTTACTCACCTCTGAGTGGAAAGATGCAGACAATCATCTCATTATTCATGAGGGTCACCTTGATTTCATAGCTTTCTTGAACCGCTTACGTGAGGTCGAGGCCCTCATAGCTGATCAGGTCATGCCTGCGACTGATCAGGACATGCCCGCACTTGAGGAGGTACCCATGAAAGAGCCCGAGGAACGTGCCCTGACACCCCCATCTGCATTCGAGGACGAAGAGTGATTTTGGTTGGAGGTGTAGGAAGACAATTTTGGTTCATGTAAATTTTGGATATGTATATAAGGGAAGTGGAATAGTGGCGGATATGGATGATATTTATGTACACTTAGAATAACAAGGTAGGAAAGTCGTGGTAAGGAGATGAACCGTTATGTATGTATAAATAAAAGGTAGTGATGTAATATACAAGATGTTATAGTCATACTAATCTTGATGATTTGTGGTGACAGGTTATGTAAAACATAAGGAAGAAGGAACCCGAAGGAATGACACTTAAACTCGATGAGTAAGTGGATTAAGGAAAGGATGGGTAAGTTGGTCGTTTGGTAGGTTAAGCCACTTTATTGCCATAACTAAGAAGCCTATTGGACTTTGGGAGGTAATTTTAGTTTGACGTATAGAGATGTAATTATTGCTTCCTGAAACTTGATGGTTATTATTGCCTAGAAATTGGTGGTTATTGTTCTTAGAATTTGATGATTGTTACTTTCCAAAGAATTTGATGGCTGATGCTTTTGGAGATGTCATGGTTATTATCATTTGGAGATTTGTTTATTGTTACTCTTTAGGAATTTTGTGAACTAGGATCAACTGAATTTTGTTGATAAGGATACCTTAAGTAATGGTTTGTGAAGTGAACAAGTGATTGTAAGTGAAGGATTAGGAACCTTGAGGATTTTTGACAAACTAACTTGGTAAATTGTTTATGTTGTAGGAATTTTAGGGCTATATTGTAAACCTAAGGGCCCTGAGTATGTAACAAGAACCTTAAGAGATTGCTACAATATGGAATTTGGGACTTAAGGATTTGCATGCTTGATAATGGCTTTACAAGACCCCTCATATGGGTATGGATAGGTGGGTGATTTTCATATAGAAGGTTAGAACGTGTGGTTGCATGCCTTATTCTATTAACTGGGTGTACATCTTTGGGAGAATATGTTTATACATTATCTTTGAAATTTCTTGTGAATGGTTTCAGATGGTAAACACTCGCCGAACCAGGAACCCTAGGCGCGAAAATAATGTTCAAGAGGAGGAGAAGATGCAAGACCTCCACGAGGAAGGGACAGAGACGCCCCAAGGTAACCTACTGCCAGAAGGGAACCAAGAAGGAGGAACTCGTATGGATCAAATGGAACGGGTCTTGGAAAGTATGGTCACCCTTATACGAGGAACGCAATTAACAGGTCAGGTTATCCCTCGAAATCCTAACGTTAGCAACAGGTTCCAGCGGTTGAACTCACCTATTTTTTGAGGAAATGCAAGGGTCGATCCCTATGAAAGTGAGTTTTGGATGGAGCAGATCGAAAAGATCTTTGACTTCATTGGTTGTGAGGAGGAGGACAAAGTTGGTTGTGCAACATTCATGCTTCGTGATGAAGCTGACCAGTGGTGGAAAATGATGTAGAGAACCCTATAAGGTCCTGAAGGATAAGGTATGCCAGTTACTACGTGGGTGCAGTTTAGGGAACTTTTTAATACGAAATACTTTCCTTTATGTAAGAAAATGGAGAAAGGATGAGAGTTTATGAATCTAAAACAAATTGCAGACATGTCTGTTGCCCAATACGAGGATCACTTCACAAGGTTGATCAAGTATATGCCTATATACAACTTGGATGAGGAAGCCAAAGCGTAGAAGTTCCTTGGAGGACTGAAGTGGAAGATTCAATTGGCCTTAAGCTCATTGGGAATACGCACCTATGCAGAAGTGGTGCTGCAAGCCTTGATAGTAGAAAGCAACCTTCAACGAATGGAGACTTTGGGAACAGAGTTTTGTGGGCCTGAGGATGGAAGTTTGGGAAGAAAGCATGACTTGGGAACTCGAGGAAGAAAGTTCAAGACCAAAGGTACGTGCCCAAAATGTCAGAAATATCATCCAAGGAAACCCTGTAGGACAGGAGCCCATGGATGCTATTCTTGTGGAGGAACTGGCCACGTGGCTTAGGATTTCCCAAAGAGGATTGTGTGTTTCACTTGCCAGAAGCCTGGTCATATCTCTCAAGACTGCCCTTAGAAGAAAGGTATTGTTCAATTCAGGGCAAATAAAGGAAGCATAGAGCCACAACGGGGACGCGTGTTCAATTTGACGAGAGAAGACGCCAGTGCCAACCCGTCGATAATACAAGGTACAATGATTTTCCTTGGTACACCGGTGCCAGTATTGATAGACCCAGGGTTTACTCATTCATTTGTATCGCATGCATTGGCACATTGTTTAGAATTGGAATTGGGAGAACTAGGGTGTCCAATGTTAGTATCTTCCCCTTTTGGAAGACAAGTAGAAACAAATACAAGCTATGGGGATGGACGGATCTTATTGGGGAATAATGAGTTTCCAGTCCAACTTACGTCCCTAGATATTCAGGATTTTGACATAATCTTGGGGATGGACTTCTTGACTAAAATAATGCAAAAATTAGCTGCCAAGCAAAGACAGTTGAGTCACAAGTGGATGATGGAACTTGGGAGAAGTTTTGAGGGAAAAATGGGAGGGGGAGAATCAAATGGATAACAACCCATAAAGCTGTTAGGATGTTAGAAAAGGAGCATATGGCTACCTAGCTTGTGTACAGGAGGATAACAAAAAGGTTGAGCTTGAGGAAGTGGCCGTAGTAAGAGAATTCCTTGATGTATTTCCTGAAGACTTACCTGGACTACCCCCTCATCGAGAAATTGAGCTTGCCATAGGTGTCCTACCAAGGATAGACCCTATATGAATACCTCCTTATAGAATGGCCCCAGAAGAATTAAGAGAATTGAAAAGTCAATTACAGGACCTTTTAGACAAGGGTTTTATCCAACCTAGCATGTCACCTTGGGGAGCACCTATATTGTTTGTCAAGAAAAAAGACGAGAGTCTAAGGATGTGCATAGATTACCGCCAATTGAATAAGGTTACTATAAAAAAAAAGTATCCGCTCCCTAGAATTGATGAGTTGTTTGACCAGTTACAAGGTGTTAAGGTATTCTCGAAGATAGATTTGAGGTCGGGCTACTACCAATTGCGGATTAAGAAGGAGGATGTATCGAAAACTGCCTTTAGATCTCGTTATGGACACTATGAGTACTTGGTGATGCCGTTTGGGTTAACTAATGCACTAGCAACCTTTATGGACTTGATGAATAGGATATTCAGGCCATACTTAGACCAGTTTGTGATTGTGTTTATTGATGATATTCTAATATATTCAGCTAGCAGGGAGGAACATCAGCAACACTTGGAAATAGTCCTAAAGACGTTACGGGAGCATCAACTATATGCCAAATTTTCTAAATGTGAGTTTTGGCTAACCCAAATAGCTTTTCTGGGCCATGTCATATCAGAGGAAGGAATAGCGGTGGATCCTTTAAAAGTTGAGACGATAAGAAATTAGGAGCAACCTAAGATCGTAACTGAGGTACGTAGCTTTTTGGGGCTGGCAGGTTATTATAGAAAATATGTTGAAAGATTTTCTCATATCGCTTTACCACTTACCCAGTTGACAAGAAAATGAGTTAAGTTTGAATGGAATATGGCGTGTGAGCATAGCTTTAATGAACTCAAAAAGAGACTAACCTCTACACCCATTTTAGCCATGCCATGTGGGACAGGAGGATTCATAGTTTATATCGATGCCTCAAAAACTGGCTGGGGTTGTGTACTCATGCAGAATGAAAGGGTGGTGGCATATGGATCTCGGCAATTGAAAAATCACGAGCAGCACTACCCTACCCATGATTTGGAGTTGGCTGCGATTGTGTTTACCTTGAAACTTTGGCGGCACTATTTGTATGGGGAAAAGTTCAAGATCTTCACAGATCATAAGAGCTTGCAGTATTTATTTTCACAGAGTGATTTGAATATGAGGCAACGACGATGGATGGAGTTCATGAAGGATTACGATTATACGATCCAGTACCACCCCAGGAAGGCAAATGTTGTGGCTGATGCGTTAAGCAGGAAAAAGCCTGCTCTGATAGCTAACTTGATGGTCTGGGAGTGGGGACTGGTGGAGGCTTTTAGCCAATTGTCAGTGGGTGCGATTCCTAAAAAACGTCTATCTAGGTCGCTGGCTTGGTGGTTTATTCCCATCTGGTGGAACACATCCAGCAAGCTACTCTGGAAGACTCGAGGGTGAAGTTGTGGTTGGATGACTGGGGAAGGGTCAAAAACCTTGACTTCAGTTTTTCTGATGGTATATTACGATTCATGGGCCGAATCTATGTGCCTAGGGTCAAGGAATTGAGGCAAACCACACTAGGAGAGGCACACCGAGCCAAATACACTATCCACCTTGGTGATACCAAAATGTACAGGGACTTGAGGAATTTGTACTAGGAGTCGGGAATGAAGAAAGACATAGCTCGTCAGGTGAGTCGATGTGACACCTATCAAAGGATAAAGATTGAACATCAAAAGCTTGCTGGGAAGCTGCAACCTCTAGATATTCTTGAATGGAAGTGGGAGCATATCACTATGGATTTTGTTACGGGTTTACCAAGAGGACCTACGGGAAATGATGCAATATGGGTAATAGTGGATAGGCTAACAAAGTCTGCTCATTTTCTACCCATGAAAGTAGGGCAACCCATCAGCAAGTTAGCACAGTTGTATATAAAGGAGATAATCATACTACATGGAACTCCAGTGAGTATAGTATCCGACAGGGATTCGAGATTCACTTCTCGATTTTAGGAGAGTTTGCAAAAATGTTTGGGGACCCAATTGAGGCTGAGTACGGCAAATCATCCCCAAATAGATGGACAGTCAGAACGAACAATTCAGACCATGGAAGACATGTTGTGTGCTTGTGTGATCGAGTTTTCAAAAGGATGGGAGGAGCCCATACCCCTGATTGAGTTTGCATATAACAACAGTTATCATAGTAGTATTGGTATGGCTCCATATGAAGCTCTCTATGGTTGAAGGTGCAGAACACCTCTGTGTTGGACCATAGTGGGAGAAAGACAGCTTTTGGGACCTGAAATGGTTCAACAAACTAATGAAAAGATTAAAGTAATTCAGGAAAAGATTAAGGTATCCCAAAGCCGTCAGAGGTCATATGCCGATAATCAGATGAGGGATTTGGAATTTCAAATTGGAGACAAGGCATACTTGAAGATCTTGCACCAAGAGAAGAAATGAGGAAAGTTAAACTCGCGCTACGTTGGACCATATGAGGTTTTGGAATGTATTGGGTCAGTAGCATATCGATTAGCACTACCCCCATCAATGTCTGGCGTACATGATGTGTTCCATGTGTCTCATTTACGGAAGTGCGAACCTGATCCTTCCCAGAAGATTCCAGAAGAAACGGTGGAGCTACAAGAGAACTTGACCTGTGATACCACTAGTAAAAGTATTGTGGAAACACCATAACATTGAGGAAGCCACTTGGGAGAGAGAAGAAGAAATGTAGCAGAAGTTCCCACACCTTTGTAACCATATGGAGACTTTTAGGGGGTGTATTTCGAGGACGAAATCTTTTTTTAAAGGGGGGAGGATGTAATACTCGAATTTTTTCTAGGCATTGTTGTTCAAGAAGTAAAGCGTTTCCTTGGAAATCAAAGGATACAGTTGATACATGTGAAGTTCCTGGGTAATCGCCGAGGAACAAATGAAGGATTTTTCGAAAGATCATGGAAACTACCGCGAGGGGACATCATCTTAAGGTATTTTGGAAAGGATTAAGAGGTTCTAGGGCTCAAGTGATTTAAGTGCAAAGAAGTTTTGGGCGAAGGAGTTATTTGTAAGAAGTTTAAAATATCTTGTAACTAAGGAGTTAAAGGAACCAAATGAGCTAACTTATGGTTAGGAATGCAATCATGAGCAATGATGAGGAATATTGAAAAACCTAATTAACATGTGATGGCACATATCTCAATGGACACATGTCGCAAAGGGTGAACTGGCATAAATCACTAGGGACACGTGGCGCGATCCTATGAAAGTAATTATTACCTACCTTATAAATACCAACCCTTTAGAAGGGACAATCTCACCATTAACCAAGAGGAAAAAGGAGGTGAGTTTGTGAGGAGAAACTTTGCCAAAGAAAGAGGTAGAACAATACTTTGTCGAAAAAATTAGGCCACCACCATAAAATGAGCCAAACAGCATCAAAACAGTAAGTTAATTCTATTTTTTTTTCGTAGTTCGATAGAGAATTGAATAAGGGTTGCGTGGGTTCAAACGGAGGTCAAATCGGAGTCCGGAAGAGGGAGAACGAGCGTTAATACATCAAGCGGTCAAAACGGAGGGGCGGCGCGTGCAGCTCACACGCCACCTGCCTGCTGCTAGTGCAGCGCATGGGGTCCTTCCCCCAGCGTGTGTGGGCACGTGAGGGGTCCCTTTGGCCCAAAAGTTTGTAGTGTTGGTCCTTAAATTTATTATTAGGACCCTATGTAAAAATATTTTAGGTTTGAGTTACGAAAGTATGTTATTTTTGTAGAAGAACATTCTCGAACCCTGTGAACAGTGCCTTAACGCTTCCAAACCAGCAAGGTGAGTGCTTCTTACATCCGTATGATACATACCAAACATTTTTTCTTCACACGGGTAAGGGTGAATACTTGCATAAGCATGACTTTCCATTAAACCAAGCATTTTCTCTTTCTTTGTCATGCATCACTTGGTGTGTGTGGCTAGTTGAAGTCAGGATCTCATGTTAGACTGGTGAAAAGTTATGGAGATGTGAGAACATGATTGATCAGCGGGGGTGATTGCAATACCTCGGCGTCACTTCCACACAGGCGGTTTCATGTCATTTTGCATAACTCATTTACATGCATGCTTTCTCTTATTTCTGCACTTACTTAGATATAACTATCTAACTTGGATGTCTCATACCCCTGGAACATTCAACATTCTAGGTGGGTTAGTTGTGACAGGTGCCTCGGAATCAAGTCAGATGAGAGGAAAGAAAATAGTTATCGGATAGCTAGCTTCTCTACGTTTTAATTGTAAAAGCATTGTACTGTGGCTTTAGTGTGAGTTTTAAATGTTGTAAAAAAGGATCCTAAATGATCCCTAGATTCCCAGGTTGTATTATGGCTTTTCAGGTGGTTTTTGTTAAAAGCATATAGTGGAAGCCTTAAATGTCTAGCTTATGTTTTTTTAAAAAGCTTTCAGGTTCGATCATTTGCTTCTGTTGGCAAAGGCTTCCATAAACGCCATTTGATTATCATGTGGTTGCTAGCATCATCATGCATCTTTGTATGTGTACCTTGGAGAAAATAAAAGTGGGGCGTTACAACACTCAGATATGCGTACATGTGACCTTCTAGGTTCACTACTAAGTAGCAATGAGGAGACATCAAACTCTTTGATGTTGACCAAACATTTTGGTCTACAACGAGGATTTCTCCATCTCCCGGATGTACCTTCAAAGACCCTAAGTGACAACTACCATTATGCCAGGGCAATCCTACTAGTAATGAAGTCTTACTTTAGTATAGAAACTATTTGGGCTTTCGATTCCCATGTACTATAATCCCTCTATCTATTATCGTGCCGATCGAGTGAGAGTTATGGACTGATTAAACTCGCTAACTCGATGGTTATGCCAAAATCATTATGGTGAGATTGAGATGACACATTGGAACTCCTTCTGACATTGGAACACTTTCCAATCAAGTGTACTCTGGCCAAAGGTTTCTATAATCAAGACCACCACTGATTGCATAGAATGTTCGCCTCACGTCGAAAGTCGGTGGATCCTATTAGCAATCACCTGCCTTCATATGTCACTACATATGGACCACACAGTGCATCTCCCACCTGGTAACTAGATGGTTTCTAGCAACAGCAAATCCCTGGCACCAACACACAAAATAATTGTGTTGCCTCTAGTCTAAGGACTAGTAACACAATTGAAGCTTGTGATAAACCATAGATCCTCTCAGCCATATGATCTATCACGTGCGTCACATTCAGTAAGTGTTCCAGTAACACCTACCCATGTGTATACTATATCCATCTCATGGATTATGGAAAGTGATTCACCATCCTTTATCATTAGCATCTCATACTAATAAAAGGTAATATCCCACATGCCAGTCCATAATTGACTAATCATAGTCCTCTTCTGAGAAGTCTAAGGATTGGGAATTAACCTTAAGATATCCTTATTACAAAGGTCAATTGTCACATATTCTTAATGGTTAAGAATAAGACCTTCACTAGGAAATATAGGGACTCATTCATATTAATTATTAGAGAGCTATGAATGAAGATATGACCTCAAAATATGAAAATACATTTTGTTATATTTATTTGCAAGAATTATATCTTTAGTCCCATAATTATAAATGCCAGATGCCATCTAAATCTAGCATTAGGGAACCAACACTAACATCACGTTGAGCCACACGTTGAGTTATATCTTTTTTCATTTCAGGCCACTAGTATAAATTTTTCAAATCTCTATACATCTTGGTAGCGCCAAGGTAAATGGTGTATCTAGCTCGGTGTGCCTCATTCAATGTGGTTTACCTCAATTCCTTTGTTTTGGATGCATAAATTCAATTTTTAAATCATAGTATCCCATCTAAAAAGCTAAAGTCAGTGTTTTTAACCTGCCCCCAGACGTCAACTCATTACCTCACATTTGGGTCTTCTAGAGTAACTTGCCGAATCTGTCTTGTCAGATGAGAGTGAATTATTAGGCTAGCGACGTAAATAGATGTTTCCTTAGGAATCACATCCACTGTCGATTGGCTAAAAGCCTCCATTAGTCCCCCATTCCCGGGTTATTAAATTGGCTACAGAGTAGGCTCTTTCCTGCTTAAGGCATCAGCCACAATATTTTCCTTCCCAGGGTGGTACTGGATCGTACAATCGTAATCTTTTAAAAACTCCATCCACCGTCACTACCTCATATTCAAATCTTTCTGAGAGAACAGGTACCTTAAGCTTTTATGATCCGTGAAGACCTCGAATTTTTTCCCATACAAATAGTGCCGCCAAAGTTTCAAGGCAAGCACAACTGCTGCCAATTCCAAGTCATGGGTGGGATAATGTTGCTCATGATTTTTCAGCTGTCTAGACTCATGCGCTATTACCTTTCCATTTTGCAATAGGACACATCCTACCCCAATTTTTGAAGCATCTATATAGATTATGAATCCCCCTATTCTAGAAAGCATTGCTAAAATAAGGGCAAAAAATAGTCTTCTTTTTAGTTCAGTAAAGTTATGCTCACATGCCTCATTCCACTTAAACTTAACTCCCTTTCACATTAGTTGGGTAAGCGGCAAAGCAATGCTAGAAAAATTTTCAACATATTTTCTATAATAGCCTGCTTGACCCAAAAAGCTTTGTACCTCAGTTACTATTTTATGCTGCCTTCAACCCCTTATTGCTTCGACCTTTGAAGGATCCATTGCTATTCCTTTTTTTGATATGACATGGCCTAGGAAAGTTACCTGAGTTAGCCAAAACTCGCATTTTGAAAACTTAGCATAAAGCTAATGTTCTCGTAGTGTCCTCAAAACAACCCTTAGATGTAACGCCCCACTTTTCCAAATACTCAACAATATGGAATATAAGCAGACATCACCTATGGGCGTTATGGAAACCCTTACCAACGGAAGCGTTGGATCGAACCTGTAAGCTTATCCAAAGCTAAATAAAATGGGTTTCCACTAGATTTTCCTTTATATGTGCAAGAAATGCATACGACCTTCAATACTCCATAAAACATAACACAACACAT
Organism: Diospyros lotus; assembly: GCF_014633365.1. Classification (NCBI taxonomy): domain Eukaryota; kingdom Viridiplantae; phylum Streptophyta; class Magnoliopsida; order Ericales; family Ebenaceae; genus Diospyros; species Diospyros lotus. The sequence goes on from NC_068342.1 coordinate 21,755,049, forward strand.
CATAGCAGGTACAATTGTAGAATACCCACACACACCCTTTACAACCTTGAGCATCCTAGCTGCTATTCACAATGCAACATTCGAAGACTTCCGAAATCCAACAAACAACCCTTACCATGTTCATAGTACATAGTAATCCCCGACTTACACCCTTAACAGCATAAAAGGTAAATCCAAGCCTTACATAAGCCCTGTTTATACAATTGTAGTACATAATGCTCAAACAAAACCAAAGGTTACATAGGATCCATAGTACATGAACCTAAACATCGGCCTCCTCGTAGCCTTTTCTCCTGCTTGTTTTCAGGGTACCTGTCATGCTAATATACCTGGGACATAGAATGTCCCAGGGGCATCAACCCAAGTTAGATATGACATCTAAGTGAGTGACTCAGAGAATGAGAGTACATGCGTGCAAATGCAATAATGCCATTATGAAATCCACCCCTGTGGTAGCAATGCCAAGGTGTTGCAATCACCTCCGCGGTCATCATAGTCACTCCTGGCTCATCACCAGAGCACGAGGTCTTCCATGATGTCCCAACAACTAGCCACAGTCACCAATATGAACATGATATATGACAAAGCATAAGGAATATGCATAAACAAGGGAAAATATGACATGTAAGCCTCAAAGGCATGATGTGCAAGCCAACACACAAGTGAAGCAACAAATGCTCAAAATGCCATAAAACATGCAGGAATCACTCACCTTGATCAGTTACCTTAGGAAGCACGGTTTACAACGAGCGAATGAGTTTTCTCGTAGTTTTTCTTACTGCTTGGCACGAACTTCGAGAAAGACCCAAAAATTCTGTCAAGGCTTATTCTCCATTGACTTTCTCCCTTCTTTTGGTAGTATTTCCTCTCTCAAACTCCCTTCCTTTTCCTCCTTTCTTGGTGCCAAAATGAATAACCCCAAAGCCCTTATTTATAGGAAACTTCGGCGAACCAAATCGTGCCACGTGTCGCGTCATCATTCCAACCATGTGCATCCAACCAAAGTGTGCCATGTGTCCCTGATATTTTGAACCTTCACATGTTTAATTTGATTTTCCAATATTCCCATCATTACATCCCACATGGTTTAATTCATTTTCTACATTTCCCATCATTACACATTTAATTAATAACTACATCCCACATGGTTAATTGCATTTTCCACATTTCTCATCATTACACTTCAAATCCTATCTTCAAATGGCCAATGAATGCTTGCCACATGTCCATAGAGATAATGTTTGGAGACTTTTGCAAACTTGGAAGATAAGTAAGTTTTTTCCTAACCAATCATGCAATGCCACCTCAAAGTGTCATTATGAGCCATCATGTGACCTTATCCTAACTTCCAAGTAACCCAATGGTTGATTGCCATGTGTCATTGAAGATAAGGCTTCATCATTTCTCCCATGTGCATCCAACCCAAATGCACCTCTCGTCTCTTAATTGAATTTAATATAGTTTAGAATCCAAAGCTCATTTGTTTTGAGTGTTCACACTATGCTCATCATTACACCCATAATTATAAGATTTCAACCAATCCAATTGTGACACCTAGGGGGGACACTTGGTCATTCATGATTTGCCCATGGATGATATTTTTAAGGTTTCAAGAACTACACATTAGCCCGAACTTTTTAGATAATTTGCACTTAGGCCCTTGCAACTTGGTCCCCGGGTCATTTTTAATTGCACTTTTTGGTCCCTAGAGAATGGATAAATTACACTTAGCACCCCAAGATTTTAGGTAAATTACACTTTTACCCGACTTCAATATTTACGATTTTGCCACTGGTTCAGAAACTGAATTTTTCCCTCAAGGCTTCCTCAATTCCTTGAAATGGCCTATTTCCTTAAGTATTAGAACCTAACAATCTCAGGTATTACCTCATTTTTGATTTTGAAAATCTGGGGTGTTACATTAGGTGTTGTTCATGTTCTCCCCTATTAGCTGAGTAAGTCAAAATATCATCAATAAAGACAATCACAAACTGATCTAAATATGGTTTGAACACTTTAGTCATTAAATCCATAAAGGCTACAGGTGTATTAGTTAACCCAAATGGCATTACCAAGTATTCATAATGTCCATACCGAGACCTGAATGCAATCTTTCCTACATCCTCCTTTTAATCCTTAGTTGGTAGTACCTTGATCCACTATAAAAAATTAACGTTTTAGCGACGAAAAATTCCATCGCTAAAATATAAAAATTTATTGTTAAAAAAGGCGTCGCTGAAATTTAGAGACGGGGTTAGCGACAGGGTTGTACCCGTCGCTAAATTATTTTTTTTTTTAATTTTTAGCGATGAGAAATACACCGTCGCTAAATTTTAATTTTTTATTTAATTTTTTTTATGTTTTAGCGATCGGGTGACTCGTCGCTAAATTTTAATTTTTTTATTTAATTTTATTTTTACTTTTTAGCGACGGGAGTGACCCTGTCGCTAAATTTTATTTTATTTTTTATTTTTTAGCAACGTGGTCACTCCTATCGCTAAAAATAAAAAAATTAAAATTTAGCAACGGGTCTACCTAGTCGCTAAAAAATAAAAAAAAAATCAAATTCGCTAAAAAATAATAAAAATTAAATAAAAAAATTAAAGTTTAGCGACAGGGTGCTAAAAAATAAAAAAAAATTTAAATTTAGCAATGGGGTTATTCCCATCGCTAAAAAATAAAAAAAATTAAATAAAAAAATTAAATTCGATAAAAAATAAAAAAAATTAAATAAAAAATTAAAGATTAGCAACGGGTCATCTCGTCGCTAAAAACTAAAAAATTAAAATTTAGCGACGGGGTTACTCTTATCGCTAAAAAATTAAATAAAAAAAATTTAAATTCGTTAAAAAATAAAAAATTAGATAAAAAAAATTAAAGTTTAGCGACGAGGATGATAAAAAAAATTAAATAAAAAAATTAAAATTTAGCGATGGGGTTTACCCCATCACTAAAAAATAAAAAAAAAATTAAATAAAAAATTAAAATTTAGCGACGGGGTTATTCTTGTCGCTAAAAAATAAAAAGAAATTAAATAAAAAATAAAACAAATTGAAATAAAAAAAATTAAAATTTAGTGATGGAATTTTCGTCGCGAATGCTGTCGCTAAATTTAGTGACGGGTATTCCGTCGCTAAATTAAAAAAAGATTTAAAAAATTTAGCAACGAAAAATTTCGTCTCTAAATTTCATCGCTAAATACGATTTTTCTTGTAGTGATCTCAAGTCAATCTTTGAGAATATCATAATACATTGCACTTGATCTGTAATGCCCAACTTTTCCAAACACAAAACAACATGAAATATAAGAGGATATCACCTACGGGCGTTATTGGAAATCCTTTATCAATGGAAGCACGGATCGAACCTGAGTATACTAAATAGATAGGATTTCCTCAAGTTTAAATAAAAGTCCATCATGTACCCACATATCGGAAAGTTATAGCATCTTCACAAATACATCCTTAAGTTTCTTAACTACTATTTACATTACAATATTGGGGTTACACGGGTACACAAATAAATCTAACTCTAAATCAGCCAAGCACTACTTCTGAATCCTTGCTTGCGCTGGAACATGGGGTACTTGATAAGCTTAACATACCTGAAACACCTGACACTTCTGATAAAGCTAGGACGATGAATGCCCAGGGGTAAGAAACACCCGAGTTAGATAATTATATCTAAGTGAGTGGAAAGAAAGAAACAACGCATGCAAGAGTAATATGCAGCTTTGCCAGGAGACATGCAGAAATAAGAACCCAATCTCCCAAGATCATAGCTCACTGCAAGAGCACGAGATCCCCTATGATACCCCCAACAAATAGCCACAAATACAAATACCGAGATGCATGTGTAATAGGCAAGATTTGCTCAAAAGCAACAAACTCACGAGATGTAACCTCTCAACCCTCTTACACAGGCACGAGATATCCTCCTTACTTGCCATGTATGAACCCCTCGGCCCCCTTACACAAGCTCGAGGTAGCCCCCTTACACAGGCCCACGTGGTCAGCCCCCTTACACAGGCCCCTGTGGTAGTTCACACATGACAAGCCACCAACTAGCCACACCCACCAAATGACAAGATCTATGACAAAGCAGAAGGAATATGATCACAGGCCACGCACGAAAGATGTTATGAAAACCACAAGCTACGTGCAAGAGTATTCATCTTTAATCCCATCGATGAACCACAACAACCAACTTCGTGATGTAAGCAAATTAGGAAAGAAATGCTCGAAAGTAAGGAAACCTGAGATGTAAGCAACAACCATCCACAAGTGGAAACCAAGAGTGATCAATAGGAATCAAGGAGCATGTATAAGAACCTCTCACAAATGAAACCAAGAATGATCAAAGAGGAAGCATGCACAAGAACCACTCACCTTGATCATTTCCCTTCGATAGCACGGTTTACAGTCCGGTTTCGAGCACTAGGGGCTATTTCTACAGAAATCATGGATTTTAGTGAACCAACCTTAAATATTTTTACACAGGGTTGTAGGTAATTAAAGTAGGAGAACAACAGTGAAAGTTTCAAGCTAAACGGAGGCCAGATGCGCCCTCACGGGCCCCCAGAAGGGTGGCCACGCGCTGCCCTTCTCTATTTTGCAACCCAAAATTAAAACGGCCATATCTTGCTCATTTTTTATCCGATTCGCTCTCTGTTTGAACCTACAGACTCTTCTTTTCGTTCTCTACGATCTTATGAAAATAGAATTAGATTATCTTTCTGAATTCCCTTCTATTTTGGCAATTTTTCAGCCAGGTCTCTATTTCCTTCCTTCTCTGCTTTTTCTTTGCTTTCTCTTTGATTTTTCTTGCACTTGCTTTCTTTCCTTTATCCTTAACTTCTTGTGGCCTTTCCTCCTTCCCTTTATATAGATTTTAAATGCCCAAATTCTTAAGATTTCACTTGGCCTCTAAGTTACCTATTTTCCTCCCAAGTAATAATTACACTTTGAAATGTTTGCAATCTTCTCAAGCAAGCCTCCACTTCTTCCAATCCTAGGCCACCAAATACACTCTCAAACAAGCCTTATCATCTTCTTTCCTTGCAAGAAACTCTTAGCCAATCCTAATTCTCCAAGTTTAGACTTTAGGATAAAATCAATCATGACATCCTTTGATTTTGATTTCATCTTCTCCTTCAAGCCTTTACTTCCTTCCAATCAATCTCCCTTTCACGTGGCTTTCATGATAAGAACACTCAAAGACCCTTATCTCTTTTCTTCCAAGCCACTCATATCCTTCCAACTCATGCCACTTAAGACTCTTGGGGTAAAAATCCATCATTACAACCTTTGAATATTTCCTACTTTGATTCTATCTTCCAAAGCAAGCTTCTCCTTTCTTAAACCTCCAAATACTCATTCACGTGGCTTTAGGATAAGCTCTATCATTCTCTTCTTTTGCAAGCCAATGTAAACCTTCCAAGTTTCATTTACTTTTGACTTTAAGGTAAAAGTAATTATTGTTATCACCAAAGTTTTAAGACTTTTAGGTTAACCTTCCAATCCCATTTCTCCAACTCAAAGCTTCTTAAATAAGCATTTATCATTGCAAATATTCCTATTGTTGGAGACAAGTTATCCTTTCTTACCAATTATGATATTTGCATTTAGGTCCTTAAAATCATTCCCATTTGCACTTAAATTCAAAACTTTCATTTAAAACGACACCTTATTGCATCATCCAACTTCTACATTAAATTTTGGGGTATTACATGATCGAATAATTCATCGATCTTGGGAAATGGATACTTATTTTTTATGGTCACCTTGTTCAACTGACGATAGTCTATACACATTCTTAAGCTTCCATCATTTTTCTTTACGAATAACACGGATGCTCCCCAAGGTGATACACTATGCTGAATAAATCCTTTATCTAAAAGGCCTTAGAGCTGACTTTTTAATTCCTTCATTCACCTTGTAATTCTGCTATTTTTGCTTAACAGTCAATCCCGGCATTGTATTTGGACATGAAGTTCATCCCTAGAATTATTTTAAAATCTTGAACCTCTAGTGACTTAAGCTCAACTGCAAATTCACTATTCCTCAACATGATTTACCCATCCTTATAACCCATGTAGGTCCTTACTTGCTTTCCTAAAGGGGTAGCCACTATCATTGGGCAACCTAGCTCTCTCAATTCCAATTCTAGGAAACATGCCAATGCATGTGATATAAATGAATGGGTAGACTTGGGACCGATTAATACTTGCACTAGTTTATTAAGGAAAATTAATGTACCTTGTATGACTATCGGGCTAGCATTGTCATCCTCTCTTGCTAGATTGAATACGCGACCCCTTTGCGGTTCTTAGCCTCTTTTGTTTGTCCAAAATTGATTAACTTCCCTTTTTGCAAACAGTTCTTAGAGAGATGGCAGGTCTGCTGGCAATTAAAGTATATGGGGCCCATTGGATAGTTTTGAGCCATTTTGTTTTTTCTCCACAAGTATAGCACCCTTGGCTCCCGATCTTGCAAGGTGTTATGGGGTGGAATTTTTGACATTTGGGACAATTACCTTTAAACTTAAGATTTCTTCCTCAAACCCCCAAGTTGTGTCTCTTTCCCAATTTTCTGTCCTCAAGTTCCCGAAACTCTGCTCTTAGGGCGTCCATTCGATGGAGGTTGCTTTCTACAGTTAAGGCTTGTAGAACCACTTCTACATGAGTATGTGCCCTTGCTAAGCTTAACACTTATTGAATTCCCAATTTCAGTTCACTAAGGAATTTCTAGGCCTTTGCCTCCTCATCCAAGTTGTAGGCATATACTTAATTAGCCAAATAAAACTATCTTCATACTGGGCAACGGTCATGTCCCAGTTTTCTTTAGGTTTATAAATTCCTGACCTTTTTCCATTTTCTTACATAAGGGAAAATATTTGGCATTAAAAACTTCTTTAAATTGTGTCCATTCAATATTTGGCTTACCTCATTCCTTAGGGGCTTGTAGAGTTCTTTGTATAGTCCTCCACAATGATCTAATTTGTCCCGAAGCATGAAGGTCCCACAGTTAACCTTTTCTTCCTCGCTACATCCAATAAAATCAAAAAAATTCTTGATTTGCTCCAACCAATATTCACTTTCACTTGGATCGACTCTTATTTTTCCTTGAACGATAGGTGGATTTAACTGCTGGAATCTGTCAATAATATTACGAACTCAAGGGGGACTAACTTGTTTGTTGCATCCCCTGTATAAGGGTTAGCATATTTTCCATAATTCGTTCCATTCAATTTATGAGGATCCCATCTTCCTTGGAGTGGATTCTCTAGGGAAGTTTCTAACCTTTCCTCATGGGAGTATCATGATTCCTCCTCTTAGGTATTACTTCTACGATGGTTTGGAGTAGTTGGTTCAAGTTTTCAAGAACATTGGGTGTTCACCGTTTGAAAGAGCCACATTAGATCAATATTTAAATCTTAGCAGTCAAATAATTCCTGAAATATTCACAATCAACTAATAAGACTAAAGTTTGAAAAAAAAATCTTAAGTTGTTTGGATTTCTTGACCTTTTGTGAATCTAGCTGATTACCAATCCTAAATTATCATTATCCAAAATTTTCAAGTACCTATATCCCCAAAATCTAAATAAGAATTACACAAACTACACATTTACTAGTCTTTTTTTCTCAAGTCTGTAACCTTGATTCAAGTAATCTCCCAAATATCTTGCCAAGATAATTTCCTAAATACTTATTATTCTAAAATCCTCAAGACTTTCAAATCCATCAAATTTCTGCAAAACATCCGTTAATAAGAAATTCTAAGGAATCATATATATACGAAAAATGTCTCCAAAATTCAGTTAGTCTCCCAAGATTGTATCTAAAAGTTTATTCTCATTAGACACTTAATTGTGTCAATTCCTATCTTACTCATTAGATTATGTTGACAATCCTCCATGATTCCCAAAGGTAACCATATAACTTATTCTGTCATCAGGGAACCCCAAAAGTTAGCAGCATCGGATAAGAATCATATCTCACACCACTATTTTATTCCCATTTATACAGGTATGTACATGCATATACAATCCCTAGTCTTGCAATAACAAAATTAATCTTTGTCGATTTCAGATCCTGGTGGGGGTGTAAGGGTTCGTTCTTCAGGTTCTTCTTTGGGTCCTACCACACCCGGGAGGTATGTCTCCTATGCCCATAATATTTGCTTCAACCTCATGTAGGTGGGTGGTAAAAACCATAAGATCATCATAGGGTCCCTAGGCATGAAGTTTATTTCCAATACGTTGTCATTCAACAATCAATAAGGAAATCAAATAGACTATTTGAAGTTTTATAATATAAGGAACCATCATATAGGGCTGCAATTGTTGTAAGGTGGAGGTAACAGAATCTAGGAATCTCCTAGTGCATCCCACAGGTGCATATATCATTCTTCTAGGAGTGTTGTCCACCATCCAACGATGACACGCTGATATTAGATATTTTCTATGTCTTGATTCATTCTGCCACAGACCAAAATGTCCTCAAGGTTAGTCAAATCACGACCATATATTCTAGCTTTGATACCAATGGTAATGCCCTATCTCTAAATTCACAACGTTGCTAAATATTACACGTGGGCGTTATGGAAATCCTTACTAGCAAAAGTGAAGGATCGAATCTATAAAGCTAAATAGCTAGAATCTCCACTAAATTTCTTGACTACAAGTACAATTGTAACACATAACTTCAAAAGTCAAGCAAATAATGGTAGACTCAAAGCTTTATAGTAGTTTTTGTCTATATAGCATTTGTAGAACAATGCTTAAGACATATATGTACATAATGACTACTAGAAAGCTAAACTAGACTTTAGCCACCTCTTTTCTTTTTCCTTTTCTTGTCCTTAGGGTACCTAGCACGTTTGAATATGCTGTTGTAAGATATGAAACATCTTAGTGAGGGTTTAAAACAAAACATCGTGCATGCAAATGCAATATGTAATATATCATGAAGTCTCCTGCCCGTGCTAGTGAGGCTAGGATGTTGCAATCATCCCCGCTGATCATTGTGTCCACTCTCCTCTGCCCCACCGCACGGGCACATGATCCTTTCTCGATCACACATGATGACCCTGACGTCAACTAGCCATAATGTCGTGATGCATGGTAAATGGGAGTAATATGCTTTGTCAATAGGAAAAAATGACATGCAAACCACAAACCACATGGAATGAAATCACAAATTTTTGGGATGAAACAAATTACATGCAAGAACCACTCACCTCATTGTTTTACTTGTAGAAGCACTGTTCACACTTACCAGGCTTTGTTTTCTACAATAAATATGAGTTTTTGCAAAACAAGTACCATATTTTTTTCCACAAACCTCTTCATCTTCGTTTTCTTGATTTTTTTGTATTTTTTGTAGGTTTTTAGGACTTACCACGTGCCTTCACATGCTCCAAGAAGGTGGTCTACACACCTTTATGTGTTGGCTAAACTGGCGCGTGCGTATGCGTCGGTCTTTTTCTTCGACGACAATGACACGATTTCAATTGTTCCTCGATTTTTTGCCTTTTCCTCCCTTGTTTTAGATTCGTTCTACTCCTTGTTTGTTCTTACACCTTCCTCTCTTTGCCCTCTAAAACTGATCTTCCCCAACTATTTTTTGGTAGCTTCAACCTAGTTTTAGGTGAAGCCTGAAAATCTAATGAAGCTTTGTTTCTCTCTCGTTTCTTGATGAAATTCATTCCTTTTTGTATAATCTTCCCCTCATTTTCAAGCACATGTTCCTCACTCTTAATCCCCTCTAATTGGCCTAGTTTTGGCTCAATTTCCACTGATATGCCTTTGATATTTTACTCTTGTGTTTAGTTTTGATGATGAAAAATTTCAAATATTTTTTTTTCTCAATCAGAGCATATGGTTTGGAAACAAAAATCAATTTCAAAGTGCTTTGGTAAAATGATCTATGATCTTTTATATTATTTGGAGATTAGCATAAACAAGTTTTAAGATCTAAAAAGAATCTCCTTGAAATCGTTGGTCAAAATAATTCTAAGGCAAAAGACCAACTAGAACATGTTTTTGAAAGTGTGTTCATTTTAGAAAGTGTTCATTTTAGAAAACTATCTCCTAGTATTTTGATATCTAATATCTCTTGGTAATGAATGGTTTTGATAAATGACTATATGAAAATCAATTTCTACTATGTGGATTATATGAATGAGAAAATGAATTTTTAGTATATAAGTTTTGATGCAAGATATGAAAACTTATAGAAGAAATATTGAGTATGGTTGAGAGTGATTTGAAAAACTTGCTTGTTGAGAGTGATTTGTTTCAAAATATACTTTTGATGATCTCAACTTGCTTTCAAAATAATCAAAATGAGGATTTGATAAATTTTCAATCTTTTCAAAAGGATAGTCGACTATGTTTTTCATTCTGTTGACTATGCCTCAAAATAGTCGACTATTTTGGTTGTTCTATCGACTATTCAAGGCATCTGTGGACTATTTTTTCCATCTGTCGACTATCGAGTAAGGATAGTTGACTATGACTTTTGGTCTGTCGACTATTGTTGTTCATAAAATTCAAAAATTTCTTCATATTTCTGCATCTGTCGACTATACAAATGTGTCTGTCGACTATTGTAAATTTTGTGTTATAAGATAGTCGACTATTCGTTTTGTATGTCGACTATTTCTTGCTTTACTTGTAAAAATAGTCAACTATGCATTTCTTCTGTCAACTATTTCTTTTTGCAGAAAGCTCTAACGGCTATTTTTTCAAATCCCAACGGCTCCAAACGGCTATATTTCTCTTCAACTTTGTGGGACACTTATATATACATGTCATAGATGATCAAGAGAAGGCAAATGGACGGGAATGAAATTATTTGAGCTTACTGTTATTCTCATTTGTATTTAAAATCGTCTGTGCTTTAATTTTCTCTCTTCAAGGCTTCGATCTTCACTTGTAATTATTTACTTCAAGCCTTGTATCATTTTTGAGAGATCATTGTAACTAAGAGTTGTACTCTTAGATTCTCTATTCGATTGTTTGTATTTTTTCCTAGCAATAGCTAGAAGGCCCATTAAATTGGGAGGTTGTATTTTTCCTAGCAGTAGCCAGAGGGCCCATTAAATTGGGAGGTTGTATTTCCTAGCTTGTGTAGCTAGAGGGCCTACTTGTGTAAGTAGGAGGTTTTAGTGAATTGGTTTAAAATCCTTAGTGGGAGCTAAGGTAGTGGATTAGGCTTGGTTTAAGCCGAACCACTATAAATCCTTTGTGTCTTTTATTCTTCTTGCTTTACATTTATCATCTCATATGTTCTATGTTTTAAGTCACTAAAACCTCAATTGGGTCAAAAAGTTTTCAAGTTTCTACCAAGCTTTTAATTATACCAATTCACCCCCCCTCTTGGTGTGTGCCATAGCATCTCCCGTTCTAACAATTGGTATCAGAGCCTAACTCCCTGTTTCAAGGTTTAACAACCTAAGGAGAGATCCATGGCTCTTAAGGAAGGTTATCCTACTAATGTGGCACCTTATTTTGATGGTTCTTATTATGATTTTTGGAGAAAATGGATTTGTATTTACTTGCAATCTATTGATTTTAATTTGTGGTATATTGTAGAAAAAGGATTTGTTCCAAAACCAAAATCCATTTGGAGTGAAGATGATAAAAACAGTTTTGTTTTAAATATCAAAGCTATGAAAATTTTGCATCAAGCTTTACTTGAAAATGTTTATGCAAAAATTTCTAAGTGCTCTAGTGCTAAAGAGATATTGAGTACTCTTGATTCATTATATCTCTCTGACAAGTCTTGTGAGCATGTTGATGAAAATTTACAGGTTAAAAATCCATTGAATCATCAACAAATAGAGGAAAAAGAAAGTTCCCATACCTCTAGTGAAGAAAGCTCAAACACGTGCCTCATGGTAAATGAAGAAGAGGAGGTAACCTCTACTTCTACTGTCGATTTTAATGATTGTAATGATATTGAAAATGATCTTGAGTCTAGTTCTTCGTATGCTTATAAGATGACAGTGAGAATGATTTTTCAAATGAAGAGTTATTGAATGCTTTGAAGGATTTATATGAAAATTTTGAAAAGCTATGTTTGAAAAATAAAACTGTTCAAAAGAAATTAGATTTATTGTCAAAAGAATTGGAAGTTTTAAAATCTAAGAATGAATATTTGATTACTTCCAATAAAGAATTTTTAAAGGAAAATGTTTTGGAAGAATTTGAATTGAAATCCTTGAACAGTGCATTAAATGAGAAATCCATTTTAAAAGAGGAGATTTCAAATTCTTGTGATCATGAAATAGGTGTTCAAAATTTTATTAGTCAAAGAGCTAATGTCAAAAGCTCACCTTCACACACCTCTCATGATATTAAATGCTTTTATTGTTGCAAGAAAGGCCACATGGCATTTTGTTGTCCTTTTAAAAGGAAATCAACTAGTGGTCCTAATTTAAGATGGATTCCTAAGGAAAATAAAGTATCAAATGTTTCTCATTCTAATCCTCAAGAATCCAAGCCAGTTTTGATACCAAAAAATCCTCATGTTAATAGAAATATGGATAAGGATAAAAAGCAAACTATTTTCATAAAAAGGAAACGTAAGTCCTTTGCTTCACATCCTAACTATTGGTATCATGTTTTTAACAAAGATTTTATAAGAAGCTATCCCAAGGCTCTTAAACAAGTATGGGTTCCAAAGGGAACCTTCTATGCTAACAGTGGTGATCCCAAGGTGGTTTGGGCACCAAAGGCTTGTGGATAGTTATTTTTGCAGAGTTGTTTGACATCCAAATGAACTTTAAAGAGAATTTTTTTGTGTGGATGAGTCAAGCATGAAGGAAAGGGGGATGAAAAGAAATTCAACCCCAAAAGATGTATTGTCATCCAAGAGTAAGATTTTATTAAACAGAATCTTGGTGGTATGTTTCTATCCCTAACCTCCCTATGCTTATTAGTTTTTGGTGATAATGAATTATGAGTTTTCACTTTATGATATTGTTGAAAACTTGTACTTATTTCTAAAAATTAAGAGAGAAGTATAATGTGTTGATATATGCTTATGAGTAAAGGGAAAATAAAGTTTATTGATATATGCTAGAAATGCTTTCTTGATAAATGTTCCTAACTAGCATAAGTCAATTATGTAATAAGAGATATAAGTATGCTTTAATGCTAATTCATGTGAAGTATCTTGTCACAAAGCAAATGAAATGAAGATCATAGAAAATAGGATAGAAATTGTGCATAGACTTATTCTCATCTAGTATAAGAGAAATGCCTAGTATCATTCATCTATGGTATAATGAACTAGGTCATGCAAATATGAATATGCTTCTATAATCTATCCAAACATGATCTTGTTGAGAAATTGCCTAAAGCTTAAATATGAAAATATTTGAGGCATTCATGAAAGGCTAACAAATAAGTATATCATTTAAGCCTTCAAAACTTGGCTATGTCATAAAATACTAGGTCATGTGAATATGAATGTTGTTGACTATCTATCCAACGTGATTTTGTTGAGAGATTGCCTAAGAACAAATATGAAAGAAACCACATTTGTGGTGCATGAATGAAAGGCAAATAAATAAGTTTATGCTTAAAAATGAGGGTTCAACCCTTAGGCCTCTAAGTTTACTTCATTTAGATCTTTTTGGACCTATGAGTATCAATAGCCTAGATGGAAAACATTTTACTCTTGTCGGTTTAGATGACTACTCTTGATTCAATAGGTAATGTTTCTTGCTTAAAATAAGTCAAATGTTTAGTCAAATTTGAAATCTTCTAATAAATGAATATATATATATCTCAAAAATTTCAAGTGATCATGGGGAGAATTTTGAAATGAACAATTCAAGCACTATTGTGAGAAAAATGGTAATGATCATAATTTTCTAAGTGCTAGAACAAAATGAGGTAGTTGAAAAGAAAAATAGATCTTTACAATAAATGGCTAAAATTGTGCTATGTGACAAAATTCCTTTTTAGTCTAAGCCATTAACACCTCATGCTATATGTTGAATAGGATTTTTATAAAGCCTATCTTAAAGAAAACCCCTTGAGTTATATAGAGAAAGGAAACCAAATATTTCATATTTTCATGTTTTTGGTAGTACATGCTTTATTCTTAACAATGGTAAAAACTCTTTGAGAAAGATTTGATGTTTAGAGTGATGAAAGAATTTTCTTAGGTTATTCTACTCAAAATAAAGCATATAGAGTATTTAATAATTTGACTCTAACGGTAGAAGAATCTATTCCAGTTATAGTTAATTATGTGAGTGTTGAATTTCCAAGACCTATGGAAGGTGGTGATGAAGAATTAGGATAAAAATCTGAAAAATTCTCATTAGATCAAAAGGAATCAAATCTATCAAAGGACAATATGCTAATATATCTTATGAAGAAGGAGAATCATCATTTCTAAGAGAAAATATGTGTAAGATAATGAGATCATAGAAGATTTTTTAAAGAAATAAGGACTAGATTATTTATTTAGAATGAATGTCAATTTGCAACCTTCTTATCTCAAATAGAAACATCATAAACAAAAACTTCTATTTCAAAATCTTCTTATCTATATTTCGAAACTTGTCTCTCTACATTTCAAATCTAGGTTTATTACTTGCAAAAAGGGATTGTCTTTACACGGTTGATACCTCATCGTGCCATTTCAAGGTCTTGAGGTTTAACAAAGCCGTAGCCTTCACTATCGACTATTGTTGTTCATCAAATTCAAAAATTTCTTCATATTTCTACATCTGTCGACTATACAAATGTGTCTGTCGACTATTGTAAATTTTGTGTTATAAGATAGTCGACTATTCGTTTTGTCTGTCGACTATTTCTTGCTTTACTTGTAAAAATAGTCAACTATGCATTTCTTCTGTCGACTATTTCTTTTTGTAGAAAGCTCTAACGACTATTTTTTCAAATCCCAACGGCTCCAAACGGCTATATTTCTCTTCAACTTTGTGGGACACTTATATATACATGTCATAGATGATCAAGAGAAGGCAAATGGACGGGAATGAAATTATTTGAGCTTACTGTTATTCTCATTTGTATTTAAAATCGTCTGTGCTTTAATTTTCTCTCTTCAAGGCTTCGATCTTCACTTGTAATTATTTACTTCAAGCCTTGTATCATTTTTGAGAGATCATTGTAACTAAGAGTTGTACTCTTAGATTCTCTATTCGATTGTTTGTATTTTTTCCTAGCAATAGCTAGAGGGCCCATTAAATTGGGAGGTTGTATTTTTCCTAGCAGTAGCCAGAGGGCCCATTAAATTGGGAGGTTGTATTTCCTAGCTTGTGTAGCTAGAGGGCCTACTTGTGTAAGTAGGAGGTTTTAGTGAATTGGTTTAAAATACTTAGTGGGAGCTAAGGTAGTGGATTAGGCTTGGTTTAAGCCGAACCGCTATAAATCCTTTGTGTCTTTTATTCTTCTTGCTTTACATTTATCATCTCATATGTTCTATGTTTTAAGTCACTAAAACCTCAATTGGGTCAAAAAGTTTTCAAGTTTCTACCAAGCTTTTAATTATACAAATTCACCCCCACTTTTGGTGTGTGCCATAGCATCTCCCGTTCGAACAGCCTTAAGTTTGCACCCATGGGCAATTTATAGAGAATTTCGGCCATTCCTCTTCTTTCACTTATTTGGCCAGGTGTTGTCCTTGTTAATGATGCCTCATGATTACTTTTAATTGTATGTTTGGCAAGCTTGTTCCTCTAGTGAGTTCGTTATGGGTTTCCCAAAATTACACTTTGGCCCAAAACTTTATACTTTTGCATTTTGACCCCTAATCTTTCATGATCTTTTGCAATGTCTTATTTCCTTAAATATATGAGTTTCATAAAACCTTGGTTATTTTAACACTTTTTGAAAGCTTTTGAAATTGAGAGGACATGTCCTTTTGAAGTTCATAGCATTCTTGGTTCATTTCAGACTTCATATCCTTATATGGGGTTATGTTCTTTAATGCATCCGTTAACTATCTATCAAAGAGAGGGAATATTATTTGTCTTAATTCCCATTTTTTGTCTTTATAACATCTCAAAATTCAATTAGAATCATCAAAATTCATTTACAATTTGTCTGATGAGCATTTAATGTTTTGAAAAGTAGAGATAGATTATATTTAATGCACTGTAACGACTATATTTTTTCAAATTCAATCAAATATTACTCGAGTACAAAGTGATGTTTAATTAACAAAGTTCAATCCTTACTCGAGTATAGATGTTTTATAATGGATTATTCTTCTAACTTACTCGATTACAAACTTCTTTCACTTGATTAAACTTTTAAGACAGAAAATTTCAATACATACTCGATTCGAAAGCTATATTTACTCGAGTACACATATACCTTTACTCAATTAATATTTGAAGTACTAGATTACTGATTAGTGATCAATATTGTAAAAATTTTGTTATAATTTCACCCTTATTTTGATCTTAAAATGGTTTAAATTGAATATTATTATGCATTTTGTGATTGCGTGCAGGTTTAAAAATATTAATATAAAAATATATATAAAAAAAATAAATATAATATATATAATATATGGATTGGAAGCCCAAAACAAGAAAGGCCCAAGCCTAACACAAGGAAGGCCCAAGCCCAACACAACAAAAGCCCAAGTCCCACAAGTCCCTTACATCATCACTTACATCATCCCTTGCATCATCGCTTAGATTTTTTTTTTTTGTATTTTTAATTTATATAATTGAGTGGTCTCTATTGCATCTTGTGAGCTATAAATAGATCACTTGGGGTGCATTTGTAACCATCCAATTTCTCATATAATGAAAGCATAGTTGTGTTCTTATAATTTCTCTCTCAAAATTTCAAACTTTAGTTTTTTTTTATATAGTTTTGTTCTTAGAATTTCTCTCTCAATTCTTCAAACTTTAGTTTCCATATAGTTGTGTTATGTTTTTCTTATTGACTTTTAATTATACACTGCCTATATGGTCGGTTAAATATTATCTTTCAATTATTGTCTTTTAATTATACACCGCCTATATGGTCGGTTAAATATGAAAGTAAAGCAATATCGCTACAGGCAAGTAGCGTAGTTCAAAAATTTTGAACTTTACCCCGATCCCAGCGATTGGATCAACGTAGAAATTAAATCATTCACATACAAATAAAATAAATCTAACCTTTAGATTTTCGAGTCATTCGCGGATTCGAGCCATCCAAGCGTCCGACCTCTAACTCATGATATGCTTGACGATCGCCCACATGCAGCCTTTATCTAGGCCCATCGAAACGATATCAAAGCATACCGGTCTTCTTATGAGATGACTGTGACAACCTCAGGTCCAAGGATTAGTTACACCCATCTCGTATGAGAATACCATCAACATATAACCAAAATAGATTCTCATGACGAGTCATGTCCAGTGACACGTTCTCTAACATTGGTCACCTATGTACTTGTTTAGGCATCTCCAAGCCTATGGGTGTGAGACCCCCATTACTATCACATAGCACATACAAGTCTTACCATAATTTTCAATGTTCATTCTTGACATTTTTACAACTTGGGACATTTAATGATGTCTAGAAACTGTTATGCATCATCTCACATCTTTATAGATTAATCATAGTATACATCATATGGACTTCTATCTAGTTTCATTCGGTTATTACAATAATAACAAGAAACTAATAGAATGACTTCTTGTGAATTTGAACAACTCCTTATTCAAGTAATAAACATGATTACAATTGTCAGTGTACAACATGCCCAATCTGATTGGGTCTAGAGCACCTACACTAACAAAATATTGTCTTTTAATTATACACCGCCTATATGGTCGATTAAATATTATCTTTTAAATACTGTCTTTTAATTCCATTCATTTAAATTCTTACCAATTTATTTTCAAATGAAGATGAGTAGCTAAATCCAATCTTAAGTTAAGGCAAGAACTATGTCCAACGCCAATGATTCCCAAAGAAAGCCAGGCTTCAAATGTGTAATATTAATCTGATTTAATTTGAGTAGTGTGCATATAGTGTATCTTTGAGTTTGGATTGGAGCATAAGCCCAACTTAGAATTTCCTTGCCACGTATGGAGATTGCTAGACCTGGAAATGTTTTCATACCCAAACCCAAATGATTAATCTGTATCTATAAATTCTGTCTATGGAATATAATTCAATTTATGGTAATTGCTTAACTTAGAATTTTCATGTCATGTATGAAGATTGCTTAAACAAGAATTATCATTATCTTGAACTAAAGTTATTGACAGATCTGTAAAACTTAATTAAGATAAATATTACTGATATTTTCTATTAAATCGAGAATTAATTGCTTTTGACACTGAAATTGTCTTGATCCAAGCTGCTTAAATTCAGTGCTAGTTTAATTTTAATTCTTGCCTTTAGATCATCTTAATAACTTCCTAAAACCAAATATTCTGTGATTTTTATTTTCATTCATAAATAATCTCCCTGTGAACCGACTCGGACTCACCGAAATATAAATTTAAAATTGTACTACACTCACACTCGCACACTGGCGAGTATAATCACTCTACACCTGCTTTAATAAAAGGTTTGACATTTGATGAATTTGGTTGTAGTTTTGATGAATAAATGTGCAAGGTAGCGTAGCAGTCAGTTTTTAGCGCCATTGTCGGGGAGATTAATTGGTAACTTAGTGTGTTATTTTTGTTGTTTTACTACTTTAAAAAAAATAAAAAAACAAAATAAAAAAAATATTTTAAAGATAAAAAAAATCTATATATTTAAAAAAAAAAAAAAAACTGTTGGGTAACTTTTAGTTACTAAGCAGTGTATGAGACTTAGATCAGGTAGAGTGCTAGAACAAGAAGTCCATTCACAATCTTTAATGTCTCAACAAAATGATAACATGTCTGCTCAAGGAGGTGATCATGCTGATCAAGATCCCTTGGGAGTTGAAATGATTCGACCTCTCAGGGACTATTTGCACCCTCTGAGGCAAACTACTCCCTCTTGCATTGTACTTCTAGTTAACCGTCATAGATTCAACTTTAAATCAAGTACCATTCAGATGTTACCTACTGTTGTTGCCAAAATACAACAATCTATTTTAATTGAGGAGAGACGCAAGAGTCTTGGGAGTTGTATCTTTGCTGATGAGAATCTGGACAAGCAATTGGATCTAATAAAGATCCAGATCTGATAGTCTGATAGGGCTGATGATCTGGTGGCCCAAATTGATCAGGTAACCTAAAATGATTAGGTGACCCAAAATGATCGGGTGACTCAAAATAACCGAGTGACCTTGGTGACCGAGTGACCTGAGGGTGACGAGTGGCCTTGACCGGGTGACCTGAGGATGACGAGTGGCCTTGGTGACCGAGTGACCTTGATGACCGAGTGACCTGAGGGTGACGAGTGGCCTTGACCGGGTGACCTGAGGGTGATGAGTGGCCTTGACCGGGTGACCTGAGGATGACGAGTGGCCTTGGTGACCGAGTGGCCTACAAAACGAGAGCACCGTTAGGACGCGGGTGGGGGGTCCTCGCACGAACCCTCCAATGCTTAAGTTAGAATCTCTAGAGAAAATGAGAAAGTATACTTCAATTATTCAAAAATTGCATACCTCGTCATGAAAGTCGGGTTTTATTTTTATAGTGGAGAAGAAAGAGAGATCTTGCGATATTCTCGGCGGGAATCTCGGGGCCCGTTTCAGAATTTTTGGGGCCCATTTGTTTTAGTCAAGAGGAGGGTCATGGGCTGGATCGCCACAATAGGTCACCCGACTGGGTGTCGGGTGACCCCCCACTAGGTTTCCACCCGAGTGGGGGTCATTCGGCCTAGCTGAGTGGACCCCACTTGGTTAGGCCGAGTGAGATGTGGGCCACTCGGCAGGACTGAGTGGCCCCCCATTCGGCACGACCGAATGGGGGTTGCCGAGTGGCCCTGGTCACTCGACGCAGCCGAGTGGTCTTGGCCACTCGGTTTCCGCGAGTGGCCGTGGCCACTCGGTCATGCCGAGTGGTCTTCGCCACTTGGCTATGCCGAGTGGTTTTCCCTTGGCTGGGCCAAGAGGGTCTTCTTTTCTTTCCCCGGCTCCGCTTTACCTGCCTCGTTTTTTCTGGTACATCAATTGCTTCCTGCTTTTTTAGCTGAGGAGTCGGGTAAAAGAGCATACGATCCTGGAAAAATGGGCGTCGCTTTTGCCGCTTTTTGTTTATCTTTCGGGAGATCATTTTAGGGCATTTGCTCTTCATTTTCTGTATTTGCTCCACAGCTTTCGACTTTTTGCCTTTCGAACCTCTATAAATAGGGCTTCAAGTCTTCATTTAACTTTCACAAGGATCAGCTAAGGTGCTTCAAAACTAAAATTCTCTCAGGTCTCGGCGCGTTTTTGGGCCACATCTCGTTTTCATCCTTCGAAGGGTGCGGTTGGGAGGCCACTGGGTCATGACCGAGTGGCCTTGTTCTCGACGGAGGCCATTCGGTCATGACCGAGTGGCCTTGTTCTAGGCTGCGGTCGAGTGGCTCCAGCTTTCCCTCGTCCTTTTATGCCTTTAGTCACTTGATTTTCCTTCGATTGTTTCTTTCTTTTGCCTTGTACTGATGTTGTCTTTTGTGCAGGTGTTTTGCTTCATGTGGCCTTCCGTCTTTCCTGTTGTAACAAGGTAACGGTCTCATATTTCTTTAATATGTCGAGGAGAAGACCGGCATCACCCCCCGGCCCCGCGCATATTCCTACAACTTCGAGTTCCAGGCTTCGATACGGGGCCTATGAGCAAGTTTATGACGCCACGCCTTCTGGATTTATGGTGAGGTACCCCCGTCTTGATGAGCCGGACCCCTCTTGGGTAGATGAGGGCTCCCTTGGTCTTCACTTTGCTTCATTTGAGGTGGGACTCCGCTTTCCTCTTCTGTCCTTTGCAAGAGCGTGGTTGCGTCACTACAAGATTGTTCCCGCTCAACTTCATCCTAATGGTTAGGCTCAGATGGTCGGCTTTTCTATACTTTGTCGACTGAGGGACGTCGTCCCTTCCTTGAGACTTTTCATTTGTTTCTATCGACTGCGAAAAAGCCAGCAAGGATCGTGCTCTTTACACGCTCCAGAAGGTGTCGGGCTTAGAGCTGTTCATTGCGCTTCCAAACAAGATTAATCGATTTGAAGAACGGTGGTTAGTGATAGAACCTCCACCTAATTGGGATGCTCCTTTATTTTGGAATCATCAAGACGCCAGCCAAGGGTTCCCTCCCTGCAAGGAAGTTCGGGGCGTGTATCGTCACCTAGTAGAAATGTTAACGGCACAAGGCCCCGTTGATTTGATGAGCCTCTTGACGGTGGAGAATTTCAGAATCGCGGGCTGGGGGGTCGTGACGCCAACTGCTCCTCCTCAGTCTTCTACGCTATCTAACCAGGAAATGGAAGGAGTTGAGGAGGAGGAGATGGAAATGCCTGAATCGTCTTCGCATCCTCCTTTTGATCCTCAGGAGGAAAACACTCCTGGGGGTAGAATATCTTTTGACATTGCCTTCCTTTTTTCTTTTCCCATTATTGCATTTTTCCGTATTAACTGCTTTGCATTGATTTTTGCAGAAATGGCTGGGTTGAATAGGCTGATGGAGTTACGTAGACGCCAGCGTGAGGAGGAGGCACATGTTGTAACAACAGCTGGGACTTCTACACATGGTGCTGAGGGATCTACAAGCTCTCGGCCTCCTCGGTCACGTAGGCCTGCCGGTGTTTCTCCCATTGGAGTAGAAAGGCGACGTCGTCCCAGAAGTGACCAATCGAGTGTCGAAGCTCCTTCTCACACAGAAAGTCCATCTCTTCCTCTTTCTCATGAAGAGGCCGTCGACCCTCCATCTCCTGCTCCCAATTCGCGAGGGGGGCGGACCTCGTCTTCTCGGCTTGCTGGCGATATGGCTCGGGTGGAAGAAGAATGTCGCCACCCTGTAGTTCCTAACAGGGAAGATCGTCACCATCTTGGGGGGGAGAAAGCATTGAGACCACCTCCTGTACTTCCTCTTCCGGGCGAGGTGAAGCACACTGTGATTCTCTGGGATGGTACAAAGCTCACTGGTCGAGATTATGAAGTTTCCCCCGGGGTATTGGAAACAGACTCCGTCACTGAACCAGGGATTGGTGCTCGCCTCATTTACTCCACCATTCTCCCTCGAGATGAACGACGACTTATCGGTGGCAATTATGCCCAGACTAGGGATGAAGTGGAGCAACTTTTGGTGCAAGGGGTTCAAGGGATAGTTGCCTCTAATGCTAGGGACAGGGCCTATCGTGAACAAGTAGAGGCCTAAATGTCAGACTGGAGGAAGCGCCAAGTTTCTTGGAATGAGGAGCGTCAAGAGTTAAAGGGTCGTGCTCGTCGGGCGGAGCTCAGGAAGAAGAATGCAGAGGCAGAGATTGGGCGCATGGAGGATCGACTGTCCGAGGCTTCTGTTGGTACCTCGGGTCTTCATGGGGAAATTTCAGACTTACGCTCTCAGCTAGAAGCTGAAGAGCGCAAGAGTGTTGGTTTGATGGCGCAACACGAGGCACTTTTGCAGGAACATTCTCTACGCCTATCAGAGTTGAAGATAAGTCGGAAGGGTGCTCGGGATATTCGGGCTGAAGCAATGAAAGAATATCGTCTCTCAACCGACTGTCAAAATAGGAAAGGAAAATATGCTTTAGGTTTTCTGAAATATGGGTTTTATCTGGCACGCGCCCATCTGGAATCTCAACGTCCGGGAGAGACTTTTCCTGAACTTTTCCTTACTCCAGAGGTTGAGGAGTCTCATCAAGTAGATTGGCACCAGTATGAACCGAACGAGCCCATGAGTCCTTCTTCTTATTTGGATTCGTACTTGGTGGATGATTTGGAGAATTTGGCGGGCCCTTGGAACCCGTTTCCTTTCAAAGAAGCCATGGTGGTCGACCCTGGAGCCATTGGAGAAGATCCTAGCGCGGCCGTTGAAGATATCCCTCAAACGGTTGAGGTTGAAGAAGGGGAATTCCCCGCGGATCCTTCTGGGATTCCTGTTGCATCGTTGGGATCTTCTAAGCTTTCCTCTCGCAAGTCTCGCTCCCGCGAGTAGACCCTCATTGTGGTTTGATTTCAGCTGTTGTCGGGTGGATGTGCTCTTCTCGTTGTAGTTTGTTTGTTGGTTTCATCAATGAATGTTTTTTCTTTGTCCTACCCAACGTGTTTCGCAATTTACTGCTTGATTCATCCTTTTATGGTTGTCTTTAGTGATATAAGGTCAACACTTTTCTTTCGCTACTGGATCATGCACGATGTGGCGAGCTTGAGCGTATTTTCCCTGTTATCGGGGTAACGGGCTCGATCGTAATTTACCTCGTTGCCGGGCCATAGGCGGGACAATGGGCTCGATCGTAGTTTTTACCTCGTTGCCGGGCCATAGGCGGGACAACGGGCTCGATTATAGTTTTTACCTCGTTGCCGGGCCATAGGCGGGACAACGGGCTTGATCGTAGTTTTTACCTCGTTACCGGGCCATAGGCGGGACAACGGGTTCGATCGTAGTTTTTACCTCGTTGCCGGGCCATAGGCGGGACAACGGGCTCGATCGTAATTTACCTCGTTGTCGGGCCACAGGCGGGACAACGGGCTCGATCGTAATTTACCTCATTGCCGGGCCATAGGTGGGACAACGGGCTCGATCATAATTTACCTCGTTGCCGGGCCACAGGCGGGACAACGGGTTCGATCGTAGTTTTTACCTCGTTGCCGGGCCATAGGCGGGACAACGGGCTTGATCGTAATTTACCTCGTTACCGGGCCACAGGCGGGACAACCGGCTCGATCGTAATTTACCTCGTTGCCGGGCCATAGGCGGGACAACGGGCTCGATCGTAATTTACCTCGTTGTCGGGCCACAAGTGGGACAACGGGCTCGATCGTAGTTTTTACCTCGTTGCCGGGCCATAGGCGGGACAACGGGCTCGATCGTAATTTACCTCGTTGTCGGGCCACAAGTGGGACAACGGGCTCGATCGTAGTTTTTACCTCGTTGCCGGGCCATAGGCGGGACAACGGGCTCGATCGTAATTTACCTCGTTGTCGGGCCACAGGCGGGACAACGGGCTCGATCGTAATTTACCTCATTGCCGGGCCATAGGTGGGACAACGGGCTCGATCATAATTTACCTCGTTGCCGGGCCACAGGCGGGACAACGGGTTCGATCGTAGTTTTTACCTCGTTGCCGGGCCATAGGCGGGACAACGGGCTCGATCGTAATTTACCTCGTTACCGGGCCACAGGCGGGACAACCGGCTCGATCGTAATTTACCTCGTTGCCGGGCCATAGGCGGGACAACGGGCTCGATCGTAATTTACCTCGTTGTCGGGCCACAAGTGGGACAACGGGCTCGATCGTAGTTTTTACCTCGTTGTTGGGCCATAGGCGGGACAACGGGCTTGATCGTTTCCTTTCTGAAAATGACAAGCATGCGTACACAAGAATTTTTACGTGGTTCGGCCAAATGCGCCTACGTCCACGGTCCCATTTAGGACTTATGTTATTGCAGATATTTTCTCAGATACATTGTTCGTATACAACTTCAGATAGTTCAAATTCCATGTTTTCCCCATAGTGTCTCCTGAAAGAGTCTGTAAAATGCATGTGTTGGGGCCAATCAGTTTTAGAATGCGGTATGGCCCTTCCCAATTTGCTCGTAACTTTCCATCATCCCTTAGCGCGTTGGTTACAACAGATCTTCGAAGTACTAAATCTCCTTCTTTCATGGGTCTATTCTTCACCCGAGAATTGAAATAACTGGCTACTCTTCTTTGATATGCAGCTATCTTCATGGTAGTGTTATCCCTCTGCTCTTCAATCAGATCCAAGTTTTCTCTCAATGCTTCAAAATTTCTTGCGCCATCCTCTTCCTCATATGCCATCAGTCTTGGGGACTTAGCTGAAATTTCAATGGGAATTAAAGCCTCTGTTCCATATACCAGGTTGAATGGAGTTTCTCCTGTAGCGACCCGACTAGTTGTTCGATAAGCCCACAAAATAGTGGGTAGCTCGTCAGCCCATGTACCTCTGGCTCCTTCAAGTTGGGTTTTTAGGCCATGTAATATGGTTCGGTTACTGACCTCAGCTTGCCCATTAGCTTGGGGATACGCTACTGAAGAGAATCTTAGTTGAATTCCCAGGTCGTTACAGAATTTTCTAAAGGAGTCGCAGTCAAATTGCTTCCTATGATCCGTGACGATAATTCTTGGTATTCCAAACCGGCACACAATGTCTTTCCATACCATTGCCTCCACTTTCCGTGCCGTAATAGTAGCCAATGCCTCAGCTTCAATCCATTTGGTGAAATAGTCAGTGGCCACTATTAAAAATTTTCTTTGCCCGAACGCTTGAGGAAAAGGTCCCAGAATATCCAATCCCCACTGAGCGAATGGTATGGGCTGGAACGCAGGTTGCAACTGAGATATTGGGGCAGATTGGACTGGAGCGTGTCGTTGACATTTGTCGCATGATTTGACTTTCTTTAATGCGTCGGATCTTAATGTGGGCCAAAAGAAACTGGCTCTAAAGATTTTGGTTGCTAGGGCTCTTGCTCCCAAGTGTTCTCCACATACTCCACTATGAGCTTCTGTCAAGACATATTCGGCCTCTTGGGGGCCTAAACATTTGAGAAGAGGTGTAGTGTAAGCTCGTTTATATAATATCCTGTCAATGATGGTAAACCTTGAAGCCCGCATCTTAAGTCTTCTTGCTTCTTGTGGATCATCTGGTAATTCATTGTTAGTGAGATAACGATAGAAGGACGATCTCCAATCTGCTCCTGTCTCCACACACGATATCTCCTTTTCTTCAATGCTCGGTTGATGAAGCTTTTCAACAAATACTGCTCTTCTGGTTGTTTCTTTAGTGGACGCTAGTTTAGATAAAGCATCGGCATGTCCATTGAGTGATCTGTTTATTTGTGTTAACTGAAAACTCTGAAATGTTTGTGCTAAGTCTTTCACTTTGCACAAGTATCGGGCCATTATCTGCTCTCTGGTTTCATATTGTCCCTGAAACTGCTGCACAATCAATTGAGAATTACTATGAGCAACCAATCGTGCTACTTCCAATTTTCTTGCTATCCTCATTCCAGCGATTAATGCTTCATATTTAGCTACGTTGTTGGTGCTCGGAAAAGCAAACCGCAGGGAATATTCAAACGTTTCTCCCTCGGGGGATACGAGTACTATTCTAGCGCCACTCCCTTGTGAACTAGATGCTCCATCAACAAACAACAACCATTCTTCCTGTCCATTTTCTGTTGCCTTACCGGAGTGTGTGCATTCCACAATAAAGTCAGCCAGCGCTTGTCCTTTTATAGCTTGTCGAGGTTGATACTGGATATCATATTCACTTAACTCGATGGACCATTTGGTAAGGCGACCGGAACATTCGGGCTTTTGCAAAATACTCTGCAAGGGTTGATCTGTAAGTACGATGATCGAATGAGCTTGGAAGTATGGCCTTAACTTTCTGGATGCATTTACCAGTGCTAATGCCATTTTTTCTGCCACTGGATAACGTGTCTCGGGGCCCTGCAATACCTTACTGACATAATATATTGGTTGATCCACCTGTCCTTTTTTTATGATTAATACTGCACTTATGGCTTCATCACTTATCCCTAAGTATAAGTACAATGTCTCTCTAGTTTCTGGTCGTGTTAATAGGGGAACTTCTTTCAAATACTTCTTTAAGGCTTCAAATGACTTTTGGCATTGCTCTGTCCACTCAAACTTTTTTCCTGCTCTTAATGTTCGTAAAAAGGGTAACTCTCTTTCGGCTGACTTGGAGAGAAAACGTCCAAGAGCTGTCATTCGCCCTGTCAATCGCTGAACTTCTTTAGTTGATGCTGGTGGTTCCATGTCCAATATTGCCTGTATTTTCTCAGGGTTCGCTTCGATTCCTCTTTGCGTGATCATATACCCAAGAATTTTCCAGATTGTACGCCAAAGGCACACTTTGTTGGATTTAATCGCATCTTGTATTGTCTAAAGACGCTCAACACTTGCGCTAGTTTTTCTACATGGGATTCGTCCTTTCGACTTTTCACAATCATGTCGTCAACATATGCTTCCATTGTATCGCCCAACAGTTTTTTAAAGACTTTGTTCACCATGCGTTGATAAGTGGCTCTG
This sequence comes from Diospyros lotus, assembly GCF_014633365.1. Lineage (NCBI taxonomy): Eukaryota > Viridiplantae > Streptophyta > Magnoliopsida > Ericales > Ebenaceae > Diospyros > Diospyros lotus. Next base: position 21,782,204 of record NC_068342.1, read on the forward strand.
GCGTTCTTGAGTCCAAAAGGCATGACTTGGTAGCAATATGTCCCCTTTTCAGTGATGAATGAGGTCTTCTCCTGGTCCGGGGGGTACATCATTATTTGGTGGTATCCTGAGAAAGCATCCAGAAAACTCAGGAACTGGTATCCAGACGTTTCGTCCACAAGACGGTCGATCCGTGGTAGCGGGTATGAGTCTTTGGGGCACGCCTTATTGAGATTGGTGAAATCCACACAGACACGCCATTTTCCATTAGGTTTTGGGACCATAACAACATTGGCCAACCAGTCCGGATATAATACCTCTCGAATGAAGCCTGCTTTTAGCATTTTGTCAACTTCTTCTTCTAATGCATGTAGTTTATCAGGGGCAATGTTTCGCTTCTTTTGTCGGACCGGCTTGAATTGGGGGTCCACATTCAGGTGATGACATATTATTTCTGGACTGATTCCCGGCATGTCTTTTGGTTTCCAAGCAAATATGTCTGAATTTTCTCTCAAGCATCTTGCAATTTCTTCTTTCGTATGCTCCGGAAGCTGGGATCCCACATACGCTACTTTCTCTGAATTTGATTCACTGAGATATACTGTTTCCAATTCTTCAACAGGTTGAGGTTTACGTGCGACTCCTTCCTCCAAGGATTTATGTATGGCTTTCTCGGCTATGGATAAGGTTTCTTCAGTTCTTTTGCCTTTTGTGGACGACACATAACAAGTTCGGGCTTTCTTCTGATCTCCTCGAACTTGTCCCACTCCGGCGGGTGTGGGGAATTTCATCAACAAATAGCACGAGGATACCATGGCCCTTAGATCATTGAGTAACGGGCATCCCAAGATCATATTATATGCTGCCGAGGAGGTTTTAACCACCATAAAATTTGCTTGTCGAGTTACGAGTTGGGGGTCCACACCAAACGTGATAAGCAGCTGAATTGATCCTGCAACTGGAACTGCTTCTCCAGTGAAGCTATATAGAGGTGAGGATACTTTCTTCAGCCAGTCGTGAGATAAATGCATTTGTTCGAAACAGTTCCAATAGATCAAGTTGATAGAACTGCCACTATCTACCAGAATTCTACTGATGGGGTGCTTGGCTACGACTGCTGAAATAACCATGGGATCATCATGTGGGAGTATTATATCACCTCGATCGGTTGGAGCGAAGGTGATTGGCTCTTCATCATCTCTTACCTCCATTACTGAGTTAACTTGGTAGGCTTAACGGGCGTATGCTTTTCGGGAAGGCTAATGTGTCCCCACCTAGGGTTTCCCCTCCTGAAATAACGTGGATGGCCTGTTGGGTCGGCTCATTGTCTACATGAGCATCTTGCCGACGATCTCCTCCTCTCTCTTGCTGTCTCAGGTTTGGCCTTTCATGCCCATCACGCCTATCTCCCCTTTGTCGGGGTTCCCTGTTTTCTTCTTCATCATGTCTCACATATCTTTGCAAGTGCCCTTCACGAATGAGCATCTCAATTTGATTCTTCACTTCTCTGCAGTGATCAGTGGAATGCCCTCTGGTTCGATGGTATCTGCAATACTCTCCCTGATTCTTTCCCATGGGTCGGTCAACTCTGTGGGGTAGTTTAAGGAGTCCTTCTCCCTCTACTGCGGCTAATATAGTTGATCGGGGTTGTAAAAGCCGAGTATAATGATTAAAATGAGGTTTTGGGACATCCAGTCTTCTATTCCTTTCCTGTCGTCGAATAGGCTCTTCTTCCCCTTCACGTTCCTTTCTCTTCCTTTCTTTGTCTTCTTTCCCTGCCACGTTCCTCATAATCTCAGTGTGAAGGATATATTGGTTTGCTCTGACAAATAAATCAGCCAGGGATGTTGGAGGGTCTAAAGAAAGTGATTCCTGAAGAGAGGCGAGGCATGTCCCTTGGAGCATAGCAGATACTGCCACTTGAGTTGGCAAGTCTGGGATTTCAAGGGTAGCATTGCGAAATCTATCCACAAATTGACGTAAGGATTCCTTATTCCCTTGTCGTATGCTGAGCAAATATGTGGCATCCTTTTTTCTTCTACTATTAATCACGAAAGCCTTGGCAAATTCTGTTCTAAGCTGCCCAAATGATGAAATAGAAGCTTCGGGAAGGCTGTTAAACCATGTTCGAGCATGTCCTGATAGTGTTAAGGAAAATACTCGGCACATTACGTCGTCATCCCATCCGTGCAATATCATTAGCGACTCGTAATTCTGAACATGATCGTATGGGTCATCCTTGCCGGAATAGGGGGTGATTTGAGGCATCTTGAATTTTTGAGGCAGAGGTCTTTCTAATATATCTGCAGTAAAAGGACATTTTCTATGCTGTTGCTCTTCTGTTGCCGGGATTAATTTTTTCTTCTCAAGCACCTCTTCTACTACTCTTTTCATGTCATCACGCATACTAGCTGTCGTCTGGTTGTCATGTCTTGTTGGTGTGCTGGCCACTGTTTCGCGATACCTCCGCCTTTGAGGGCTTCTGGTCCTGTTTTCCATTCTTGGGTTTTCATTTTTTCGAGGCACAGAATGAGGGATCCTTCTTGGAGGTGGTGACCTGGGTCTACCTTAGCGTGGAGGCGTAGATCGTGAATGTGAATCGGGAGTAGCCTCTTGATAGGAATCGGCCCCTGCCTCGGGTTGAGGTTCAAGAGGTGGCATAAACTTTTTTAGAGTATCTGGCAACGTCCCTCCGGGTATCATACTTTGGAGTACACCAGCCATGTCTCGTAGTGCTTGCATGCCTTCAACGTGTTGTTGTCTCAATGCTTCGTACTCTTCCCATGGGACCGTACGTGGTGGCTGTCGTGAGGTCCCAGCTTGATCAGTAGGGAGTGATCCTGAGCCCATGTTAAGTGGAGGTGGGATTGATTGATCCCCTATTTGTTGGTTTGGAGAAATGGAGCGATCACCTCCTTGCGTTTGAGCGTCATGAGGGGGAGGATGATGTTGCTGAGAGTTTCACGGTGGCAGGCGTGTCTCTACGCCTTGAGAGAGAGTTCGTCGGTGTCCCCGAGTGTTTGCCATTCTTAAGTTAACTTTTTGTCTTGCGTTTCCCACAGACGGCGCCAATTGTTGTTGCCAAAATACAACAATCTATTTTAATTGAGGAGAGACGCAAGAGTCTTGGGAGTTGTATCTTTGCTGATGAGAATCTGGACAAGCAATTGGATCTGATAAAGATCCAGATCTGATAGTGCTGATGATCTGGTGGCCCAAAATGATCAGGTGACCTAAAATGATCAGGTGACCCAAAATGATCGGGTGACTCAAAATGACCGAGTGACCTTGATGACCGAGTGACCTGAGGGTGACGAGTGGCCTTGACCGGGTGACCTGAGGATGACGAGTGGCCTTGGTGACCGAGTGACCTTGATAACCGAGTGACCTGAGGGTGACGAGTGGCCTTGACCGAGTGACCTGAGGGTGACGAGTGGCCTTGACCGAGTGACCTGAGGATGACGAGTGGCCTTGGTGACTGAGTGGCCTACAAAACGAGAGCACCGTTAGGACGCGGGTGGGGGGTCCCCGCGCGAACCCTCCGATGCTTAAGTTAGAATCTCTAGAGAAAATGAGAAAGTATACTTCGATTATTCAAAAATTGCATACCTCGTCATGAAAGTCGGGTCTTATTTTTATAGTGGAGGAGAGAGAGAGATCTTGCGATATTCTCGGTGGGAATCTCGGGGCCGTTTCAGAATTTTCGGGGCCCATTTGTTTTAGTCAAGAGGAGGGTCATGGGCTGGATCACCACAATAGGTCACCTGACTGGGTGTCGGGTGACCCCCCACTCGGTTTCCACCCGAGAGGGGGTCATTCGGCCTAGCCGAGTGGACCCCACTCGGTTAGGCCGAGTGAGATGTGGGCCACTCGCCATGGCCGAGTGGCCCTCACTCGGCAGGGCCGAGTGGCCCCCCATTCGGCACGACCGAATGGGGGTTGCCGAGTGGCCCTGGTCACTCGACGCAGCCGAGTGGCCTTGGCCATTTGGCCACTCGTTGCAGCCGAGTGGTCTTGGCCACTCGGTTTCCGCGAGTGGTCGTGGCCACTCGGTCATGCCGAGTGGTCTTGGCCACTCGACTATGCCGAGTGGTTTTCCCTCGGCTGGGCCAAGAGGGTCTTCTTTTCTTTCCCCAGCTCCGCTTTACCTGCCTCGTTTTTCTGGGTACATCACCTACTTTTCATGGTATGGATTCAGAAAATCCGTACACTCAAATGAGAGAATTTGAAGAGGTCTGTGGCACTTATGTCGATCAGAATGTCAATGAGGATACTGTGAGGCTAAATATGTTCCCATTTCGTTAAAAGACAAAGCTAAAATATGGTTGATATAACACCTCTCCGAGAACTGCCCGAGAAGAGGTGCTATGGAAATAAAATAAAACTAATAGATAAACTGAAATCTGATACCATAAATGAACATCTTAATCCACTGTAATAAAACTCTGAGTCAACATAAACTGAAAATCATAAACTCTGTCTAAGGGACAATCCCTCAACTGAAATATAAAATAACCCTAACTGACAAGACACTATAAACTGACAATTTTCCAGACATCTTTTGTCTTGAGCAGCTCCACGTACACACAATATTGACCATTGCTGCTAAGCCCCACATCTGGTACTCCCCCGTTAGGACCTAGAATGGTGAAGAGTACAAGGTGAGCTACAAAGCTCAGCAAGTAATAAGCTGGAAAAAATAACTAAAGCTGAATCGAAGAATATCGATATTAATAAATACTTACTGAACTTGTACTGAGTCTAATCACTGTCTGTTTGCCTTCATAAAAATGTAATGCATATAAACTGTAAACTAAATGTAGGTATGCAACTTTAGCTCATAGGCCCACGTAATTTGATAATACATACCTGTCTGATCTAAATCCTGCATATATAAAAACTATAAGCACATATTGTGGGCAATATGCCCCTAACCCCCTGGTCGACATCAGGCGATCACCTTATAACTGAGATATAATTGAAACTGGTACTAGTGGGATCGCCGAGGACAAACCGCCTAGCACGCATAATGCAATGCGCACATAAATGCTAGCACACGGTATGTAGTGCTCCATATAAAGTCATGTTCAATGCTCATACTGTAACGCCCCACTTTTCAATTACACAATGAAGTAATATGATTTTCATTCTATGCCAATAACCATCTCGGGCATTATTGGAAACCCTTAATCAACGAAAGCGTTGGATCGAACTTGTAAGCTTAATCAAGGGGTTTCCACTAGATTTCCTTTACAAGGATAAGAAATGCATACGACTTTCAATACTCCAAAAAAACACAACACATTACTATAGGTACAACAATTGTAGGACACTCACACACACCTCTTACAACCTTGAGCATCCTAGCTGCTATTACAATACATCACTTGAATTACAAAATGAAATAAAACCCCAAGCTAGCTGCAAAACTTGAAGTTAGCCAAACACCACCTTTTTTTCCCTTGCTCGAATTAGAACCTGGAACACCTGGCATTTTTGATAAACCTGGGACGTTGAATGTCCAAGGGGTATGAAACACCCGAATTAGATAATTACATCTAAGTGAGTAGTACAAGAAAGGAAACTATGCATGCAAGAGTAATATGCAGTTATGCTAGGAAACATGCAGAAATAAGTATAAACCTCCCAAGATCATATCAATATAAAACCTCCTCGAGTCACCATCATCCCTCCCAGCACTTGTGTCAAACATCTTAGCCTCACCTCTAGGCTAAGCCCCACATCTGGGCACGTGATTGTGGTCCAACTCCTTACGCCTCACCTCTAATCACGGCCCCACCTCTAGGCATTGGATTGCCTCAATCATCGTGATGTTCCACCAACAAGCTGCTAGTCATCATGTTCAAATTCTAGTCCCACCAACTAACCACAAAATACAACACATAGATGCATATATATATATATAGGCAGGATATGCTCAAAGCAAGGAAATATGAGATATAAGCCACCAACCATGACATGTTGTATAACAAAGCAGAAGGAATATGATATGCAAGCCACAAGCCACGCACGGAAGATGTCATGGTCAAACTCAATGCAACAAAGTAAAAAGGATATGCTCAAAACAAAGGGAACATAAGACGTAAGCAACAAAGCATCCACAATGAACCCAAGAGTGATCAATGAAAAGCAGGAAGTATGCATAAGAACCACTCACCTTGAATGTTTACCCTAATAAGCATTATTTATGACGAGCGAGAATGGTTTTCTCGTAGTTTTTACGTCATTTGGTCTGGACTTTTTCCCTTAATTCTCCACCGATTTCCTTCCTTCTTTGTGGCATATTCTCCCCTTTCTCCCAAGAACAAGATTCTCCCCTTTAATTCCCTCAATTTGGCACAAATTCACCTCTAACTTACTTCAAATGGTTTGTGATCAACCTAGCCTCTTTTTATAGAATTTTCTAACCAACCACATGTCGCCACCTCAAGGGTCATCATAAGGCTTCAAATCCTATCTCCTAAGTGGCCAATGAATGCTTGCCACATGTCCTTAGGGATAAGGTTTGGAGACTTTTGCAAACTTGGAGACTAAGTAAGCTTTTCCTTGGCCAATCATGCGATGCCACCTCAGGGGATCATTATTAGCCATCATGTGATCTCATCTTATCTTCCAAGTGGCGAATCGTTAATTGTCATGTGTCCTTGAGAATAAGGTTTGGAGACTTTTGGAGGCTTAAGTAATCTTGGAAGCTAAGCAAAAGACTTGGAGAAGTCTTTAGGGAAGACTTGAAGAAGACTTTGGACTTAAACTTTAAAACGATCCAAAACTACATTTGATTTGAGTTTGATATCCAAGATATTTTGAAGAGATATTTTAAGGTTTTAACATACAACGCTTTGGACCAAACTTTCTAGGTAACTACACATAGACCCTTTGCAACTTGGTCCCCATGCCATTTTTAATTGCACTTTTGGTCCCCAAAAAACGGATAAATGACGCTAATACCCCAAGGTTTTAGGTAAATTACATTTTTATCCGAACTTCAATATTTACGATTTTGCCATTAGCTCAGAAACTGAATTTTTGACTCAAGCCTTCCACAATCCCTTGAAAGGACCTATTTTCTCAAGTATTAGAACCTAATAATCTCAAGTATTACATCATATTTGAGTTTGAAAATCTGGGGTATTACATCCTCCCCCCCTTAAAAATAAATTTCGTCCTCAAAATTTCACCTCATTCCTTAAGATTATGGTTTCCCTAGAACACCTTCCTCAAAAGATATCATCCCACTCCTCAAGACTCACATTATGGTGGATAACGTACTTTGTTGGTTGTGCCTCATCCAGCATGGTTGCCTCATCTTTTGGCCTTAGGCACTTGAATTCGACTTTGAAATCAAAGTATTTTATTCGAAAACTGTCATCAGGGTTTTACCCATTCCCAATTGACTACCTTCACAAGTCTTATCACGAACACTACTGTTCTGGTGAATCCCTTTCCAAATAGATTCTCAATCTAAAAAGATTTCAACCATCTACAGACGGTTAGGGATCCTATCACAATGCTCCGGTCCTTTGGGACTTGGATTCAAGTCCCAACATAACAGCCATGGTGCTACCCAAACTTTGTCATCTAACCATCTTCGCAGTCCACTAAGTAGCTCTGACTCATGGGTCTCACACCCTTACCGTGAGCTAGCCTACAAGCTTCTCCGATAATTAGTCACAAGCCTATCACTAGTCCACTGCCTTGGTCCTTAGGCTCAAATTCGCTTTTACAGGCCACACACCCATGGTGCTATTGTTAGGCTAGAGCCTCTTGCCCTGTCTCTGAGAGTTGTAGTTGACCCGACTCCTGTCACTTCTGATACTTCTCTCAGTACCAGCCCAAATCTCCAAATAATGGGTGACACAACACTACTCACAATTTCCCTTCTACTGGAACCCATGCTCCCAAGTGTGCTAGAGTGTATCTACTACCGCATCATCTGACATACCAATAGGGCAAGATTCAAGACAATAAAACCAGAGCCAGCTGCCCATAACGATTGGGATATGCAACTGCCTGCATACTAAACCGAAGGTCAGGTTGGTAACTAAAGTAAAATTTCCCTTCCCCAAAAGTCAAGTATGGGAACCACAATCCCATTGCTTGCTATTACAAGAAAACACATTTCCTAAGCAAGCTCAAAACACACCACATACGTACATTGGGGAAGCATACCACTCACAGTTACGACTTAACCCGACCCACGTATGCAACCACAGTTTCATCACCCTCCTCACGTACAAACTTGAAAATCTCCAAGCCCACACAACATACCGTGTAGTAGTCACTCTCTTGGTACCTAAGTTTTTTCTCTCAGATCAATGACTTAAACCCATGATCCCAAGCTTTCCTCCATTTCCTCTCACAAAGGAAAATACTTAACTTTCAAATGTTCTTTAAATCGTACCCACTCTATATTGAACGTACCTTGCCTTTTGGGATCCGACAAAATTCTTATCATAGCTTCCCACCAATAGCCCGCCTCGTCCAAAGCACAAAGTGGAACAGATGATCTTTTTCTTTTCACTTGGTCGCTGCTTTCAATCTTACATTGCCTCTATCCTTGAAGGACTCATGGCTAACCTGTTTCTCATAACTTAGAAAAATTACCTGCAGCTAGCGCCTTATAGGACAATCCTTAAGAATTGCTCGATTTTCCCTACGGCTAAGTAAATCAAAATATACTCAACCAATACAATCATAAACCAATCCTACTATGGTTTTCAACATCCTAGGTATCGAATCCATAAAGGCTACTGGTATCCCAATTGCTATCATCACATACCCATAATAATCTATAACAAGATTTATGACAACCTTACTATATCTTCCTTTTTAATTCTCAATGGGTTGTATCCTATCCTCAATTGAATCCCTTAAAGTCACAAATCCTCAATGAGTATATCATTCTCATATTCCAAATTTCTATAAACAATTAGAGAATAGAATAGTCTCCCAAGAATTTATTATCTAAAATCCTCAAGATCTTAAATCCATCGAACACCTGCAAAATAACCATATAGCAAAATGGTCTCCCGAGCATGTATCTTCTAAATTCCTCTAGAGTTTGGATCCACCAATTTCCTGCAAAATAAGTATTCTCCCAAATGATTACTTAGTTCTCTCGAAACTCTAAGTTTATCAAATTCCTATAATTCAAATAAGTTTCATCTAAAATATCCCCAAGTAATCTTCAAGTAAGGAAGATGTCTCCCAAAATCCCACAAGTCATTTAAGATTTTTTCTTTTTTTTTTGGTAGGGGTTTAATTTCACCAAGTGACTAGAATACTTACTCGTATCAAGTCCTGTCTTGTATAACAATTAAGCATCTCCCAAACAAATATTACCTAGAATCCTCAAGATTCCAAATTTATCAACTCCTGCAACCTAACCGTTAGTACGAGACTCTAATGCACCATATATGGGAATACTTCCAAAATTCAATTAGTCTCCCGAGACCTTAAATCCGTCAATTTCCTATAAACAATTGTTGATAAGAAATTCTAACAATTCTCAAATCAAAGTAATTACTCGTTGGACTTTACCATAGTCATTGAAACGACATCAAATGCCATGTAATCCATCCTATCACCAAAGCCCCAAATATTTAGTAACATCAATTAAAACATCTCATCTTACTATTTTACCTTCTAGGATCCTCAAAACAACCATATGATCTATCCTGTCATCAAGGAACCCCAAAGTTAGTACCATCATATATATCTCTTGAATCCCAAAATTTCTGTAGGAAATAAAATAATCTTCCAAGGAAACCCCCAAAATCCTCAAATTGTCATAGGGTCTTCATGACCTTGATTCCATTCATTCCTCGAGTTTTAAGAATCCTCATAAATAATGACTTACAAAAGAACCTCTTGAAATCCTCGAGACCTAGGTCTACTAGATTTTCGCATCTTGCCCAACTTACTTATTCACCAGATCATGTTGTCCTTAAAAGGGATAACCTCGAACAACGTGTAACCTATCATGTCATCAAAACTCGAAGATTAGTAATAGGAAAACATCATACGATGCTATTTACATTTATCGCATTGGTACACGTATATAAACTTCTCATTTCACTATTTTGTCCATCCAAGTACATCTACATACAATCCTTTATCTCGAAAACCAAAAATCATTCTTCCTTGGTTTCTATTCTTGCCATAGATCAAAACATTCTCAAAGTTAGTCAATTCAAATTTGAATCGAAACCTCAAAGCCTTCACAACCTAAAATATCCTCAAAATTAATCAATCACACTTAAATAAGAACCATATATTCTAGCTCTGATACCAACTGTAACGCCCCTTTTTTCAATTACACAATGAAGCAATATGATTTTCATTCTATGCCAATAACCACCTTAGGCGTTATTGGAAACCCTTAATCAATGGAAGCGTTGGATTGAACCTGTAAGCTTAATCAAGGGGTTTCCACTAGATTTCCTTTACAAGCATAAGAAATGCATACGACTTTCAATACTCCAAAAAAACATAACACATTACTATAGGTACAACAACTGTAGGAAACTCACACACACCTCTTACAACTTTGAGCATCCTAGCTGCTATTAAAATATATCACTTGAATTACAAAATGAAATAAAACCCTAAGCTAGCAAAACCCAAAGCTAGCCAAGCACCACCTTTTTTCCCTTGCTCGAACTAAAACCTAGAACACCTAGCATTTATGATAAACCTGGGACGTTAAACGTCCCAGGGGTATGAAACACCCGAATTAGATAATTACATCTAAATGAGTAATACAAGAAAGGAAACTATGCATGCAAGAGCAATATGCAGTTATGGCAGGAAACATGCAGAAATAAGTATAAACCTCCCAAGATCATATCAATATAAAACCTCCCTGAGTCACCATCATCCCTTCCAGCACTTGTGTCAAACATCTTAGCCTCACCTCTAGGCTAAGCCCCACATCTGGGCATGTCATTGTGGTCCAACCCCTCACGCCTCACCTCTAATCACTGCCCCACCTCTAGGCATGGGATTTCCCTCGATCATCGTGATGTTCCACCAACAAGTTGCTAGTCATCATGTTCAAATTTCAGTCCCACCAACTAACCACAAAATACAACACAAAGATGCATATATATATATATATAGGCAGGATATGCTCAAATCAAGGAAATATGAGATGTAAGCCACCAACCATGACATGTTATATGACAAAGCAAAAGGAATATGATATGCAAGCCACAAGCCACGCATGAAAGATGTCATGGTCAAACCCGATGCAACAAAGTAGAAAGGATATGCTCGAAACAAAGGGAACATAAGACGTAAGCAACAAAGCATCCACAATGAGCCCAAGAGTGATCAATGAAAAGAAAGAAGCATGCATAAGAACCACTCACCTTGAATGTTTACCCTAATAAGCACTATTTATGACGAGCGGGAATGGTTTTCTCGTAGTTTTTACGTCTTTTGGTGTGGCCTTTGTCCCTCAATTCTCCACCGATTTCCTTCCTTTTTTTTGACATATTCTCCCCTTTCTCCCAAGAACAAGATTCTCCCATTTAATTTCCTCAATTTGGCACAAATTCACCTCAAACTTACTTCGAATGGTTTGTGATCAACCTAGCCTCTTTTTATAGAATTTTCTAACCAACCACATGTCGCCACCTCAAGGATCATCATAAGGCTTCAAATCTTATCTCCTAAGTGGCTAATGAATACTTGCCACATGTCCTTAGGGATAAGGTTTGGAGACTTTTGCAAACTTGGAGACTAAGTAAGCTTTTCCTTGGCCAATCACGCGATTCCACCTCAAGGGATCATTATGAGCCATCATGTGATCTTATCTTATCTTCCGAGTGGCGAATGGTTAATTGTCATGTGTCCTTGAGAATAAGGTTTGGAGACTTTTGGAGGCTTAAGTAATCTTGGAAGCTAAGCAAAAGACTTGGAGAAGTCTTTGGGGAAGACTTGGAGAAGACTTTGGACTTAAACTTTAAAATGATCCAAAACTACATTTGATTTGAGTTTGAAATCCAAGATATTTTGAAGAGATATTTTAAACTTTTAACAAACGATGCTTTGGACCGAACTTTCTAGGTAACTACACATAGACCCTTTGCAACTTAGTCCTTAGGCCATTTTTAATTGCACTTTTTGGTCCCCAGAAAATGGACAAATCACGCTAATACCCCAATGTTTTAGGTAAATTACATTTTTACCCAAACTTCAATATTTATGATTTCGCCACTAGCTCAGAAACTAAATTTTTGACTCAAGGCTTCCACAATCCCTTGAAAGGACCTTTTTTCTCAAGTATTAGAACCTAATAATCTCAAGTATTACATCATATTTGAGTTTGAAAATTTGGAGTATAATACATACCATAATGTATGCACATAATCTCACAGAAAAATGTTGATCATGTCATTAATAATTGTTAAACATGGTATATGATTTTTATCAGCTATATTGAGATACAAAGATTCTGCAATTTCTGAGTATGGGCATGGCATATTGGATTTTATCATATCTTGGCATAAAAATTTAATATTTGAAGAATTGAATATTTATATTTAATTTAAGACTTGCATTAAGAATTTTACTGGAAGTCATTGGGATGCCATATGATACTATTCGGATGGCTATTGAAGCATAAGGGAGCAATTCGAATGAAGCAGCAGCCCATTTGAATAAAAAAAAAATGAACTACACCAGAGTCATTTGAATGACAGAGACTCATTCGAATGATAGATGATAAATAACAAAGGCTATTCGGATCTTTCAAGGACTCATTCAAATGACTCAAAAATTCAGTCGAATGAATTTGGAAATTTTCCAACATTTGAATGGCTAGAATGCAACTCATTCGAATGCACCATTACCCCATTCGAATGAATGAAGGGAATACACACAGGTCATTTGAATGACAAAGAGACTCATTTGAAAGCTAGACTATACAAAGCAACAGCTTACTCAAATCTTCAAGGATTCATTCGAATGATAAGAAAACTTATTCGAATGACAAACTCAAAACTTCAAAAACACATACGAATGATACGATAACACATGACTCATTCGAATGTCTGATACATCATAAGAGCAAAACTTACGATAACATTGAGAATTCATCTTGAATCAAAAACTCAACTTTACTACACCATTCCGAAAGAAATCTTGAGAGACCAATCCCAATCGACATGAACTAACATAAGAATAAATCAAAGATCGTTTCTGAAGGAAAACGTTGTAAGAATTTATGCACCACTTATCAAAAACTCACTGGATGCTGATATAACTACGTATATACAATTGCATGTAAACACAAACTGATAAAGATTTTTGGAACAAGAACGAAGAGTCTTGTTTAATCTGAGAACTCATGCTATCATGATTCAGAGATCATATTTAAAAGAATCGCTATAAAGAGTCATGCAAATCTTCTTCATGCACTCGCTATTCTACGCATATATGTATATACTGGAACTAATATAAATCTAAGAACTCAATGAAGTACTGGAATAATTGAATTCAAAACTGATATGAACCTGTAATGAAAGGGATTATAGGAAAAATACTTTCCTGCTAAAACTCTCTGATCAAACCCTTGAACGATCTCGAAGACTCTTGATCGACTCAACGCTTCAACAAAAGTTCCTATGCAACACTGCGACCTCTCCTAGCTCTCCGTTCTTCACAACGTGAAGAAAGCTAAGGCTTATGAGACTTATATATATACATAAGAAGCCCTAGAAGCCATCTCAATCTCCTATTAAAACTTGGAGACTCTTCCTAATCAAACTCTCGCACGGAAACATTAATCTCCTAATATCACATGATATTAATAATTAATAATTAATAACTCTAATCAATAAGGAGTTATTACTTGAATAAATACCATTAAATTCCTCAATTACCCTCATGCTTTCGCATTTATTTCCTCTTAAATAAGTGTCATTTGTTGTTATCAAAATACAACAATTAAAATTTGTGATATGGGGTCCACTCGAGCTTGTTGTCAAGCGAGGTTAGGTTGCCGTAAGAAAAGTTGCCTTCAAGGGAGTTTGCCACTAGGATGCTCACCGCAAGGATTTTTCCACAAGGTTCTACCACTAGCTCTTTCGCCACAATGTTTCACCACAAGGCTTCGCCAGTAACTCTCGCCACAAGGTTTTGCCACAATGCTTCACCACTAGCTCTTTCACTACTAGTTCTCACCACTAGCTCTTTCGCCAAAAGGTTTTGCCACTAGCTATCGCCACAAGGCTTCGCCACTAGCTCTTTCACCACAAGATTTTGCCACTAGCTCTCACCACAAGGTTTTGCCACTAGCTCTCGCCATAAGGTTTTGCCACAAGTCTTCGCCACTAGCTCTTTCGCCATAAGGTTTTGCTACTAACTCTGGTCACTAGCTCTTTCGCCAAAAGGTTTTGCCACTAGGTGTCGCCACAAGGTTTTTCCACTAGCTCTAGCCACAAAGTTCTGCCTTCGCAGCTAGGTCTCGCTGCAAGGTTTTACCTCAGCCACGAGGTCTCGCCGCAAGCTTTTACGTTCGCCGCTAGGTTCACTGCAAGCTTTTTCCTTCACCGTTAGGTTCGCCGCAAGGATTAACCTCCGCCACGAGGTCTCACCGCAAGCTTTTAGCTTCGTTGCTAGGTTCGCCACAAGCTTTTTCTTTTCCCGCTTGGTTCACCGCAACATTTTGCCTTTGTAACGCCCCACTTTTCTTTTTCCAAGGTACACATACAAAGATGCATGATGACGCTAGCAACCGTATGGTAATCAAAGGGCGTTTATGGAAGCCTTTGCCAACAGAAGCAAGGATTGAACCTGAAAGCTTTATAAAACCATAAGCTAGATATTTAAGGCTTCCACTATATGCTTTTAACACAAAAACCATCTGAAAAGCCATAATACAACTTGAAAATCTAGGGATCATTTAGGCTCCCTTTTACAACAAGTAAAACTCACACTAAAGTAATAGTACCACTTCCTTTCCTTTCCTCTGACTTGATTCCGGGGCACCTGTCACGACTAACCCACCTGGAACGTTGAATGTTCCAGGGGTATGAGACACCCAAGTTAGATAGTTATATCTAAGTGAGTGCAACAAGAAGAGATAACATGCATGTGATGAGATATGTAGAATGATATGAAACCGCCTGTGTGGTAGTGACGCCGAGGTGTTGCAATCACCCCCGCTGATCAATCATGTTCTCACATCTCCAAGACTTTTCACCAGTCTAACATGAGATCCTGACTTCAGCTAGCCACACACACCAAGTGATGCATGACAAAGAAAGAGAAAATGCTTGATTTAAAGGAAAGTCATGCTTATGCAAGTAATCACCCTTACCCGTGTGAAGATAAAATATTCGGTATGTAATATAAAGATGCAAGAAGCACTCACCTTGCTGATTCGGAAGCTCTAAAGTACTGTTCACAGGGTTCGAGAAAGTTTTTCTGCAAAAATAACATAACTTCGAAATTCAAACCTAAACTATTTTTATATGAGGTCCTAGGGAAACATTTAAGGACCAACTTTACAAAATTTGGGCCCAAGAGGACATCTCACGCGCCCTCACGCGCTTGGGGAAGGATCCCCACGCGCTCCACTCGCGGCAGTCAGGTGGCGCGTGAACTGCACGCGCCGCCCCTCCAACTTTGCCGTTTTGAGGTTTTTTGGCCCGTTCTCCCTCATCCGAACTCCGATTTGACTTCCGTTTGAAACCACACGACCCTTATTCAATTATCTATCGAACTACGGAAAGAAATTAGAATTACCTTGCTGTTTTGTCGCTGTTTAATGCCTTTTACGGTGGCGGTCCAACTTTTCCGACGAAGTGTTTTACCACTCTATTTTTGGGCAAAGCTTCTCCTCTCAACTCACCTCCCATTTTCCTCTTGATTAATGGTGAGAATTTCCCTTCCATGGCCTTGGTATTTATAGGCATTTATGGCCAATCCAAGAGTGCCATGTGTCACTTGCCATGTGTCACTTAGATAAGGTTGTAATCATCACTTTCGTAGGATTGTGCCAAGTGTCCCTTGAGATTTGAACCATTTCTCCCCCTTGTGACATGTGTCCTTTTAAACATGTGCCACCACATGTTAATTTGATTTTTTCAAGATTCCTCATGATTATGTCTCCTAACTAAGTTAGCTTACTTGGTTCCTTTAACTAACTAGTTACAAGATATTTTAACTTCTTACAAATAACTCTTTAACCCAAATACTTATTTGCACTTATATCCCTTGAGCCCCTATAACTCCTTAAACTTCTCCAAAATACCTTAGATGATGTCCCCTTGCGATAGTTTCCGTGATTTTTCGGAAAACCCTTCATTCGTTCCTCGGCAATTACCTCGGAACTTCACATGTATCCTTCGATTTCCAAGGAAATGTTTTATTTCTTAAACAACAATGCCTAGGAAAACTTCGGGTATTACATTCTCCCCCCCTTAAAAAAAAGATTTCGTCCTCGAAATACATCCCTAGGTCTCCACATGGTTGAAGAGGTGTGAGAACTTCTGTTGCATTTCTTCTTCTCTCTCCCAAGTGGCTTCCTGAATGTTATGGTGTTTCCACAACACTTTCACCAGTGGTATTACCTTGTTTCTCAATACTTTCTCCTTCCGGTCCAAGATCTCAATGGGTTCTTCGGGGTAGGTCAAATTCTCTTGCAATTCAATCGTTTCTTCTGGAATCTTCCGAGAAGGATCGGGTTCGCACTTTCGTAGACGAGACACATGGAACACATCGTGTACCCCAGACATTGATGGGGGTAGTGCTAACCGATATGCTACTGGCCCAATACGCTCCAAAACCTCATATAGCCCAACATAGCGTGGGTTTAACTTTCCTCGTTTCTTCCCTTGGTGCAAGATCTTCAAGTATACCTTATCTCCAGTTTGAAATTCCAAACCCCTCCTTCGATTATCGGCATATGACCTCTGTCGGCTTTGGGCTTCCTTAATCTTTTCCTGAATCAGCTTAATCTTTTCGTTAGTTTGTTGCACCATTTCAGGTCCTAAAAGTTGTCTTTCTCCTACCTCGGTCCAACATAGAGGTGTTTTGCATCTTCGACCATAGAGAGCTTCGTATGGTGCCATATTAATACTACTGTGATAACTATTATTATATGAAAACTCAATCAGGGGTATGTGCTCCTCCCATCCTTTTGAAAATTCAATCACACAGGCTCGCAACATGTCTTCCATGGTCTGAATTGTCCGTTCTGATTGTCCGTCTGTTTGGGGATGATATGCTGTACTTAGCCGCAATTGAGTCCCTAAACATTTTTGCAAACTCTCCCAAAATCGAGAAGTGAATCTCGGATCCCTATCAGATACTATACTCACTGGAGTTCCATGCAATCGGATTATCTCTTTTATATACAATTGTGCTAACTTGCTGACTGGTTGCCCTACTTTCATGGGAAGAAAATGAGAAGACTTTGTTAGCCTATCCACTATTACCCATATTGCATCATTTCCCATAGGTCCTCTTGGCAAACCCGTAACAAAATCCATAGTGATATGTTCCCACTTCCATTCGGGAATATCTAGGGGTTGCAGCTTCCCAGCAGGCTTTTGATGTTCGATCTTTATCCTTTGACAAGTGTCACATCGACTCACGTGACGAGCTATGTCTTTCTTCATTCCCGGCCACCAATACAAATTTCTCAAGTCCCTGTACATTTTGGTAGTACCAGGGTGGATAGTGTATTTGGCTCGATGCGCCTCTTCTAGAATGGTTTGCCTCAATTCCTTGACCCTGGGCACATATATTCGGTTCATGAACCGTAATATACCGTCAGAAAAATTGAAGTTAGGGTTTTTGACCCTTCCCCGATCATCTACCCACAACTTCACCCTCGAGTCTTCCAGAGTAGCTTGCTGGATTTGTTCCACCAGATGAGAATGAACCACCAGGCCAGCGACGTAGACGGACGTTCTTTTAGGAATTGCACCCACTGACAAATGGCTAAAAGCCTCCACCAGTCCCCATTCCCGGGCCATCAAATTAGCTATTAGAGCAGGCCTTTTCCTGCTTAACGCATCAACCACAACATTTGCCTTCCCGGGGTGGTACTGGATCGTACAATCGTAATCCTTCAAGAATTCCATCCACCGCCGTTGCCTCATATTCAAATCCCTCTGTGAAAATAAATACCGCAAGCTCTTATGATCTATGAAGATCTCAAACTTTTCTCCATACAAGTAGTGCCGCCAAAGTTTCAAGGCAAACACGACTGCAGCCAATTCCAAATCATGGGTAGGATAGTGCTGCTCGTGATTTTTCAATTGCCGAGACCCATATGCCACCACCCTTTCATTCTGCATGAGTACACACCCCAAGCCAGTTTTTGAGGCATCAGTATAAACTACGAATCTTCCTGTCCCACATGGCATGGCTAAAATAGGTGCAGAGGTTAGTCTCTTTTTGAGTTCATTAAAACTATGCTCACATGCCATATTCCATTCAAACTTAACTCCTTTTCTCGTTAACTGGTTAAGTGGTAAAGCAATATGAGAAAATCCTTCAACATATTTTCTATAATAACCTGCCAGCCCCAAAAAACTACGCACCTCAGTTACGGTCTTAGGTTGCTCCCAATTCCTTATTGTCTCAACTTTTGAAGGATCCACCGCTATTCCTTCCTCTGATATGACATGACCCAGAAAAGCTATTTGGGTTAGCCAAAACTCACATTTAGAAAATTTGGCATATAATCGATGCTCCCGTAACGTCTTTAGGACTGTTTCCAGGTGTCGCTCATGTTCCTCCCTGCTAGTTGAATATATTAGAATATCATCAATAAACACAATCACAAACTGGTCTAGGTATGGCCTGAATATCCTATTCATCAAGTCCATAAAGGTTGCTGGTGCGTTAGTCAACCCAAATGGCATCACCAAGTACTCATAGTGTCCATAACGAGATCTAAAGGCAGTTTTCAATACATCCTCCTTCTTGATTCGCAACTGGTAGTAGCCCGACCTCAAATCTATCTTCGAGAATACCCTAGCACCTTGTAACTGGTCAAACAACTCATCGATTCTAGGGAGCGGATACTTGTTTTTTATAGTAACCTTATTCAGTTGACGGTAATCTATGCACATCCTTAGACTCCCGTCTTTTTTCTTTACAAACAATATAGGTGCTCCCCAAGGTGACATGCTAGGTTGGATAAAACCCTTGTCCAAAAGATCCTGCAGCTGACTTTTCAATTCCCTTAATTCTGCTGGGGCCATCCTATAAGGAAGTATTGATATAGGGTCTGTCCCTGGTAGGACATCTATGGCAAGCTCAATTTCCCGATAAGGGGGTAGTCCAGGTAAGTCTTCAGGAAACACATCAGGAAAGTCTCTTACTATGGCCACTTTCCCAAGCCCAACCTTTTTGTTATTCTCCTGTACACAAGCTAGGTAGCCATATGCTCCTTTCCCTAACATCCTAACAGCTTTAAAGGCTGTTATCCATTTGATTCTCCCACTCCCATTTTTCCCTCGAAACTTCTCCCAAGTTCCATTATCTGTTTGTAACTCAACTGTCTTTTCTTGACAGTTAATTTTTGCATTATATTTAGTCAAGAAATCCATCCCCAAGATTATGTCAAAATCCTGAATATCTAGGGACGTAAGTTCGACTAAAAATTCATTATTCCCCAATACGATCCGTCCATCCCCATAGCCTGTATGTGTTTCTACTTGTTTTCCAAAAGGGGTAGATACTATCATGGGACACCCTAGTTCTCCCAATTCCAATTTTAAACAACGTGCCAATGCATGCGATACAAATGAATGAGTAGACCCTGGGTCTATCAATACTTGCACCGGCGTATCAAGAAAGATCATTGTACCTTGTATTATTGATGGGTTGGCACTGGCGTCTTCTCTCGTCAAACTAAATACGCGTCCCCGTTGTGGCTCCATGCTTCCTTTATTCGCCCTGAATTGAACAATACCTTTCTTTTGAGGGCAGTCGCGAGAGATATGACCAGGCTTCTGGCAAGTGAAACACACGATCCCCTTTGGACAATCCCGAGCCACGTGGCCAGTTCCTCCACAAGAATAGCATCCTTGGGCTCCTGTCCTACAAGGCTTCCCTGGATGATATTTCTGACATTTCGGGCATGAACCTTTGGTCTTGAACTTCCTCCCTTGAGTCCCCAAGTCATGCTTTCTTCCCAACCTTCCATCCTCGGGCCCACAAAATTCCATTCCCAAAGTCTCCATTCGCCGAAAGTTGCTTTCTACCGTCAAGGCTTGCAGCACCACTTCTGCATAGGTGCATGTCCCTAAGGAGCTTAAGGCTAGTTGAATCTTCCACTTTAGTCCTCCAAGGAACTTCTGCGCTTTGGCTTCCTCGTCCAGGTTGTATATAAGCATATACTTGATCAGCCTTGTGAAGTGATCCTCGTATTGGGCGACAGACATGTCTCCAGTTTGTTTTAGATTCATGAACTCCCGACCTTTCTCCATTTTCTTACACAAAGGAAAGTATTTCGTATTAAAAAGTTCCTTAAACTGCACCCATGTAGTAACTGGCGTACCTCATCCTTCAGGACCTTGTAGGGTTCTCTGCATCATTTTCCACCACTGGTCAGCTTCATCACGAAGCATAAATGTTGCACAACCAACTTTATCCTCCTCCTCACAGCCAATAAAGTCAAAGATCTTTTCGACCTGCTCCAGCCAAAACTCACTCTCACAGGGGTCAGTCCCTGCCTTTCCTTGAAAAATAGGCGGGTTCAACCGCTGGAACCTGTCGCTAACATTAGGATTTCGGGGGATAACCTGACCCACTTGTTGTGTTCCTCGCATAAGGGTGACCATACTTCCCAAGACTCGTTCCATTTGATCCATACGAGTTCCTCCTCCTTGGTTCCCTTCTGGCAGTGGGTTACCTTGGGGCATCTCCGTCCCTTCCTCGTGCTGGTACATATTCTCCCAAAGATATACACCCAGTCAATAAAATAAAGCATGCAACCACTCGTCCTAACCTTTTATATGACAATCACCCACCTATCCATACCCATATGAGGGGTCTTATAAAGCCATGCAAATCCCCAAGTCCCAAATTCCATATTGTAACAACCTCTTATGGTTCTTACTACATACTCGGGGCCCTTAGATTTACAATACATTCCCAAAATTCCTATAACATTAACAACCTTCCAAGTTAGTTTGTCCAAAATCCTCAAGGTTTCTAATCCTTCACCTGCAATCACTTGTTCATTTCACAAACCATTACTCAAGGCATCCTAAATAAGATCAGTTAGTCCTAGTTCATCAAATTCCTAAAGAGCAGTCAACAAATCTCCAAATGATAATGACCATCACATCTCCAAAGCAATAACCATCACTTCTTCTTCTTCCCCTTTTTTTTTGGAAAGTAACAATCATCAACTTCTTAGTACAATAACCACCAATTTCCAAGAAATAATAACCATCAAGTTCCAAGAAGCAATAACTAGAACTTTATATGTCAAACCAAAATTACCTGCCAAAATCCAATATGCTTCTTAGTTATGGCAATAGAGTAGTTTAACCTACCGAACGACCAACTTACTCTTTCCTTCCTTAATCCACTTTCTCATCGGGTTTAGGTGTCATTCCTTCGGGTTCCTTCTTCCTTATGTTTTACATAACCTGTCACCATAAACCATCAAGATTAGTACGACTATAACATCTTGTATATTACATCACCACCTTTTATTTATACACACATAGAGGTTCATTCCCTTACCACGACCTGCCTACCCTGCTATTCTAAGTATACATACATATGAGCCATATCCGCCACTATCGCTATTTTATGTATACATATGTATAAGCCATATCCGCCAGTATCACTATTTCACGTGAACCAAAAATTATCTTCCTACGCCTCCAACCGTCATCACTCCTCGTCCTCGGACCCAGATGGGGGTGTCAGGGCACGTTCCTCGGGCTCTTGCACGGGTACCTCCACAAGCGCAGGCATAACCTGATCAGCCATGAGAGCCTCGACCTCACGTAAGCGGTCCATGAAAGCTATGAAATCGGGGTGAACCTCATGGATGATGAGATGATTTCCTGCATCCTTCCACTCGGGGGTGAGTAGGGAAACTAAGTAGGCTACTTGGAGTCCTGCCAGATGCAGCACCACTACGTCTGGTGGAAGCTCCATGATGATAGGTGATACAGCATCAAGAAAATCTCCTAAGGCATCTCCAGGGATCATATACACTCCCCCTAACTGCATGGTCCACCACCCCATGATAATGCGCTGGTTTTGATGTCCAACTACGTTGGGGTCCATTTCCTGTATTTAACCAAAAACATCCTCAAAGTCAATCATGTAAGAAAACTTAATCGAGTTATGTAAATCCAGCTCTGATACCAACTGTAACGCCCCACTTTTCTTTTTCCAAGGTACACATACAAAGATGCATGATGACGCTAGCAACCGTATGGTAATCAAAGGGCGTTTATGGAAGCCTTTGCCAACAGAAGCAAGGATCGAACCTGAAAGCTTTATAAAACCATAAGCTAGATATTTAAGGCTTCCACTATATGCTTTTAACACAAAAACCATCTGAAAAGCCATAATACAACTTGAAAATCTAGGGATCATTTAGGCTCCCTTTTACAACAAGTAAAACTCACACTAAAGTAATAGTACAACGCTTTGCAATTAAAACGTAAAGGAGCTAACTATCCAAGAACCACTTCCTTTCCTTTCCTCTGACTTGATTCCGGGGCACCTGTCACGACTAACCCACCTGGAACGTTGAATGTTCCAGGGGTATGAGACACCCAAGTTAGATAGTTATATCTAAGTGAGTGCAACAAGAAGAGATAACATGCATGTGATGAGATATGTAGAATGATATGAAACCGCCTGTGTGGTAGTGACGCCGAGGTGTTGCAATCACCCCCGCTGATCAATCATGTTCTCACATCTCCAAGACTTTTCACCAGTCTAACATGAGATCCTGACTTCAGCTAGCCACACACACCAAGTGATGCATGACAAAGAAAGAGAAAATGCTTGATTTAAAGGAAAGTCATGCTTATGCAAGTAATCACCCTTACCCGTGTGAAGACAAAATGTTCGGTATGTAATATAAAGATGCAAGAAGCACTCACCTTGCTGATTCGGAAGCTCTAAAGTACTGTTCACAGGGTTCGGGAAAGTTTTTCTGCAAAAATAACATAACTTTGAAATTCAAACCTAAACAATTTTTATATGAGGTCCTAGGGAAACATTTAAGGACCAACTGTACAAAAGTTGGGCCCAAGAGGACATCTCACGCGCCCTAACGCGCTTAGGGAAGGAGCCCCACGCGCTCCACTCGCGGCAGTCAGGTGGCGCGTGAACTGCACGCGCCGCCCCTCCAGCTTTGCCGTCTTGAGGTTTTTTGGCCCGTTCTCCCTCATCCGAACTCCGATTTGACTTCCGTTTGAAACCACACGACCCTTATTCAATTATCTATCGAACTACGGAAAGAAATTAGAATTACCTTGCTGTTTTGTTGCTGTTTAATGCCTTTTACGGTGGCGGTCCAACTTTTCCGATGAAGTGTTTTACCACTCTATTTTTGGGCAAAGCTTCTCCTCTCAACTCACCTCCCCTTTTCCTCTTGATTAATGGTGAGAATTTCCCTTCCATGGCCTTGGTATTTATAGGCATTTATGGCCAATCCAAGAGTGCCATGTGTCACTTGCCATGTGTCACTTAGATAAGGTTGTAATCATCACTTTCGTAGGATTGTGCCAAGTGTCCCTTGAGATTTGAACCATTTCTCCCCCTTGTGACATGTGTCCTTTTAAACATGTGCCACCACATGTTAATTTGATTTTTTCAAGATTCCTCATGATTATGTCTCCTAACTAAGTTAGCTTACTTGGTTCCTTTAACTAACTAGTTACAAGATATTTTAACTTCTTACAAATAACTCTTTAACCCAAATACTTATTTGCACTTATATCCCTTGAGCCCCTATAACTCCTTAAACTTCTCCAAAATACCTTAGATGATGTCCCCTTGCGATAGTTTCCGTGATTTTTTGGAAAACCCTTCATTCGTTCCTCGGCGATTACCTCGGAACTTCACATGTATCCTTCGATTTCCAAGGAAATGTTTTATTTCTTAAACAAAAATGCTTAGGAAAACTTCGGGTATTACAGCCTTCGCCATTAGGTTCGCCGCAAGGATTTGGCCCTACTGATGCTCAAAAAATGGGTTAGAAGGCTCATGGGAATCTTCCCCCGCGAAGACCCTCTGATGCCAAAGTCAGTCTCGAATCCCAATGATTATTCACGAAAATAATAAAGGTGTATTCAAAGTATCTCGATTGTATCGAAGTTGGAAGTCCTTTTCAATGTCCTATAGCTGGGTATTTATAGGGTACAATTCCCAAGGATGCTTCGTGTTGACACGTGTTGCTTATTTAATGAACCATGTTCGAGATGTGTAGCTACAATCAAGTCTTTGATAAAAGCTCTTACCACAAGGCTTGCCGCAAGGTTTTACCTTTGCCACATGGTTTTGCCTTCGCTACAAGGTCTCGCTGCAAGGTTTTGCCTCCACCACAAGGTCTCACAGCAAGCTTTTACCTCTGCCACAAGGCCTCGCCGCAAGGTTTTACCTTCGCCACAAGGTCTCGCTGCAAGATTTTGCCTTCGCTACAAGGTCTCGCTGCAAGGTTTTACCTCCGCCACAAGGTCTCACCGCGAGGTTTTGCCTTCACCATAAGGTCTCGCCGCAAGGTTTCACTCCGCTACAAGGTCTCACTGCGAGGTTTTACCTTTGCCACAAGGTCTCGATGCAAAGTTTTACCTTTGGCACAAGGTCTCGCCACAAGATTTTTCCTTCGCCACAAGGGGACTCGCGACATACTTCCTTAAAACTGCTGCCGCAAAGGTGGCTTGCGGCACACTGCCGCAAAGCCCTTGCCGTAAGTGGGCTTGTGGCACACTACCGCTAGCATTTTTATTTTTCTTTAAAAATTCTCATTTTTTCTCAACCTATTTTCCATGTCACAACAATTGCCTCCCACTCTTCTGTTTTGTCTTTAGACAAAATTGAAGAGTAAAAATATCAACCAAGGAGTCGGGTCTAGCACCTAGATTCGATCAAGGGTTCTAGAATATCCAAAGATCTTACTTCGACGGGGGGCTGGAGTACCAAATTATCTCTAGGCAACCATGCCCTCAATAGATAAGTTCCACTGCAGAATTCTTGCCTGGTGTCCGAGCTTGCCAGGAGGCCTAGGCACCGGATCAGCCAAGGAGTCGAGTCTAGCTTGGGAGCATAACACCGAACTCAGTCAAGGGATCCTAACAAGCCTGTGGGCACTATCTTCGGAGCGTCCGGTGATCCCAGGATGGATCATTGTGTTCTCCATGTCTGTCTTTCGGGGTTAGTTTACCTCAGGGAATCTGGGTTTGGCCAGTGGTCCGGCGCGAGATTCCTACCAAACATCCAAGTCTGTCGAGAGACCTAGGCGCCAGATCGACCAAGGAGTTGGGTCTAGCTTAAAAGGCACAGCACCCAACTCAAGTGAGGGATCTGGGTGAGTCTGTGGGCAAAGACATCGGATGTTCTGGTAATCCTGGGCCAACTCGTGGTCATAGGCACCAAATTGCAACTTGGTGACTCAACTCCGATAAGCGGGATCATGGAAGAATTATCATAGGGTTGTTGCCCCTTCATGCCTTCCTTAGGCAAGTCTATCTCAGGGAATCTGGGTTTGGCTAGTGGTCCAGTGCGGGATTCCTACCAGACATCCAAGTTTGCCAGGAGACCTAGGCGCCAGATCAACCAAGGAGTTGGGTCTAGCCAAAAAGGCATAGCACCCAACTTGAATGAGGGATCCGAGTGAGTCTGCGGGCATAGGCATCGGATGTTCTGATAATCCTGGGCCAACCCGTGGTCATTAGCATCAAATTGCCAGTAGGCGACTTGACCTTCGGGAGCGGGCTGTGCTTTAGTTGCCATACCTGCATCACATTCTATGACACATACAAATAATTTGGGCCCAGAGAGATTTTACGTGGTTTGGCTTATAGTTTTGCCTACTCCACGGGAATACAGGGGGTATGTTCTTTTATTTATCGGGGATTTTATTACAATGGAAAATTAAAGACAATTCCGGCCTCCAGCCTAATCGAGTAATGCTTTTGGTGACAGGCTCGACTCTACGTCTCGCGCTTCATCCCTTCCCCTGGGGTTAAAGCTGGGAAGTACCTCTTGAGGTGCACGGTGTTCCAAGCTTTTCCTATCGCCTAGGCTTGTAGTGTCGGTAGTGTGTACATGTTGGGGCCTAACATCTTCTAAATTTTATAAGGTCCTTTGCACTACGGGCTGGGTTTCCCTTCCTCTTCTATTACCTTCCCCTACATCCAAAATTTCCCTTTGGATGACAAACTGTTCTACTCGGTCGAACAACTCAGTCAAAGAATTTGGCTCGGAGAAAGCTAAGGATCTTCTAAGCAAGGTGTATGTAGTTCTGTTTAGTAGGGCTGACACCACTAACCCAACTGGGAGATCCCATACTTCCTGCGTTGCAGCTCTGAATCGCTCAATGTATTGTTTCAAGGATTCATTCGGCTTCTGCTGTAAGCTCATTAGATATATTGCACCCTTCTTCTTCGGGAGATAGACGGAGAATGCATTTAGGAATTTTTTCTTTAACTGTTTGAATGATCATATATGTCATGTTGGTAATTCAATGAACCACTGTTGAGCTTATCCTACTAGGGAGAGTGGGAAAGCCCTACATCTCGTGACCACATTCCATCCATGTAACACAGCTACTACGACAAAATGTTGTAAGTGCTTCTCGGGGTCCTCCTTTCCTGAGTATATCGAAAGGTGCGGCAGTTCAAACCCTGGTTACACTGGTCGCCTTTGGAGTTCCTCAAATAGAGGGAACCCTTTCGAGGGAGTTACCTTTGGTATCATCATTACCTGCTTCTGTTCTAACACCTCTTCTATGAGGCGTTTAATGTCAGACACGCTGAGTGTTTCCTATTCCGCTTCATTTTGGCAACGAGATGGGTCATAAGGGATTCTTGAGTGGGTGCTGTCTGCTGTCTCTTTGTACATGAGAGCTTTTCTTGCCCTTCTTCCATATTTCCTTCCCGAGTCTGTTATTTTCACGCCATTTGAAGTAATTTTTGCTGATCTTTTATGGTTTCTATTTTATTATACTTCAAATCGTCCTTACACTATTTTCTATCTTACTTCTATGGATCCAAGCTTGCTTAGCTTTAGGGAATATTGGATAGGCTAGAGAAGCAGCTGGAAAAGACTTGAAGTGGCTCATTTCGGACTTCATGAGGGTAGGCCGGCCTTGGGCAATTGTGGGACTCATCTAAAGGAGCTTGGGCTCACTTTCAAGGAGCAGATTTGGGCTGCTCGATTTTGCTGTTTTGAGCTCACTTATCTTTTCTATTGGACTAAGCCCAACCCTAGATCTTCCTTTCTTAGCCATGTATTTAAGGCCTCTTAGCACTTATTCTAAGAGGATTGGAGAGGAGAGAAAGGGAGGAGATTCTGGCCGTTTTCTTGTTGTTAGCATTTTTCTGTTTTCTTCATTTTGTCTCCATTTTGTCTTCCTTGCTGTAATGAAAGGCTAGAGCTATTGTAACTGGTTGTGTATCTTGAACCCATGTGGAATCTGAGTCCCGGATGAGCTGCAAAAACATGGTTTGTTTGTTTTAATCTTATTCATTTCCATTTGGTTTAGTTTGAGCAGATTTTCGAATGCATGGAGTTCATGGCAGGTTTGTGTGAATTTGCATGGATTCATTTTTTGTTAAATGCTTAAGAGAACAGAGTGTTGTAGCCAGTTGGTATAACTAACATCTCGAAAATGAATATAATGTGCTTGAATGGTTGTTATTGCATAGCTCCGGATGGGTTGAATAGAGAGTGAATGGTTGCATTTTGTTTATAAGAGATTTATGTATTCATTTTGTTGTTCCAATCATTCTAATCCTTGGACGGTTGTTAGGGATGCTTTAAGTTTGATATCTGGAGATTAAAACGTCTAACAAGCCAAGATTTATAGGTTGGACGAGGAAGATTTCACAGAAGGGACAAATACACAGCCAGTTGCATTTCATTTACTTATTTTCATTTCATTTCTGTTTTGTTACTTAGTTTTCTGTCAAAACCCCCCCTAAACAAACTGTTATTTATATTGGTTCTCCTTATTCGTAGAAGAAAGTGAGGCTCCTTGTGAGAGACTACCTAGGGTGCACTTTGCTGCAAACTAGAGAAGAGATACATAGATATCTAATTCTGGAGTGGTTCGACAGCCGCCGGCCATTCTCCCTTTGCATAGATTTGTCCAATGTGAGGAATGTGAATGTCCAGCATTAGTTCATGTAACAAAGTAGTGACTCCCCATAGTCTTCTCATATTCTCCTCATTATTCATTCTGAGTTTATAATTCTGTTGTTTCAGCTCCTCAAAATTCTTCCGCAATAGTTCATAATCTGAGAGTAAGACTGTGGGTGGAGCTATTCTTGAAGTCCCCATGAGGTTTCAATTTCGAATTGAAGACTGTCCAAATGAGTGTTGTTCCTAACTAGCGGGTGCTGCATGTGGGACTTGATTCTCTTGCCCTGTCGCATATCTCCTCAATCCAGCTACGTGTGCTTCTCCTTGCTCTGAACGCTCCATGCCCCCCAGTCTGGTGGTATGGTTGCATTCGAGCACAGGACAGTTCCCGGAACGCACTCCGTTGTTAGGGTGATCTGCTAAAAATTCTGGTATTATAGAGTGCACTTGATGGGGGCCTTTTGTGGCTCCTGTCCTGGTACGAGCGCTCCTTCTGGCGGGGTCAGGCAGGTTTGCCCAACCGGCTGATCTTGTCCCTCTCGGCATCTTGTGTTAAGATTGGCTTTTTGTTGTGCTTTCCACAGACGGTGCCAAATTATTGTTACCAAAATACAATAACTAAAATTTGTGATATGGGGTCCACTCAAGCTTGTTGTCGAGTGAGGTTAGGTTGCCATAAGAAAAGTTACCTTCAAGGGAGTTTCCTGCTAGGATGCTCACCGCAAGGATTTTGCTACAAAGTTCTGCCACTAACTCTTTCGCCACAAGGTTTTGCCACTAGCTCTCGCCATAAGGTTTCGCCACTAGCTCTCGCCACAATGTTTCACCACAAGGCTTCGCCAGTAACTCTCGCCATGAGGTTTTGCCACAAGGCTTCGCCACTAGCTCTTTCACCACAAGGTTTTGCCACTAGCTCTCGCCACTAGCTCTTTTGCCACAAGGTTTTGCCACTAGGTCTTGCCATAAGGTTTTGCCACAAGGCTTCGCCACTAGCTCTTTCGCCACAAGATATTGCCACTAGCTCTTTCGCCACAAGGTCTCGCCACAAGGTTTTGCTACTAGCTCTCACCAAAAAGTTATGCCTTCGCAGCGAGGTCTTGCCGTAAGGTTTTACCTTCGTCATGAGATATCGCCGCAAGCTTTTGCCTTCGCCGCTAGGTTCGCCACAAGGATTAACCTCCACCATGAGGTCTTGCCGCAAGCTTTTAGCTTCACTGCTATGTTCGCCGTAAACTTTTGCCTTTGCCGTTTGGTTCACCGCAAGCTTTTGCCTTCACCGCTAGGTTCGCCGCAAGGATTTGGCCCTGCTGATGCTCAAAAAATGGGTTAAAAGGCTCGCGAGAATCTTCCCCCGCGAAGACCCTCCGATGCCAAAGTCAGTCTCAAATCCCAATGATTATTCATGAAAACAGTAAAGGTGCATTCAAAGTGTCTTAATTTTATCGAAGTTGGAAATCCTTTTCAATGTCCTGTAGCTGGGTATTTAAAGGGCACAATTCCCAAGGATGCTTGGTGCTGACACGTGTCGCTTGTTAAATGAACCATGTTCGAGGTGTGTGGCTACAATCAAGTCTTTGATGCAAGGTCTTGCCACAAGGCTTGCCGCAAGGTTTTGCCTTTTCCATAAGGTCTCGTCGTAAGGTTTTACCTCCGCCACAGGGTCTCGTCGCAAGGTTTTGACTTCACCACAAGGTCTTGCCGCAAGGTTTTACCTTCGCTACAAGGTCTCGCCGCAAGGTTTTGCCTCCACCACAAGGTCTCATCGCAAGGTTTTACCTCTGCCACAAGGTCTCACCGTGAGGTTTTACCTTCGCCACAAGGTTTCGCTACAAGATTTTTCCTTCACTATAAGGTCTCGCCGCAAGGTTTTACCTCCGCTAAAAGGTCTCGCCGCGAGGTTTTGCCATTGCCACAAGGTCTCGCCGCAAGGTTTCACTCTGCTACAAGGTCTCACCGCGAGATTTTGCCTTTCCCACAAGGTCTCGCAGCAAGGTTTTACCTCCACCACAAGGTCTCGCCGCGAGGTTTTGCCTTTGCCACAAGGTCTCGCCGCAAAGTTTTACCTCTGCCACAAGGTCTCGCCATGAGGTTTTGCCTTTGCCACAAGGACTCGCTGCGAGGTTTTGTCTTTGTCACAAGGTCTCGCCGTAAGGTTTTACCTTCGCCATAAGGTTTTTTGCCGCCACAAGGTCTCGCCGCAAGATTTTGCCTTCACCACAAGGGGGTCGCGGCACACTTCTGCAAAGTTGCTACCGCAAAGGTGGCTCGCCGCACACTGCCGCAAAGCCCTTACCCAAGTGGGCTTATGGCACATTGCTGTGAGCATTTTTATTTTTTCTTTAAAAATTCTCATTTTTTCTCAACCTATTTTCCATGGCCCAACACCATCTAAATGCTAATTCTCAATCAAGAAATCCTTAGATTGCCACATTAAACTATTAATTGGCAAAATCTCTTAAATAAAATAAATAAGAAATTAAATAATGTCTAAATAAAATCTAGACCCTCTAATGGGTCGTTACATCGCTTCTCCTCCCAATTCCTTCCTCTCCAATTCCCATTATATGTTATAATATATATATATATAAGCATGGACGTTGGCCTGGCCCAAGTCCTCCAATTCACACCACTACGACCAATTATTATATATATATTATTTATCTTTTTATAATATTATATATATAAATAATATAAAATAATATATACTATTAATTATAGTAACTTTAATTATATTATAGTATTAATTATTTAAAATATTTATTTTTTATAGTATTAATTTTGAAATTAACTTTATAATATTGTTTTATTTTCTTTTAATGCCCAAATCTTCAAAATAATATCTTTTGTTGGGTTCCTACAAAAAGACATTAAAATAATGTAAATTCCATACAAACATACATTTTAAGTAGAAAGAATAGGACACGATTAAGATGAAAAGTAGATAAAAATATGTATACAATTGAGTCCTATCAACACATCAACTCCTTAACGTCGGCCAATCCCTATCGACCTACTAAAAGGATCTCTCCTAATCCCTAAATGTAATACCCGGTATTACATGGTATTGAAATAAATAATTTTTGATTATTTTAAAAGGATCTCGGGTAGTCCGGGAATCTCCAAGAGTCGGTTTCGAGAAATTAATTAATGAAATTACCGAATTGGCGACAGGGAGTGCCTCGGGACTTGGATGTCCAGGGAAGAGGGCCAGAGATTGGCAAGCGTCTTGAGATGAGGCCAATGACGCTAGTGGCGGTCCGATCGGGAATAATTTTCGGAATAAATTCTGTATAAGCCTGAATCGGTGCCAATACCGAATAGTCGGAGGGGACCTCCTGGAAGCTGAGGGGACCCTAGGGGTGATCCGATTTTGCGAGTAAGTCAACGCTAAAGCCTTTTCGAGTTGAATAGAGGTCCCGTGCAAGCGTAGGGACAAAATTGACATTTTCATGAAATAGTCGATTAGTAATTTTTTAGAAAATCAAGAAATTGTGTGGCTTGATGGAATTTAAATTAAAGTTTGAAGCGTCAAATAGCAATTAATAAATCCCTCAAGTATAATTTAGGAGAAATCAGAGGGCTAATGTGATATATATCTATATATATAAGTGTGCACGAAAGTGGGGAGGAAGCTTCCTCCCCCTGATATTTTGAAATCGAATGCAGAGAGCCGAGAGGGAGCTCGGGAAGTAGAAGAGAGGGAGATCGCGAAGTGAGCTCACAAGAGAGAAAGTGAGAGAGAGCAAGACTGAGGGAGAGAGAAAGAGATCGGGAGTGAGAGCTGCTCGGCCATGGCAACCGCTGCCATGGCCGATGATGAAGCAGCCATGAGCGAAGGGGGCGGCACCAGCAAGCACACTGAGGCGCGCGAAAGCTTGCGTTAAGCAGCTGGCCGAGGGCTAACCTGATTAGTAGCCAGCAGCGACCTCAAGCATCAGGGATTTTGAGCAGCGGCCATGGCTACTCGGCAATGGAGGTCAGGCGGCTCTGGAGCAGCAACGTGAAGCATCCAGCGGTCGTGAGGAGGCTGGTGGCGGCCATGGCATTGGCCGGCGAGCTCGATAGAGGTCGTTGTGGCTGCTGGTTAGGTCGAGGGCGACCCAGGGTGGCCGAACTGCAAGCTTCAAGGGACGGCTATGGTAGCTCTCGGGTACGGCTGCTGCGTGCGGGAAGCTATGTCGCGATGCGTCGCCTTAAAGCAGCGGTGGTCGGTGGTCGCCTGGAGTCCAGAAGCGGCCGACGGAGGTGAGCGGACCGGATGCAACATGTGCGGCCAGCAGCCATGCGCTGGAAGGAAGAAGCAGGGGAAGAAGAAGAAGGCGCTGGAGAGGAAGGAGAAAAGAGAATAAAAGAAAAAAAAAGAAATGAAAAGAAAATGAGAAATTATGGAAAAAGATAGGAAAAATTCCCAGAAAAATGGGGGAAAGTTCTGGAAATTAGTTTGGGGCTTGAAGAGCTTGTCGGAAGCTCAAAAATGGAATTTTGGGCGCGAGCGACAGCTCGGGAGGCAACGTCGGCGTGGGCGTTTCCGAATTTCTCTCCAAATGAGTCGAGGTAAATTAATATTTTTCTTCCTCAATTAATTGCATTAAGCGAGTTGATGTAAAATAATTATTTGTGGGATTAAACCCTCTGCTGGGGTTGTTTGGAAAATTGTTGATGGATGGTTTTGGTGGTGTGTGTGGCGAAGTTGAGGGCATTGGTTTAATGCCGGATGTTGATAGAGTTGGGTTTGTGTGTATTTGTATCTAGGTTCGACCGGGGAGGCGGTGATCCTAGAAGAGCTCGGGATTCGGGCTGGCGTTCTCGCCGAGGCAGAGATGAGGCTTCGAGCTAGGTAAGGGACAGCCCCATGTGGAGGTGGCCTTGCAAGTTGGTAAATATGTTTGATAATATTTTTATGTTGCATTGGCATGTAGTGGTTATATCCTGTGTGATGCAAGCTCTAGTGGACCTATGGCCATATAAAGGACTAGTGTGGTAGGGGCTGATAGGTTGATGCCTCAAACCTTAATGGGTTGTGAGGATAAGTGGGCCTAGCCTCATTTGCATGCATTTGGCATACATAAACATGATTATATTCATATTTACATGCATTGCACCCTTACTGAGTCTTTATGACTCATGAGGTTTTACCTCATGTGTAGATGATGCAAGTCCGAATGCAACCAGGGATGGCGCCGGGAGGCCGTTGTGGCAACTAGCTGAGTTGCCCAAGTTATGTATTTTTAATATTGCTTGTATGTAGCCAGGGGGCGTGGTGTATGTATACCCTTGTGAGTAAATGTCTGTGTTATTGAGCTTAAATGTATTTAATTGTTGTAATCATCATAGTCTGATAGATGATTGTGAGATTGCTTGTTGAATGTGGCATAGTTGGTAAAGCCAAGTTTCGGACCGAGTCAGGATCAGCAAGGTATGTTCTCATAAATCCCCAATATTCAGCGAAGTGTCTGTATGCTAGCTTTGTGCCTGGGTCACCTCTGGCTTACTATGGGGTGAGTTGAAGAGAGGTGAAGCTCACTCGGGTTTCGGGTTTTGGTCCGCTGGATTTGTCTTATTTGAGTTGGGACCGATTCCTGAGTGGAGCGAAGGGAAGGACGAAGCCTAGTTCCCACCTAGGGCGTTTCCTATTGAAACATAGTCCAACCCTTCAGTTGTGGTTTGTCGAGTGAGTAATCCGGTCGATTATTTACCGGTGGCGCCCGTAAGTGGGAGTGGGTCGTTACAGTTGTAATACCCCGAGAGCCCAGAGAAGTTAGTATATATCGAGGATAGTGTAAGAAAGGAAACAACACCAGCTGGATACCTTTTGGGCTGAATGTTGGCAAAGAACTCCCAAGTTAAGCGTGCTTAACCTGGGGTAATCCAGGGATGGGTGACCCCCCTGAGAAGTTCGTGTAGGCCCATCAGGGTAAGTTGTTCCGGTCCTTCCTATCGCTCGAACGGGATGTTACAAATGGTATCAGAGCCGAGCCCCGAGCCTCTGAGCGCGGTGGTGGGGCAAACCTCAACGAGGAGGCTGAGTCTCGAGGGGGGCGTGAGGCCCCTATGGGGGGTGCGTGTAGGCACCTTAGGCGAATCCCACATCGGCCATGCAAGGGGAGAGAGATCTGGGACCGATTGTAAGGTCGCATGACGGGGACGTCATGTGCTTAAGGGGGGGAGAATGTAATATCCCGAGAGCCCAGAGAAGTTAGTATATATCGAGGATAGTGTAAGAAAGGAAACAACACCAACTGGATACCTTTTGGACTGAATGTTGGCAAAGAACTCCCAAGTTAAGCGTACTTAACCTGGGGTAATCCAGGGATGGGTGACCCCCCTGGGAAGTTCGTGTAGGCCCATCAGGGTAAGTTGTTCCGGTCCTTCCTATCGCTCGAACAGGATGTTACACTAAAGCACCCTAAATGATCTTGAGTATCCTCTAGCCAGTACTCAGGATGATCCTAATGGCAAGGAAGTCCAACTTCATATAAATCTATTAAGGCTCCTCAATTACCGTGCACTATAGTCCTTCCACTAACTAATATCCGACCGAGTGAGAGTCATAGACTTATTAAACTCATAGGACACAATAACTATGAAAAATCCAACATGGTGTGTGATATAAGTAGCATATCATATCCATTCTGACATTAGAACTCTTTCCAATCTCATGCACACCCTAGCTAAGGGATTTCCTATCACAATCATCTACATAGATTACATAGGATGTTCGTCCTGAAACAAATGAAGGTCAATGGATCCCATCGACGAACATATGCCTCCATACTCCACTGCACAGATACTGCACATAAAGCATTCCAACCTCTTACATAGGATGGTTTTGCTCAACGACAAATCCCTGACACCAATGCATAAGATATTATGTCGCCTGTGGTCAAAAAACCAGATACACAATCGAGAGCTAGCAATAGATCATTAATCCTCAAGCCATGTGATCTTTCACAGGTGTCACATTTAATGGATGTTCTTCTAACACCCACCCACCCACATGTCTCCTATATACTTCCCAGGCAATATGGCATGTGACTCATCACCCCATCTCATTAGCATTACTATGTTAAACAATGGTAGTAGCTCATGTGCTAATTCACTAATCGACAGATCATTTCCCTTTTTGATAAGTCTAAGGATTGGGAATACCTTTAAGAAATCCTAAACTAGAGATCCAAGTCACACAGTCTCAACACCTTGAGAGTAAGAAGTCTACCAAGAAGTCTAGGGACTCATTCATAAAAAAGAGATGGAGAGATATGAATGAAGATATGACATTTATCATCAAGAATAATCAATAGTGTCGCTTACTTACATCTCAAAGTGTAATCTAGCATCTAGGACACTATCACTAACAAACTCGCACTTGCACTTATGCTAATTTACAAGTAACAACTACCGAATCGTGGCATAGTATACAATACCCATCTTATGAAGATAGCAATCCAGTTGAGCTTGTTCCAAAAGCATTAGTCAGTGGGTCTGCAACATTCCCAAATGATGCCACCTTTTGCAACCGCACGTCTCCACGTGCTTCAATCTCTTTCAGCAAAAGGAATTAACGCTTTAATTGTTTAGATTTTTAATGAGACCCAGGTTCCATAGATTTTGTAACAACCCTAAGAAAGTTGTAATATAGAAGCATAGACAACTAATTGGAAGGAACCACTTCCAGTTCAAAAATGAACCTCACCAAACAACTTCCACAACATCATCCCATGTCATAACATAAATGGATTCCATGGTGGATTCAACAGTTACCAGCATGGAACATTTTCTAGTTGACTGCTCCATCATCCAAACGTGGATATCTTATCATCCACGTCAGACTGAAAGTCTAAATTTGTGAACCCATCAACATGGAGTTCACCCATTCTGTAGGACAGAACTATATCCTTAGTCCCTCGCAAGTACTTCCTGATATGTTGCATGGCCACCCAGTGCTCCTCACCTAGGTCAGACTCATACCTAAAGGTGATGATCATTGCATAAGCCATATCAAGCCTCGTTCATAGCATAGCGTACATGAGGTTTCCCATCCTCGAAGCATAAGGGACACACTCCATGCGCTACATTCCTTCTGGAGTCTGCGAAGACATTCTCCTAGAGAGTAGAACTCGATGCTGAACTAGTATTACCCATTTCTTGGAGTTCTCCATGCTAAACATATTTAGCATCTTGTCTATGTACTAGATTTAGGAGATACATATCCATCTTCCTCACTCTATTGACATAGATGCAAATTCCCAAGACAAATGTTACATCTCCCAAATCTTTCATGGAGAATTTACTAGACAATTAAAGCTCCATTAACATCAACATGCCCATCGCTCCCCATAAAGAGAATGTCATCCACATACAAGATAAATTGAGGTCTCGCGCTCCTACTTACCTTCTTTTATATACAAGGCTCATCCGGATTCATTATGAAACCAAATCCATTGATTTCAGAATCAAAAAGGATATTCCAAGAGCGTAATGCTTACTTAAGACCATAAACGAATCTCTTTAGTTGGCAAACCTGATTAGGATCTGCTGACTGGAATCCCAATGGCAGTTATAAGAATGTATCTTCCTCAAGATAACAATCAAGAATGCCGATTGCATCCATCTGCCATATTGCATAATAATAACGTGTGACAACATCTATCATCATCCTGATGGAAACTTCCATCTTTGACTACATAGCCTCCAACCATTTATTGGAATCAATAATACATATCATTTCTTCACAGGTGGTATATAGGATCGACTACTAGATCAACTTTTCCATACAAGAACAAATCTTGTATCACCTCCATACTAAATGTAAATTGTTTTGGAGGGCAAGATACTCTACTAAACCTATGATGTGCCTCAAGGATGACATCTGATTAACTCAACCTTCTAACTATGTTCAATCTGTGCCATGGAAGACTCCTCTTCCAATTCTAATGCCCTTTTTTCTTAAAAAAATCCTTCTCCAACAATATTGTATTTCTACTTACTATAATACTCTAATCACTTGAAAAATAGAACCGATATCCCTTCTGATGAAGTGGATACCCCACAAATCTACCTTCGTCAGAGCGGACTTCAAACTTATTTGTTAATAGCTTCCTAACAAAAGTTGGACAACCCCAAACCTTAACATATTTAAGACTGTGAGGTTTTTTGTTCCACATCACATATGACATTGTCTCAACAGACTTAATCGGAGCCCTATATAGGAAATAAATCCCAGTCATGAGCACATACACCCATAAGATAACCGACAAATTTGTACTAATGATCATCGAACACACCAACGACAAATATAGTGTGATTCATACGCTCAGAAATCCCGTTCAACTGTGATTTGGGAAGAGGTGTCACCTAAGAGATTATACCACAAGCCCTAAGGTAGCCACCAAACTCCATACTCAAGTATCCTCCACCCTGAACGAATCAAAGTGTTCTAATACTTTTTCCAATCTGGTTCTCCACTTTAGCTTTAAACTCCCTAAACTTCTCAAAATTCTTGGACCTGTACTTCATTAGGTACATATGTCCAGACCGCGAAAAGTTGTCAGTAAAAGTGATGAAGTAGGAGTTGCCATCTCTGGCCCAAATAGAGAATGCCCTACACACATTAATGTGAATCAACCCTAGTAATTCATTAGCCCTCTCACTTTGAGGAACAAAGGGTTGCTTAGCCAATATCCCAAGCAGGAAAGATTCATAAGTCAACTCGGGTTCCACTCCCATTGGATCAATAAATCCATAATTAACCAACTCATTAATCCTCCTCTCATAAATATGGCCTAGCCTGAGGTGCCACAAATGCTTAAGATTCATACTGATGTTGCAAGAACTCTTCCCACTGCTTGTGGTTGCAACATATGCATTACTATCTCTCATAGACTCATGTATTTCCAAAACATAAAGATTGTAGACCAATGTACCCATTCCAACACATTTATTACCAAAATGAATATTACACATATTGTTGGAAATCGAATATACAAAATGTTCTTCTACAAGCTTAGGAATGAAATAACATTCCAAATAACTTCTGGTACATACAAACAATCTTTAGTGTTAATACATGCCTTGCAAACAAAGTAAATAGAATAAGTTCCTATAGCCAATGAATCAAAAAATGCTCTATTCCTAACTGCAATGACAACTTACCGCTATTAAAGAGGCCTACTCGTATCTGGATCCTGCATGCAAATACATATGTGAGATGATACACCAGAATCCAAAATCCAAGTAATAGGAGACCGAATAATAAAATTAATCATCTCAATTAAAAGTAAGGAAAAAGTACCTACCCCTTGAGTTTTTACTATGTTTACCTCTAAAGCCTCATAAAATCTCTGGGCAATTCCTCTTCCAATGCCTCTTCTTCCTGCAAAATCTCAAGACACGCTAACTCCTTAACCTCGACTGATCCCTATCAACCTACTAAGAGGATCTCTCCTAATCCCTAAAGCATTCTGAAAGATCCTGAGTATCCTCTAGCCAGGACTCAAGATGACCCTAATGGTAACAAAGTCAAGCTTCATATGAACCTATTAAGGCTCCTTGATTACTGTGTACTATAGTCCTTCCACTAACTAACATACTGATCAAATGAGAGTCATGGACTTATTAAACTCACAAGACTCGGTAATTATGACAGATTTAGCACGGTGTGTGATATAGATAGCATGTCATATCTATTCTGACATTGGAACTCTTTTCAATCTCATGCTCACCCTGGCCAGGGGATTTCCTATCACAATCACCTACATAGATTACATAGGATGTTCACCCCCAAACAAATGGAGATCAATGGATCCCATCGATGAGCATATGCCTCCATACACCATTGCACATAGATCGCACAGAGATCACCCCACCTCAACGAAAAATCCCTGACACCAGTGCACAAGACACTGTGTCACCTCTGGTCAAAGGACAAGATACACAATCGA
This sequence comes from Diospyros lotus, assembly GCF_014633365.1. NCBI lineage: Eukaryota > Viridiplantae > Streptophyta > Magnoliopsida > Ericales > Ebenaceae > Diospyros > Diospyros lotus. The sequence continues at coordinate 21,821,461 of NC_068342.1, forward strand.
GAGCCATCGACAAATCATTAATCCTCAAACCATGTGATCTATTACAAGCGTCACATTCAGTGGATGTTCTTCCAACACCCACCCACATATTTACTATATGGATCCCATGCATTATGGCCTATGACTCACCACCCCATCTCATTAACATCACCATGCCAAATAATGGTAGTAGCCTATGTGCCTGTTCACTAATTGACAAATCATAGTTGTCTTATGATAAGTCTAAGGATTGGGAATACCTTTAAGAAATTCTAAACTAGAGATCCAAGTCACATAGTCTCAACACCTTGAGAGTAGGAAGTTTACCAGGAAGTCTAGGGACTCATTTATAAATATGAGATGGACAGATATGAATGAAGATATTACCTTTATCATCAAGAATAATCAACAATACTGCTTACTTACATCTCAAAGTGTAAATCTAACATCTAAGGCACTATCACTAACAGTTATAACATGAGTGGTTGTAGAAAAGAGCAGCTACATAGTGTTGTCTTCTTGGATTGACAACTCAAATGCTGCAAAGCTAACTGCTGCAAAGAGTGTTAATAATCAATCTTTTCTAGTCAGCACTTTGTGTAGCTCCCACCTGTTGCCTCCATTTTGGTAGGCCGCCCTCTATTTTTTAATTCCCTCAGGCTTGGAGAAGGTATATCTAAGAAAGCTCTGAAGCCCGAGGTACTTCTTCTTGGGGTCATAAAATGCTCTAGCAGACACATCACATGAGGAGTTTTCCTAGAGGAAAAAGCTTTCATAATTTCAATCTTCAAGGCAACGCTCTTCCTGTAGGGGTCGGCATTGCTAGGAAGAATGGCCCTATCATTCTGCAATAGGGGTCATGATCTTCTTACTCCCTACTTTCCTTGGTTGGTTCCTTGTTTCAAAGAATAACATGGATACCCAACTTGGATACAGGGTGGGGAGGTGCATTTTTCTCTCGAATGATGACGTAATAGCTGGAGAAAAGCCTTGGAAGGCTCATAATAGCAAGAGAAAAGCCTCGCAAAAATCTCCATGGTGCCTCCTAGGGGATTTGCAGCATGGCTCATTTGGAGGCATTGTGGGCTCGAATAGGAGCGCTGAGGCAGCATCTTTTCACAAATGACCCCTATAGTGGCTGCAAAGGGGATGAATTTTCTTTGGTTTCCCACAAACAATGCCAAATTGTTGTTGTCAAACGACAATAATTAAATTTATTTATCTTGGGATCATCCAAAGAAAAGTCCTTCACCACAATTGAGGGTCTAAGATGTCACGGGCGAGGTCAATTGTGTCTGGACCGGATCCACTGTCCTAGGATGTAGACGCTTCAAGAGCTCGAACGGGGTCTCGAGGCCTTCAGGGTCGCTAGTCCGAAAGGGTCTTCGAGTGAAATGAGATTAAGGGTGTCCCGAAGGGTCTCTAAGGAAGGCTTGAGTGAGTCTTCGAAAATCAAAGACTTGGTTGAATTTGCAACCGCAAAGGATGTCAAAAAGGCACGCAAGAGAATCCCCCACGCGAGCCCTCTAATGCCTAAGTTAGATGAAAGTCTGAAATGTATGTGTAAAGTATGTAGATGTATGTTTAATGTACGTCTTAGGATGTATTCCAATGTCTCGAAGAATAGCACAAAGGTCTTCCGGATGAGTCTTAGAGAGAGAAAAAGTAGGGTCTGAATGATCCCAAAAAGGTTTGTTTGCCTTGGAAAAGTCACCTATTTGTAGACACTAGGTTGAGTCCATGGTCGAGTCATTAAACGCTTCTAGGGAATGCATCAGGTGAGGCTGAAGGGCCTGGAGATGCTTTCAGGGCCAAAACACCCCGATAAGTATCTTCGAGTGATCCAAAGAGGTTTTTAGGGCCATTGGGAATCCTTCGCCTGGGAGACTCTAAAAAAGTCTTTGGACTTATGCAAATCAGGTCAAACCATCTCGAGGGACCTTCTTAAGGGCTTGGGTGACTATTGTTCGGGGATGCTTTGGGGACTTTAGATCATTAGAAAACTTGCTTAGGGCTTAGGGAAAATTTAGGGCACCCCACAACATTAAAGCATCTATATATAGTTAGAACAGTTCTAGAAAGAATTTATATGTTGTATGTTTTTCAAGCAATACTCCATAGTGTTTCTCATGTTTAGGTTAAATGCATTTGAGTAATAGAATTCTAAAGTTTCTATCTTTCAAGAATTACTCACAAAGTATGCGTTAGTAGAAATTGTATATGATGCTTTAGAGGTCATAGGATATATGTCATAGATAATATTTATTTATCCTATATGTGCTCTTGTTTTGATAAATGCGATGCCATGATGCTCAATCTAGAGTATCTTTATGATGTGCCTTGTTGATTAACATGGATTGTGCTCAACATATTTGATATATTTGATATGTATCTTTATATTACATGCTATATTGATATATAAGCTTAGAAGAATAATCTTTCTTTGATCAAGAAGGAAATATTTTTAGTTGAGTAACACATATTGTTTTCAACTTGTTCTTAAAGCCATGTGTTTAAGAAATATCTCATTTTTCTTCTAAGGCTTTCTATGTAACCAGGTGAATATGATTGGAAAGTTTTTTTTATCCAACTTTCACAAATGACACTTGTGTTTTAAGTTTCCTATGTGTTTGAGCTTAAGGTTTATATTATTTAAATAATGAGAAAATTTTATATTTAAGCTCAATGTTTACGATATTTAGATGTTAATGTTGATGAGAAAAGTGTTTTGATGATATTCAAAACTATATATGTTGTTTGAATGATAGTCGAGTGAGTAAGAGAGTAAATCGATTATGTTTGAATATCACTCGAGTAAATGCTCTTAGTAATTGAGTATTTATTGCAAGGTTTCGACTATAACAAAAGTAATTAAGTGATCAAATTGATAGCCAAGTGTTATACCTTGTTAATCAACTAGAAGATAAGCATAATGGAGTACAATCTTGTATTAGTCGAGTACCTTTCTTCCTTAGTCGAGTATGATTGTTGGATAAGAGATTATAAGGTTTCACCCCCTTTAATTGAGTATTCTTAGAGAGCAATCGAGTATAAGTTTGATGAATAATCGACTATTAATGAGTGATAGTCGAGTATTTTATGCAAACTCTTTGTATCTCAAGTTTAATCGAATAGCTGATAAGCATAATCGAGTAACTAATGGGTATAATCAAATTATCTGTTGAGTATAATAAAGTGTAGACAAAAATTACTTGATTATTGAAATCTGTTAGTCAATTAATAAGAAAATTAATCTATTATATACCAAAGTTAGTCGATTATTTTTGTGTTGAAACTTAAAAATGGAACTGTTGAATTAGCCGTTGCAAGTGCTTTTAATGCATAGATTGGACCATTAAGGCTTTAAAAAGCTCTAAATTTTTCATAAATCATTTAGCATGATATTTGAATTCTCTAATGATTATTTTATGAAAAAAGAAAGTTATCCTTGTAGATTTTCATCCTTATAATAGCAACTATAAAAGGAGATGAAAATAAAGATAAAGGTTGTTGTTCTAATACTTCCTACTATTGGTTTTAGCTAAAACAGTTACTCAAGTTTTCATCTTCATTTAGAAAAAGAGAGAATGAGTGTTTAAATTCTTTTCATTCTTGCTATTTCTCTTTTATTTGTTAGAAGCCAATCTTATTGTTTGTTTTAAATCTTGTAAGAGCTTCTCAAATTTTTTAAACTGTAATCTTTTCTATCTTTGAGTAGGAAAGAGGTGATATTTTACTCTTGTATTTAATTTTGATAATGAAAAACATCAAATGGCTTTATACTCTAAATCAAAGTATATGATTTGGAAACAAAAATCACTTTCAAGTGCTTTGTTAAAATGAAAATCAAATGATCTATAAATAAAACAAATTTTTTTTCAAAGGCAAAATAATCATCTGTCGACTGAATGCTTAAAAAAAGAGTTGATCTGTCAACCGATCCTTCTTCATCTGTCGACCAATAGAATGCTAGGGTCATATGTTTTGAAAATTGCTTTAATCTGTCGACCAACTCCTTATGATCTATCGACCGATGCTTGCATCTGTCAACTGTTCAGTTGTAAACTATCAACCGACGGAATGCATGATTTTAATAAATTAATGTTATGTCATTGATCATAAAAACACTAAAAAAAAAAAATTGGTTTTTAGCGGCGATTTTTTTTGCATTTAGCGGCGATTTTGAAAACCACCGCTAAACTAGCCGTCGCGGAGCATTTAGCGACGATTTTCAGCAATCGCTAGAATAACCGTCGCTAAGTAACATTTTTTGTGATGGTTTAAGAACCCCCGTAAAATATGTGATTTAGCGGTGGTTTTTAAAATATTTGAAACCGTCGCAAAATTAAAAAATTATTTTTTTAATTTTAGCGGGCTCGGCCGCCCGAGGGCTCTAGCCCTCGCGCGAGCAAGCACATGTGCACGCGCTGGCTCACGCGCGTGCCTAACTCTTGCACGCCACGTGGCGTTGCTGAAAATTAAATCTAGCCCTTCCCCTCCCCAAGTTTCGATCCCCAGACCTCCCCTATGCCCGCGCGTGCACGAACCGCCTGATCTACGAAGCCCCCATGAATTATATGTGCACATATAATTTATATACTAATACAATCATTATTTTATAGAATTATATTTTATATATTTTAATATAAATTAAAAAACATTAATTAATTGATTGTTTTTTAAATAATAAAGGAATAAATTAAAAATAAATTAATTGAGTTAAATTAAACAAATTAATTCATTAAAAAATAAAAAGAAGAATATATATATTTTTTAAAAATTATTAAAATTTTGTTAAATTTCTTTTTATTTTTTAAATTAATTTTTTTAATGAATTTTGTGATTAATTTAAATTAAATTTTAAATTTATTTTTAAGATTTAATATTTTTTATTAATTTAATTTTTAATTATTTTCTTAAGGAATTTTTAATTTTTTAATGAATTTTGTGACAAATGTTAATTTAATTAAATTATTTAATTATTCTTTGAATTTTGCGATGATTTTCAAAATGGTCGCAAATATTGATTTAATTTTAATTTTTTTTATTTTATTCTTTTAATTTTAATTATTTTATTATTTAATTATTTTCTAATTTAGTAGTGGTTTCTCAAAAATCGCCGCTAAATTCAATTTTTTAATGAATTTAGCGGCGAATTTTTAAAATCATCGCGAATATTGATTTAATTTTAATTTTAAATTATTTAATTATTCTTTGAATTTTGCAGTGATTTCTCAAAAACCGCTGCTAAATTCAAATTTTTAATGAATTTTGCAGCGGTTTTAAAAAATCGCCGCAAATGTTATTTTAATTTTAATTTTAATTATTTAATTATTTTTAAATTTAACGGTAGTTTTTAAGAAACCACTACAAAATTTAATTTATTTTTTTAATTATTTAATTATTTTCTTAATTTAGCGGCAGTTTTCAAAAACCGCCGCAAAATTAAATGTTTTAGTGAATTTTGCGACGATTTTTGAAAATCGCCCCAAAATGTAAAAAAAACCATCACAAAAAACCTATTTTGCGGCAATTTACAAACTGCCGCAAAATACCAATTTTTTTTGTAGTGAAATCAATTTTATTTTAATGATGAAATTATTTTATTTAGGTTTATTAACTTGGTACATGGAATTATTTTTATATGATCAAGTACCAAAATAAAAATTAATTTCATAATTGAATGTTAAAAATATTGTTATAAATTTCTTAATGATATTTAAAATATTATATCTCTATTTGATCAAAATTATTGAATGGAAATTAAATCCAATGCCAAAATATCTTGTGATAAATTTCTTATGGTATTTTAGAATATTATGTTTTTTTAATTAATTAAAAATGTTAAATGAAAATTACTTTTAGCAATTTAATGCAAAAAAGCCTGTGATAAATTTCTTGATGATATTTGAAGTGTTGTATTTTTATTTGATTAAAAATGTTGTACTAAATTTTTTTAAAGGGGTCGAAAATAAAACAAGTGTAGTTGTTACCCCCAACTTTTGAACCCTTTCACTAGCCCAGCCTAAAACTTAAGCAAAAATAAGAAACCACTTCTTCTAAAAGTTAGCTTGTTTATTTATGTGCATGAACTTATATTTCTTTCAATATGTCGACTAACTCTACTACATCTGTAGACTAATGCCTTTAATCTATCGACTAACAGAAACATTAAATTCAATCTGTCAGTCGATTTAAGTCATTTGTCAACTGATTAATTCGCAGAAAGCTTCCAATGACTAGTTTTTCAAATTCCAATTGCTCAAAATGGATAGTTTTCATTTGAAGCTTGTGGGATATCTATAAATACATTTCAAGGATAATCTAAAAGAGACTAATGGATGGGAATGAAGTAAAATGAGCTTACAAATTATTTTCATACATCTCAAGTGTATTTATGCTTTCATAATTTTCTCTCAAAGGCTTTGATCTTCATTTGTATTTATTTGTTTCAAGTCTTGTATCATTTTGAAAGACTTTGTAAGAGTGATAACTCTTAGATCCTTTCTTATCTTATATCTCTTTGTATATTTCCTAACTTGTTGTGTTAGAGGACTTGTTTATTGAAGCAAGGGGTTGAAATACCTAGCTTTGTGCTAGAAGACTTGCTTATTCAAGCAAAAGGTTGTAATTTCCTAGTCTTGGACTAGAGGGCCTACTTGGGATCAAGTATGAGGTTTTAGTGAATTAATTTAAAATTCTTAGTGAGAAGTTAAAGCAGTGGATTAGGCTTAGTTTAAAGCTGAACCACTATAAATCCTTTGTGTTCTTTATTTTTCTTGTTTTTTATTCCTTAAGCATTGCATTTGTCATTCTATACATATTTTATGTGTTAATTCACTAAAACCTCATTTGTATCAAAAAGAATTTAAGTTCTATCATTTTTTAAATTACCTGATTCACCCCCCTTCTTGGGTGTGTGCCATATCATTTCAAACCTATCAAGAGGTTATGCCTTATCCTTTAAAAAGGTAGTGGTTACACCTCATCTTTTAAAAAATAGTGATTTCGATTGAGACTTGAAAAACTGATTGTATTTGATTACTACTGAGCCTGTGAAAAGCAAAGATTATAGCTACACCTGTGAAAAACTGAGATTATAGCTGAGGCTGTAAAAACTATAATGGATTGTTAAAGCCCTTATTGAGGAGTCAAGTGAGTGGATTATGTTGATTGAGCCGAACCGCTATAAAATTCCTTGTGTGTTGCATTGTTTACTCACTTTTATTTCAGCACTTTCAATCCATTTACAATAAAGTTCAAAACTCTTCTTTCAACAAACTTATTATCAGATTTATCACTCATTCCAACAGCTTTTTAAAACTTTAAAAAAAATAATCTTTTTGTATTGAATTTATTTTACTTTCATTACATATTTTTTTTCTGTCAAAGTTAAATTTAAAGTATCAGTTTTTATTGCTTGAAAAGTCTAAACTGTTTTATTTAAAATCTTTTTAAAAGTAACAAAACATTTTTAAAAACCTAATTCACCCCCCTCTTAGGTATTTACTATTTCTCGCATTCTTGTTTCCTTATCAAATCAAAACTTTAACAAACTAACAAATTACTCAACACCAATATTGCTTTTGCTATAGACTTCACCTCTTTTGTTCTTCTCTTCTCCATCTCCAATCTCTAATTTTTCTCCATTTAATCATCATTATAATACCCCGAGAGCCCAAGGTTAGATCCAGGAACATACTCTAAGAGAAGCTAGTATATACATCGAGGATAGTGAGGAAGGAAACAACACCAACTGGATACTTTTTAGGCTGAATGTGGATAAAAAACTCTCGGGTTAAGTGTGTTTGAGCTATTGTAGCTTAAGGATAGGTGACCCTTGGGAAGTTCGCGTAGGTCCATCAAGGTAAGTTGATCATATCCTTTCTATCACTCGATAGAGGATGTTACAGGTGGTATCAGAGCTGACCCTTGAAAAAGGTTGTCCGATAAGGGGAGAAGATCTGAGATCAGTTGTAAGGTCACATGACGATGACGTCATGTGCTCAAGGAGGAGGGGGAGAACGTAATATCCTAAGAGCCCAAGGTCAGGTCCAAGAAGAGACTCTAAAAGAAGCTAGTATATATATTGAGGATAATGCGGAACGAAACAATATCAGTTGGATACATTTTAAGCTAAATGTGGATAAAAAAACTCTAGCGTTAAGCATGCTTAAATTAGGGTAGTTTAAGGATGAGTGACCCCTGAGAAATTCTCGTAGTCCATAAGGGTAAGTTGATCCGATCTTTTCTATCGATCAATGTAGGATATTACAATCATTGTCACCTCTATTCTTTGTGAAATCCCTAGTCCACACTACTCTTTCATATTGCCATGTTTGACACTATAATCTTTCTTTTGTAATTCCCATCTTTTCTCAAAATAGGTGATGAGTTGCAGGAATATAGGATTGATTGAAATCAATAAAGATGCCTTGTGACCACCAAAGTTACTACCATTACCCAAATTTACTCCTTACATCTTATCCATTTTTATGGCAAAAACCTACCATCTTTGCCTATTTCTTCTTCTTCTTTCATTTCTTTTCTTTTTCTCTCTTATAGTTCTAGTAGCTACCCAATGGAGCCCATCGTTGTTGGGTTCCTTAATTGTTTTTTGCTTTTGTGATTTTTGATTTTTCTTGTTAAATTTAGGTTAATTTTTTGCTAGAAGGGGTTTATAAGCAAAGAAAAAGAAAATTATAGAGGCTAATAGGGTCATTAATTTAAAAATCATAAGGGCTCATCGTGCAAAAGAGGATCTAAGGGCAATTTACCATTTTTTGTTTTTTGTTTTCTTTTAAGTGATGTAATGGTATTCCTTTATGTTATGTCTAAAACGAAGGATTTCTCTTAGATAGTGACCAATATTGTATATAAGTATGATATTGTAATTTTAAACTTCTTTATGCCCATGAACATTTATAATTATTTTTCTTATAAAAAAAAGAATTTTGATTATTTTAGCTTCACAAAGCATGTAAGAATATGTATTTTTTTTTTTTTCAACAATTTTTTAAGGAGTGAATACCATCAAAGTGGTAGCCAATTGGTAAGGAGGGCTCCTTTGCTTCATCTACCCTTAGAACCAGATTATGCCATGATTAATAAAACAAGATTAAAATGCCATAACTTTGTTAGTAGGGAGGAGAATACAAGTACTTATGTTTTGTCTATTTGAGTTTGAGGTACGATATGATAATTCAGCGGTGGCAAACTGAATAAATCATGGTTTGCCCAAAAGAGGGGGCTGCACGAAGTTGACAAGGCGCAACGCTTACACTTCAACAATTAATAGGACAGATGAGATCCTCCTCTGGGGCATCCAATAGATACTCACGCTCTCCCTTTGCTTTCATCAATTCCCTCTCCAAGGATGTGACATGCTCTCTCTCTCTCTATATATATATAGAGAGAGAGATGTATATATATGCGACAACTTTAGTTATGGTTGTCGATAAGAGATGTGCGAGGGAAAAATTGGTTTTGATTTAAAAAAAAAAAAGAAAATGAAAACTCATTTGATTGAAATTTCATCTCCACCACCAACCAGTCCTTCGTCTCGGACACTCCAAACAAAAAAAACTAAAAAACAAAAAGAAAATAAATCAGAAGTGGATTTAGTTGACGACCTAACACATGGTGTTAAACATGATATTTTATTTAGTGGCCAACCATTATGCTCAACCGATAGTAGTTTATTTTTTTGTTTTTAAAAATCGTAATACCCATTTATTGCTTAGTTTTCAAAATAAAAATAATTGTTTTTCACCAACATATGATTGATAAGAGATACGTGATGCAAATTTTATTTTGATTTTTACAAAAAAAAAATAATATTATGGATTATGATTGATAACGGTGTTATTACTCATGTGTCACATTCCCATTGAAGAAGATATTAGATAAAAGAAATAATGACATATGGTCTCTTTAAACTCTTCTAATAAAGAGGTGTCACATGACGATGACACGATTATTAATTATAACTCTTAATATTATTTCTTCACAAATAAGTAATAAAACGGTAATACAGTTTTTAAAAATACACTAATTAAACTAACATAAAAGTATCATTTGTATTAATTGTGAATTTCATCTCATCTTAAATTAAAATATACTGAAAGAGACGTCTAAGGGTATTTACATTCTATCACCCAATAAAAAGCACAGGAAAACTTAATACAGAAAAGAAAATTCTCAGTGTAACATGCATGTTTTAACATGTGTTTTGAAGATTAATATTATGGATTCAAAAACATATTTGTTTATAAATCTTAATTTATAGTGTATATGTGTGGGTTAGTTTTGGGTAAAATATATATTTAATTTAACTCTTATACTTGTACATTTTTTTATTTAAATATTCAACCTTTTTTATTATTTTAAAGTCATTCTTGAACTTGCAATTTCGAGTGAATTGTATTCCTATACTTTTTATTGTTTCAATTATATCTTTAAATTTATTGTTCTTCACAAATTTGTCGAGGTGTTCAATTGACTCGAAATTACATAGTTCAAAGGTAAAATAAATTTTAGTGTCTAAATAAAAAAATATATAAATACAAAAAATAAAATATGTATTTAGCCCTTAATTTTGTAAGCATATGATATCAAACATAATCTTAGAATCCTATAAAACCACGAAGAATCACACCCTTATGGTTTTTAAAAATCCATTATTGTTTGTTGCTTATGCAAAAATATAAAATTGAATTCATAACATTCATTCCATTTAGGTTCTTTTTATACAAGAGAAATAATTTTAAATATTTACATAAAAAGAGCGTGAAAAAGTTTAAATCAACAACTTTATAATTATTGCGAGATCTAACTTAAAAAATCACCTTAAATCTTAAAGGCTAAACAGAGGACAAAACTATAGTTGGGATCTTTTGTTTTAAAATATAAAAAAGTAGCCCCGTGAACTATTTTTAGAATAGAGTGCTGGAGGATTCTTTTCAACATGCAATTGTGTAGATAAGGTTTTAAACACCAATTAGTGGATAATTTTGCACGCCAAATTTTGAGGTTTTGGTTGCTTGGCGTTTTGTTTTGAAATAAATTAAGGGCTTATTTGGTAGTCTAGAGGTTGAAGATGGGTGTTTTTGAAATTCTCAAAGAGGTTTTATACTTCTATTTATTACACTTTGACCCAAATTTTTTGGAAGTTTTTAATTTAATCCCCACTTCTATCTTTTTTCTAATACATTGTTTGGGGGCTGAAATTAAAATTTCTAGTTTTGTGATTATGGTCCTTAATTTATTTTAGTTATATGTCATATGGTTGAGTTAAATGCAAATTGCATACTTTCATCTTTGTTAGAACGATAATATGTTTGTCTCTCCTAAGATTAATATTTTACAATGCATATGTTATTGTTGTAACATCAAACATGTTGGGCTAGGTTTCCTCCTTTGTAGAGATGTCTCATTAATTTTTACTTAATCATTAGTTAAGCAAAGTAAAACCCATATGAGTTAGGCTTATATGAAATATCTAAAGGTATTTTTGTTCTAAAAATATCAAGTATTAAAGGGTTTTTAACCCTTCTAATATGGCTGTCGTACTCAAAGAAAAATGTGAAGAAGAAAAGTGCATAAATTGAAAAAAGAAGTCCAGTCCAATTTTGATCAAGAAGCTATTTGGGGTTCAATCCGTGGTCCAAATTGGTTGAAATTTGATCAGCGTGTTCAAAATGCATGGCTCTTCCATTTGAATGGTGAGATCAGTTTTGGAGCTATCTGTTAATAAGTTTATGCAGTAGTTTTCATTACAATTCAATTTTTTATCAAGAGATTGTTTGGGGTTCAATCCGTGATTCAATTTGGCTCAAATTTGGTTAGCATGTTCACAATGCACAACTCTACAATATGAATGGTAGAGATCAATTTTAGAGCTCTCTATTAACGAGTTTTTGTAGTAGTTGTCGAGTTTTTACTCGATAAGATCTCTCATATTTCTCATTGTAGTTGTTTGATTTCAAGAGTAGTTATTCTTGAAGAAATATTATTGAGCGCCTCTACTTATTGGCAACTAGAGAAAACTTTTATGTATTCCCATTATTTGTTTGATGGTGGAAAAGTTCTAGTTGGACTCCGGTCTTGTAATTTTTATTTCTCACATTAAGAAAGTTTTTGACATAAAATTTTGGTATTTTTGTGATTGCGTGATTGCTATAGTTATTTCATATTATTCTATATGTGTTTGATTTAACTCGTACTAAATTCATACAAGAAGGGAGAGAACAAAATATTTGAGTATCCTTATATTAAATTGTTGATTTGACATATTTTTCTCCCAACAAAACACACACACATATATATGTAAGTATTCTTTTATCTCATATAGAGTATGCCACAAGCATATTAAAGGCGTTGATGAATCTTGGAATTTCATTATCTGAGGATGGCAACCTCAAAGCACAGGATCTGCCATTTTTTTATGAATGTTTTGTTGATCAAGCTAGTCTTATAAAAGAGAGAAGACGGATTAGTTAAAAAGCTAGAGTGAGGATAGTCATCACCCTCCCCTCCCCAGCTAGCCTGGATTGTCTTATAAAAATTGACTTACTCGATTATAAGTATGATTACTTTTTTAATCAAGTAAATTTTATTTGTAATCGAGTAAGTCAATTTTTCTTAGTATATAATCGATTACAATATAATATATATTCAAGTAAGTATAAGATTACACTTGACTAAATATATATTTATAATCGAGTAATTAATGCAAGTGTCTAGTGGAGCAAAAATAATCAAGTACGTAAATTTTATAATCAAATAAACATCTAAAGTTACTCAAGTAAATCTGAATTAATCAAGAATTTATTCTCCAGTGATTTGTCAAGTCTCTGGAACTTTGATGTAATTGAGTATTCAAATTTTTAATTGAGTAAAAGATAGATCATAATTGACTAAATTTAGCATTTCAATCAAGTAAGCTTTACAAGTTTCTATTGCAAAATTTTAATCAAGTACAACCACTTTATAATTGAGTAAATCCAAATAATAGTCGAATACAAATTACGCGCACTCGAGTATTTATAAAACTTAGTCGAGTAAACTATAATTTATAATTGAGTATTATCTAGAAGTTTTTTAATTTATAGTCATTACAAAGTATTTAATGCGCATAGTTTTTACTTTAATATGATTAGATCATTAAATGCTAATAGATGTTTTTTTAGATAATTTGCACATTAAAAATTTTGTTTTAACTGTTTTATAAGATTGTTTAGAGAAAAATATGGCAGTTACATAGAAGACATTTTGTAAGAAATATTATATACCCAAGAAAAGGGTTGAATTGGGTGTTCTTTGAACTTTTCTTGATTTCAAGGAATTTTTGTATAAAGCAGTTTGGACATTTTCAAACTATAAATACTGATGTTTTAAATATATTTTTGTCAAAAAATAATATGTAATAAGTGTAAAATAAATTTTATGCAAGAAGATTGATCCTCTTGAAGATTTAGAAAGCTATTGTTTTGAGTATTAAAACTAATAATATTTTTTTTTTGAAAAATAACACTTGATTAATTCTATGTCTTATTTGATTAAAACTCTATAAAACATTATATTTAATACATTGTTTTGAATATCATCAAAACAATTTTTCTTATTGTCAATTTTATGATCCCTAATGAGGCGCAAGGCTATGACGAGTTCTCAATTTTATCTTCATAGGTTCCGACTCGAGATTGAAGTATCGTCCAACTCAAAAGTACCACTCATTGGCAGCCTATTTAAAAGTAGGGCCATAAGCCCTTAGTTAGGCCTTTGGAGGAGAAATGGGCTAAGCCTATTTGCTCAAGGCTTAAGAAAGCCCAAATAAGCCCAAGCCCATTCCCTTCTTGCCTTGCCCTAGGGTTGTCATATAAAAGGGTCTCTTTTCTTTTCTATTGCCCTTATTAACGGTCGATCATCTCCTTCCCTTAGTTCGGCCGTTTGTTTCCTTTGATGGCCAATCTTCGTGAGTTTCTCATTCCTTTCTCAAACCGATCCCTTTTTCCATCGTGGTGGTCTTGCTTTCCTTTACGAATCCCTTGGTTGATCCGTTGGTGATCCCTATTTATATTATTCGACAGCATTCTCTAAGGTAAGCTCTTAGTCTACAATTGTTCATTCCATCTTCTTCGTGAGGGGTTTTCTCTGTTCCTTGGTGGATCATTTGGTGAGTGACCTTGGGTGGTTTGGGCGAGAGGTGCTGATCGGCCGAGAGGGTTTGAGCAACTTGGGGGATTCGATTCTTGGGAATTTGAGGCTTCTCTACAGTTTGGTGGCCTTATTCGATTGGCGTTACTTGAGTGGTACTTTCTAGACAAACAGAGATCTGAGCCTTGAATTGCTTTTCAATCCAATCAACAGGGAGTTTTTTGTTTTTGTTCTTCTTATTTTTGTTTTCAGCATTCTGGTTTTAATTTCTCTAAGTACTGACCTTTTTGTTTTTGTAGTGTTTGTCCGCAACAAATGGTATCTGAGCCTCGTGTGGCTCTTGGGTTGTACGAAGTCAAAACCTAATCGAAAAACCCTTTGGTTTTTCGATCGATTTTTCACGGTAAGAGTTGTAGGGTTTACGTTGAATCCGAATCATCTAACTTCAATTGCTTTGTGCAGTGGGTGATTCGAGGTAAACCAACCCTGTATCCATTATCATCAGACCGAGTAACATCCTTCTGACTGACGTGTATCAGCCCATTGGCCAGCTGGCAATGGCGCGTGTAGTTGCAATCGATGGCACATGGAGGCTGGCAGGTCGTCTATTTTGCTCTAGATTTGTTCCTACTCTTACCCGTGTTCATAATAGATCTCATTTGAGATCTATCCTGGTAAAGCAATATCGATTTCGTTTGATATTTTTTTCTGCAGTTTCTATTCCATATTATTCTATGAAATTCCTTTTTTGTGCCTATATAATTTGTTGTGAGCAATTTATTCAGATAATCTACTATGTGATATCTGTTATTTTGTGCCTATATATAGTTTGTTGTGTGTAATCAGTTTCAGAATATTGTTTTTGTTAGTAAAACCAGTTTATCTGTCTCTGTTTAATCCTATTCCTATTTTGATTTGTTATCCCTCTGTGAATCTGCTGCCTTAGTTAAATTTAAATTGTATGTTTGCATTAAGTTAACTAGACTGCATATTTCATGTGTAGTACATATACTTAGTGAATATGACCATACACTTCGAATTGGGGGTTTTCAATGTGAAGGGAGATTTCTCTATATGGCAACAAAAAATGAAGGGAATTTTAGTACAACAAAAAGTCTCTAAGGCTACAGATGGAAAATATCCTAAAGGTACTAAAGAGGAGCAAAAACTTGAAGTTGATGAACTTTCCTATACTTCTATAATCTTGCATATTTTTGATTCAATGTTGAGGAAAGTAGGAAAACTTGACGCAACTAAAGCACTATGGGAAAAACTAGAAAAATTATATGTGAAAAAATTCACACCAAATAAACTCTATTTGTTAATAAGTTTTTTCAGTTTTAAAATTGACCCCTCTAAAGATTTAGATGACAACTTAGATGTCTTCAACAAACTAGTTTAAGATATCGCAAATTGTGGTGAAATAGTATCCGAAGAATATAAGGTTGTGATCCTGTTGAATGCTATTCCCGATATCTATAAAGAGGTTAAAAATTTCATTAAGTATGGTAGGGATACCTTAACATTGGAAATTGTCATAGATTCCTTAAGAAGTAAAGAAATTGAACTAAAATATGATAAAAAGACATGGTGAGGTCTATATGATGAAAGGTATATCTCAATCTAAGAGTCAAGAGGGAGGTGGTAAAAAAAAAGGTAGAAGTAGGTCCAAATCCGAAACCCGAGAGAAGGGTAAGAAGTGTTATGGGTGTGGTAAAATTGGGTACTTTATTAAAGACTGATATGTCGAGAAAAAAAAAAGGGTAGGGATCAAGAAGAGGCTAATGTAATGACCTTGTATGATCCTAGTGAGGTATACATGCTCTTAGATTCTGACTCCACTGAAATAAATGTTACATCTAGGTCCCACATACATGAATGGATCTTAGATTCAGGTGTATCATTTCATGTGACATCACAAAAGCATTGGTTTGAAAATTTGCATGAATCTAAAGGTGGGCATGCCATAGTGTGTAGCAACATTGCATATAAGGTCATTGGGGTAAGGGACATCAATGTTAAGTTAGACATTGGCTATGTCTTAAAGTTAAAAGATGTTAGGTATATACCCAAAATGGCTATGAATTTAATTTCAGTGGGTGAGTTAGAAAAGAGTGGTTTTAGTGGAAAAATTGAAAATGGAATGTTGAAGATGATTAAATAAGCAATGGTGGTTTATAAGGGGGTGAGAAGAAATAGGATTTATGTATCAAATGTTGAGGTAATGAGTAACTTAGTATCCCACATTGCATCAATCAACCCTGATGCCACCGTCAAGTGGCACAATAGATTAGCCCAAGTGAGTGTTAAAGGGCTTAAGTTTTTAAGTGATAAGGGGGCATTTGGTAAAGACTGTGTGTCCGATATCCCTTTCTGTGATCGTTGTGTGCTTGGAAAGCATCATAGTTGATTTTCTCTTCTAAGTCTATAGAGCCACTAGAGCCTTAGAATACATTCATTTAGATCTATGGGGACCAGCGTCAAATCCCACGTCAAGTGGTAATAGGTATTTTCTATCCATCATTGATGATTTCTCTAGGAGAGTTTGGGTTATTCTCTTGAAAGATAAGTCTGAAACCTTTAAAAGTTTTAAAAATTGGAAAACTCAAGTAGAGAATCAAACGAGCAAGAACATAAAATATACCTTAGGACTGACAACAGTCTAGAATTTTGTAATTTTGATTTTAACAACTTGTGCAAGGAATATGGAGTTACAAGGCATAAAACAGTTCCCTACACTCCTCAATAGAATGGAGTGGCTGAAAGGATGAATAGGACCCTTCTAGACAAGGTTAGTGTATGATGATCAATTCAAATATACCTAAGACATTGTGGGGAGAAGTCGTTATAACTGTGTGTTACCTAGTTAACCTAACTCCTTTAGCTGCTTTAAGTGGTGACACTCCTTATGAAAAATGACATGAAAAATGTGCTAACAATTCAATTCTTAGAACCTTTGGTTGTGCTGCCTTCACTCATCAATATGAGGGAAAATTAGAGCCTAGAGCTAGAAAATGTGTTTTCTTAGGCTTCCCTGAGAGAGTAAAAGGGTATAAGCTTTGGGATAAAAGTCAAAAGGGGATAAGGATTATTGTCTGTATAGATGTCATGTTTAATGAATCTGAAATACCTTGTTCAAAGTTACGTGGTGACAAATTAGAAGTCAGAGAGGACAAGAGTCCACAAGAAGAGTTGAAGAATTTGGATACCCACGCTTCTATGACCTCAAGTGAGGTAGAAGTCAAAATTAGTCTGAAATAGATGAGGAGAGAGAAACAATAAGAGAAGAATACCTTAATGACCAACCACCAGATTTTGATTACTAGCTAACCTGAGATAAGGAAAGAAGATCTTATAGGTTACCTCAAAAGTTAGCATCAGATTTCGAACTAACCTATGCTAGCTACCAAAAGCTAGCTGAAAATGAGCCAAGCACATACGAAGAAGCCATAAGAAGCAAGTATTCCAAAGAGTGGATGGAAGCAATGAAAGAGGAGATGAGTTCCCTCAACAATAACCAAACTTGGGAGTTAGTCCCTAGACCTAAAGACAAGTCCATTGTGGGTTGCAAGTGGATTTATAAGGTTATGGAGGGTGCAAGTAATACTAAACCAATAGGGTTTAAGCCTAGGTTAGTAGTCAAGGGATTCACACAAAAGGAAGGGATAGATTATAATGAGATTTTTTCGCCAGTTGTTAAGTATACCACCATACGTGTCATGCTTGTATTAGTTGCATGTTTTGATTGGGAACTTGAACAACTAGATATAAAAACAGCGTTCTTGCATGGTGATTTAGAAAAAAAAAATCTTTATGTTTCAATCCAAAGGTTTTGAAGACAAAAGAAAATCAGATTTTGTGTGTTTCTTAAAAAAATCGTTTTATGGTTTAAAGCAATCTCCAAGACAATGGTATAAACGTTTTGACTCTTTTGTCAAAATCAATTGGTTTCAAAAGAAGTGAATTTGATCATTTCCTCTACTTTCAACATAAAAACAAAGATTGTGTGTTTCTTTTATTGTATGATGTCATGCTTCTTATCGGTCCAAGCATTAGGATGATTAATAGCATAAAAGCATCCCTTAGTAGTGAATTTGACATGAAAGACCTAGGGATGGAAAAAAGAATTCTAAGTATGGAAATCAAAAGGGATAGGTCAAATTATGTGCTTTATCTGCATCAATCATCATATGTGTTGAAAATTTTAAAAAGATTTGGCATGCATGATAGCAAACCAGTATCCTTACCTTTAGGAAACCATTTCATATTATCTAAAGATAAATCTCCTGCTAATGAGGAAGAAGAGGAATATATAATTAAAATCCCTTATTCAAATGCGATAGGATCTATCATGTACCTTATGTGTACTAGGCCAGACCTAACTCATGCTGTTAGCTCCCTTAGTAGATTTATAACAAACCTTGGTCCCTATCATTGGGAAGCAGTGAAATTGTTATTGAAGTACTTGAGAGGCACCTACAATGTAGGATTAGTATTTATGCATAAGTCTGATATTGTGAGACTAAAGGAGTCTAATAGTGTGAGACTAAAGGGGTTTACTGATTCAGACTATGCTGGTGATAGAGACAATAGGAAGTTCACGTCATCCTATATGTTCACTTTGTGTGGCTCGTGCATTAGTTGGAAGTCTCAACTTCAACATATAGTTGCTCTCTCCACCACTAAGTCCGAATACATTGTTGCTACAGAGGCTATTAAGGATGCCCTGTGGTTTAAGGGATTGCTTAATGAACTGTGTGTTCTTAATGAAAATGTGATTGTTTTCTCTGATAGTCAATCTACAATTCACTTATGTAAGAACCTTGTTTTTCATCAACACACTAAGCATATCGATGTGAGATTGCATTTTATTTGTGATATTGTGTCTCAAAATATTATTAGACTTGAGAAAGTGCTTTTGAATATAATCCTGTTGATATGGGGATTAAAATTTTTCTTGTAACTAAATTTAAAAGCTGCATCGATCTTCTTAACACTGGTAAGGTTACATGATAATTGCTTATATATTTGTTGCATGAATTGCATTTTGTTGCATGCGCTTGTTGCCTGTTGTTTGTATGTGCTAGCCTCATTAGGAATCAGGTGGAGGTTTATTGATTTATTATCCCTAATGAGGCCCAAGGCTATGACGAGTTATAGATTTTATCTTCATAGGCTTTGGCTTGAGATTGAAGTATCGTCCAACTCGAAAGTACCACTCATTGGCAGCCCATTTAGAAGTCAAACCATAAGCCCTTAGTTAGGCCTTTGGAGGAGAAATGGGCTAAGCCTATTTGCTCAAGGCTTAAGGAAGCCCAAATAAGCCCAAGCCCATTCTATTGTTGCCTTGCCCTAGGGTTGTCATATAAAAAGGCCTATTTTCTTCTCTGTTGCCCTTATTGACGGTAGATCCTCTCCTTTCCTTAGTTTGACCATTTATTTCCTTTGATGGCTGATCTTCGTGAGTCTCTCATTCCTTTCTCGGACCGATCCTTCTTTTATGGTGGTGGTCTTGCTTTCTTTTGCGAATCCCTTGGTCAATCCGTTGGGGATCCCTATCTATATTATTCGACGACATTCTCTAAGGTAAGTTCTTGGTCTACAATTATAACACCCAATGTTACTGGTGTTAGGAGAATGAGAAAAGAAATGAGAAACTTCCAAAAATGCCCTTGAGAATGTGATGGATCTTTGAGAATAATGGTGCCCTAGGAGAGGGGCATTTTGGGTAATTTGGATAGTGAAGTCCAATAAATGGTAATTTGGTAAATTGAAAATAATTCCTAGATGGAATTAAGTATGGAAGTGAATTAATTTTCCATTTTTATATTTAAGTGGAGATAAATGGGATTAATAATTCACAAAGGGTATTTTAGTAATTTGGAGTGGAATTCCATACAGGAATTAAATTATGGAAAATAGGAAAAATAGAGAATATTCAATTATGAGAGAAAATAATTGATTCCCCTAAATTGGTAAATTATGTTTATAATTAATAGATGGTTGTGATGGAAAGCTTGGAGGCAAAGGCTTGTGTCTAGTGGTGACACATGGCAAACTCTCCTTTAAGGAGAAGGAGAAATTAAAGAAATGAGAAATTGGGGAAATGGTGGTTGGTAACACGTGGCATAATCTTGTGGAGAAAGAATAAGCATTTAAAGGAAATTCAAAAAGGAGAGATAATGGTCTTTCAAGCATTAAATGCAAGCCATGATGGTGTTACCTAAAAAGAAAATGAAAAATAAAAGGAATTAGTCATCCATTAATGGTGTGAAAATGGAGATAATTTCTTAAATGGAAAAGAAAGAGATTTATGTCTTTCAAGACTTGTCTTGAAAATAGTTAAATTAATTTAATTGAAAAATAAAATGGAAATTCCCAAGTGATCCAATGGTTGTGCTTGAGTCTTCGAAGAAGAATAGATCCAATGGTTAGAAGTGGATCTTGGAGAATGGCATGGATTGCCAACTCATTTAAGAATTTTTTTTTTAAATTGATTTTTGATGGTGGAGATCATGGGTTAAGAAGATGGAAGGCTAGGATGTAGTCTTGAAAGAAAGCTAAGAGTGTGTTTTCTCTTAAGGGTGGAGATTAGTTCTTCCAAAATGGATGGATGGGATTGTGTCTTACAAGGGCACATGGATTGTGCTTAATTGGAAGGCTAGGATGCATTCTTCCAACTTAAGTAAAATTCTAGAGCTAGGATTTATTCTTGCCTTGAAAATAAAATAAGTGAATAAAGGAAATTTTTGGCTATAAAAAGGGAGGTAGAGAAGAAGGCTAAGCTTTTTGGCCAAGTGCTTAGTTGAAGAAGAAAAAGAAAAAAGGAAGAATCAAGAAGCCTAAAGGTAAGCTCTCAAGATTTGCAAAGATTAAGAGGATCTTCTTGTTCTTTCTTCTTTTTTTTTTTTTTATCTTCAAGCTTTCAAATATATTTTTTTTCATTGATCAAAGATCTATTTTTTTAAAAAATGGGTTGAAGCTAGCATGTTCTTGAAAGTTTAAGCTTGTTGGTGGAAGATCCATGAAAAATGCAAAAGATAAGGGATAGCCCCATGCGATGGTGGCTTGCAAGTTGTAAGTATGTGCTTAAACTTTTAAATGTGTGCATTGGCATGTTTTTCTTTGTGTTTAAGGACCTATGGCCATGAGGTTGTGTGGGGTATGGTAAATTAAAGCCTCAAACCAAGGTGGTTGTGAGGATGTGGACGCCCTAACCATGTTGCATGCATGCATTGGCATCACATATTATGTTTTTGTTCATACTTATGTTCATTGCACCCTTACTGAGTTTTATGGCTCATGAGGTTTCACCCTCACCTTATAGGTTGTTCATGTGCCAAGAGGAAAAGGGAGTGTTGCAAGCTTGAAATTGGGAAGATCATGGTGGTTATTGTTAGTTTTATGGCTTGTTGAAGCCTGGGCATGTCTTATAATTTATTTGGTTGCTAATGGCTTGTTAAAGCTTAAGACCATGGGTGTATTTTATTTTGGATGTATGTTTGGTGTTTATTTAGGGTGTTGGAAATTAATTAGCCATGTGTGGTATGGTTAAAGCCCAAATCTAGTAGTTGATCCTAGAATTAAGGGAATGGAAGGACGAAGCCTAGTTCCCACCTAGAGCGTTTCATGTCGAAACATAGTCCGCCTTTCACAAATGGCTAAGCAGGTGAGCAGTTCAGATGATTGTTCACGAGTGGCACCCATAAGTAGGAGCAAGGTGTCACAACAATTGTTCTTTCCATCTTCTTCGTGAAGGGTTCTCTCTGTTCCTTGGTGGATCGTTTGGTGAGTGACCTTGGGTGGTTTGGGCGAGAGGTGTCGATCGACCGAGAGGGTTTGAGCGACTTGTGGATTTAAGGCTTCTCTGTGGTTTGGTAGGCTTATTTGATTGGCGTTACCTGAGTGGTACTTTCTAGACAAACAAAGATCTAAGCCTTGAATTGCTTTTCAATCCGATCAATAGGGAGTTTTATCTTTCTATTCTTCTTGTTCTTGTCTTCGGCATTCTGGTTTTGATTTCTCTAAGTACTAACCCTTTTGTTTTTGTAGTGTTCTTCCACAACACTTATTAACAACAATATCTAAATAAAAAACACAAACATTAAGCTTAAATATAAAACACAGTGTTGCTTATGAAAGTTGGTTAAAACTAACTTTCCAATCACATTTACTTGGTTATTGTTATGGGCGATCTCTGGAAATCTGCTAACGGGCTGGACCCGGTCTTACAAGGCGAACCCAAAACACCCAAAGCCTAATAGGCCGGCCAGAATTCCTTAGAGGCCCGCCAGGCCCAGAGATCAAGAACCACCAATGAAGAGTCTCACGGTAAAAAGTCAGGTCGCCTGAAGACAGCGAGCTCGCTCTAAGCGAGCTCACTCAAAACAACATCAAAACATCACGGCTTCAGCTTCGCCAAAAGATACGCCAAAGATTAGAACAGCTAGGAGATCGCGAGATAACCGGAAGCGATATACACCTACCTAACAGAAGTAATTCAAATCCCTAAAGACAAGGAACCTATCCCTGATATTCCGGAGCCGATGAGGAAGACGCCATCAACAGAATAGACTCCTTCCATACTTAGAACTGATTCGAATTGTAAACAACACGACTCTATTTATAGAGAAGGAAACGCCACTGTAAAGAGAGAGCATTAAATTACATACTGTGACTCTGCTAGAAGAACCAGAGAACAGTCGTGGACTAGGCATCATTCGGGCCGAACCACGTAAAAATCTTCTGTGCTTGTTTGTTCCTTTGCTTCTGTTCCTTACTCCCCGGCACTTGTTATTGCATTGTGGGTTCTCGAACTTCGGTTGACGTTTCTCGTACGTCAACAGTTATATATAAAGCTTTAGAAGATAAATGAGATATATTTTTAAAACACATGGTTTTGACAATTAGTTGAGAGTAATAGATGTTACTCAACTAAAAGCTTTCATTTTTCTAAATTCAAATATGAATCATACTACAGACTCACTCATCAAATCATAGCATGCAACATAAAGATGTAACATACTTATTCACAATAACTTTGTGAAATATACTCATATGAAACATTTATAAGTTAAGTAACTCACCATTACTTGACTTGAATAAAAAATATATTGAACATTACAAATATGTTGAGTACAATATATGTTACTCAACAACAAAGCACATCATTAACACAAAGATGCTCTAGCTTGAGCATCATGATATCTCTTTTATATTTATCAAAACAAGAACACATATATATATAATTTCTATTTTATAAGCCCTAAACCATCATATACAAATACTATTAATGCATATTTTGAGTAATTCTTAAAAGATATATAGAAACTTTAGAATTTTATTACTCAAATGCATTGAAGCCAAACATGAGTAAAGACTAGACAAGCCACAAACATTCAACATTTGAATGATTTCCCATACTTGAATGATTTTACTTATCTACAAGTAACATATATTCAACTTAATAAGTTCTTGAAGAGATCCTTCTTAAATTTCAGGACTTGAGAACTTTGGAAATTAAATATCAAAATAGGCAATTTAGACTCTATGAATTAGAACTTAGATTTAGATGTTTGACATCAAAACACCAATATATATACGAAACTGTTGGACTGGGAGGTACTATGGCACACACCAATAGGGGTGAATTAGTTATTTTAAAAATAGCTTAAAAACTTTGAAATCTTTTTCAAAACAAATAAGATAATATGTGAAATAAGTAAGGAATGGATAAGTGCTTGACAATAAAAGAATTTAAATAACACAAGCACATAAAAACACCAAGATATATAGTGGTTCGGCTTAACCCAAATCTAATCCACTACCTTAGCTCCTCACTAAAGATTTTTCAAACGAGCCACTAAAACCCCCTACTTAAACCAAGTAGGTCCTCTAGTCCAAGACTAGGAATTATAACCTCCTATTTATACAAGTAGTCCATCTACATACACAAATTAGGAAATACAAGAAATGTACAATAGGAGATAATCTAATAAATGAATTTCTTAGTTACAATGTCTCTCAAAATAATACAAGACTTGAAGTAAATAATTACAAGTGAAGATCAAAGCCTTGAAGAGAGAAAATTGAAGCACAGTTAATGTAAATACAGATAAGTATAAGATGTAAGCTCAAATCAATTTATTTGTCATCCATTAGTCTTCTCAAGACATCATTCATTTGTATATATAAGCATCCAAAGAGCCTTACCCAAAACTAGCCGTTTTGTGATCGTTGAAGTTTGAAAAACTAACTGTTATGACTTTCTGCGAAAAGAGATAGTCAACAGAAGAAAATAGTTAGTCAACAAGTTCAAGCCATTTACAAGACTTAGTCGATAGAATAAATAAGTTTGTCAACAGAATCACAATACAATACAAGACTTAGTCAACAAATTAAAGCTTTCTGTCGACAAAACCAATACATTGATTCTGGTAGTCGACAAAGCCTAAGGCTTGGTCGACAGAATGAAGGCATTTAATCGATAGATCATTGCCACTTAGTTGACAGATGCTACAAATTTGCCTTTAACTTCATTTTTCAATATTTTGAGATTTAATACTTTATTTTTCTAGTCTCCTAAATCGTAAACAACACATATATATTGGAAAATACTTTAACCAAATATCTTTGAAACTTGAGAACTAATATGAAAAACTTTTGGGGAAATAATATGAGTTCATTTAATTTAGAGTATCAAGATAATAATCATTAATAATTTCATCATCAAAATATAATTATTTTTCATCATTAAAACTATATCAAAGACAGAACATTAGAAACAAATTGCTCTTAGACTAGAGAAGAACTATCATATATTTAGAGTACTTAAGATACTTTTCTACCTCAAACTTACTCTAAGTGTCCTGAGAATATATGATATTTATTCATGACACTAATGTATTTTTTAATATTTGAAATATCCCTTGAATTCCTAAAGTAACCTATTAATATATTAAGCATATTAGAAGATAAGGATTAGAACATGCCCTAATCACAAATAAAGTATTGTAAGAGTATCAACACAACCTTAACATCTTTTTAAGAAATATGAGAATTGAACATATTCTAAAGGATAAAATAATTCTCACATATGTCAAATCTATCAAAACAAGCTTAACATAACATATGAGGAAGTTAAAGTTTTGGCATAGAACATTTATATCAAAACATTCTAAGGAAAAACTCAACATTCTTCCCATTTTTTATTTTTTATGATGAAAGAATTTTAATGTTTAAGAGAATATTTATCACAAATGTTTCACCAAATCTTATCCCCTTTTTATCATTAGCAAAAAAGATAAAAAATTTGATAGCACATGAAGGATATAACTCTCTTCCCTTTTTGAAAGTTTCATTCCTTTGAAGAATAAGTTATGAAGAGACAAAAATCTCCCTAAATTTATTCCCAATGCTCAATGAATCCTTAAGATAGATAGCACTTGAGTATACCTAATACCACTAGCTGGATATATAGGAGGATATCATTGAAAAAAGAGACAAGATTGGTTTCTCCCCCTAAAATTATATTCTCCCCTTTTTTTTGTTTTTTTTTGTTTTTGAGAGAAATGCATAGAATTCATTCTAAGAAGTACATATATCAAATAATTAAAAGATTAATCTTTTGACTCCAAAAATAATATCTAGAGCATCAATACTCTAGGAATAATAATAACTCCCCCCAAGTAAGGTGAATATTGCAAGCACTCATTTAAAAGTACTTTAGGGTATAAGCAGCACATAAAGTAGTAAGATCACAAGATTTATCTACTCTTTAATAGCATAAGGAATAGACAACTAAAGTAAAGAAAAGCAATAGAGGAGAATTTCATATCTAACTGTATGAAGTGCTCCCCCTAGGTTTGAGCACAATTTCTTCTAACACATAAAAGAAGAATAAAATTAATCTTTCTCCTTCTCGTCCTAAACTACAGTGTAAAATAATACTCTTAAAAGCAGACATTCTCTACCAACAAAATACTCTTATAAACACATAGTGAGATTGATACATTGATCACTCCACCTATATCTTAATTATGTATCTTAGCAACGTGCAACGTTACTTTCTAACTCACAGCTTAATTAGATTACAATGGAACCATCTACCCTTAAAACAAGATTATGCCATGATTAGCTCTCAAGGCATAGGTCGAGTGATCAAATGAATAATATGTTAATGTCAATTTAATAAGCTGCTACTTTGATCCTAAATCTGCTTAAGGGTCGAAAACATAATTTACGATATATCTTTCTAAATATCGAGAACACAAATACCAAAAGTCAGACTATCATTTCAAGATTATGCTATGATTAATAAAACAAGATTAAAGTGCCATAACTTTGTCAGGAGGGCGGAGAGTACTTATGTTTGGTCTATTTGAGGTACGATATAATAATTCAGCGGTGGCAAAATGAATAAATGATGTTTGCCCAAAAGAGGTGGCTGCACGAAGTTGACAAGGCGCAACGCTTAGACTTCAGCAATTAATAAGACAGATGAGATCCTCCTCTGGGGCATCCAATAGATACTCACGGTCTCCCTTTGCTTTCATCAATTTCTTCTACAAGGATGTGACATGCTCTGTATACATATACATATACATATACATATACATATATATATAGATAGAGAGAGAGAGATGTATACATATATATATATATATGACAACTTTTAGTTACGGTTGTTGATAAGAGATGTGCGACCAAAATTTGGTTTTGGTTTTAAAAAATAAGTAATAAAACGATAATACGGTTTGTAAAAAGGTATGATTTCTTCTTTATATTTGAAAATCGTTTAGCAATTCGTATAGCAGTAAATCAGCAATAACGTTTTCAAAAATAAAGAAAAAATCACTGTGTGGTTTCTTTTTTATTTTTAGAAATCATTTCACGGTTTTTATGCTTTTAGAAATCAATTGCGTTGATTTTTTCTTTATTTTTAAAAATCAATATATAATTTTGTCAATTTCTGAAAGAGAATTATTCAGTTCGATTAGGGTGTCAAATCACAATAGATGAGTTTTAATAGTGCAAATATTTTAGTTAGGGTGTATTTGATTGTATGAAAATTTTATAGAAAATATTATATTCAAAAATTTAAATTTCATTTTCACTGTTTGACACATTATATTTTTTATGAAAATAAATTTCATGGTACAACCATTAAAAAATGTTTTGACCTATTTTCTATGAAAAATTCTATTTAGGGGAGGTGATCTTTGTTTTCCATATAAGTTGAAAATATTTTTTTTTAACTAAATACTATCAAACACACTCTTAGAGTTTTAAATCTTTTTAAACGTTTTAAATTTTAAAAATTCTCTGGTTGGGACTCCTAGGATATGGGATTGGGCTTGGGTTGGGCAAGGCATGTAATTCAAACAGACTCACAACATGGACCTGACCCAACCTCGAAACTATGTCTATCATAGTCAATAAAATTAAACTTGCCATCGAATTGATATTGGTCGGAGCACTAATTTACTGATGGAATGATTGGATATATTATCACAGTAAATAACATTCAAATTAAAAGTATCATTTGTTAATTGTGAATTTCATCTTATATTAGATTAAAATATGTTGAATCTATTAGGAGGCATCTAAGGGTATTTAAATTCTCTCACCCATTGAAGAGCACTCGAAAACTTAATACAGAAAAGAAAATAACCAGTGTAACATGCACTTTTAACATGTGCTTTGAAGATTACTATTATGGATTTAAAAACTGTATGTCCACATGGGTAACCTAAGTCCGTGAGACCGTCGCAGATCCCTTGGGGTGGCCAGTCCCGAGACTAACAATCGACAAAGGACCAAAAGTGTAAGCCGAATCCCCAATTCCAGATGGACGCTCAGATCTCTAGAAACCCACACCAAGTGGTGGCTGGAGACTTGTCAAATTTCCAAAAGCCCACAATGGAAGGTGCTCTTGCATACATGAGGTTTGTTAACCTCGATCTGAAGGTACATCTCACAAGAAAAGTTACATTAAGTCATACATTTCTATAAGCATTTATATAATGCAAAGTCTCATACACACACACGCACGTGAATCTCACTTTGTTGTTTCCAAGGGAAAACAACTTCCCCATACCCCTGGGCTGAGGAATCGGGATTTATATGAATTGGGATTACAAGATAACGTATAACGTAAATATGCCACCCTCGACAATAGTGCCATATGTGCAAACAACCATGCAATAATCTAAGGTAAGACACCATTTGATACTGCCTTTATATCTTTTACTCTAACCTCTTATGGTTGGCAGGCCTCAGGAAAGCATACTTAACATACAAGCGACCAAGTATGACTATCTTGCTTCACACCTTGCGTCAGTTACCTTTCTATCATGCTATCCGTATTCTAACATATGCCAACTACATAGACATGCATGCACACATGCAGGCATAAGCCTTAAGTAATAGGCACAATTTTCCAATCTCCTGAAAGAGCCTCGATTCACTCGTGCATGCACAAGTGTATTTTAACACAAGTTCACCACATGAAAATGAGGAATCAAGAATGCAACTTAAAAATCCAAAATACTAAGCCTACAAGTTTAAACCATAAGTGGCTAAAGCACTACAAGGAAAATGTATTTTAGCGATAGGATTTAGTGACAAAATTATTTCGTTGTTAATTTTTTAAAATATTTTTAAATTTCGCGACGGAATTAGCAATGGAAATCCCGTTGCTAAAAATTAAAAATATTAAATAAAAAAATTAAAATTTAGCGACGGGCTCAACCCTGTCGCTAAAAAATAAAAAATTAAATAAAATTAAACATATCATAATAACTTTTACTAACATTAATATTAGTAAAAATTAAATTAATAATTTTTAAATATATTACAAATTAAAATTAAAATAAAACATAATTTTACACTGCTAATATAATAATTAATAAAGTTTTATTTGAATTAATAATGAAATAGAATTAAAATTAATATTCATTTCCCTTTACTAACATTAATATTAAAATTAATATTATTAAATAAGTTTAAGAAATTTTGGTGTATAAATATAATTTTAAAATATTTGGAAGAGAATACTATAAATATATTTTATGTATAACAATAAACAAGAAGGCTTCCAGATCAACTGACTCGCGCGCGAAACTTGGTCATGAGATGTTGGGGGTTTGAATTCGGTAGAAAACTTGAGAATAATAGTTTGGGGAGTAATATCCAGCGCTGCCACGTGGCGAGCAAAGGCGCAACCACATAGCGCACATGAGGGGAGGTCAGGGCCTGACGCGGGTTGAATTTTAAATTTTGAGGTTGAATTTAGCGACGGGGTCAGCCCCGTTGCTAAAAAATAAAAAAAATTAAATAAAAAAATAAAATTTAGCGACGAGTCAGCCCCGTGGCTAAAAAATAAAAAAAATTAAATAAAAAAAATAAAATTTAGCGAAGGGTCAACCCCATCGCTAAAAAATAAAAAATAAATAAAAAAATTTAAATTTAGCAACGGGTGCTGTAATACTCCAGAACTTGATGTAAAGGTTGGATGTTATAATGGAAATTATAGTAGCAAAATGAATGGTATTTTGACTCAGGGAAAGGAGAGAAATCTTTAATTCTATTGAATTGCAAATGTAAAAAGGAGGTCAGAAGTACCTAGGGAAAGAGTTTCAAATGGAAGTTAAGGGCTAAAGTATAAACGGAAATGGTTTCAAGGCATTAACGTAATAAGGAAAATGAGGAAACCGGACCTAAGTGCAAATGTTACAACTTGTAAAAATGTTAGTTTGTTTCCAACTAAAGGGAATAATTGCAATGATGATTCCTTATCTTAAAAGACATGACTTGGAGAAATAGGATTGGATTTGAGAACTTTACCCTAAAGTCTTATGAAGGAATGATTGTAATAATGAATTTTACCCCAAAAGTCTTAAGGTGGCATGACTTGGAAGAATAAAATTGGCTTGAAAAAGAAGAGATAATGGCCATAATGGGTTCTTATCCTAGAAGTCACGTGAAGGTGAGATTTGGAGGCTTGGGATTGGAAGGAAATGAAAACTTGAATTGGAAGATAAAATCAAAGGGAAAATTCAAGGGTTGTAATGATGGCTTGGGAAGAAAAATGGGGTGACTTAAAGGCTAAGGGATATCTTGTGATTTGGGGTCTTGGGAGACTATATAAAGGGGAGATGGAGAGACCCACGTGAAGTTAAAATATAGCAAGTGAACAAGTGCAACAAGGAGAAAAAAGAAATCAAAGAAAGCAAAGAACAGGAAGGGTAAAGTCATCTCATCGAAAATCAGCAAAAAAAGTTGGGAAATCAAATAGGTAAGTTGATTTTCTTTCCCTAGGGTCTTAGAGCACGAAAAAGGGGAGTCCGTAGGTTCAAAAGGAGAGTGAATCGGATAAAAAATGAGCAAGTTATAGCATTTTTAATTTTAGGTAGCAGAATCCATAATAGGGAAGGAGGCGGCGCGTGGCCACCCTTTTGGAGGCGCGTAAGGGCACGTTCGGCCTCCGTTTGACCTGAAATTTTTATCATAATTCTCCTATTTTAATTATCTACAACCCCATATAAAAATATTTAATGTTTGGTTCACTGAAATACGTGATTTCTGCAGAAACAGCCCCTAGTGCTCGAAATCGGGCTATGAAAAGTGCTATCGAAGGGAAAACGATCAAGGTGAGTGATTCCTGCATATTTTGTGACACTTTGAGCATTTGTTGTTTCACTTGTGTGTGGATGTTAGCTTGCATATCATGCATTTTTGGCTTACATGTCATATTTTCCTTTGGCTATGCATATTCCTTTTGCTTTATCATATATCATGTTTGTGTTGGTGACTATGGCTAGTTATTGGGCCATCATGGAAGAACTCGTTCTCTTACGGTGAGCTAAGGGGTGACTATGATGACCACGGAGTTGATTGCAACACCCTGGCATTGCTACCACATGGGTGGATTTCATAATGGCATTATTGCATTTGCATGCACATACCTCTCTTTTTCTGAGTCACTCACTTAGATGTTATTATCTAACTCTGGAGTTTCATACCTCTGTGACATTCAACTTCCCAACTTTATCAAAAGTATCAAGTGTTTCAGGTTCCAAATCAAAGCGTGGGCAAGGAGGTGGAGCTTCGCTAGCTTTGGGATTTTGGTTTCATTATGTGCCCTTGTAACCTAAGTAATGTATTGTGAACAGCAGATAGGGTACTCAGGATTGTAAGAGGTGTGTATATGTGGGTGTCCTACATCTATACCTACAATGATGTGTTAAGTTATTTTTGGAATATTGGAAGTCATGAGCATTTCTTATACTTGGAAATGAAATCTAGTGGAAACTTCCTTATCTAGCTTTGGTTAAACTTTTAGGTTCGATCCAATGCTTCTGTTGGTAAGAGTTTCTAATAACGCTCAAGATCATTATTAACATAAAATGAATATCTTAATGCTTCTTTGTGTAATTGGAAAGTGGGGCGTTACAGGTGCTCCCGTCGCTAAAAAATAAAAATAAATAAATAAATAAAATCAAAATATAGCGACGGGGTCAACCCCTCGCTAAAAAAATAAAAACAAATTAAGTAAAAATTAAAAATTTTACATTTAAACATATCATAATAACTGTTACTAACATTAATATTAGTAAAAATTAAATTAATAATTTTTAAATATATTACAAATTAAAATTAAAATAAAAACATAATTTTTCACTGCTAATTTAATTATTAATAAAGTTTTATTTGAATTAATAATGAAATAGAATTAAAATTAATATTCATTTCCCTTTACTTACATTAATATTAAAATTAATATTATTAAATAAGTTTAAGAAATTTTGGTGTATAAATATAATTCTAAAATATTTAGAAGAGAATACTATAAATATATTTTATGTATAACAATAAACAAGAAGGCTTCCAGATCGGCTGGCTCGCACGCGAAACTTGGTCATGAGAGGTTGCGGGTTAGAATCCGGTAGAAAGCTTGAGAATAATAGCTGGGGGAGTAATATCAAACGTTGCCACATGGCGAGCAGAGGCGCAGCCACGTGACGCACATGAGGGGAGGTCGGGGTTTGGTGCGCGTTGAATTTTGTGGTTGAATTTAGTGACGGAATTAGCGACGGGTGTGAGCCCGTCGCTAAATTTAGCTACGGGGTCGACCTCGTAGCTAAAAAATAAAAAAAATTAAATAAAATAAAATAAAATTTAGCGACGGGCTAAACCCTGTCACTAAAAAATAAAAAAAAAAAATTAAAATTTAGCGACGGGCACAATCTAGTAGCTAAAAAATAAAATAAAAATTAAATAAAATTAAATAAAATAATTCAAATTTAGCGATGGGTCAACCCCGTCGCTAATCAGCGACGGGTATAACCCCCGTCGCTGATTCAGTCACTAAAAAATACCCGTCGCTAAATTTCAGCGATGCCCTTTTTAGCGACGGAAAGGTACTCGTCACTAAATCTGTCGCTAAAAAATTTAACGACGGATTTTGATGTTTTAGTGATGGAATTTTTCGTCGCTAAAACACTGATTTTTTGTAGTGAAGAGGCGCCTTAAACAAGTTGATAGTTGCTACTACATATTCGACACTCCAAAGCTGATGTTATGTCTGGCTCTGACATATTTTAGGTCCCATGATCTGCTAAGTTGGATTGATCACCCTCCTTGCCAACCTCTCTTCATTTAATATAGTTGTTAGAGGTCAAACTTGTAGATTTCATGCTTCAAAAATTAACATTAGTAAATGTTGAGAAATTTGCGTTTTGATTTAATAAGAAAAATATTTTTAGTAAATTTGTTTCATTGATGATGACTAAAACTATTTGAAAAATCTTAAGTTTGATAAATTTTTAATCAAGTATAATGTTTAAGATAATTAAGTACTTGATGAGTATGTGAGAAATCAGTAAAACTTTCAAGTAAAAATCAATCGAGTAAGCATTGAGAGTAATCGAGTGTTAGAGTTATGCCCCACAAGCCAATTATATTTTTATGTAATTAATCATACTTTACATTGGGATTCTTTATCTTCAATTAATTGTTATTGCAAGGCATTATGTTTTATTTTTCATTGATGGTTGTCATCATTTTTATTGCAATCCATACTCGACAAAGTCCATAGACCAAATAGGCTCATGGAATATGGTCGTGCATAGAGATGACGATTATAAAACATATTCCTTATAAGTCTTGATCTTAAATGTTCATAATTATAGAGTTATTAGGAATGGACACTAATAACTCAGATAGACTAGTACATATGATGCATGCTCAATCAGGAGAATGTCTTGTTTGATGGACATTGGTGTGAGGACACCAATGCATATATGTGGGTGTTTATTATAAGAATAAGTACACTGAACTGATCCGTTACAGAATTCCTAATGGTTATTGTTTAATGTCGAATTGGAATTCTTGTGTTGCAATTGTGCAGATTGATCCTCAGACTTGAGACATTATGGTAGTCTTCTATTTGATTGGTTACACCTTGGTGCTTTTTTGGATTCTAATGGAGTCGTTAACAAACTGTCATTGGGCATAGCTTTGTTAGATATGAAGGTTTGTGTATATCGAAATAGGATTCATCACTTATCATCAAGATGAGAGGATGTCCTATGTATTTCGATGATTTCATGATTGAGAAAATCCTTGGCCAATGTGAGGTGGAAATCAAAAGGTGTTTTGATTTCACCTATCAAGTCATAAATATGGAATAGATACATAGTTATTGAATGATTAGGGTTTCATCATAAAAATCATACCCTAAATTCAATCGGGACATAGATCGATGAAAAGATTTTACTACATGGTAATTACAATTGAAAAGGTCCACATTTTTCCATCGTTGGCTAGGTATTTATGGCATGTTGCTAGACGTTAACCATGACATGTAGGGTTTTAGAATTAATTTGATTAATTCTAAAACTATTAATTAATTAAAGAGTTTAATTAAGAAGCCCATGAGATGTGTTAATTAAGAAGCCCATGCATTTAATTAAAGAGTTTAATTAATCTAATAAGTTGGGCCTTGATATAGCCCAATAGAACTGGCCCTACATCTAGTCTAATGGTGGACCTAAGGGTCACACACTTAGATCGAGTCCATTCCACAATTAAAAAAGAGATAGTCAGCCTAATGTAATTAAGGGTTGGGTTTAAAGTGTTTAGGGTTTTTCCATGGCGTGATTAGGGTTATTGAACTCTATTTATATGCTGCTTAAGAAGCTGGAAAATAGTAGAAAATTTGGATTCTCTCAAAAGGCATCTTGGGTTGCTAGCACGACTAAGGCATTTGTGGATGGATCGATCGTGTGGACTTACTTAGAGGAGATCGCGCTTGCATCTCTACGGATCGAAATCAGATGAAATTGAAGCCTACGCGGTCGGTGGTTTCTAACATCAAGTAATGCTCAGTCATTCTAAAAACACTCGATTGAAAATATTAGAATAATCGAGTGAAGATGAAAGTACTCGACTATCTAATTCCTTATACTCGAGTGTAATATGCAACTTTTTGTTATCTTCAAATTAATCGAGTAAGGTATTTTTGATAATCAAGTAATTACTCTGTGTACTCGAGTGAATCTGCTTTGTAATCGAGTAATCGTAAGTCAAATAGTTTGGGCATCTTTTTACTCGAGTGAAGTATTTTTATTAATGGAGTAATCTTGTTTTTGTACTTGAGTAAATATCTTATATTATCGAGTAAACATAGGCTAAAATTTGGCTAAGTTTCTATACCTAATTGATAATCGTGTAATGATTTGGGTACTTGAGTAAAGATCATAAATAATCGAGTAATCCTTGTTGTATAATTGAGTAGATAATGCATCATTTTGTGACTAAAAAAATAATCGAGTAATGGAATTCTTATAATCGATCACATAATACATCTAATCGAGTAAGGGTCAAAATTAGTTGAGTAATGCTAAAATATACTAGAGAATTTCTTGTTAGAATTCGAAAAATATAGCCGTTACACTGCATTTCATGAGTTTATCTTGATTTTTTAGTTCATTTAATGCTCTTCAGACATCATACACATATTTTATCTAATACAATTGTTAGCTTAAAAGGGAGGTGAATTAAGCTTTTTCACCCTTTTTAAAATTTGAACTTAGATAGATAAATGAATTTGAAATAGGAAAGCAATAAAAGAAAGAATGCAACACACTTGATTTAAAGTGGTTTAGCTATAAAGTGAAAGGCAACGGCCAAAGGCACGCCAAAAATACCAACTCGGTGTGGATCTATGCAAGGCTTTTATTTTCAAAGGACTTTTCAATAGAAAAA
Source organism: Diospyros lotus (assembly GCF_014633365.1). NCBI lineage: Eukaryota > Viridiplantae > Streptophyta > Magnoliopsida > Ericales > Ebenaceae > Diospyros > Diospyros lotus. Next base: position 21,856,867 of record NC_068342.1, read on the forward strand.
TGGAACAATGGAAGAATAAAACATACATAGCAGAAACCAAAATCAACTTTGCAAGACTCGGTATCTATCAACCACATGCAAAACAGAAAAGCCCATGCCATAGGGGGATTTTCGATAAACCTTTCGAATGAAGTTTTGTAACAACCCATTACCGGGGTTTGGATTTTAGTGGCATTGAAGTATATTTGGTGTATGTTTGTAGTGTGTAAAAGGGTGAGGTGGTTGCACGCAACAGCTATCGACATATCCCTACAAATTGAAACTATTGACCGATTGATGAATCTATCGACAGATTGCATTAAGACTATTGACTAATTGTTACCAGGTTCAACTTTCGAGGCCACTTTTAGGTCAGTCGAGTAATGTTGAAGCTCAGTGGGTGCCTTCTAGAAGGCTTTGGAACTTGCAAGGGCAATCCTACACCATCTAAGGGGTTATATAAATAGAGAGAAAAGAAGAGAAAGGGAGGAAAAAGCTAGCGGCTAAGAGAAACCAAGAGGAAGAAATGAAGGAAAGAAGAAGAAAAGAAAGAGAAGCATGAGGCAATAGCTTAAGGTAATTTTATTAGACTGGAAAGTGCTATGGCACACACCAAGAGGGGGGGTGAATTGGATAATTTAAAAACTTCATTGAACTTGAAAAACTTTTAATACAAAATAAGGTTTTAGTGATTTAAAAACGTAAAGCATATAAAATGATAAATATAAGTTTGCAAAGATAAATAAGTGAACTAAGTGAGGAATAATAAAATGCTTGGAAAGATAAATAAACAAATAGCACAAGCAAGAAATGGACACAAGGATTTATAGTGGTTCGGCTTAACCCAAGCCTAATCCACTACCTTAGCTCCTCACTAAGGATTTTGCAAACAATCCACTAAAACCTCATATCACTTCGGATAGGCCCTCTGGCACCAAGCTAGGAAATACAACATCTTGCTTTCGAGCAAACCCTCTAGCAATACAAGCTAGGAAAAACAACCTCTTGCTTTCAAGCAAGCCTTCTAGCAATACAAGCTAGGAAAAACAAGAAAGATACAAAAAAGAGTTTCTAAGAGTATATCCTCTTAGTTACAATGACTCTCAATAAATATACAAGGCTCGAATCAAATGAAACAAATTTAGTACAAAGCCTTTTAAGAGAAAAGATGAAGCACAAATGTAAATCGAGAAGTATGAAATAATCCTTAAGCTCACTTCACTTCATTCCCATCCATTAGCCTCTTCTTGGTCATCAATGAGTTGTATATATAGGCATCCCAGAAGATTGAAGAGGAAACTAGCCGTTTGTGATCGTTAGATTTGAAAAAACTAGCCGTTGTGCTTTCTGCGAAAGAAACTTAGTCAACAGATGAAAATGATTAGTCAACAAAATCAAGCAAAATAACAAGCTTAGTCGACAGAGAAAATAGGTTGGTTGACCAAGTCATAAAGACAACAAGGCACTTAGTCGACCAAGACAAAAATACTCATGGTAGTTAGTTGACCAAGACAAAAATACACATGGTAGTTAGTCGACCAAGGATACCCCTCTGTCGACAGACTCAAAGAGTTAGTCGACCAAGTCATATCAAAAGCACTGTTAGTCGACCAAGGTTTAAGGTTAGTCGACCAAGACCATAACATATATACTGTTAGTCGACCAATGCTTATAGTTAGTCGACCAAGGCAAAAAAAAAATACACTGTTAGTCGACAGATCCCATAGCTTTAGTCGACTAAGTCAAGCTTTAAAGGTAAATGAGCATACTGTTAGTCGACCAATCAAGAGCAAATTCAATCCAATACATTACAACATATTTACATAAATGTCCTCATTTTTCTTAATTTATATTTTACCTTCCATTTACTTTAATACATAAATGTGAATAACAAAGTACCCCCCATTTGGATTCAATAAAAATATCTAAAAAATCAAAATCCATAAGAATAAGAAAGTAGAATTTGGGTTTTAGTACAAACTTAAGATTTGCGATTTTACCACCTCCAAGATATACACTTTCTATTTCTTGAAAAATTTGTTAAAAATCATTTTACCACTAATGAATGTTAGCTATTGAAATACCGGGAGTTAGTTTTCTAAAAAGAAAATATTTTCTTATAGGTCTCCTTATAAGGTGCTAACCTTCCAGACTTATAAAAAATATGACTTTGAAATCTCAATACTTGAAATTCATTTGATTTTCATTCTCACAAAGTAATACTTGATATTGAAATTGATTTATGTTGAAAACCACAACCTTGACTCATGACTTAGGGATTAAACAAAATATGTTTTTCATCATCAAAACTAATATACAAAAAGTACAACAACAATCTCCCCATTTTTGAGGATGACAAAACATGAAATCAATTTCACATATTTATCTCCCATTTTTTTTTATCATAAATCAAAAAGGTAAGTCTTGAAAGAGACTCCTCTTTTAAAGAAACAATATTTCTCCCCCTTTTTAACTCTCCCCCAATAATAGTTTGAAAAACTTTGCTTTTAAATAAAACATGAAAAAAAATTCACATAGCTCCCCCTTAAGATGACATAAATCACATCATAATAGATTTTTGAGCACATGCCATATACATAAATCTTTCCCATGAGATGCCAAATAAAATTGCATACCATATTGCATACTCATGATTATATCAGAGCCAATCTATATCTTTTCAAGTAATCACTCGTATTTAAACAATCAAAGTGCTAGATCAAATGCATAGCCATTCATCATAAAAGAGGCATATACATCAAATGATCAATATAAGAGTGAAATATATCATTTCAAGAAAATAGAAAGGACTCTCTTTGAAAAACTCCCCCTTAAACTCACACGAAAGGTTTTAGCCATAAAGACATTTTTCATATAAAAATTTGTAATTGTCTCAATTCAACAGATTTTCACAAACATATCAATGGCCATAAATTTGAGGAATGAACCACATGAATTTACTTTCCATATATTCAAAAATAAGTGGTCATCCAAAAGTATAAATCTAAACAAGTTATGGCAGATTTCATGCAAGAGACATTAAAGATAGGCTTTAAGAACATACGTTCAATTTTTTATAATTATAGCCATACTTGTAATCACAAAACAGTAGCAAAATATTCCATTTTTAATTTACAGTACCCAAAAATATGACATTTAATATCTTCAATCCCTTTACAAGAGATCAAAACATGAGTACCATATCCCAAACTTAGGATTATAACACAGGATCATTACATATAGATGTTTACGAGAAGAAAGATTATCCTTAAAGCATATATTAGCATAATTTCTTACTCAAGTAATCATTTTTCATAAAAATAAGCAAGCTATTTAAAAAAAAATAGCATTGTAAATGATTCAAGACATGAATACCATATGCCATCAAAATATATAATTTAAAGATCTAAGAGTCTGACGGGGTTGTTCTTTGATTCAACCGGATTTGAGAGAAATGAAAGGTTGATTTATCTTTGAAATCAAAGGTTTCGAAACTTAGAACAATATGTTTCGAAATAGAACTCTTTGGAAATTGTGTTTCGAAATAGAAGATATGATGTTTCAAAACTTCTTTAAATAAAAACACTTGAACTCAAAGATTGATAGGGATTTATCTAGAATTTGATTTCTAATAAGTTTAGACACAATCTAAAGTGTTCAAACTTTGTACACTCCAAAATGATATTTTCTCTTTGAGCATGATCCCTTATGAAATGAAGCTTGATTTTAATATATTGAGCATGAAAACTAGAATTTTTGTTAGGGACTGTAGCACTAGTATTAGAATATTGGGGATTTTATGCCATAGTCTTGATGTTCCATCCATAAGATTTGAGCAACTACATATTCACCTTTAGTGAAAGAGAATGGAATGTTATTTTGCTTCCTTCTAAACTAGGACACTAGGAAATTTCTTAAAAAATATTACATGAGCCACTAGTGTTCCTTTTAGCTATTTTGCCTTCAAGATGGGATTTCTTAGGATTGGATTGAAATCTAGCATATAGGTAGATACTAAACATGATGTTCAACCTACTTGCTATCAACTATAGCAATGATCCAATCATATTTCTATATAATTTGTTTAGTCTGGGCTAGACCTAAATTTTTGCACATCTGTAGGTTATGTCTGGGCCAGACCTAAATTTTCGTGAGGGTTAAAGTATCATGGTAGTGCCTTTTGTTGTCATGGTAGTAGAAGGTTCGTGAATCGATTGGGTGATATCTTGTGGTGTGAAAACAAGATGTGTGGCGATGCTCCTTACTAAAGGATGCTAACATGGTTGTGATTAAATTTGATCGAAATTGATTAGGTAAATTGAGATAATAGACCCAATGTGATCATGCGGTAACACAGGAAAAATGGTTGATTGATGGAATCGATAAATGGCTTCAGAATGATAAGTGAGTGCCGTGGAGGGCCAGACTTACGAGTTAGAAGCCAACCATGAGATGGGAATATTGAAGCACACGAAGGTTTCAAGGAAAGGGATCTAAAAACCTGTGATGGGAAGTTGTGGCAGGCTGAACACGTGGCTAAGTCACGGTTTGAAATCCGTGAAGGCTTGCAATTGTACAGTCTAGTATTAGTCCTGATTATGTCAATGTGAAATAAGGAAGTATCCTCATGTAGCATTGGATGGATTTCCAGTTGATGATACAGGATTAGTTGCCAGGTGGTAGCACCTGATGGCAATGATGGGAGCGTGAGGCTCGAGGACTATGATGTAAAGCTTTGTTAGTTGCCTTGTATGCCTTTAATATAAAGGTTCAGCGGGTCCTGGTGGTTAGACCAGATGGATTTTGAGAAGGAGATCCAAGGTGATAAAAGATGGTTGGTCAGGTAGAATTGTGCCGTTTAAAGGAGTGTTACTCCATAGCGAGGGTTATAGATGGTAGTGTTGAAATATGGCCTAGGTAGAACTTTAGATGTTCTTCCAAGAAAAGTTAAACATGGGGTAACAGTGTGGGATGAACTTCCTAAAGCGCTACAACTTTATCAGGACGGATCACCCAAGGAAAGCTAGCATGATGGCAAGTTCTTGAGTAGGAATGTGAGTCCTACGTCATCGAGTGAAAGTGTGGGTTCCATAGGAGTGGTATGGGTGATTTCTAGTGGATGGAGTTTATATCGAAGCGGTAGTCGATGATTGCAAGTGTAGTGCTTGGAGGAAGGTTATGTTGGTCGTGAGACAAGCGATTCGGCTAGAGTTAAAGAGTTGGTTAGATGGAAGAGGAGGGTAAATTTAAGATGTCGTCAATGGGTAAAGAGAGCTCGAAAGAAGAGCTTATGGGATGAGATTGGTTTCCAGGAATGGTGTTGAGGTGATGAAATCACCTAATGGCTGTGAGTGATACAACTAGAGGGATGCCTTAGTGTGTGGGCAATTGATGAGAATTAACCTCGTGTCTAAGATTAATGGTTGTGAAAGGAAATCGGCTAGTGGAGCTGTTGTGGTGTTAGGCCCATGTGGTCGCTCACCGAATGGTGTGAGTTGGTTGTAGCAAAGTGCATAAGAAGTCCGGGAGAAGCCAGAGTCTCTCAGGGAATTAGCTAGCTGCTATAAGTATAGAAAGTGATATGAGGAAGGCGGCCTAAGAGTGGGGTCGTGCTAGTTGCGATGACCAGTGAGATTCAAGGAGCAGCGAGTCCTTTGAGATGACATAATGGTGTCATCGTCGATGTCAGGGAAAAAATGTTGTCAGGAAGGTCAAAGGTAACCATTGTGCATGGTAAGACCTCGAAGCCAAGTATGAATGGCCATGAAGGTTGGTGCTTGTGAAATTTGAGATGTAATGACCGTGGAGAAAAATTCGTTGCTATCATGGTGTTGTCCTTACCGAGGAGGACAAGGGGAACCATTATGCATGGTTTAAATAAGGTGTCTATTGCAGATTGAGAATGAACTTGATTTAAGATGGTTGAAAGTTTCGTGCCTCTAGAGTAAGAGGCTCTGTTAAGAAATGGTGAGATTTGAAAAGTCCTAAAGAAATTAAAGCTGGGCGAGTGAATTTGGCTAGAAGACCGCTACAAGAGTGGGGGTGTAACCATGTTAACTTGTTATGGTGAGGGACCAAAGGCTCGAGTCATCCTACAAATGTGATGCAATAAGTGATTGTGCAGATGGTAATGAGCCGATCACTTATGCCATGCACCGTGGGTGATGATGAGGGTTGGTTAATGGTTCCAAGCCCTTAAGCGCAATGGTAGGATCCTTGACTCGCAATAGGGTTTAATAACCAAGGTAAGGCCTAGCATAGGTCATGATGGTAAAAACTGAAATGGGGTAGAATTGAAGAGGGGTTACTCAGTGAAGAGTTCCCTGGTATGGGTATGAGACCCTACTAGCGTGTAATATCGACTAGTAAGGAAGGCCAAAGTGTCTCTGTGTGCTTGTGCGAAGAACTCCTGGTTGAGAGGAGATTGTAGCCCAAGTATGGTTAAGCTCGAGGTAAGGTTGTAAGGGGCGTGCATCACCAAACTCGAGGTGGACTCGGGTAGTGCACGTATGGTTGAAATGTGAAATTGCCTAGCATGGTGTGTGAGTATGTCGAATATGCTTAATCATATCGATAAATGAAGGTCGGCTGGTCAAGGTAGTAGACCGTGTATTGAATGGTCGAAATTGGCTGGAAGGGCCAAATGGTTACTTCCCATGTAGTGTTAGCATGGTTAGTTGATCGATAATGTGAAGTTTCCATGAGGATTGACTCAAGCTATGCATGCATGTGATATATGGTTAATGTCGTAATGCCATGGTGGCATGGGTGTCAGAGTGTCTTGTGGGCACTAGAAGTGACATTGCTGCTGATGATCAGTGCTAAGACGTTACTGGTTGGACCAGCGTAAAATCGTGGCCATGTGTGATTGGCAGTGGGAAACGTTGCCGTGTGTGATTGGCGTAAAATCGTAGTAGACTGATCAGTGATGCAATGTTAGCGAGTGTTTGTTTCGATTGATGGGAAAATGGGAAGTGGATTGCAAAGCAATACTTCGAGGCAGAGAAAATCCATCTAGAGATGGACATCGTTGCAGTAAACATGACCAGCGATTAGTGGTGCGATTTGGCTGGAGGCCAAAGCGGTATTCGGTTGGTGAATGTCATCGAGAGGCAGAGGACCAAAAGCCTAAGCGAAGCCTTAAGGTGGGAATAACCCAAGGTAAAGGTGAGAAATGGTTAGGCCATGAGATTCTCGAGCATGAGAATTTGGCATGTAGCCCGAGAATGTGATTGTCTTGGACAGGTGAGTAAGGTAAAGTGAATTTCGAGGACAAAATTCTTTTAGGGGGGTGGAATGTAATACCCCATATTACATGGTGTTGAAAAATAAATAAATTTTGATTATTTGTTAGGACCTCAGGTGGTCCGGGAAGCCCGAAAGTCGATTTCGAGAAATTAATTAATAAAATTATCAAATTGACGACAGGAAGTGCCTCGAGACTTGGATGTCCAGGGAAGAAGGCAAGAGATTGGTGAGTGTCCCAAGATAAGGATAATGACATTGGAAGCAGTCCGATCGGGAATAATTTTTGAAATAATTTTTGTATAAATTCAAATGGGTGCTACTCCTGAATGGTTGCAAGGGACTTTCGCGAAGTTGAGAGGACCCTAGGGGTGGTCCGATTTTGCGAGTAAGGCAACCCTGAAGTGTTTTTAGGTGGAATAAAGGTCTCGTGCAGGCGCATGGATGGAATTGGCTTTATCGAGTAAAGTCGGTTATTAATTTTGAGAAAAATCAAGTTTTGGGAAGATTCAATGATAATTAATGGAGACTTGGAGGGTCCAAGTGCTATTATCAAAAATCCTCAAATATAATTAATATGTTCCTTAAGTGGAATTAATGATTGATGAGGGGGTTATTTTGTAATTCATATATATATATATATATATATATATATACCCGCGCATGCTTGGAGACCAAGCTATCTACAGTACCTTTTTCTTTGAAATTTAAGCGCACAGAAGGCGAGAGAGAGAGAGGGAGCGAACAGAGAGAGAGCAGAGGAAAGTGAGAGATTGTGGAAGAGAGCTCGCGAGAGAGAGGGAGCTGTGCCGAGAGATCTCGAGAGAAGGGCCAATCGGCCATGGCAGTAGCTGCCATGGCCAACGATGAAGCATCAGCATCGGCGATGCAGGTGGCCATGGTTGTTGTGGCCGAAGGCAATACAGGGCGGAGCAGCTCGCGGTGATAATGGCTGGAAGAGGGCAGCAGCGACAGCTCTGGTGAAGGCTGAACCAGCAGCAACAATGGCGGTTGGCATGCAAGAGTTGCAGCGCATAGAGGTGCGCGTGAGGAAGCTGGTTACAGTGGGCTGGTGGTGTGCGAAAGGCTGAGCCGGCGTGGCTCGCAGCGGTTAGGGGCGCACGGCCAGTGGCCGAAAGCGCACAGAGGAAGCGACGGCCAGGTGGTGGGCGACACTGGTGCGCGGGTGAGGGCTGGTGCGTGGGAAGAAGAAGAAGGCACAGTGCGTGCGCAGGAAGCCGAGGAAGAAGAAGGAGGAAATAGAAAAAAAATAAAAATAAAAATAAAGGAAAATATAGAAATTGGAGAAAATTGAGAAAAATATGAGAAAATTCCAGAAAATTCTGGAAAAATTCTAGAAATTATTTTGGGGCTCAAGGAGCGTGCCGGAAGCTCGAAATGAAGATTTGGGCGCAAGATGGTAGTATAGAAAGCAAGGCCGGTGTGGGCATTTGGCTGCTTTTCTCCCTAAATGAGTCGAGGTAAATTAATATTTTCTTCCCAAGTTATTTGCATTAAGCAAGTTAATGTAAAATAATTATTCGTTGGATTAAACCCTGTGCCGGGGTTATTTAGAAATTTGTTGATGGATGGTTTTGGCGGTGTGCGTCGTAGCAGAGGGCGTTGGTTTAATGTTTGATATTGTGGGGTTTTTATGTAATTGGTATCTAGGTTCAACCGAGGAAGCGGTGATCCTAGAAGAGCTCAGAGTTCGAGCTGGCGTTCTCGTCGAGGCAGAGATGAGGCTTCGAGCCAGGTAAGGGATGGCCCCATGTGGAGGTGGCCTTGCAAGTTGGTAAATATGTTTGATAATGTTTTTATGTAGCATTTGCATGTAGTGGTTATCATTTGCATGATGTGAGATCTAGTGGACCTATGGCCATATAAAGGACTAGTGTTGTGGGGGCTGATAGGTTGATGCCTCAAACCTTGGTTGGTTGTGAGGATGAATGGGCCTAACCTCATTTGCATGCATTTGGCATACATAAACATGGTTATATTCATATTTACATGCATTGCACCCTTACTTAGTCTTTATGACTCATGAGGCTTTTACCTCATGTTGTAGATGATGCAAGTCCAGATGCAAGCAAGAATGGTGTCGGGAGGCTGTTGTGGCAACTAACATTGTTACCCGGGATGTGAGGATGTGTATTCCCCTGTATTTTCTTATATGTATTATTATGTTTGAATGTAAGCATTATTAAGCACTAGAGGTATTTAGTTGTTGTAATTATAATGGTGTGATAGATGATTGTGAGTCTACGTGATGTATATGTGGCTTTAGTGTTGAAGCCAAGTTCGGACCGAGTAAAGATCAACGAGATATGTTCTCATAAATCCCCAATACTCAGTGAAGTGTTTGTTATGCTAGCTTTGTGCTTGGGTTACCTTTGGCTTGCTAGGAGGCGAGCTGGAGAAAGGTGACACTACAAGAAAATGGGGCATTGCCGGCGAATTTTTCCTGGCGGTTTAAAGAAGTGTCGGGAATACACAAAATCCCCGGCGGTTTCAAAAACCGCCGGGGATAATCAACATCCCCGACGGTTTTTATGAACCGCCGGTAATGAGTACACATCCCCGACGGTTTTTATAAACCGCCGGTGATGTTGATTATCCCCGATGGTTTTTGAAACCGCCGGGGATATGATTTAATATAGCACCGCCAAAATTAACCCCTCCCTCGCGCCCCCGCCCAAATCTTCCTCTCATCCCCTTATCTTCTAAAATCCCCCCCTGCAAACCCTAGAACCCTCTCTCGCTCGGGCCTCGCCGTGTCTCTCTCGCTCGCTCACTCGCCCTCCCTCTCGCCGTTGAGTCGCTGCCTCTCTCTCCCTCGCCTCGCTCTCGCTCGCCCACTCTCAGTCGCGCGCTCTCGCCCTCGCTGCTCGCTCTCGCCCTCTTCGTCTCTGTCTCTGTCGCTCGCCCTCAATTGCTCTTGCCCTCGCTTGCTTTCGCCTTCGCCCTCAAAAAAGGTTAGCCTCGAAGCTTCTGCTTTGATTTGGATTGACGAACAGAGCCCCTGAATCTGTTCGTCAATCCAAATCCAAATCCCCTCAATTACTCACAATTGTTGTTTGCATATATCTGATATTTACTGATGTATGTGCTCTCAAATTTTAAAAAGGATTGGTGACTACCTTTCTTTGTTGATGGACAGCAACTATAGCTTAATATTTCATTACTTGCCCATGACTAGTATATAAAAATGTAAAATAAAAATACTTGAAATTAGATTAAAGATTGAATGCCCTGATCTTTGAGTAGTCCTTCCCATAAAAGATACCATTCGTTTTGGTTAATCAATCAATCAATGAAATGAAATGCTTAGCTGCTGCATTAGGAAGCAGAAAGAAAAATGTCGGTTCATATATATATCCAAATACTATTTGAATATATAAACACTAAACATTTTGACCATGTTGCATTTGGATTGAGAAATTTCAAATGACCATGTTTGATTCTGTCATTTTGAAATACTTGCATTTCAAATCCTGGATTTGGACCCAAATACAAATGCTTCCAACAATTATATAACCAAAAATGTATATGGAATTTTTCAAATTCCAAATGATGAAGTCATGAACCTATCCATACGCAACCTTAAGGAAATACATGACAAATTTAGAAAACTAGGCCTTTTGTTGAACAAAGAAAACATTTATAGAATGATTCAAATTCAAAACAAAATATATTGTCAACTGAAAGTGACATGCACTTATTAACAGGACAAGCTTCTACAAAAAAAACTGACCACCTTGGTCACTTGCTTAGATTTCCACTTCTACTTGTATCTGAATTTTATGGTTTTATGCATTGAACTTATGTGCATTTAGGCATGCAAATTCATGGAATTTGAGCATGTGAATGTACATAAGTGATAGCATCAAGGAATTTGAGTGCATGAATGAATATAAGTTAGAGGGTGTTTGGCTAAGCTTAGAACTTCAAAGCTATAGATCAGCTTTTCTAAAAAGGTTACCTATTTTGGCTAGGCTCCAATAGCGAAAAGCTCTACCTAGCTTAAAAGCCTTTACACCAACGTTTGTAAAAAGTATGGGGGGACAACTTTTGGTTTTTGAATCTTGAAGGAAAAAAGTTGGTTTTGACCAAGACCATTAAATTTTGGATTTAGATGACATGGAAATATCATGTGATTGCTTATGTTAAGGATATCAAGAAAGATTATTTTTTGTGGATTTTCTTTATAAATGAATCAGATGAATGGTTATTTCCATGTATAATATGTTTTGAAAATTATTCTCATGCATGATTGAAAACTTGGTTTAAATGTAACATTCTTAGAAACTTGAAAAGATTGGAAGACATGGCCATTTTGCCTTTGTATGCATATGTAATCATACTAGGTTTGAAAACAGGGACCAAAAAGAAAAAACAGAGAGAGAGAGAGAGAGAGAGAGAGATCTCAAAGCTTGTACCCCCATATATACGACGTCGTGCTTCTTGGATCACCAAGATTTGTTGTTTTAATAATTTCATTTATCTATATTTTGAAGTGGCATGAATCATGAGTATTAGCTAGATACATGTATAACTCATAAATTAGGTACACTAATTACTTTCGAAAAAATTTAAACCCAAGTTACTATTAATTTTATAATATATAATATTCATTTACGTATAAATGTTTCCCAATTGGGGATGGATGACTTGTGGGGAAGGGGCAACAAACAAATGTGATATTACTAGCTAGCTAGCTAGCTAGTTCAAGAAAGGGTTACGTACGTATGTAGTCCTAAACTAGGCTGGCTTCCAGTACTAATAATTAAAAATAAAATTATGTAAAATATATTTATCATAACAAATCACTTTAATGTCTAATAAAGATTATTATTATTATTATTATTATATATCTAGAGTTTGAGTATTCTAGCACACATTAATTAAATACTAATAATTATAGCTAACTCTATGCTTAATTGGGAAAAAAGAAAAAAAGGGGGTGGTGAGAATGCTGATTTGTGAAATTGTTTTCAGAAACTTGAAAAGATTCATTGATGTTTTTAACAAGTGTTATAAGTTGTTTTGGGACCATGTGAAATCCCAGGGGTTACTCTAGCAACTAGAAATTAACTACAACTGAATTTTAGTTTCTCAACAAGAGGAGATGAGATTAGTATATTGGTATATGTCAATCACTCCAATGGGTATTTAGGGTGATAAACGAGACTGGTATATTGGGAAATACTAGGTTCCTTGGTACATTAATGGACCCAAGACTGTATTGCCTATTCAGATATTAATTGTGATATGTTAACAGATGGCACCTAAGAGGCAAACTCGTTGGCCAATTGGATCCATGTCACGTAGTACAGATTCACACCACAATGATTCACAATCAGTTTCATCCCATCATCCAACCCCAAACCCAGTCTCGTCACATCCCCAGCATCCTGAAGAGGACTTGATCCACTCACAATCCAATCCCCAAGACTCACATAATCAGCAAGGTAAATACCAAAAATTTATTCAATATGCATAAATTATTATTATTTTGTAATTCAATGTGAAAATATTGTGTTATTATGTTTTAGCAGGTACAAGCTCCATGTCATCTACTGCCAAGAAAGGAAGAGGAATATCAAGACAAATTTCAAAGTGGGGAAAGGAAAAGATTCATATTGAATTTGATGTTGAAGGACAACCAATTGGGGAGATGGCAATTAAGTTGGAAACCCAATTAGGTGTGATGGTAAGGAGTATTGCTCCCCTTACATTTATTGATTGGAGATCACCAGGGATGGAACCATATAAGGAGCGCATCTGGCAAGAGGTCTTGGTGAGTAAATAACGTCTCCGATTCTTATCTATTTGACCCTAAACTTTTATACTCTAACAAGTGTATCATTGCAGGATAACACTGATGTGCCCGCAACATGGAGATCAATTTGCTTGCAACATGCTTCCAAGAAGTGGAGAGAGTACAAAGCCACCTTGAAGAGGCATTATGATTGCCATGAGACAGATGCAGCTCGTCTATCAAAAATACCGCCTGGGGTGGACCCGGAACAGTGGAAGGTTCTTGTGGAGTATTGGGGATGTGAGCAAACACAGGTATGTATGATTTATGTATGGTAGATATATCAAATGGATTCTCTATACCTAGTTCTAATATTATGTTACAAGTAGGAACGTAGTGTGACAAATCGTGCCAATCGAGATAAGCAAAAGATGGGTCACACCAGTGGTAGGCGATCACATCCTCAGGTTAGACACCAGGTAAGAATAGAATGGATATTACTTATATATATTTATTGATAATTTAATTAGTAATGCCTAAACTTTAAACATTTAATATATTTCATATCTTATATATGTTTTTAGATGACTATTGAAAGTGGAGATGAGCCAGATAGAATCAAGCTTTTTAAACAGACACACACCAAAAAGAGCAGAGAGATAGTAGACTCTACATCTTCATATATAATCGTATGTATTTTTAAAATTTGAAAGTTGTAGATATATTTTATTTCTTTTACTTGTCGATTTATGTAACTAACTTGTGAAATGTTTCTTGAGGAACAAATGGATGAAAGGTTGTCACAAATACCTGTTGATGAACAAACCCCAGATTCGCTAGAGGATGTCTTTACTCAAATACTAGGCAAAGATGGGCATGGCAGGGTACGGATGGGAGGACTTGGAACATGCCCAACTAAGGTAAGACAAAGACAACAGTATCAAGTGCCCCAAGAATAGTATGACCAAATGCGTGCGCAAATTACTGCCGAACTAGAAGAAAAATTTCAAGCTCAAATCCAAAGTCAAGTTCAAATGCAAGTTCATGCAATACTTGAGGCAATGGGACATACACCACCGGCTCGAGACAATACACCACAACCGAGACAGGTAAGTCGTTCCATTAGTGCATTTTGTGATTTAAAATTACATGTTTACTATATATATTAACTAAATTATTTTGAAATATAGCCATCCTCATATGCTAGTGCTTCTGCCGCACATACAAGCACACCATCACCCGAAGATGAATGCGTTGGATTATCGACACCAGAATGCGGTCATCATTTAGAGGTAAAATTCCCTATTACCTTGTCCTGCTCCAAACCTTTTGCATGATTGTTTTCTAAGTTAAAACCTTGAGTAGTCGATGAAGTTGTAGTCTTTTTTTTCTTATTTTTATATTGCACAGGTTATAAGACAAGCGATTAGCAAAAGAGATAGAGAAGACTAAGAAAAACTTGGTGAACGACTCTTAGGTGTGAATATGGGTTATAAGGGCCTTAGAGATGATAAGGCCATAGATAGAAATGATTGGAAAGCTAGATTTTTTGTAGCTGACCCCACATAGTATGATTAAGACACACATTGTTGTTTTTAGATTACATACTTTAGGAGGAACAAGATGTCAATCAATGTTGTTTTCATGAGTAAGAGCGTGTTCCTGGATCAAACATTGGATATGCTTATGTTGAGTAGCCTTATACATAAATATATATAGGAAAATTCTGTATTTCTACCCACCCTAGCTAGCTATCTGTAATAATTAAGTTCTGTATTTCTACCCACCCTAGCTAGCTATCTCCAAGGTAGAACACGGCATTACACATGCTCTTGCCTGCTCATCTCTGTTTTCATGAGTTAGGCTGGGTAAGCTCATTGAAATAATTTAATTCTGAGAGAGGAAACAAAAAAGGAAAAGAAATAGAAATGTGATCCACATTCAACAACTTAGAATGCATCAGCTCTAAGAATAGAGATGTTTGTCTGTGAGTTGCTATATGGTTTCACTGAACATACCTAATATAGAGTTGAGAATCATAGGCTAAAGGAAAAGTTTAAAAGGACTTCAAAGCCGGCAAAAATTTCATCTTTGGATTTGGAATCAGACACAACCTGCAACCATGATACTTCTACATTGAGGCCCCCCCCCCCCTCCTCCTCGTTCCCACCCAAAACCTAGAAAATGTGAGGCTACTGTTGTGCCACTTAAATGAAATCTAACCATGTAGTTTAATGTATATGATATTCTTGTTATCTGTGGGACTATTGATGAATCAATACACACACGTGAAGAATAGAATGTGTTTCACACTAGTACAGTCACAAGATCAATAATATTCCCATGGAATAAGAGTACTTGGTTAAACTATAGATCTATTGTTTAACCAATGCATGTTTAGGGTATGTATATTATATATGTTTGCTCCTGTTTGCGGTTGATTTTATTCTAATTTTCTTTTATTTTGGTGAATATTGATGGATTCCTTTTGTGTTTTTTGGCAACTAAGAAAAAATTTGATGGATTTCGAACTTGGGTTTCTGTGAATTTACCTTTACCTCTCTTGGGTTTGTGTTCTGTAGTTCAAATTGTAGCGGGCATTGTTTCAGTAACCTAGGAGTGTACTTTAACCCGACACTGTTGTAATGGGAACTTATGTTTTGCTTTATTGTACTTTCTTACCATTTCTTAGAACTCTCTAGAATGATTGTTTGTGCAAGAACTCTGGATATGCTTGACATTAATTGCTGGAAGTAGTTTGGGGGCATCCGTATTTTAGCTGCCACTGTGAGGACAAACTAAGCATGTGCCAAAATTTTGGCTTGTAGGACCGGCACCAGTGTGAACTTTAAAAGTTCTGTTATTAATTGCTCGACATATTGTTGTTTCCTTTTTATTGGGTAAGAAACCATGAGAACAGGATATAATAGAATATGCTTTTGTGGCTCTGTGATATAGATTTGAGATCTAGACTAATTACTAATTACTATGTCAGATGCATTATCTTTTTATGCAATTTCATAGTTAATGTACATACTTATAGATCTATTGTTTTTCAATGCAGATTGAAAAAATATGATATGCAATTTTGGTTGAAGCAGTATGGTGGTAATCAAGGGTTATCTGAGGTCACTTGGATGTGTTTTAGTTTAGGGTTGATTTGTATGTGCAAAAATGATATTGTGTAATGAGATGAGACAAGATTGATCTTTTAAAATTGTAATGGTATTTAAATAGATTTATTATATACAATTATTATACGTATTGTGTGTAGTGGGTGGATCTTTTAAAATTGTTGGTAGTTTTTTGTTATACTGATTTTGATTGTATTTGATTAATGATATAGGTACAGGTTGTAAAAAAAAAATTTTTAGCTGGTGTGATTTGGTTTTCTGTGGCGGTTCACCTTTACCGGCGGTTTCAAAACCGCCGGTAATAAGATTATTACCGGCGGTTTTAAAACCGCCGGTAATGATATTATTACCGGCGGTTTTAAACCGCCGGAAATGTTTTTATTTTGCCAGCGGTTTAAAACCGTCGATAATAATATCATTACCGGCGGTTTTAAAACCGCTGGAAATTTTTTCGCTTTACCGGCGGAGTTGAGTAACCGCCGGGAATTCTTATTTTTACCGGCGGTTCAACAAAACTGTCGGTAAATTTTTTTTCCCGGCGGTTGAAAACCGCTGGTAATATTTTCCGACGGACGTATTTCCGGCAGAATAAATTACCGCCGGTAAAAGTTTTACCGGCGGTTTTTTTATTTTTTCCGGCGGTTTTTTAACCGCCGGAAAAAATTAATTCTCTTGTAGTGTGAAGCTCACTCAGGTTTCGGGTCCCGGTCCGCTGTGTTTTCTTGTTTGAGTTGGGACCGATTCCTGAATGGAGCGAAGAGAAGGATGAAGCCTAGTTCCCATCTAGGGCATTTTCTGTTGAAACTTAGTCCAACCCTTCAGTTGTGGTTCGTCGGGTGACTAATCCGGTCGATTATTTACCCGTGGCGCCCGTAAGTGGGAGCGGGTCATTACAAGCTATCACAAGCTCTCACTGCCTCTGGCATATCATTCTCATTAGACTCCTCTCACGAGTCCTATTATAGGCACAACTATTCTAAAGTGTCCAATCACAACCTTTTGACAACAGCTTGCCAAAACATCTTATTTTGAAACACCTTAGCATTTTATTTCGAAACCTGATTCCCAAAAAAATTATTTTGAACCCTACGTTGCTCCATGTATTGAAACATACGGTCGGGACTATAAACACCCGAAAAGCCCCGAACTCGACTTTCGTGTGTTCGGATAATTTTTTTCTTCTTGCCAAAATCTCCGGAATAATAAAACACATTTTTCCATAAAATTCTACTTTTTACTTTTTTTTTCCTTTTCATTTCTTTTTCTTTTATTCCTTTCTGCTTTTTCTTTCTCCTTCTTCCTTCTTCCTCTGGTTTCCTCCTCCGCGAACGTCGATCACCCGCGCATAGCCCAGCCATTCCCTGGCCTCCATCACATCCACCTCTAGTCGACTCCATCTGCCTTGCGGTCGCACCACCAACAGACACTCCCACGGCCTCGATCTCATGCGCGCAACGTCCCCCACCGCTGCAACATCACCTCCGGATGCTCCCTCGCAGCTATCAACCATCGCCTGGCTTCCCCCGGCCACCACAGTAATCATCGCTGTCCCCGCCACTACTGCCAGATCTGGGTCAATCCGACCCAATTGGTCCGACCCAATTAGTCTGACCTAGCCCGACCTTATTCAGGTTTGACCCATCCCTGATTCGATCCATTAGATCTAACCCATATTTGATTAACCCATTCAATTAGATCAGACCTATATCTGCTTGCTTAGATTTAGCCAGAACCTAGATCTATCATGCCAAGGTTGGACCAGTTTCGATGCGGTGCCTGCCGACTTTTGAGGAGACGGTGTACTCCACACTGTATCTTTGCTCCTTATTTCTGTCATGAGGAAGGATCCACTTATTTTGCTACCATCCATCGCATTTTTGGTGTCAGAAATGCCTCCATCCTCCTAACCCATCTTCCAGTAAGTGACCGGCTTGGAGCTGCTATGACACTCTTATTTGAAGCTCAAGCCAGGCTTCAGGATCCTGTCTATGGCTGTATATCTCACATTCTTGCTCTTCAGCAACAGGTTAGTGATTTGCAAGCTTATCGAGCTCTATTGCAAGTGTAACACCCCGCTTTTCTGAGCGTTAAATAACTTAGGAATTTCGATAATTTTTTTTTTTCAATATAAACTATTTCCCGACAATCTTGTTTTACCTTCCCAGCATACTAAACAAGAATCAATAAGCTAAGACATGTAATTATCATAAATGCGAAAGCTTAAAATCGAAACCTGATATGGTACATAACTGAATTCACTTAATCATAACATAAGAATGTGTACCATCATATCATCAAATACTTAAATACATGGAGCTTATCTGTACAATACGACAATTCCTCATAAATACATAATTATACATGATCTTCAATATAGTATAATCTTCTAACCATGGCTAAAGACGTATCCTGAATCCTCACAAAGGAACATATACCTGAACAACTCACCAAACCCATCGGTCACGTCATCAATCATCCCCTTGCCATGGCTGCAAATCCTAACTGGAACGTTTGAATGTTCTAGGGGCATAACCCAATTAGAAGATAAATCTTCTAGTGAGGGTTTAGAAACATAATACGTGAATACATGATGCAATAACATAAATAATAATATGCCCTAGTGTAACGTCCCTGGCCCACTAGCCCAGGACGGAACCCTAGGCAGAATCCTGACCTACTTTCAGGATAATCCTAACGTTGTTCCATTATTTTCCCTTGGAGAATTACGGCTACACTATCAGGGCAACATCTCAATCCTATGCACGAGTATCAATATACCAATAATATCATGCTATCCAAAAATCACGACTTTCCATGCAATAAGACAAAATGATCATAACTTCAATAAATATCATGCATAATGAAGCAAACATGTCATATATAGGTTCTCGGGAGCAAACCACTTACCTTAGCACGAAGTTCAGAATACCTCAAAAAATGTGCACCGCCTCAATTTGCGTGCCAACCTCCAAAATAACTCAAATCATCAAGATCCTTGGCCAAATCACTTCCTGGCTAATCATTTCCAAGGAAAAATCAATAATATAATTTCTTTCACTTATTTTTCCTCTATTTTTCATAGTTATAATTTCTTCCAAAATTCAAACTAAATAACTAATAGTCAAACTAAATAACTAATAAAGTAATTTCTTGAATTTGTCTTCATGAAAATTCCTAAAATAACATTTCTAATCTCCATAAATTTTATGGGAATTTTCTAAAACCTCCTCCTATTTCTTATTAATTAACTTTCCTTTCAAAAATTTAAAATAATTATTTTCTCATGAAATTTCCCGACTAAAAATTCATACAAGGAAACTATTCCTTTTTTCTGTATTTCTAGATATTTTTTCATAATTTTATCCATCTTATTTCTATTTCTTTTATTTTTAGTATTTAAAAATAATAAAAATTACCACCGGTCATCTTCTCCGACTCTGGCACATTAGAAAATCAAACTGACTATACTAGAAGATAGCCCACCTTGAGTCAATCAGCCTGACTAAATTTGAGCTTGAAACAACACCCGCAAGACCTCCATCCGAGCAAAAATTAGTCCGGTTTCAGCGAGATTTGATTTTTCCGGCGAAGCTCCAATCACCCTTCAAATGAACTCCAAAATTCCTCAAACTTTCCAGAAATGATCCTTACCTCATCGGCAACAAAAGCCCTATGGTTTGGTGCCTCAATTTGTTCAAAAACAAGGTCAATTTGAAGCTCAAATCTGGCAAAACCCTCGGCCACTATATTCTCTATTTATAGCCAAATTCGAACCCCAAAATGACAGATCTCGAGTAACCCAAGGCCTTTGATGTCTCCCCTTGCCATATATTCATCCAAAACCCACCGAAATAGCCCTCAAAAGCTTGATTAAAGTGGCCAATTTTTTGGCCACTTTCAGCTAAAATTTGGCCATTTCGGTCAATGCCAAGGCCGATTGTTGGCCTAGTTGTTGCCCCAAGGTCCCTCTGCCCACTCCCTCGAGTCTTCCACCATCGAATTCGGTGATGGGAAGGGTGGCAAGAAGCTTGGTCTACCATGCCAGCTTTCAAGTTTTGGAAATTGCACTTTTGCCCCATTCATTTTTACTTCTTTACTTTTGGGTATTTCCACAAAGCCCTAAAACTTTCTATAACTTCCATTGAGTCTTTCAAGCTTTAAACTCTTCATTTCATCCTCAAAGATTTTGAAAAAATGTCATTTCGACCTTCCTCTGCGAATTTTGAAAAACTGCACTTAGGCCCAAATCTTCGTTTTGGCCGTAAACTCTTTCATTTCTTCCTGAAACCACTGAAAAGTTGTCCTACATACCAAATATGAGCCCCCTCAAGGTTCCGTTGACTTCTCGGAAGTCTCCTACGATAATTCGATTTTACAGCCTAAATCGCAACTACATTTTAGCTGTATCGAAAATCATTCCTAATTCGATTTCTTTCGATGCCATAAATCATGGCTCGAAATACTGATCATTTCCATATCATTTTCCTTTAACATCTCAACTCTAGGGCACTCCCTGCAGTCGATTCGGTCAATTTTTTGGGCTATTTAGATACTAATCATTCTCGAAATTTCATTTTTTTAATAAAACGCTTATTTTCAAATAATCCTAATTTCTTAGGTATTACATTCACCCCTACTTAAAGAAATTTCATCCTTGAAATTTGCATCTGACCGATCAAGTAATTAAGACAGCTCAGTTTATTACCTGAACACCTCGATCACATCGATTCGATCCTTAACAAATACCTTAAGTTTGTATTATTTACATGGCCAAAACCTACAAACATACTGTGTCATTTATAGAATTTCCTGTTGTGGCTCTTTTACAGACGACCACACATCTTCCAACATTTTAGGCACGCACATTCTACCCTAAAACTTTTGAGAATGCCATTTCGCATTTCAAAAATCATGACGCTTGGCCTGGCCACGATCATTAATCATGGACAAGTACACTTGTCAACCACACATGCCTTCCGTATCTCGTTCACCAGATCCAGCTAAACAACCAGGCTAGTGCTAAAACTAGACGATCTTTTTGGTACTATTCCCATAGTCAGCAAGCCAACAAGCCTCCAACATCTGACACTCACAACTATCCACCCAGGTCATGCATCAGGCACCTCTTTGCCACGCCCTGGGTGATACGAAGTAGTGCAATCTTAGTCTCAAGGAACTCCATCCACCGTCGCTACCTCTCGTTTAGCTCTTTTTGTGAGAACCCATACTTTAGGCTCCTCATGGTTCATGAGCACATTAAATGTCCCATCATTTCTGTAATGTCTCCATAACCTCAAGAGCACATACCCCAGCTACTAGCTCCAAATCATACATCAATTAGTTCTCTTTGTGCCTTGGTGTAATCCACACGTAATCATTCATTCATGTTGCATTAACACGCAACCCGATCCTTTAAGCTATCACAAACTCTCACTACATCTTGCAGATCATTCTCATTAGACTTTTCTCATGAGTCATATTGTGGACATAACTATTCTAGAGTGTTCCATCACTACCTTCTGACAACAGCTTGTCGAAACATCTTATTTCGAAACATCTTAGTATTCTAATTCGAAACTTGATCCCCAAAAATTTCATTTCGAACCCTACGTTGTTCCATGATTCGAAACATAGGGTTGGGACTATAAATATCCTAAAAGCCCCAAACTCAACATTCGTGTGTTCAGATTTTTTTTTTTCTTCTTGCTAAAATCTCCAGAATAATAAAACAAGTTTTTCCATAAAAATTCTCTTCTTTTTTTTCTCTCTTGTTCTTTTCTTTTTTTCCTTATTTCTTCTTCATTCTTCTTCTTTCTTCTCCTTTTTCTTTTTCTTCTTCCTTTCTTCTTCTGTAGACCCTGCTCGCGAACAACCATTGGCTATGCACAACCCGGCCGCCCTTGACCTCTACTGCGTTTACCTCTAGCCGACTCAATCGGCCCTGCAATTACACCACCAGTCGACGTCCCGTCAGCCTCGATCTCGTGTGCACAGCATCCCCAGCCGCTGCAATCAACTGCCACTACCTCCGGCTACTACCTTCTACCTGCTAGATCTGGCCACGCCGCCTCCGCCACTTGTTGCCTCACACAACCACCAATCATCGCCCGGCTTCCCTCGGCCTCCACTACGACCATCATCGTCCCTGCCGCTGTTGCTAGATCTGGGTCGATCCAACCCAATTGTCCCGACTCGGCCTGACCCTATTCAGGTTTGACCCGTCGTTGATTTGACCCATATCTAATTTTCTTAGATTTAGCCAAAATCCACTTCTATCATGACAAGAGTCTGGTCTCGATATGGGGCCTGCATAGTCTTAAATAGAGGATGCATTCCACAATGCATCTTTACTCCTTACTTTTAGTCATGCGCAAGGTGCTATTCATTTTGCTATCATCCATTATGTTTTTGGTACCATAAATGTCTCCGACCTCCTAGCCCAACTTCCGTTAGGTGACCAGTTTGTAACTGCCGATACACTCTTCATTGAAGCTCAAGCCCGGCTTCAGAATCCTGTCTATGGCTGTGTATCCCACATCCTTGCCCTTCAGCAGCAGGTTACTGATTTGCAAGCTTATTGAATTTATTTGCAGGATTTACTCTATGCAACCTATCATGCACATTCCCAACCTGTTTCTCAACCTAATCCAAACCCAAACTGGAGTTTCAAACTTCCCATCGTCCCAGAGGACATCCCTCATCCTAATTTTCAGAGGCCACTCTTCTACCTCACCCTGGAAAACTAGCAATAGCTAAATGCCACCCCCAGATGACATCGATGAGCTGAGACCTGTCGTTTTTGGTAATCGTCGTCGTCACTGAGCTTCGGTATCATTATCAGTTCTATGGTTTGCCTTTTTCTTTTGAAAAATTGTATGGCTTGATCTCCTGTAACTGTTTTGAACATATGGAATGAATATTACGCTTTTGAGTACTTTTAACGTTTCATTCCCTTATTTTACACTCGATTGCATATTGATCATAAAATATCTCAGCCTCTTGCAGCTGCTTAATAATTCATCAAATCGAGGTAAAAATATCGGCTCTTAATTATCACCTGATAATTCACGTTCTTAATTAAGTCACACATAGCTAAGCATCCAAGCTATCATTGACAATTTCATCATTAAGAAATAATCCCGTTAAATCTTCTGAGAATATATCCTGGTATTTTCTAAATTTTTTACAGCTTTTCATTGACCGCAAGTGCTTATACCTCATATCAATAGGCTCCTTATCTTCATAACTTGTGATATCATTTTAATGATTGTCCAGCTATACATCTCTCAATTTGCCTATCAAGGCTACCTAGACTAACCATCTAGCCATATGAGAGTTCCATTCTCCAAAATTGAGAATCTCAGATCTCTTAATTGATTCAGGTCTGCAGCTTCCCCTACTGCGACTTGTCATCCTGGCACATCTATCATCACACCAAAGATTTACACAATCTTCAAGACGATAATCCATAACTTTACTTCCAGCTAAAGTAAGTAAGTACTCACGTCACCTACTGTACTCCAATCCTTGCTGGATTTCTTTTTAGGAACTCTAAAGTTCCATTACGAATCCTTAGATCCTCAATCAATTCTTTCAAGAAATTCCTCAAGAATCTCAAATCGATTTATCCTTGAAAATCCTAAATCAGATCACGATATCCAGTTCCAATTATCTCCCATGGATTTAATTTCTTTGAAATCATAGCTCCCAATCCACCATTCATCATGGTGCTTCCAAGTTCACCTTATCGAGTTGACCACCGATAATTTTACCTGATTTCATAGGTCCATCTGGCACACTGAACCGTAGTCACAACCTCTATTAACTAGGTTTTTTCATCATTCCTTTAGGGTCGATATGACGTACCAAGCAACTCTTTCCTTTCCAATACCCGAACTCTACCTTGAACTGAGGTTGCCATCTCACAACTCATCATCAATGTTTTGGACTTGCTATGCTCCACTACATGAAATCTCATTTCTCAAGGATCCACTGACCCTTACATTTCGTTCTTCAGATTTAGTTGACTATTGGCACACGACCATCAAATTAGTTCTTCCTAGACAATACACTTACCATCAGCCAGCACATAAGCCATGCGCTCAGACATAGAAGTAGTTTTTATAAGTTGACCGCGTGTAATCGTAGAAATATGTGGTTCAGCAAAAGGGATTGGCATTACACCTACCACATATGATTTTCTGAGATGTGCAGCTTGCGAAACACAACCATTCAATCCACGACTTCCCCCTCCATATACCAAATTAATTTTTCTTTCTCCCAATTTTAGGCTTAGTTCGCTTGCTGCAAGTGCGTAACTACTGTCGCTCCCAAGTTGAGAGCCACAAATTACACATATGGTTTTGATTCGACGAACTAACTGGCCTTCCATGTTTGTTCCTTTTGTCTGCCTTGGAAAGAGGTTTGGTTCAGCAAAAGGGACCGTGTGTAATCGCAGAAATATGTGGTTCAGCAAAAGGGATTGGCATTACACCTACCACATATGATTTTCTGAGATGTGCAGCTTGCGAAACACAACCATTCAATCCACGACTTCCCCCTCCATATACCAAATTAATTTTTCTTTCTCCCAATTTTAGGCTTAGTTCGCTTGCTGCAAGTGCGTAACTACTGTCGCTCCCAAGTTGAGAGCCACAAATTACACATATGGTTTTGATTCGACGAACTAACTGGCCTTCCATGTTTGTTCCTTTTGTCTGCCTTGGAAAGAGGTTTGGCGATCAAAAGTAGCTATACAACAATTCAATAAGAAATAAATACAAACAAAAATCATGCGTAAGTACAAGTAGTTGTGATTGTGGCTCACATCTTCCTCTGGTTTTACGTCCAGAAACGGCTTAAACACTTTCTATGAAGTGGGGATAGGCTTCCCATCCAATTTTCTTATAAATTGGCAAACAGGGTCGTTTTTAGTCAGATTCCCAAGACTATAGCGTTGGTGGTCACTTATGAATTGGGTCCATAAAGCAAGAAGTTCTCTTTGCACTATTCCACATGGATGCGTCTCAAGAGTCAATCGGATATCATCCAATGACTCCTTACTCAGTCCATCCTTTATGAAACTAATTTTATCTTCTCGATTTATGGACGTAAACCCCACAGATTTGCATCGAGTGTTACAGGTCCAACGAGCAAACTTGTGACAACCATTCACTCTTTTAGCTCTTCGTTTCTTCGCAAAACTACTCTTCCCTAAGCCCGGGAAGTGCTTAAAACTAGGTGAAGCTTCGCCAGCTAATCGAACTTTTTTTTCGATCAGCCAACGAATATCTTCAGGAATGCTTTTATACATCAACATTCTAAGTCTTTCACACCTAGCAACATAATTTTTTTTCAAATCGTTCATTGGGAGAGATGGATAGTACTTGCGAATTTTTAAGAGTTGAAGATCCATTTTTTTTTTAATTAAAATACAACTATAATAAGAGAAAAGTAAAAATTGTGAAACTTACAAATTGAACGAGAGTACCTGATCAGAGAACAACACGAAGGAAAGAAGACTGAGCTTGCTTGCAGAAGTATGGCTTGCCTCCTATCGATATGTAGTCTCTTATAGAGCAATGGGTGTCAGTATTTCATACTCGGTTCGAGGCACGCCATAATTGTAGGGTCAGGCACGTCTCTTTTTTCAACGCTCGGTGCCTCATTTTTCAACATTTGGCAGTGTGCCTCTTCCTTTATAGGACAGTGTGATTACACTGCCCGAGAAAAATGGCTACCACCAGTGCTAATTCTGTCTCTCTCAATTCAATTTTTTTTTGTTTATATATATATATATATATTTTTTTTTGGGGGTTAATTATTTTTTTTTTTAGGGGCCTAATAAAATCATATATACCACACAAAGCAATATTATCGAGTCAGACATTTGCACAACAGATCAAATTCAAACACCAATAAATTTCTGAGTACACCTTACCCCCCAACTTGAATTGCGCATTGTCCTCAATCGGCAATAAAAGAATAGAAGAGGGGCATACCTGGCGGTCTTCAATGCATGAATTAGTATGCAAATATTTTATTTAGACTGCACACAGAGAAATACTATTTGAGTCAAAGTTAGTTAAGTAATACAAAAAGGAACAATAAATATTATATATATTTTTTTTTTGTTGTTTTTTTTTAATTTGTTTTTTGTTTTGTTTTTTTTTTTTTTATATCCGAATTCCAAAGACATCCATTTAACCTAAATGGAAAGGTGGTCTTTTAACGTCAGATTCCTAGACGAATGTGTTCCTAAAGGTCACTTAACCACTGACGATGGTTCACCCAACTCCACCATCTCGTCTTCAACAAAATCTTTCTCAACTATGCCTAGATATGGTTTCAGCCTTTGACCATTCACTTTAAAACGTTGTCGAGACTCTTTGATTTCAATTTCTATTGCCCCATATTCTGATATGGTCTTGATTGTATAGGGTCCTGTCCATTTTGATCTCAACTTCCCTGGGAACAAATGAAGCCTTGAGTTGTAGAGAAGCACCTGCTGACCAACATGAAAATTTTTTCTGTTGATGTGTTGGTCATGCAACTTTTTCATATGCAACTTAGATAATTTGGCATTTTCAAATGCCTCATCCCTAAGTTCTTCAAGTTCATTAAGTTGCAATTCCCTATTGAGACTCACTTCTGTTGATTCCTCATTAATCTTCTTAATGGCCCAGTAGGCTTTGTGCTCTATTTCAACTGGCAAATGACATGGCTTGCCATATACCAACCTATAGGGAGACATGCCTAGAATGGTCTTGTATGCAGTTCTGTAACACCCCCTCTCCTAGAACTGCCCGAGAAGAGGTGCTACGGGGAAAATAAAATAAACTAACTGATAATCTGAAATCTGATACCATGACTGAACATCTCAATCAATTGGAATAAAAACTCTTAGTCAATACAAACTGAAATGCATAAACTCTTACTGAGGGACAATCCCTCAACTGAAATATAAAATAAGATCTAATCTAAGAAAACTCTATAGAACTCAACAGACTCCCAGACATCTTTTATCTTGAGCGGCTCCACGTACACACACTATAAACCACTGCTGCTAGGCCCCACATCTGGTACTCCCCTGCTAGAACCTGGAGGGGGGAAGAGTACAAGGTGAGCTACAAAAGCTCAGCAAGTAATAAGCTGGAAAGAATACTGAAGTTGAATCGAAGAATATCGATACTGATAAATAACTGACTAAACTTGTACTGTATAATCACTATCTGATTGCATTCATAAAAATGTAATGCACATAAACTATAAACTAAATGCAGGTATGCAACTTTGGCTCATAGGCCCACATAATCTGATAATACATACCTGTCTGATCTGAAACCTGCATACATAAAAACTGTAAGCACATACTGTGGGCAAAGCCCCTAGCCCCCTAGTTGCCACCAGGCGAGCAACTCATAAACTGAGTTAAAACTGAAACTGATGGGATCCCCGCGGACAAGCCGCCTAGCTCGCATAATGCAATGCAATGCTCACATAAATGCTGGCACACGATATGTAGTGCTCCATATAAAGTCATGCTCAATGCTCATACCAAAATGTATGCACATAATCTCACAAAATAATGCTGATCATGTTATAATAAAATAATGCTGAACCTGATATGATCTTCATCTATATATTGGAATACAAAGATTCTATGAATTATGATTTATGGTATGGGTATGATTAACTTGTCATGTTCTGGCTTATGAATTCAATGTTGGAAGGTATTGAATACATTAATTGAATTAAACTTGAATTAGGACTCACTGGAAGCTAAATTGGATTTCTGGAAATGTCATCCGGATATCAGGAAGGATATTCGGATATGATGAAAGACATCCGGATAAGAAGAAGGCTGATCCGGATACACTAACATTCAAAGCAAAAGCTATTCGGATATGCTGGGATGTATTCGAATATGAACTAGGACATCCGGATATGATTCTGGTCATTCGGATATCTCACTGATGAGTTCGGATATAACTGGGGACTATTCGAATAAAAAAAATTCAACTTTTGAGGGAGGCATCCGGATATCAGGCGAGACATCTGGATATTATCTTGACCTTTCCGGATGTATAAACAAACCATTCGGATATCATACTTGAAGAACTTTAGATACATCCGGATACAATACAAGGTATCCGGTTATTAGAACTTAGAGTAATAGAACTTACAATCCAAAATGGATAAGGATTAATAGAACTTGCAATCCAAAATGGATAAGGATTACTGGAACTTGCAATCCAAAATGGATGAGGATTAATAGAACTTGCAATCCAAAATGGATAAGGATTACTGGAACTTGCAATCCAAAATGGATGAGGATTAATAGAACTTGCAATCCAAAATGGATAAGGATTACTGGAACTTGCAATCCAAAATGGATGAGGATTAATAGAACTTGCAATCCAAAAAGGATAAGGATTTATAGAACTTGCAATCCAAAAAGGATAAGGATTATTGGAACTTGCAATCCAAAATGGATAAGGATTACTGGAACTTGCAATCCAAAATGGATGAGGATTAATAGAACTTGCAATCCAAAATGGATTAGGATTACTAGAACTTGCAATCCAAAATGGATAAGGATTACTGGAACTTGCAATCGAAAATGGATAATGATTAATGGAACTTGCAATCCAAAATGGATAAGGATTAATGAAACTTGCTCATAACTTCACTGTTATACGCATATATATATATATATACGTCTCTGCTTACTGATATAAAATCTAAGAACTCAATGAAGAACTGGAATAATCTGAAAAACTGATATAAACCTGTAATGGAAGGGATTACAGGAAGAATACTTGCCTAATAGAACTCTCTGATCGAACCCTGGAGCGATCCTGAAGACTCTAGCAAGCCTCTGCTATCTCTTAGCCTTTTTGTTCTTCACATAATGTGAAGAAAAGCTAAGCTATGGGCTCTATATATAGACATAAAGTCCTAGATCCCTTTCCTTTTATAACTTGGAATCCCTCTCCCAATTAAACTTGGAGACTCTCAAAACCTTCTCCTATTGGGACTAGGAGACTCTTAATCCAAATCCATCTCATACATGGATTCTCATTCTTCTTTAAATACATAGTCCCACTTAATTAATAATAATACAAACATTATTATTAAAACTCTCAAATAATAATAAAACTCCAAAATTACCTTCATGCCCTTGCATTTAATCCACAAAATAAATGCCGTTTAAATGCTATTTAAATACTATTATCTCAATTAAAAATCTAAATTGCCACCTTAGCAAATTCCTTTAACTCAAACATTAAAAAGAAATAAATGCTATTCTTTTTCCTTCAAAATCTCTAAATTGCCACATTAAATAATTAATTGGCAAAATCGCTTAATCAAATACTTCAACAATTAATTAAATCATTCTTGAATAAATACTGGACCCTCTAATGGGTCGTTACAATTTCTCCCCTCCTTAAAAGAATTTGGTCCTCCAAATTCGTACCTGGTTACTCAAACAACAAGGGGGTAAAGCTCCTTATCTCTTCTTCTAATTCTCATGTCACCTCTTCCGACAAGTGACGTTGCCATTGCACTTTTACAAGAGGAATTGATTGATCCCTCAAAATCCTTTCTTTTCACTCTAGAATACTGATAAGCATCTCTTCATAAGACACATCTTCTCTAACTTTAAGAGTCTGAAAATCAATCACAAGTTGAGGATCTGGCACATACTTCCTCAACATCGAAACATGTTATGAACATAGGACAACTGAGGTGGCAAAGCTAACACATATGCCAAAGTCCCTATCCGTCTCAAAATCTCAAACGGACCATTGTAAAGAGGACTAAGCTTCCTTGTTACGCCAAATCTGCAAACTCCTTTAATAGGCATGACCCTTAACCAAGCATGGTCACCTACCTTAAACTTGAGGTCTTGATGTCACTTATCTGCATAGCTCTTCTGTCTGTCTTGGGCTGTTTTCATTCTTGCTTTGATAACTCGAATCTTTTTTGTCGTCTACTCAACAATTTCAGGACCTAACAAAGCCCTATCTCCAATCTCTTCCCAACATATCGGCGATTGACACGGTCACCCATACAAAGCTTCACACAGTGACCTTCAAATACTTGAATGAAAACTATTATTGTAGGCAAATTCTACCAAAGGTAGATGCTCATCCCAACTACCTTGGAAATCTAGAACATAAGCTCTCAACATGCTCTCGAGAGTCCTAATAGTCCTTTCTGATCTACCATCAGTCTGTGGATGAAATTATGTACTAAACTTCAGCTGAGATCCTAATGCATCATGCAAAGCTCCCCAAAAATGAGAACTAAAATGAGGATCTTGATCTGATACAATGTTGGATGGAACACCATGTCACTTCACGATCTCCTCAATATAAATTCTGGTAAATCTATTCAATGGATAAGTCTTCTTGATAGGTAGAAAATGAGTTGATTTAGTCAAACGATCAACAATCTCCCATATAGCATCATAACCTCTAGTCATCTTAGGTAAAACCCATCACAAACTCCATGGCAAAATTTTCCCACTTCCACTCTAGAATAGGTAATAGAAATAATAAACATGTAGGTTTCTGATGTTTCGCTTTTATTTGCTGGCATACTGAACACTACGAAACATATTTAGCCACATCTTTCTTCATACCACTCTAATGCTGACGCTTAAGGTCCTAGTGCATTTTCACAACACTTGGATGAATAGTGTAATGACTCTTGTGTGCTTCATTCAAAATCTCTTGCTTAAGATTTCTATCATCGGGTATACAAATACATCCCTGAAATAAAAGTATACCATCACTCCATAGAGTATATCCCAAAGGAGAAAATTTCTTGATATCTGTTAAAATCTGTTCCAACTTTTCATCTTCTGATTGCTGGTTCTTGAGTAAATCAAATAACTCAGGCTGTATTCTTATGTAAGCACAACTCACAACTGATCTACCTTCTGGGTCTGAAATAGTTAAAGCACTTAATTTCTCTAATAACTTCCATTCTTAAACCATCATCATAGCTATAGAAGCTCCTCGCCGACTCAAAGTATCGGCTACTACATTAGCCTTTCCTGGATGATATAGAATCTAACAGTCGAAGTTCTTAAATAACTCGACCCAACGTCTTTGCCTCATACTCAATTCTTTCTGTGATAGAAGATAATGTAGGCTCTTGTGATCTTTATAAATCTCAACCTTCTCACCATATAAATAGTGTCTCTATATCTTTAATGCAAATATTGCCGCTGTCAACTCTAAATCATGAGTAGGGTAGTTCACCTCGTGTTTCTTCAATTATCTGGATGCATAAGCATTAACTCAACCCAATTACATCAATACGCATCCCAATCCTAATGGAATCATTACTGTAGATGGAATATTTCTCTCCACTTCTTGGTATGGCTAAAATTGGTGTAGTAGTCAACTTCTACTTTAATTCTTGGAAAGCATGTTCACACGCGTCATTCCATTCCAACTTCTCTCATTTCCTTGTTATCTTAGTCATAGGGGAAGATAAACGAACAAACCCCTCAATAAATCGCCTATAATAATCTGCAAGTCCTAGAAAACTACATATCTCAATCACTGTCGTCGGCCTCAACCAATCCATAACTGCTTTAGTCTTGTCTAGATCCACTGAAATACCATCTCCTGACACCACATGGCCTAGAAATCCAATTTGAGTGAGCCAAAACTCACACTTACTAAACTTGACATACAGTTGCTCTTCTCTAAGCCTCTACAGTTCCAAAGTAAAATGCTCTGTATACTCATCTACATTGGGTGAGTAGACTAGGATGTCATCGATGAAGACAATAATGAAACAATCTAGGTACTCACATAGAACTCGATTCATCAAATCCATGAAAACAACTGGAGCATTCGTTAACCCAAATGGCATCACCACAAACTCATAGTGTCCATAGTGAGTCCTGGAAGCAATCTTCTGAATATCATTATCTCTGACTCGCAGCTGGTGGTATCCTGATATCAAATCCAAAATGGATGAGGATTAATAGAACTTGCAATCCAAAATGGATAAGGATTACTGGAACTTGCAATCCAAAATGGATGAGGATTAATAGAACTTGCAATCCAAAAAGGATAAGGATTTATAGAACTTGCAATCCAAAATGGATAAGGATTATTGGAACTTGCAATCCAAAATGGATAAGGATTACTAGAATTTGCAATCCAAAATGGATGAGGATTAATAGAACTTGCAATCCAAAATGGATAAGGATTAATGGAACTTGCAATCCAAAATGGATAAGGATTAATGGAACTTGCAATCCAAAATAGATGAGGATTAATGGAACTTGCAATCCAAAGTGGATGAGGATTAATAGAACTTGCAATCCAAAATGGATAAGGATTAATAGAACTTGCAATCCAAAATGGATCTGGATTACTGAAACTTGCAATCCAAAATGGATAAGAATTAATAAAACTTGCAATCCAAAGTGGATGAGGATTAATAGAACTTGCAATCCAAAATGGATAAGGATTAATAAAACTTGCTCATAACTTCACTGTTATACGCATATATATATACGTCTCTGCTTACTGATATAAAATCTGAGAACTCAATGAAAAACTGGAATAATCTGAAAAACTGATATGAACCTGTAATGGAAGGGTTTACAGGAAGAATACTTGCCTGATAGAACTCTCTGATCGAACCCTGGAGCGATCCTGAAGACTCTAGCAAGGCTCAGCTATCTCTTGGCCTTTCTGTTCTTCACATGGCATGAAGAAAAGCTAAGCTAATGGGCTCTATATATAGACATAAAGCCCTAGATCACACTTCTTCTACAACTTGGATTCCTTCTCCAAATCTAACTAGGAGACTCTCAATCCAAATCCATCTCATACATGGATTCTCATTCTCCTTTAAATACATAATCTCACTTCAATAATAATAATACAAAAATTATTATTAAAACTCTCAAATAATAATAAAACTCTAAAATTACCTTCATGCCCTTGCATTTAATTTCCATAAAATAAATGCCATTTAAATGCTATTTAAATACTATTATCTCAATTAAAAATCACTAGTTTGCCACCTTAGCAAATTCTTTAACTCCAAAATTAAAAATAAATAAATGCTATTCTTTTCCTTCAAAATCTCTAAATTGCCACATTAAATAATTAATTGAAAAAATCGCTCAATCAAATACTTTAACAATTAATTAAATCATTCTTGAATAAATACTGGGCCCTCTAATGGGTCGTTACAATGTCAATCTAGTTATATCCTGAATAACCATCAAGGAAACAATAGAATGCTTGCCCAGCTATTCTTTCAAGGACTTGGTCCAAGAATGGCAATGGAAAATGGTCTTTTCTAGTCATTGCATTGAGTTTTCTATAATCGATGCACACTCTCCATCCGATTTGGATGCGAGTAGGGATCAACTCATTATTTTCATTTCTCACCATTGTGACTCCAGACCTTTTTGGGACCACTTGAGTGGGGCTGACCCACTTTAAATCCGAGATGGGGTATATAATACCCGCATCCAGCAACTTTAGCACTTCCTTCCTAACCACCTCTTTCATGTTAGGATTGAGTCTCTTCTGCATTTGCCTAACAGGTTTAGCATCCTCCTCTAGAAATATCCTATGAGTGCAAGTCAAAGGGCTAATTGCATGCAAGTCTGAAATGGTCCAACCTAAGGCTTTTTTATGAGTTTTCAGAATGTTTATCAGTTGAATTTCCTGTTGGGATGTCAAACTTGAAGAGATGACTACGGGGAGTGTGTTCTCATCACCTAGAAATGCATATTTTAACTCACTTGGAAAATGTTTCATTTCGGGTGTGGGTGAGGTATTATCAGATTGTGACTCCTCATTGTTCAGAGAACCCAATGGTTCTGATTTAGGAATCCATTGAGCCACAGGCATTGCTTATTGCTCCCTAGTGTTCTCTAATTCTTTTAACTCTCTCTCTTCTTAATCTTCTTCCATAGATTTGTTCAAAAATTCTTTTGCAAAATAGTCCTCAGCTAATGTTTGAACCAAATCTACTTCCTCCACCTCATTCTCAGCTATGTGTTGTTTGGAAACTCTAAAGATATTCATCTCTACATTCATGTTTCCAAATGATAACTTAAGTATTCCATTCCTACAATTAATTATGGCATTTGAAGTTGCTAGGAATGGTCTATCAAGAATGACTGGAACAGGGGGTTGAGGGCCTTGATGGGGTTGTGTGTCCAAGATTATAAAATCAACAAGGAAGTAAAATCTGTCCATCTGCACTAATACATCCTCCACTATCCCCCTAGGGACTTTGATTGACCTATCAGCAAGCTGTAGGGTAACTCTTGTTGGCTTGAGTTCTCCTAAGCCCAGTTGCTGATATACACTATAAGGAAGCAAGTTGACACTTGCTCCTAGATCTAAGAGTGCTTGGTCCACCCTCTAGCTTCCAATTATGCAAGAAATGGTTGGGCTACCAGGGTCTTTGTACTTAGGAGGTGTTTTAAGTTGCAGGATAGAACTCACCTGTTCAGTTAAGAAGTCTTTCTCATGGATGTTGATCTTTCTTTTAACAGTACACAAGTCTTTTAAGAATTTTGCATAAGATGGTGTCTGTTTGATTGCATCAAGGAGAGGAATGTTAATCCTCGCCTACTTGAACACTTCATAAATATCAGCATTTTGTTTTTCCCTCTTTGTTTGAGTAAGTCTTTGAGGGAATGATGGTGCAGGGTTGCTCTTGAATTCTTCCACCTTATTTTTTTCTTTACCTTCCTTTTTTTTTGTTTTCAAGTTTTTCCTCTAAAGCTGGAGCATTGTCATTTTTTTTATTTTCATTTTGTTCTTCTTCTTGTGCATTAGGTTGGCTGTCCTAGGATCATCTGGTTTGTCAATTATTTTTCCATTCCTAAGGACAGTGACTGCTTGCACCTGCTCATGATTATTGTTCCCACTATTTGATGATTCCACTTGATTTGTTTGCCTTACGGGGTTGGGATTTGGTTGAGAAGGGAATTTCCCAAGTTCTCTCATAGTCAAAGTTTGAGTTGGCTTGGTTAGTTAACTCCTCATATCCTCAATTGCCCTATTTGTTTGCTCTTGGAATTTTGCTACCTGAGCATTGTTCCCCATCTGCCCTTGCATAAATTATTGTAGAGTATCCTCTAGGGATCTCTTATGCGGTGGCTGATATGAGCCAGATGATCCTTGGTTAGGCTGGTAGGGCTGTGGCTGAGGTTGTGGCTGTGGTTGTGAGGGAAATGGTTGGTGTGGCTGAGGTGCTGAGTCATTTCTCCAAGAGAAATTTGGGTGGTTCCTAGAATTTGGATGGTAGGTGTTTGAGTTTGGGTTGTAACCTTGATAATTTCCACCCTGGTTTTGGTTTTGGTATATCCTACCCTCTGTTTGCCTTGGTTGTGAGTTTGAAGTTTGGCCATACAGCACTTCTTTGAAAGCAGAGAGAGTTGGACACTCCTCTGTTCTATGGCTATTGGCTTCACACACTACACAATGCACCTCTACCTCATTAACAGCCTTCATTTTTTTCATCTCCAATTCTTCCATTTTCTTTGTCAACAGAGCTAATCTAGCACTGATGTCATCAGTTTCATTTAATTGGAGTTTTCTCTTTGGTTGTGGATTGTATTGGTCTCTCAAATCTCCCATGGTTAATGGCCCAACTTCCCAATTTCTAGAGTTTTCAGCTACATGGTCAAAGTATGCAACAGCCTCTTCAGGAGTTTTTTCATAAAAATCACCATTACACATGGTGGACACCAGCATTTTCAAATTAAGAGTTAAGGCATTAAAGAAGAAACTAACTACCTGCCATTGCTCAAAGGCATGGTGTGGGCAAGAATGCAAGAGGTCCTTGAAACGTTCCCAAGTTTGAGCAAATGTTTCATTTGGTTTACAGAAAAAATTCATCATTTGCCTTTGGAGTGAAGCTGTTCTATTAGCTGGGAAGTATTTTTTTAGAAATTTTGTTTGCATCTCCCTCCAAGTTCCTATTGATCTAGGCTCTAGAGTCCCTAACCACATTTTTGCTTTATCCTTGAGTGAGAATGGGAAGAGCTTTAGTCTAACAGTGTCCTCATGTATATTTTGATCCCCACAGGTACCACATACCTCTTCAAAATCCCTCATGTGTGTATATGGATTTTCAGAATCCATACCATGAAATGTGGGGAGCATTTGTATGGTACCTGGTTTAAGGACAAATCGATGGTGGTTATTGGTAGGATTATGCAAGAGGGAGTGGTTTGCCTTGGAGGGTGCAAATAATCCCTGAGAGGTTTAATCTCATCACCATCCAAGGGATTATGTTCTCCATGATCACTCCCGTGAGCAAATAGGTTTTCATTTTGTTGAGACATTATGGATTGTAAGAGTGATATTTCAGTCTCTGATAAAGAATCTATAGAATGGTTTGACTCAGTTTGATGGCTTAAGATTCTACCAGATCTAAGTCTCATACAATTTGAATAATATGCAAACAGTTAAGAAAAAAACAATATTAAGAACAAAGTTACCCATGGAGTGAATTTTTTCTTCTGTTGCACCTCACCGGCAACGACGCCAAAATTTGGCTACACTCCTCACCCTACAATTTAAATAGCCTTAATTAGTTTGGATGTTCAGTGTTGAAATGGTGAGGAGGTTTAAACTCACCAGTGTGTGAGTGTAGTTGTAGCACAAATATAAATTCCGGACAAGTCTAGGTCGATTCACTGGGAGGTTTATTTAACAAAAGAATTGTTCATTCGGGTTGATTTATCCAAAGAGAGCTAAGTTTTCTTGATTGTGAAAAGGTTTTTTTTTGAAATATTAAAAAGGTCTTGGGTTGAGGCGAGTTTAGAACCAATGCCTAATAAATCTCTTATAGCAATTTAAACAGCAACATTAATCTGAAATAAACAGAGGATCGTTTGGTAGTTATAATTTAAGATACGAATGATTCTCAGCTAAGCAACCCTCATACATGATATGAGGGTTCTAGGTTAAGATGTCACTGTAAATTGTATTATACTACAAACTATGATTTGATCGTCTGAGCTTGGGTATATCTCATCTCCAATTCTAACAACTCTCATACATGGCATGAGAGTTCTAAGTTAGGATGATGACCCTATCCAAACTCACAAAACCATTTACACACTCAACTCGAGTTTAACTCAGATAAATCTTGCATTCATCGAGGTTTGGCTTATCTTGAGATTCAAGAACATTGGACACTGTCCTCGCCTTAACCCAAGATTAGATTTAGCTACTCATTTCCATTTAAAAGTTAATTAACAAGAATTTAAATGGCGTAATTTAAATAACAAAATTTAAATGACAAGAATTAAAATAGCATAAATTAATCGGCCATTTAGGCGGTGGATAATTAAAAGACAGGAATTAAAATTGCAGAAATTTAAAGGCATAAATTAACCGGACATTTAGGCGGTGGATAATAAAGCAGCAATAAATGGCATAAGAATTTAAAAGAAGAAATAAAGGAAGTAAGATTACAAGAGAAAACAAGAGAAAGAATAAGAGCAATTCTCTAAGAGAAACTCTAAGAACAAAACTAAAGTTTGATTCAAGTAATAACAATATCCTCACAAATGCACCAAAGTGAGTTATTTATAGCTCACAAGATGCAATACAAGCCACACAATTATTCAACAAAACATTCACCTAACTAGTGGAATAAAATTAGGTAAAAGACAAAAAATACAAAAGACTTTGTGTGGTGGACTTCTCATAAGAATACAAAAGACTTTAGGTGGTGGACTTCTCATAAGAATACAAAAGACTTTAGGTGGTAAATCACTTATAAAAAAAATACAAAACAAAGAAAAGTCTTTTACAAATTGGACTTTGTTAGGCCTTTATTGGTCTTGGGCCTTTGGTTGATCTTGGGCCTTTGGTTGGATTCCATTTGATAGTTGGGCCAAGTGCACTTGAAACATCCTCTAGACTCCATAATTGGCCTTTGAATTTGAGCAATAAAAAATGGGTAATCCAATGTCTTCGATTATGCCCCTAATTAATTGTAGAAGCCAACTTCCTTACTTCATCCTGAAATAATATGTAATACGAATAATTATTTACTTTAAGCATAAATATAAAGTCAAAATAGGGATATAATTCATTAGGATATAGGAAATATTGACCCCTCATCAAATTTCCCAACTAAAAATTTATAAAAGCAAATTATTCCTTTTTTTCTATATTTCTAGACATTTTTTCATAATTTTATCCATCTTATTTCTATTTTTACTCTATTTTATTTTATTTTCAGTATTTAAAAATAATAAAAATTACCTCCAGTCATCTTCTCTGGTGCCAGCACACCAGAAAATAAAACTGACAATACCAAAAGATATCCCACCTTGAGTCGATCAGGTTGGCCAAATTTGAGCTTGAAACAATACCCGAAAGACCTCCCTCCGAGTAAAAATCAGTCCAGCTCCAGCGAGATTCGATTTTTCTGGCGAATCTCCTATCACCCTTCAAATGAACTCCAAAACTCCTCAAACTTTTCAGAAATGATCCTCACCTCATGGTCAACAAAATCCCTATGGTTTTGTGCCTCAATTTGTTAAAAAATAAGGTTGATTTGAAGCTCAAATTTTACAAAACTCTCGGCCACTATATCCTCTATTTATGGCCAAATTTGAACCCCAAAAAGACATATCTCGAGTAACCCAAGGCCTCTGATGTCTCCCCTTGCCATATATTCGTCCAAAACCCACTGAAATAACCCTTAAAAGCTTGATTAAAGTGGCCAATTTTTAGCCACTTTCGGCTAAAATTTGGCCATTTTAGTCAATTCTAAGGCCAACTGTCGGCCTAGTTGTTGCCCCAAGGTCCCTCAGCCCACTCCCTCGAGTCTTCTGCCACCGAATTCGGTGATGGGGAGGGTGGCAAGAAGATTGGTTTGCCATGGCAGCTTCCAAGTTTTGGAAATTGCACTTTTGCCCTATTCATTTTTACTTCTTTACTTTTTGGTCTTTTATGAAGCCCCGAAACTTTCTATAACTTCCATTGAGTCCCTCAAGCTTTGAAATCTTCATTTCATCCTCTAATATTCTGAAAAAATGTCATTTCGACCTCCCTTTGCCAATTTTGAAAAATTACACTTAGACTCAAATCTTCGTTTTGGTCGTAAACTCTTTTATTTCTTCCTCAAACCATTGAAGGGTTGTCCTACATAACGAATAAGAGCCCCCTCAAGGTTCCGTTGACTTCCCAGAAGTCTCCTACGATAATTCGATTTTACAGCCTAAATCGCAACTACATTTTAGTTGTATCGAAAATCATTCCTAATTTGATTTCTTTTGATGCCTAGAAATACTGATCACTGCCATATCATTTTCCTTTAACATCTCAGCTCCAGGGCACTCCCTACAGTCGATTCGGTCAATTTTTTGGGCTATTTAGATACCAATCTTTCCCAAAATTTTATTTTTTTAATAAAACACTTATTTTCAAATAATTCTAATTTCTTGGGTATTACAGTAAGATTCACTATTCGCATATTATTCTTCACATCCACATTTTATTCCTGAACTTGATCAAAACCCAAACTGGAGCTCCGATCTTCCCAACATCCCAGAGGACATCCCTCATCCTAGTTTCTCAGAGGCTACGCTTCTACCTAACCCTGACGAAACTAGCAATAGCCAGATGCCACTCTCATATAACATCAATGAGGTGGGACCCGTCGTGTTTGGCAACTATCGTCGCTACTGAGCATTAACAATCATTATCAGTTCTATGGTTTACCTTATTCTTTTGAATAATTTTATGGCTTGATCTCCTGTAACTGTTTTGAACATATGGAATGAATATTATGTTTTTGGCACTTTTAACGTCTCATTCCCTTGTCTTGCCCTCGATTTCATATTGATCATAAAATATCTCAGCCTCTTGCAACTGTTTAATAATTCATCAAATCGAGATAAAAATATCGGCTCTTAATTATCACCTGATAATTCACGTCCTCAATAGTCAAATATAACTAAGCATCCAATAACCTCAAGCTATCATTGGCAATTTCATCACTAAAAAATAATCTCGTTAAATCTTCCGAGAATATATCCTGGTAATTTCCATTTTTCTTATGGCTTTCCACTGACCGCAAGTACTTATACCTCATATCAATAGGCTCTTTATTTTCATAACTTGCTGGCATCATTTTAATGATTGTCCAGCTATACATCTCTCAATTTGCCTACTAGGGCTACCTAGACTAACTGTCTAGCCATATGAGAGTTCCATTCTCCAAAATTTGAAAATCTCGG
This sequence comes from Diospyros lotus, assembly GCF_014633365.1. NCBI lineage: Eukaryota > Viridiplantae > Streptophyta > Magnoliopsida > Ericales > Ebenaceae > Diospyros > Diospyros lotus. The sequence goes on from NC_068342.1 coordinate 21,897,263, forward strand.
ATCTCTTAATCAATTTAGGTCTGCAGCTTCCCCTACTGCGACCCGTCATCTTGGCACATCTGCCATCACTTGATTCTCTCACTCACGCCAAAGATTTTCACAATCTTTAAGATGATAATCCATAACTTTACTTCCAACTAGAGTAAGTAGGTACTCACATCACCTACGGTACTCCAATCCTCGTTGGATTTCTTTCTGAAAACTCTAAAGTTCCACTACGAATCCCTAGATCCTTGAAAATCCTAAATCAGATCATGATATCCAATTCCAATTATCTCCCATAGATTCAATTTCTTTGCAATCATGGCTCCCAATCCACCATTCATTATGGTGCTTTCAAGTTCACCTTGTTGAGTTGACTACCAACAACTTTACCTAATTTTGCAAGTCCATCTGACACAGTGAATCGTAGTCACAACCTCTGTTGACTAGGTCTTCTCATCATTCCTTTAGGGTTGATACGACCTATCAATCAATTCTTTCCTTTGTGACACTCAAATTTTACCTTGAGTCGAGACTATCATCTCACAACTCATCGTCAAGGTTTTAGACTAGCCATGCTCCACTACCTGAAATCTCTTTTACCGAGAATCCACTGACTCTCCCTTTCGTTCTTCAGATCCAGTTAACTATCGGCGCACGACCATTAAATTAGTTCTTCCTAGACACTACACTTACCGTCAGCCAGCACACAAGCTGTCATTATCACCCCAATCACATAGTAGGCTTACTCCTACCCCATATGTCGACCCTTACACGGGTACATTCTGGGTGAAAACTGCACGATCTCATCGTAGTCCTCTAAGAACTATCATTCATTGTCGCTACCACGAGTCTAACTCCTTCTATAAGAACATTCATTCTAGGTCCTCATCACATCCGATGATTTCCTCACCTCATAGGTAGCGCCTAAATGACTCACGAGCATGCATCTTTCCTATCCATTTCATATGTCGAGTAGCTTTCCCTTGCAAACCAATTCTTTCTTTGAGGCAATTGTAACTAGACCATCTCATGGTTCCATTGCCATACTAGGCACCTAGGTATTCTACTTCTTGTGCCTCGCACTGTTCGTCATGTCACCAACTCCTAAGATGACCACGAATCCTCGATGTAATTATTTAAATAAGACATTCAGTTCATATTTAATCCATGTCATCTTAGGTTGATTCCTTAGGCTTTAGGGCTCTTTCAACGTCAGCTAGTGGCACACCTCGCATTCGAGACCATTGGAACTTGGACCCCATATAAGGTACATATCCTACTGGGTTGTCCCATACAATATCCTAGTATTTTGAGAATAATAATAATTAATTTTGTATTTAAAATATTTTTTGACATCAATTAGAAATTATAATTCAGAAAACTAATGGGCTTAGAGTTAGTGGGCTAACTTGAAAAATGAAATGTTAAGTAAATGGGCTTAGAGTTAGTAGGCCAAGTTGAAAAAAATAAATGCTAAATAAATGAGCTTAGAATTAGTGGTCTAAGTTGAAAAAAAAAAAAAGGAAAGATTAAGTAAATGGGCTTAGAATTAGTCAGCTAAATTGAAAAAGAAAAAGGCTAAGTAAATCGGCTTATAGTTAGTAGGCTAAGTTAAGAAAAGAAAAAGACTAAGTAAATAGGCTTAGAATTAGTAGGCTAAGAAAGTGAGCTTAAATTTATGGACTAAATGAAAGAATAGTTTATTCAAAATAAGATTTAGTTGAAAATAATTAAAGATAGTGGGTGAAATAATGGAGAAATGTGGAAACAAAGTAGAGTGTGGACAAATAATGGGTGAATTAATGGAGAAATATGGGAGACAAAATATGGTGTGGACAAATAATCAAAGATAATGGATGAATTAATAGAGAAATGTAGGAGACAAAGTAGAGTGTGGCCAAATAATCAAAGATAATAGGTGAATTAATGGATAAATGTGGAAGATAAAGTAGAGTATGGACAAATAATTAAAGATTATGAGTGAGATTTAGTGGAAAATAATTAAAAAATGATAAAATAATAAAAGATAGTGGATCACTACAATTATACTAAACTTAATTCAATCTCTATAAATAGAGAAAATTTGAAAGGTTGGAGGACTTGAATTAGAAAGAGAAAGGTTGTAAGAAATAAGGATTTGAGAGTAAGAGAGATTTGAAAAAGAGAAAGAAAGAATATAGAGAAAAATACCAAAAATTTCTAGAAAAATGCTATAGGTTGAGTTTAGAAGTTCATGTGAAAATTTGTGGCAAAAGGCGTTGTTGGATATGGAAACCGATACTTCATTGCAATATAAAAGAATACCGAATCACTCCGCAGGAAGGTAAGTTATTTTCAAAAATTTCTTTAAAAATTCTAAAAATATTAGAATGATATTTTAGAATTTTTGATAGTGAAATTGAAAGAGAAATGCATGATTAGTATTTATTATGGAGTTTTGAGGCAATAAATGCTTGAAATTCAAAGAGAAAATGAGAAATAAATAGAGCATGGATGTAATACCCGGTATTACATGGTATTCAAAAATAAATAGATTTGGATTATTTTGAAAGGACCTCAGGTGGTCCGGGAAGCCCAAGGGTCAATTTCGAGTAATTAATTATTAAGAATTGTCGAATTGGCGTCTAAGAGTATCTCGGGACTTGGATGTCCAGGGAAAAGGGCAAGGGATTGGGGAGCATCTCAAGATGAGGATAGTGACGCTGGCAACGGTCCGACCGGGAATAATTTTCGGAATAAATTCTATATAAGCTCGAGAGGGTGCCAATACCGAATGGTCGTAGGGGACCTCCTGGAAGCTGAAGGGACCCTAAGGGTGGTTCGATTTTCTGATTAAGGCAACCCTTAAGTGTTTTCAGGTCGAATACAGGTCCCGTGCAGGTGCAGGGATGAAATCGATATTCCTGAGTAAATGTCGACAATTAATTTTTGAGAAATCAAGAAATTATGTGGCTTGATGGAATTTAAATTAAAGATTGAAGAGGTTAAGTGCAATTATAGAAATCCCTAAGTGTAATTATAAATTTCTAAATGGAATTATGGAGTAATTGAGGGGTTAATGTGTGTAATATATATATATATATGGCCGAGTGAGGAAGCTTCCTTGAAGCTTCCTAGTAAACACCTCTGATATTTTGAAATGGCCAAATCACAAAGAGAGCAAAGGAGAGCAAGAGCTCGTGGCCGAGGGGGAGAGCATGGCCGAGAGAGTGAGAGCATGAGAGGGAGAGAGAGCTTGCAAGAGAGTGATGGAGAGATCGAGAGAGAGATGCGGCAGCAGCTAAAGGCCGCGGTGCTGCAGCTCGGGAAGGGGCCGATGGCAGCGGTGGCTCGAGTGGAGGCTGCTTGTGGCAGCCGCGGTGACCAGCCACGACTGAGAAAGCCGACGATGGCTAAGACAGCATCCAAGGCCGGGGGGCGGCCAGTTGCAGCGGCCAGCAGCGAAGGCTGCCATGACCGACGAGTTGTAGAGGAAGGCAGCAATGAGGGAGGTCGGACGAAGCTAGAAGCAGTTGTGGTTGGTTGCAGCGATGGTAGAGACGGTGACGGCGTCAACCGGAGGAGCTGGAGCAGCTGGCAGCAGCGGCCATAGCGGAACGCTGGAGCTCGAGTGCGTAGGGCGGTGGCTCGCGATAGTGGCGACTCCGTGCGGCAGTGCTGGGGCGTCCGACAGCGGGGCTGGGCATGGCCGTGGCCGGCGGAGGCCGTGAGGGTTGGTCAGTGTTGAGGAAGAAGGAAAGGCAGCCTCGCGAGGAAGAAGAAGCATGAACAGTAGCTGCACGTGGGAGAAAGAAACAGGGGAGAAGAGAAAGAAAGAAAAGAAAAATATGGAAAAAAATAGAAAAAATTCCAGAAAAATAGGAGAAAGTTCTGGAAATTAATTTGGGACTTGAAGTGCGTGTCGGAAGTTCGAAATGGGATTTTGAGCTCAAATGGTCGCTCTGGAGGCAACGTCAGTGTGGGTGTTTTTCAAATTTTCTCTCCAGATGAGTCGAGGTAAATTAATGTTTCCTTCCCAAATTATTTGCATTAAGCGATTTAATGTAGAATAATTATTTGTTGGATTAAACCCTTGGGTCAGGGTTGTTTGGAAATTATTAACGGCTGGTTTATGCCATGGTTAGTTGTTTGGAGATAGTGTTAATGAGTGATTTTGCGATGTAAGCAAAAGCAAAGACATCGGTTAATGTCTGATGTATGGTTGGTTTTTGTGTGTTTGTCTCTAGGTTCGACCGGGAAGGCCGTGATCCTAGATGAACTTGAGATTCAGGTTGGAATTTGTGTCAAGGCAGAGATGAGGTTTCGAGCCAAGTAAGGGACGGCCCCATGTGGAGGTGGCTTTGCAAGTTGGTAAATGTGTTTAATAATGTATTTATCTTGCATTTGCATGTAGTGGTTAACACTTACGTGATGCGAGATCTAGTGGACCTGTGGCCATAAGAAGGATTAGTGTTATAAGGGCTGATAGGTTAATGCCTCAAACCTTGGAGGGTTGTGAGGATGAGTGGGCCTAGCCTCATTTGCATGCATTGGGCATACATAAACATCTTTATATTCATGTTTACATGCATTACACCCTTACTGAGTCTTTATGACTCATGAGGTTTTACCTCATGTGTAGATGTTGCAAGACCAGATGCAAGCAGGGATGGCGCCGGGAGCCTGTTGTGGCAACTAGCTGTGTTGCTGGAGTTATGTATTTTATCATCTCTTGTACGTAGCCATGTGGTATTATGTATGTATACCCTTGTGAGTAAATGTACGTGTTGTTGAGCGTTAAATGTATTTGATTGTTGTAGTCATCATCGTGTGATAAATGATTGTGAGATTGTTCGTTGCATATGGCTTAGTTGGAGAAGCCAAGTTTCGAACCGAGTAAAGATCAGCGAGGTATGTTCTCATAAATCCTCAAGACTCAGTGAAGTGTTTGTTATGCTAGCGTTGTGCCTGGGTCACCTTTGGCTTACCATAAGGCGAGCCGAAGAAAGGTGAAGCTCACTCGGGTTTCGGGTCTTGGTCCACTGTATTTTCTTGTTTGAGTTGGGACCGATTCCTAAGTAGAGAAAAGGGAAGGACGAAGCCTAGTTCCCACCTAGGGCATTTCTTGTTGAAACATAGTCCAACCCTTCAGTTGGGGCCCGTTGGGTGAGTAATCCGGTCGATTATTTACCGATAGCGCCCGTAAGTGGGAGCGGGTCGTTACAATGGATTTTAAAAATTATGAGGAAATTTTTGGGGTTTAGGAATATTGTTTTAGGAATTATTGTGAAGAGAAATTGAGAAAATTTTATGAGAAAATATTTATTTTATAATCTTGAGGAAATAATAGGAGGAAATTGGAGAAATTAGAAAAATTAGAAATCTGATTTTCTTAAGTAATTATGGTGTCAGGGTACGTCAAGGTTTATAATTGAGTACAATTGGAAGTTCGACGTGAATTTTGAGGCAAAATTACGCAAGGGGCAAAATTGTCTTTCTGTAAGGTAAGTGGTACTTCCCAACTAGACTAAGTGTTATGATCTTATCATGTTGTCATGCCTTGTTATGAGTATGTCATGTAGATTGCATTTACATGTTTTGATTTATGAAATATGCATATGAGCATGATGAGATTCACGGTCATACGATGCATGGGTTTGGGATTAGGTACTAACACCATTATTTTGCCAATGGTGCACCCATACACCCCGGTCTGGCAGGGAGACTGAAAAAATGGTGGGTAATCTTAAGGTGCAATCGACCCAAATATGAGAGATATGATGTTATGTGCATTGCATACATACACGAGCATTAAATGTTTTGTTTCCCTTACTTAGATGATTCATCATCTAACGTGGGCTTTGCCCTTGGAATATTCAAACGTTCCAGATGAAAATTGTAGCAGAAACGAGAATGAATGAGGCATGAAATGGCACTTAGCAAAGTGCATGATGAGTTGTATGATCAATTGAATGTATGTTATGTAGCTCCTATATTTAATTTCTGCTACTTCGAATTCTGAATGTTTTAAGGAATGATAATGTAAAACCCTATTTAGGGTTAATGTTAGTTGAGAACTTATGTTATGTATTAAGTCATGTTGAGAAATTTATGTTCCCGTGATGTAAGCACTGATTTATGATTAATGTTATGATATTAGGTTCGATTCTAGCTTCCGTATTTGATATTTATGATGATTCTCCTTGGAGATAAATGAATAGAATTTTTGGGATATATTTAAGGAGTGATATGGTTTAGTCTTAGTTTTAGTAGTATTAAAAAAAATTATCCCAAAATTATCCTGAATTATAACGCGCTCGAAAAATGGGGCGTTACATCCCAGATCTTCAGCATTTGATCGTCTACTTGGCAGTTCACTAAGCAACTCAGACCCTGGTTCCCAGACCCATACTGCGAGATAGCTTACAAGCTTCTCAGGCATGTTAGCCACAAGCTCATTACAAGTCTTCTACCTTGGTCCCTAGATCCAGATCTATCACTGCGAACATCGAACCAGTAATGCCGTTACGTTGTTAGGGTTTCTTATCTCGTCTCTACGAGTCTCATCGGTTGCATCACTATCGCCTTATCAATTGACGCAACTCATATGCCATCACTTAGCCATCTTTGGTCCCTCGTTTGATCCAATTTGTTGGATTCCCGATCTACGCATCTTATTTTCGAGATCCTAAATGATCCTCGAAAATCCTTATCATTCGCTCTTAACTCATCAGCTAAGCCCTGACACATCAGATTAATCTTGCACTAGCTTCCATCGGTCTTCCATTATTCACCGAGAATAGTAACCGTATATTGGAATAGTGCATGTACGTGAATGGTACACCGGGTAAGTTCCCAAGAAAGAGAGGTGGGTCACAAATGGACACACTTAAATGCTAAGTCTTTCCTTAACCAGAACCTTCCTAGACATGCACTTTCACTACACAACACTTAAATCCAGTAACTTTCAAGACTTCAACTGACAATCCCCAATCTCTAAGTAGGGATTCCGTTCTACAAACCATTAGTCTCTTTTCTCCTAAGCCTTCACTTGGAGTTTCTACTAATTGAACCTAACAATATCGGATCCTCTTAAGTCTCCAAATTGCTTTTCCCTAAATCTCTAAACAGGGTTAAGCTTTGATACCAACTGTAACGCCCCACTTTTTCGAGCGTTAAATAACTTAGGAATTTCGGGAATATTTGTTTTTCAATATAAACCATTTCCCAACAATCCTATTTTACCTTCCTAGCATACTAAACAAGAATCAATAGGCCAAGACAAGTAATCATCATAAATGCGGAAGCTTAAAATCGAAACCTGATATGGTACATAATTGAATTTACTTAATAATAACATAAGAATCTGTACTATCATATCATTAAATACATAAATACATGGAGACTTATCTGTAAAATTTGACGATTCCTCAGAAATACATAAAACCATAACAATTATATATGATCATCAATATAATAATATATCATGAATCCTTATGAGGAAGCAAATACCAGGACAACTCGCCAAACCTATCGACCACGTCATCACGTGTCGTTACGTCTTAATCATCTCCTTGCCATATCTGTAAGTTCTAACTGGAATGTTTGAATATTTCAAGGGCATAATCCAATTAGAAGATGAATCTTCTAGTGAGAGTTTAGAAACATGATACATGATGCAATAACATAAACAATCATATGTCATAGTGTAACTTTCCTGGCTCGCCAACCCGGCATGGAACCCTATGCAGAATCTTGACTACTTTCAGGATAATCCAAACGTTGTTCCATCATTTGTCCTTGAGAATTATGGCTACACTATCGGGGCGACATCCCAATTCCATGCATGACACCATAAAAAAAAAAGGCATTTAGGGGCGTTTTTTTTGCATTTAGCGGTGGTTTTTAATTACCGCTATGTAATTTAGTGGCGATTTTGAAAACCACCGCTAAATCAACCGCCGCTGAGCATTTAGCGACGATTTTTAGCAACCGTTGGAATAACTGCCGCAAATTACATTTTTTGCAGCGGTTTGAAAACCGCCGCAAAATTAGTGATTAACGGCAGTTTTTAAATATTTAGCGGCGATTTTTCAACCGCCATTAAAATTAAAAAAAATTAAAATTTTTAATTTTAGCGGTGATTTTTCAACAGCCATTAAAATTAAAAAAAAATTAAAATTTTTAATTTTAACGGCTATTTTTAAAACCGCCCCAAAAATTAAAAAAAAAATTAAAATTTTTAATTTTAGCGGCGGTTTTATTGCTGAGTGTGGGCACGCGCGGCGCTTGGGAGAAATTTAATTTTTAATTTCTTTAAATTTTAGCGATGGTGCCCATGGGAGAAATTTAATTTTTAATTTATCCCGCACCCGCACCTACACGGGCTCACGCACCCTCCCTGGATTCGAACACTAGACCACGCCCATGCGCGTGTGCGTGCGTAATCATCTGATTTGCCAAGCCTTCCTGATATATATCTACCTATATAAATTATATACCAATCCAACAACTATTTTCTAAAATTATATTTTATATTTTTTAATATAAATTAAAAAATAATAATTTATTTATTAGTTTTTAAAAGAATAAAGGAATAAATTAAAAATAAATTAATTGATTAAAAAATAAAAAAGATTTTATATATTTTTTAAAATTATTAAAATTTTATATATTAAAATTTTGTTAAATTATTTTTTATTTTTATTTTTTTTAAATTAAAAATTTTAATTAATTTTACGATTAATTTAAATTAAATTTTAAATTTCTTTTCAGATTTTATATTTCCTTTTATTAATTTAATTTTTAATTTTTTTTAAGTAAAATTAAGGAATTATTTTATATTTCCTTTAATTATTTTAAGGAATTATTTTCTTAATTAAAAATTAAATTTTAATGAATTAAAATTTAATTTTTAATTACTTTTCCTTTTATTAAAATATAATTAATTTTTTTTTATTATTTTGAATTATTTAATTATTTTTTAATTTAGCGACGGTTTCTGAAAATCGTCGCTAAATTCAAAATTTTAATTAATTTTGCGGCAGTTTCTAAGAATCGCTGCAAATGTTAACTTAATTTTTATTTTTAATTATTTAATTTTTTTAAATTTAGCCGTGGTTTCTAAAAATCACAGCGAAATTCAAAATTTAAATTAATTTTGTGGCAGTTTCTGAAAATCGGTGCAAATGTTAATTTAATTTTTATTTTAAATTATTTAATTATTCTTTAATTTTAAATTATTTAATTATTATATAAATTTAGCGACGATTTTTTTAAAACCGTCGCAAAATTAAATGTTTTAATAAATTTTACGGCGGTTTACAAACCTTTGCAAAAAATCAATTTTTTTGTAGTGTGAGTATCAATATGCCAATAATATCGTACCATGCAAAAATCACGACTTTCCATGCAATACGACAAAATTATCATAACTTCAATTAATATCATGCATAATGAAACAAACATGTCATATATAGGTTCTCAGTATAAAATCACTCACCTTTAGACGTAAACTCTAATTTCTTCGAAAAGTGCGCATCACCTCGATTTGTATGCCAATCTCGAAAATAACGAAAATCGTCAAGAATCTTGGCCAAATCACTTCATGGCCAATTATTTCCAAGAAAAATCAATAATATAATTTTTTCAGACTTTTTTCTTATTTTTCTTCTATTTTTTTCTATTTTTCATAGTCGTAAATTCAAAATTCAAAATAAATACCTAATCATGTACTTTCTTGAATTTTTTTCATGAAAATTTCTAGAATAAAATTTCTAATCTCCATACATTTTCTGAAAATTTTCTTAAACCTCTTCCTATTTTTTTCTAATTAAGGTTTTTTTCAAAAATTTAAAATAATTACTTACTCATGAAATTTCTCAAATAAAAATTTATAAAAGTAAACTAGTCCTTTTTTCTGTATTTCTGGATATTTTTCCATAATTTTATCCCTTTTATTTCTATTTTTCTTTATTTTTAGTATTTAAAAATAATAAAAATTACCTCCGGTCATCTTCTTCGGCGCCGGCACATCGGAAAATCAAACTGACTATTTCAAAAGATATCCCACCTTGAGTCAATCAGTCTGGCCAAATTTGAGCTTGAAACAACACTTGAAATACCTCTCTCTGAGCAAAAATCAGTCCGGCTCTGCGCGAGATTTGATTTTTCCAGTGAAGCTCCGATCACCCCTCAAATGAACTCTAAAATTCCTCAAACTTTTCAGAAATAATCCTCACCTCATGGGAAACAAAATCCCTATGGTTTGGTGCCTCAATTTGTTCAATAACGAGGTCGATTTGAAGTTCAAATCTTACAAAACCCTCGGCCACCATATCCTCTATTTATAGCCAAATTCGGACCCCAAAACGATAGGTCTCAAGAAACCCAAGGCCTCTGATATCTCCCCTTGCCATATATCCAACCAAAATTCACCAAAATAGCCCTCAAAAGCTTTATTAAAGTGGCCAATTTTCTAGCCACTTTCGACTAAAATTTGGCTATTTCGGTTAATGCCAAGACCGATTGTCGGCCTAGTTGCCCCAAGGTCCCTCAACCCACTCCCTCGAGTTTTTTGCCATCAAATTCGATGATGGGAAGGATGGAAAAAAGCTTGGTTTGCCATGACAGCTTTCAAGTTTTGGAAAAATTGCACTTTTATCCCATTCATTTTTACTTCCTTACTTTTTGGTCTTTCCATGAAGCGCCGGAACTTTCTATAACTTCCATTGAGTCCCTAAAGTTTTTAACTCTTCATTTCATCCCCTAAAATTCTGAAAAAATGTCATTTCGACCTTCTTCTGCCAATTTTGAAAAACTACACTTAGGCCCAAATCTTCGTTTTTGCAATAAACCCTTTCATTTCTTCCTGAAACCACTGAAGGGTTGTCCTAAATACCGAATATGAGTTCCCTCAAGGTTCTTTTGACTTCTCGGAAGTTTCCTAAGATAATTCAATTTTGCAGCCTAAATCGCAACTGTATTTTAGCTGTATCAAAAATCGTTCCTGATTCGACTTCTCTCGATGCTAAAAATCATTTCTCGAGATTATCATTAATGCCACATCATTTTCCTTTGGCATCTCGGCTTCAGAGTACTCCCTGTAGTCTATTCGGTCAATTTTCTAAGCTATTTAGATACCAATCTTCCCCGAAATTTCATTTTCTTAATAAAACACTTATTCTCCAATAATTCCAATTTCTTGGGTATTACACATACATACATGAGTATTAAATGTTTTGTTCTCTTACTTAGATGATTCATCATCTAACTTGGGCTTTGCCCCTGGAATATTCAAATATTCCAGATGCAGATTGTAGTAGAAACAAGGATGAATGGGGCATGAAATGACACTTAGCAAAGCGCATGATGAGTTGAATGTATGTTATGTAGCTCATGTATTTAAGTTCTGCTATTTCGAATTCTGAACATTTTGAGGAATGATGATATAAAACCCTATTTAGGATTAATGTTAGTTGAGAACTTATGTTATGTATTAAGTCATGTTGAGAAATTTATGTTCCTGTGATATAAGAACTGATTTATGATTAATGTTATGATGTTAGGTTCAATTCTAATTTCCGCATTTGATATTTATGATGATTCTCCTTAGAGATAAATGAATGAAAATTTTGGGATGGATAAGAGCAAGGAGAGTTACAGTAAGTCTTTTAGTTTTATAAAAAATGATATACGTGTATACGTGGATGTTGGGTTTGGCAAAAGGATTAAACTTAGATATATGGAGATTCGACCATTGGATCTTGTTGGTTTTTTGGTATGTCAGTCAATGGGGATAAGAGTGTTGGGTGGTTGCCTCGGATTATTGAAAACCATCGGCCATCGTGGCCGGTGGCAATTGGCAGTGCATTTACATGAGTATTGGATTTGGCCGAAAGTTTAAGTTTAGATCTAGGGAGATTCGGCTGCTGGATCTTGCTAGTTTTTGGATATGTTGGTAGATAGGGATAGGGGTTTCGGGTGGTTGCCTCTGATCGCTGGAAACCATCGGCCACGGTGACCGATGACGACTGACAGTGCATTTTTAAGATGTTGCCAAAAATTAAATATCAAATCTACGAAAATTCAATCATCAAATCTAACCCATTTTGGTATATGTTAACTCCCTTGATTTGGTGTTTCTAATGGTAGGTTCTGATCGGAGGAATCTTCGATCGACAATGGTCACCGACGACCACTTGTGGTGGCAATTGTGACTGTTTAGGCTTTTTTTTGCGTCCATACATACATACATACATATATTTATATATTTTTCTTTATTTAACATTAATTTTTCTTGTTTACTTATTTATTTATTTTTTTTATGAGGATGATGATGATGATTTGGTTGTTGAAGGGAAAATTAAAAAATTTGATTTATTTTTTTATTGTGTTCTTTCAGATGAGGAGGAATTTGGATCTCATTGTCGGAGGGAGGTTAAGTTGATTTGCAGAGTTTGGGTCTAAAAATTTGATTTGTTTAAAATTAGTGTTTAAATAATATTTTGTAATTATTTTAATTTATGTTTTAAATGTCAATATTTAATGTGATATTTAATTATGAGTTTGTATTGTAGATTTTGAATGTTAAGTTGAATATTAGATTTGTTATGTTTTGAATATTGTGAAGGTTAAAATGAAATTATTGATTGAAATTTAATATTAATAAATTAAATTAGTTTGTATTTGTTTTGTGAATTTTGGAAGTAGAATTATTAAGTTTATTTAAGAATTGAATTGTAAATAGTTTTTGTTAATTTTATTTGAATTTAGATATTTATTTATTAATATGTATATATATTTTAAATTTATATTAAATAAAATGTAAAAATAGTAATTAAATTTAATTTGACATAAAAAAATATTAATTAAATTTATAACATTTATGTTTTAAATCAGTGGTTAAGAATTTTGTACAGCTCGTTTTGTTGTTTATAAGATTATCACATGTTTAAATAATTGTGGATTAAAGATAAAATTTATATTAATTTATTTATATTATTAAATCTCTTCATTTATTTATATTATCTTAATTTATTTATATTATGTTAAGATGGATGTGCGGACATACAAGAAAAGATAAAATTAGAAATGAAATTATTCGTAATAAGGTAGGAGTAGTGCCAATCGAGGAGAAGATGAGAGAGACTAGACTAAGATGATTTGGTCATGTGAGAAGGAGACTAAGAGACGCTCCTGTGAGGAGAGTTGATGAAATGGAACAATTAGTCACAAAAAGAGGTAGAGGTAGACCCAAGAAGACTTTGGGAGAGACATTAAATTTTGATATGAAATATATGAATCTAAATGAGGATATGACAAAAGACAGAAATACATAGAAGTCTAGAATTCATGTAGCCGACCCCACATAGTGGGATAAAGGCTGGATATGTTGTTGTTGTTGTTATGTATTCTCTTCATTGAAATGATGTGAAATAAATACATATCTTATCAACTCTTAAATCTACTCAATTTTTAAATATTACATTAGTTAGATTATTATAACCTATTAATATATATTTATAAATATACATTACTCCTAAATCAGTGTCCATTACAATATCCTGAATATATAATTCTTTATAATACACTTAAATTCAACCCCCAGAAATGCCCACTTCGCCACATTTCACCCACTTTACCACTAATTCAACTAAAAAATTACTATTATTCTTTTATATAAATATATATTTATTTTAAAAAAACAAATAATAAATATTATTTTTGAATGAGCTGGCGGCCGCGACCAAAAACTTAAGCAGACCATCGGAAGTTGGCGGAGGAGGACCGACCTTGATGGGAGTAGTGGTAACGAGTACAGCTTGAACGAAAGAATCAAATGTTAAGCCAATAGAGATAAAATATAATTTATTTTTTTATTATATTATATATCTATATATATCTATATATAGTTAACAAATTAAAATTAAAACTTTCATTTTAAAATCTTTAATTTATTATAAAAAAACAAAGGATAAATTATATGAAACCTCCCTGCATTTAGGGTCATGTGCAATTTACTCTCATGTGCTTTCGATTGTATCAAAAAACCTATTTGCACTTTCAAAATATTATAATCACTCACAATTTTTTATTATTTTATATAATTTTGTATAATAATCTACATACAAAATACATAATTCTACATACATAATTCTAATATATCAAAAAAATATAAAATTTTGCATTAATTAACTAGTAAATTGCATAAAATTATGTAAAATAATAACAAATTATGGCTGATTGTAACATTTTGAAAGTGTTGGGGATTTTTTGGTGCAATCGAAAGCACGTGGGGTAAGTTGCACATGACCTAAAGTGCAGAGGGGTTTCATATAATTTACCCAAAAACAATTGACATAGTTTAAATTTAGTTAATATTTTTTAATATAAATTTAAAATACATATACAAATTAATAAATATCTAAATTCAAATAAAATTAACCATAACTATTTATTATTTAATTCTTAAATAAATTTAATAATTTCCTTACCAAGATTTACAAAATAAATACAAACCAATTCAATTTATTAACATTTAAATTTCAATCAATTATTTCATTTCAACCTTCACAATATTCAAAAGATCATAAATTCAATATTCAACTTAAACATATACAATACAAACTCATAATTAAATATAACATTAAATATCAACATTTATAACATAAACTAAAATAATTAAAAAATAATATTTAAACACAAAGCCTTAATTCTTCCTCTTCTTTGCAAAATCCCAAACCCCCTTCTCATCCGAATGCTTCTCATCTGCATTTATAGAACACAATAAAAAAAAAAAATCAACCTTTTTAATTTCCACCAAATCATCATCACCCCCATAAAAAAAACAACATAGCAAATAAGAAAAATTAATGTAAAAGAAAGAAAAATATAAATATATGAATGTATCTATGAATGTATATAAATAACCTAACTAGTCACAACTGTCACCGTCGGTCGAAAATTTCCACGATCAGAGTCATTAAAAACACTAAGTCAAGAGGATTAATATACAAAAAATTGGGATAGATTTAACGGTTAGATTTTTGTAGATTTGATTTTTAATTTTCGGTCACAACTTAAAAACGCATTGCCAGCCGCCACCGACCACCGTGGCCGGTGGTTTTTGGTGATTAAAGGCAACCACTTGCTACCCAATGGCCCATCGACCAACATACCCAAAAACCAGCAAGATCCAACGACCTAATCTACGTAGATCTAAGTTTAAAGTTTCGGTCAAACTCAAATAACGCGTATATACGTATATATCATGGATCCGTCCTAAAAATCATTGTGAATATGTTTAAAAGACTTATCTCCTTCTATATCGAGGCCAATGAAGACGTGCGACAGACAGTAGATTTGATAGAGAGAGGGCTGGAGCTACTGTAAGCCTGCAATGGAGGAAGCTTTATTGCACTGGCAGGAAAGAGAGAAAGTGTAGCGACCCGTAAATTGCGATTTAATTTAATTATACATTATCGGGGTAATTTAATTTAAAAGAAAAAAATTGAAATAAATTAAATTGTAAAACTTTTATAAGTTTCGGGCGTTAGTGTAATTAATATAGGGGGTGAATATGTAAATAATGGAAGTTGGGGGTGGCTGGTGCGATTTCCGTAAAAGGGACCAAGGGTCCCTTTAAATTAAATGCGCAGTATAAGGTTAAAGGCGAGCGTGGCCACGGGCGGTTCGCGGGCATGCGGGCGTGGGCGAGGTCGCGAGTTCAATTCGCGAGTGTGCGCGCGCGAGGGCCAGATTTTTGGCTGATTTATTTCAGCCATTGGACGTCCGAAACGACGTCGTTTCAGTTAGAGGCGGTGGCCTCCAGTGCTGGCCCGCGAGCTGCCACGTGGCCGCGCCTCAGCCACTCGTTTTGCCCCTATTTAAAGCCCAATTCGGGCATTCCTTTTTGCAATTGATCAGTAAGTAAATTACAGAAAAGGGAGCAATGCGCGCGATCGTGAAATTGGGAGATTTTGGGGCTAAAATTCAGATTAAATCTAATTTAATTGAAAATTTAAATTGCCAGGTATGTAGACAAGCTAGTAATTAATATTCTGTACGGTCGAAATTTCGTTTAGAGTCCAAATTTGTAAATTTTGGCAAATAATTTGGGTGTTGCAGTTTGTATAAATTTTACCGTGTTGGGTTGAAACAAGCCTAAGGATATCTTCGTTAAGGCAAGTTCTTTATGCCCTCCTCAACGTTTCTTTTGTTGTCAATTTATTTGACCTCCCTTCGTTTGTTTCGGCCGTTAATTAATAATGGAATTTTAAATGGTTTGTTTTAAAATTTAATTTATTAAACTGGTCTCAGGGATTTTATTCGTTGGTTGCCTACGGGGGTTTGTACCACCCCCAAGCCTATGGGAATGATGTCGTACTCACCCGGGGCTAAGTTCTTAGCTATTCGGGTATTATTATTGGATATTTGGTTGTTTATAGGCTAAAGCGGTTGTGTAGTGAGGGTAAAAATCGACTGTTCCGTGACAGTGTGACTGTCATATGGTCTATCTTAGGCCGTCGGATGGTCTCTCCTAGTCACTGACCGCTGATTGGTGTAACGCCCCACTCCCACTTACGGGTGTTACTCGTGAACAATTACCCGAATTGTCCACCTGCCCGATCTTTGATGAAGGGCGGACTATGTTTCAAGAAGAAACGCCCTAGGTGGAAACTAGGCTCGTCCTTCCCTTCCCTTAAACACTAGGATTTACTAGCAGAATTGGGCTTTAAACCACATCGCGTTTGGTTAAAAAGAAATATCGCAAAGACGCCCAATCATTATTTTCTCATTTGAATTTAATTCTTTCCGACCAAGAATTTTACCGGGCTCCAAAAATCACCATTTAAACCAATCCATTGATGGATCACCAATTTTGGAGGAAAAACTCAAATTTTCAATTTTTCAAATTTTCGGCATTTTCTCCAAGAATGCCCCAAAAATCCTTTTATTTTGAAAATTCCTCCAGGGCCCAAAATCAATTAAGAAATGGCCCAAAACCCTCCAAAAGTCCAAATTTTTTAAAAAAATTGGACGGCGTGGCCCACTGGCGCACCCGGGGCCCTACGGTGCGCATGCAGCGGGGGCCGCGCGTGCCTGCCGCACGCCCTCGCGCACGCGCGTGCCTCCGCGCGGCTGCCCGCGCCCACGCGGCCGCCCGAGCTCGTGCCCGCGCGAGCCCCCAGTGCGGCCGCCCGCGCCCGCACGCGCCACCCGCGCGCCCCACCGCGCATCTGCGCGCCCCAGCGCGCCACCAGCGCACCCCCGCACGCGCCCAGCAGCCTGCTGCTGCCCTTTTTTTTTTCACCTCTTTCCTTTTCTTTTTTTTTTCTTGGGCATTTAAACCCCAAATTTCCAGAAATTAAAAAGAATAAAAATACTTCACATCCTTCAATTTTTGCCTTTATTTTCTCCATAATTAAGGCTTAAACAACCCCTTGATGCTTCCACCACAACTCATACCAAAATGAGATTTAACCTAGGCTTCATCATGCCATAAATCTCAATCTCATTTTTAAATGAAACATACATTCCCAAAATATGAAATACAAACATGCTCTTGGGCTTTAACAAGCCATTATCTAATAATGAAATTACATTTCATAAATTAAACATAACAAGATAGGCTTCCATAAGCCATAACATGCACTTGAATCATCATTTCCATTCTTCCACATGCCATTCCACCTCTTCCTTGATTCTTCCCATGCTTCCACAACCTATAAGTGAGGGTAAAAACCTCATGAGCTATTAAGCTCAATAAGGGTGCAATGCCAAATAAATATGAACATAACAAGTCATATGATGCCAAATGCATGCAACTGTGGCTAGGTTTCTTTGCCCTCACAACCCACCAAGGTTAGAGGCATCAACCCACTATTTCAATCATGTTCTCAAACTAACCTATGGCCATAAGTCTCATGAACACAAAGAACATGCCAAATGCAACATATACATTTATGAAACATATTTAAAACCCATTGCAAGGCCACCCTCCCATGGGGCCATACCTTACTTCTTCTTGAATATTAAATCTCCATTTCAAGAGAGCTTCCATCTTCATTTTCTCCCATCTAAGATGGCATTCCAAAAGAAATTTATTTCCCTTGCATACAAGAACACTAATTAAAGAGAAGAAGAAATATACTTACTTGATCTATCCTCTTCTTCTTCACTTTTTCTTCCATGGGAGACTTCTTCATATCTCCCTTATTTCTTCCTTCTTCATTTCTACAAATGGCCAAAAGGGAGACAAGTCTCCTACACTTGTCCTTTTATACTAGTTTTCCCATATTTCAAGAATGCATCCTAGCCATTCACTAAAGGCACAATCCATGTGCTTAAGGGAAAACTAATCTCAACCATTCATTTAAAACAAACAAGTCTCATCTCTAAGAGAAAACACACCTTTAAATATGTTGGCAATCCATGCCATTTACTTTCTTTACATCCCCACCATTAGATTTATTCTCTATTTCAAGAATGCATTTCAACTACTTGATCTCTTGAAATTTCCATTTAATTCTCATTTACTTAATTAAACTATTTTCATATCCATCTTCAAGACTTAAATATAAGCCATTGGATATATCTCACCTTTTCAAGACTTGATCCTAACCCTTGGATCATTTTAGTCTTCCAATACCAAAATTAGCCATTTTCTCAAATATTTATTTTGACTAATTTCAACAAATCAACTTGAGTGACTAATTTCACTCTTTCTCATTTAATAAAATCTCCATATTTTTCAAGGCATTAATGGGAGACCATTTTCCCATTTTCCTTTAGATTTTTATAATTCACCATAATTTCAAGTATTAATGGTGACTAATTTCACATTTTCTTTTTGGATTTTCCTTAATCCATATAATCATGCATCTCATTAAATGCTTGAAAGACCAATTAACTTTTCTTTTGCATTTAATTAAATCACCCCATTTAACTTGGACCACAAAATGCCAAGTGTCATTACAAGACACTAACCTTGGCTTCCAAGCTTCTATCTCCACCATCCATGTGGCATCACCACAATTATCCACCAATTTAGGGAAAAATATAATTATTTCCTCCAATAATTTCATATTCTCCATTTTCCCTATTTCCATAATTAATTTCCTCCATGGAATTAAATTCCAAATTCCAAAATACCCTTTGTGAATTTATTAATCCCTTATCTCTACATAATTAAAAAATTGGGATTTAATTCACCTACTCACCTAATTCCACATAAGAATTATTTTCAATTTACCAAAATACCCTTTTTATTGGATTTCACTATCTAAATTACCAAAATACCCCTCTCATAGGGCACCTTCAATCTCAAGGATCCAACACCTTCTCATGGGCATTTTTGAAATTTTCTCACTTTCTTTCTCATTCTTTTAACACCGGTAACACCGGGTGTTACAACTGGTGTCAGGCACTGCTTACTAGTTCTGCCGTTATGTGATTATAGCATGCCTAGTTATATTTTATTCTTGTTGCATGGTTTGGCGTGCACATGGGTACGGGCTGCATGTTGGGATTATCATGATTTGGTTATGCTTGGTCACAGACATCCTAGTTTGGTTATGATGCATCCAGCACAGGCATATGCATCGCGTGTGGTTTACTATGTGGGCGGAGCATGGCCTGATGCCTGGATGTATGGGCGTCATGTATCACGTTGATGCTTACTACGCCATTGCATTTTATGTGCATTGCATGGTTACTGGTAGTTATTAGTTCTCAGACGGGAGTACCATTCCGAGGAAGCCTATGGCTTGGGTGTCGGGAGTACCGACATGGATACGGGTGACGGGAATACTGACCCGGGATAGTGCGCACAGGTTTGTTGGAGATCTATGTTGCCTTTCAGGACAGCGGTAGGTTGGTATGGGACTTGGGTGCCAGGTGTCTTATATGTGCCCTAAGGACCGGTATGTGCTATTATTATGCTGCACTATTGTATTGTTGCATCACATGGCTTGTGTGTACGTGCGGGATTGTGTTGGGGTGATCTCCTTGATTTATTGTTTAGCCTTCATTTTCTTATAAACTTGCTGAGTTTTGCGACTCACATTGCTTTCCATCATTTCAAATAAGGGTAAAGTAAAGGCCGATGACGAGGATCGTTCCACCTAGCAGCCAGCCGTACCTGTAGGGTGTACATTTAGTTTGCCCCCGTTGTCTCTGATATTTTGTTAGGAGTTCTGTCTCTCATTTTTGACTGTGCTGGGTTATTCCTTGTATATTTTATTTGTTGGCACAGGTGTCTATATATTTTTATATATACTCCTTGATCGCTGTTCTAGCGGGATACTTGTGGGCGTGCATGTATATCGTTTTGCTTTCGCTGTTGTTGTTTTTTTTTTTTTTTTTTTTTTATAAGTATGCATGCCAGGGTATTTTTGTCTTGTGTTTATTTCTCTTCCCTTATGTAAGCGCTTTCGTTTGGATAGATCGGGTGGTTGGAATATCTGAACGGGGTGTTTACAGAAAGAGAGAATGAGGGGGAAAAAGGGATGAGCAGAAGGGAAAAGGAAAGCAAGTGAGCGAGTAAGAGAGAGAAGAAGATATTGCTTTTGAGCTTTCCTTTCCATTGAAGATATTGCAAAGTCTTTATTTTTAAATATCATTATATCTCACCAATATATTGCAAGATTTCGTGGGGGTGGCACTGAGGGTGGCATTGCGGGGGGCCAAATAGCATTACTCTAACATTTTTACCTCTTCCCCAAACAAGGTACAAGAATTTCATTGCACACTGAAATTTAATTATTTATGTAGAATCAATAATATATACAAATGAAACTTTTATAGAGTTATACAGAATAACTCTTGAGAGAGTTTTGAGTTTCGATCCGGATAATTCAATCTAAAATATGGTAGAGGTAGGGAAACTCAAATTAGATTTCACATTTTAAGACTTTATCTTAGTGCTTGCTATAAGTGAAGTCACATATTTAATTTTTAAATTGGGGAACACATGCATTAATTTGGGTGTAGATAAGATTGTGAGTTTGAGTGTACATATGTAGAAAGAACAAAGTTTCTTTCAAAATGTCATTTACCATACAGGGTAACATATTTGGGGGGAGTGATCGCGGAGCTCGCTGTTTTGATGGGAAGGCTGGAGAATCCAGTCAGGACCCACCCTTCTCAGGGGCCTCTCCTGGAAGGAAGAATAAATTTTAACGGCTTCATGGCAATAACGTCTTGCTGTGGCTGCTCTGTAAGACCCGAATCGCAAATCCAATTTTGACAAGAATACTACACTGCCACTGTTTAACCAATTGAAGACAGCAGCTTTCGCCAAGAGATCCTAGAATATCTCTATCCATGTTATTGGGTTGCAATCATTATGAACGAACTCAAGCAGATCCATGCTCAAACTCTCAGAAGTGGCGTCGACTTCACCAAATTTCTTATTGTGAAGCTCCTTGAAATCCCAAACATCCCTTATGCCCGCAACCTGTTTGACTGTATTCCTAAGCCAACTTTGTTCCTCTATAACCGGCTCATTCAGGCCTACTCTTCTCATGGCCCTTACCTTCAGTGCTTGTTACTCTACACCCAAATGTGCCTGCAAGGCTGCTCCCCAAACCAACGCTCCTTTACCTCCCTTTTTGCTGCCTGCGCTTCCCTTTCTTTCCCTTATCAGGGTCAAATGCTTCACTCCCACTTCCTCAAATCGGGTCTTGGATTTGATGTCTTCACCTTCACAGCTTTGGTGGACATGTATGCCAAATTCGGCATGTTAACTTCAGCTCGCAAGCAATTTAGTGAAATGAAGGTAAGAGATACCGCCACCTGGAATGCCATGATTGCGGGTTATGCAAGGTCTGGTGATATGGAGGCAGCATTAGAGCTGTTCGAAGCCATGTCTTCCAGGAATGTGATATCCTGGACGGCAATGATATCTGGATATTCACAGAACGGGCAGTACGCAAAAGCCCTGGATATGTTTTTGGAAATGGAAAAAGAAAAGGGTGTGAGTCCAAATGAGGTGACCATAGCTAGTGTTCTTCCGGCCTGTGCAAATCTTGGGGCACTGGAAGTGGGCCGGAGGATTGAGGATTATGCATGTGCAAAGGGATACTTAAACAATTTGTTTGTTTGTAATGCTATCCTTGAGATGTATTCCAGATGTGGTAGAATTGATATGGCAAAGAGGGTGTTTGATGAGATTGGTTGCAGGAGAAATGTATGCTCTTGGAATTCAATGATCATGGGTTTAGCTGTACATGGAGAATCCTGGGAGGCCCTTCAGCTCTTCCATGAAATGCTGGTAGGTTGTCTATCCTGTGTTCATTACTTCTTGTGTACATTCTTGGACACTCACTGACATGTTTATGTGTTTTTTGTATGAATACAAATACCAGAGACAAGGAATGGCCCCTGATGATGTCACATTTGTGGGAGTTCTATTAGCATGCACTCATGGAGGCGTGATTGTAACGGGACAAGAGCTTTTCAAATCAATGGAACAAGACTTCTCAATCACTCCCAAGTTAGAGCACTATGGATGCATGGTTGACCTTTTGGGCCGTTCAGGAAAGTTGCGTGAAGCTTATGATGTTATACAAAGTATGCCTATGACACCAGATTCTGTTGTATGGGGAACTCTGCTGGGGGCATGCGGCTTTTATGGCCATGTTGAGCTGGCTGAGAAAGCAGTGGAATCACTCTTTGAGCTTGAGCCATGGAATCCAGGAAATTATGTAATTCTTTCCAATATTTATGCATCAGCAAGCCGATGGGATGGAGTTGCTAGGCTAAGAAAGTTGATGAAGTGGGGACAGATAACAAAGAAAGCAGGGTATAGTTTCATTGAAGAGGGAGGCCAAATTCATAAGTTTTTTGTTGGGGATAGATCACATCCACAATCTGTTGACATATATGAACTACTTGATGAAGTTTCAACTAAGATGAAGGGTCTTGGAAGTACATCAGATCTAGACTTTATGATTGAAGAATCAAGCATAATTGAAGAGATCTGCTAATTTCGCTGCTTCATTAGGAAGAAGTCTTGAATATGGCAGATTAAAGAGGTAAGTGATTACCTTTTTTCATTTTTTTTTTCTTTGGCCGTTTGGTTCTCTGTTTTCTAATTTCCCTGCTGAAGTAAATAGTTTCCTTTCCCTTGGAACATTTTTGTGTGAGCATGCAAGTTTGGTTTTGCTCCCAAAGCTTCCTGCGCACGTCATTTCATCTTGATCAATGCTGTCAACATGCATTCCCGTTTTTGATTCTGGGATTCTTAGCATTTAAATTTATGCCTTGCATTGCCTTTCTGGTTATGAAAGAAAGGGCGGCACATGATTTTTGGGAAAATGTTTGTTTCATTGTATAAGGTTCTTAATACTTTGATGAAAATATGAATTCTTCAAATGTTCCACTGGACTTAGAAGTGCAAAAACAATAGTCTGATCATGAAGTATTTCTAGCTTTAGTTTACTAGACTTCTGATAAGTGAATTTGTGTGCAGGAAAAAAAAGAATAGGAGAAGAGGGAGACAAGAGGAGATAATTGTTGTAATTGCTCATGTTTATTTGGTAATTGTTACTGGCTATTTATAGACCAGTTACAACTTAACAACCAAGTAATTCAACTAACCAACCAAGAAACAATAAGAGATAACATGGAGTTATTTTTATGCAGCCACGGAGCACGTTGAATTTGTCCAACCAATTCCAAGGCTTCTGTTATTCACCCACAACAATTTCCTAGAATGATGATCCACCACCTTCAAACCATGCTTAAACGTACATATCAACTTCATCTCCTTGCTTCCCCTGCTTCTTTCACTTTTTATTTTGTCTTTTTTCTTTATTAGAATTAGGTACCTGATCCATTGATATCTGGCCCTTTTTCCAGAATTTTTGTGCTACACTTGTTACGCTTGAAATTGTTAATGTGCCATCTACATTGCCTCTCTCTCTCTCTCTCTCTCTCTCTCTCTCTCTCTAAGTGTATAACATTTAGTTTGATATAAATTCTATAGTTAATGTCGTGTAAATAGTGCCTTTGTTGCCATCAATTATGTGACACCCCACCTCCCCGGGCACGTCTAGGGGTTAAGATTCTCATTATTAAATCACCAACCTCCCTATCAAGAATCTACTAGGATCCAACTGAAAAACAAACTTTTGGTTATTCTAGTTAATTTTTGTTAGCTTAACCTTTTATACCTCATACCAAGCCCAACATTATGTTGCCCAAAATTTGTTTATTTTTGTTAGATCGGGTTAGCTATGTTTTGGCCCAATTAGTTTTCTTTTTCCTTTTTCTTTTTACTTTATGGCTTAAGTTTAATTCCATATACAACGAGTGATCGGCCCATCACTCAGGGACAATTCTTGAAACTCCCAAAACAGCTCCTTGAGCCTTAAATTTCCAAATTTAATAAGTTGGTATAATTATCCCCGTTTTAGCCCAATTTTCACACTTTTCGTGTAGAGGTTGTTTAGTTGTGAAAAATGTTTTCTACAACTGAATAGGCTCTTTATTAAATGAATGATTGACTTTTCTATTTGATTTTTTTTTCTTTTATAGAGCAACTTTCCGAAAACTAGGGTTGTTTTCCACAATTAAACAGCTCCTTAGGTTGCATTTTCTTTATTTTTCAATTTTCAGTTTTGAGTTTTAAATTCATTTTCAGTTTTCTGTTTTGATAGTCTATTTTTAGAAAATTGAAAACGTGTTCTTTTTGTCATTTTGAAAAATTATTTTTCAAAACAGAAAATTAGAAAACGTGTTCTCTTTCAAATTTTGAAAATATTTTTTAATGATATTTTATTCAATAAATTTGACTATTAAGTAAATTATAAATATTTAATGTTAATATATTATTAAAAAAATATATACATTTTAAAGTTAATGAATTTTGTAATATTTTTTTCATTATAATAATAAAATATGAATAAATAAATAAATAAATATATTTTGAGTTTAGAGTTTATTTTGAATGAAAACACTCAAAACAACTTTTTGTTGTTTTGAGTTTTTTTTACAATTTTTTTTTTGTTTTCAAAAATGCATTTTTAAAAACAGCAAAGAGAACGCATTTTCATTATTTTAGAAAATTAAAAATTAAAAATTACTTGAAAACAATAAAGAGAACGCAATCTTAGGCTGCGTTCTCTTTACTTTTCAATTTTCAGTTTTGAGTTTTGAATTCATTTTTAGTTTTTTATTTTGGTAGTTTGTTTTTAGAAAATTGAAAACGCGTTCTCTTTGTCATTTTGAAAAATTATTTCTCAAAACAGAAAATTAAAAAACGCGTTCTCTTTGAAATTTTGAAAATATTTTTTTAATGATATTTTATTCAATAAATTTGATTATTTAGTAAATTAAAAATATTTAATGTTTATAAATTATTAAAAAAATATCTACATTTTAAAGTTAATGAATTTTGTAATATTTTTTTATTATAATAATAAAATATGAATAAATAAATAAATAAATGTGTTTTAAGTTTTGAGTTTGTTTTGAATGAAAACACTCAAAACAATTTTTTGTTCTTTTGAGTTTTCTTTACAATTTTTTTTTTGTTTTCAAAAATGCATTTTTAAAAACAGTAAAGAGAACGCGTTTTCATTATTTTAGAAAATTGAAAACTAAAAATGACTTGAAAACAACAAAGAGAACACAACCTTACTTTTTCGCAAAAGTTTGCTGCATGAAGTGATCTTTAGACCATTTTCTAACATTAAATGACTTCATTTTTCACTACCAAATTTCAGCTTGAAAAGGAGATACAAAACAGTGTGCATTGAGCCAAGACCGCTATCGTTTTCATCTTTAAATTTCTCCCCTTTTTCAAAATTTGACTAACAATTCTCTAACCAAAATTTAGACTCACTTAAACACTCTCTTTAGTGCATTAAGGTCACTGTTTGAGCCTTTTAAAACCCATAATTTCAGTCCATTTTCCTTAGGTTTGGTTTCATCTAAGCATGAAAATTCAACTATAGTGCCAAACCACCAAAATACACATTACAAATCCTTCAACGCACTAAAATATATAAACCATACATTAAAAAATTGGAAAAATGATGTCATAAATTCCCCTATTCTGTCAGCCATAAGGAGTTCACACAACTTGCTTGCAAAAATACATTTTATTAGATACAGTTTTTCACATCTCACAATCACATAACACAAACCTCCTAGAAGAAATATGGCCAAACACTCCTTAGCTTCATGAAATACATCATTTTTCTTTTGCTTTCATCAAATATGGCACAAATGATCATTCAACCAGCTTAGACTTCTCCTTAGAAGTACAAGCTTCATTATTTAACATGTTCAATATGCTAACATGAGCAATGAAGCTCAATAACAGTTTTAAAAACATTATTTTAACATGAACATAATGCCACACAATATACTTGAATGCAAGATAACAAATAACCATAGCACATGCATGCTTAAAGGTGAACAAAAGCCATTTCACCCCTAGGCTTTCAAGCCATTTCCTCGGACCCATTGTCCAACATGAGTAACTCTTACTTGAGCTTAGGTTGAAATCCACAAACCAAGAGGGTTTTTACTCCCATAAAACTCACATGGCCGTGATTCATTAAGCTTCAACAAAACATAAGATTAAACATTTAAATCATGCATTTCTTCATGAAAAAACACTCTTGAATTCAAGATTTCTCCTTACCTTAGTGTTACAAGCCTTAAATCTAGTTGAAAGCACCTTTCTTTTTCCTCCTTCTAGTCTCAACTCTCTCTCTCTCTTTTTCTCTCTATGGTTCAGCCACATCAAGAAACAAGAGCAAAATGCTCTCTTTCTATCTTTCATGCATATTCTTTTTTATATCTTCATCCCAGGACTTAATCTTACCCCTTAATTAAGTTTTAACAATTTTTTTTTTTTTTTGTCTACGTCGGACAACATAATATTTGCTCGACGCAAGCAAATTGAGTGAGGGCAAGGGGGCGGAGAGATCCGAGAGGCTTAGGATTAAGAACATAATATTTAGAGGGGAATTTGGATAGAAATGGGGGGAAATTTGAAAGAATGAGGGAGAGATTAGAAGAATTGTTAGGGGGGATTAGAAGAATAGAAAAGAAAGAGATGAAAATCAAGAAAGGGGAGAGAATTCATATTTCAAGTCATTAATTTCTTTGATAAGGAAACAAACCTATTACACCAACCTTATATAGGTATATTTGCCTTCTAACAACCTAGCACATACTCCCATGTGCTCTTAACCACTTGCTAAAATATTCCTAACAAACTATTCTACCTTATTACAATAATATCTTTTTATTGCTCATAGGGTCATGACAATTCCCCCCTCCTTAAGATAGTTCTTGTCCCCAAGAACTTGCTGTAAGTAGTCATTGCTCTTTATCCAATTCCAACCTCCTTTGTGCGGATAATCCTCCTTTTTTTTCTACTTCTAGGTCTCTTCTTCTTCACTTTTAGGTTTTCAAGATCAATTCCAAGTATGAATTGGCCTAGAATTTCAATAAGGAAAACTTCATTACCATCCAATACAAGTAAAGAGAGCAGATCTACAACCATAGTTGCTGCTTTGCTGTAAAAATATCAACAACAGCCTTGAAATGCAACAATGGGGAATTGTAGACTTGTCTTGAATGCTCATACCAAGGTTGTTTGTGAGCATTAACCTTAGGAGATGTTGTAACTTCAATTTCAGCTAATGATTGCTCAATGATTGGCACTTGACCAAGTGTCTCAGCACTAGTAAGAGTGCTTGAGAGGCTGTCAATTGATTGAGTGCCATCCTCCAATTCCTTTTCCTTACTCTCTTCTTCCACCTCCCCTTCATCCTCTTCTCCTTCTTCCTTAAAGTTGGATTGATCTTGTTGTAGAATCCCAAAAACATCACCATCGAGAACTTCTTTTCCAAAGGAATCAGTGTGTTCCTTCAATTCTCATTTTGTCTTTGTTACCCTATCAATCTGTTCATTACAGATTCCCTTTGGATAATGCTATTCACCTTTAATATCATTTCTAATGTTGCACTTCTCCTCTGATTGCTCTATTTTTAAGAATTTCCCTTTGTTAAAACTTCCATGATAATCATCAAAGTATTCCATCAAAAAGTTGTAATGATACTTCTTAATAAGTATCATTGTAAACTCTTGCAGGTTCTCGCGGAACATATAGTCAAATTCCTCACACTCTTCATGAATCCCATTGCTTGTTCCTTTGTCCCTGTTGCTGCCTACTGAAAATGCAGCCTTCTTTGGTTGCCATTGAGGCTCCATTCCAGCTGAAAATGAAGCATTCTTCTGCTGCAATTTAGGGCTTATCTGCTCCATGTATGCACTGCTCCCAATGTACTCACGATCAGGTCGTCCCCCCGAAAATGAAGCACTATTCTTCTACAACTGAGACTACAATGTCCTCGTGCTTGCACTACTGCCCCTAGCAAACTTCTCACAAGCAGGACAACTCGAAGGCTAATAAACAGGAGCTTTGTACATACTAAATCCCTCACTTCTCTTCAATATGTACCTCTCAACAATCACCCTGAAGCTGATCCAAGAAGTCAAAAATTGTAGTCACGGTTCTACTTCAGAGTCAGTCTTATTTTAGGGCTGGAATAAATTGCACGTTATAGCAACTTGATCGGCCTTCAAGAGTCACATAGGGCTACTGAATATTCTGTCTCGTTTGTTACAATAATATCCAATACTGGCTGGAATCACCGTCGGAAACATCGGCCTACTGCGCCTTCCAGTTCACAATCATCTTGCCTCGAATTTGGTTCTGCTCTGAATTAGCTTTCCAGAATGGTTAGAATCTCCTTCTGATCAAGGTGGAAGGCTCATTGAAACACCTAGACCTATTCTGCCACTTTCGTCTCACTCAATCCAAATCAATCGGTTGAACCCCCACATAAATTAATGGCGACTCTTCTCAACCCAATCACCGTCTAAGGCTCCCAACCCAATTGTGATCACCTCTGATTCCAAAATCACCAAAACTCACTTTAGATAGCCAATCTCCTGTTTCTCCTTTAGAGTCGAGCTAGCACTCACTTCCTTGTGGATCGAAATCAATTCTGAGATTCCATGGTCGTGGGTCATAGGCTCAGTTCAGCCTCCAAACAAATGGTTCCAAATTCGCCGAATCTATTTCTGCGTTTGGAAGGGCCAGTCATAATGGATTCCACGATCAGAAATCTTTTGGTCCGATTCGACTGTAATTTCTGACCAACCTAAAGGAATTGACTCCTAACTGGATCGTTTCTGGAAGTTTACTTATTCAATTGTTAGAACTCTGATTCCGTTGAATTCATCAGGTCACTGGAATCGTCTGAGCTGAGTCGCCTTTTATGCAATGACCTAGATATAGCCTCTAGGGAATAATCGCCACAATTCGCCCTGATTTGCTATGTGACTCCGTCAAGTCGGAATTAACAGAATCGTCTCCAGCCTCCTCGATCTGGGGCCTTAATCACCGGAATTAATTTTACTAATCTTCAACTCGAATCAAAATTACAACCAATGATTGTTCTCATACCATTTGTCATGAACCTAGGGTTCATAACGGGCTGGAATTGACATTTGGAGGGATCCAAGAGGCTTAGGATTAAGAACAAAATATTTAGGAGCGAATTTGGATAGAAATGGGGGGAAATTTGAAAGAATGAGGGAGAGATTAGAATAATTGTGAGGGGGAATTAGAAGAACAGAAAAGAAAGAGATGAAGATCAAGAAATAGGAGATAATTCAAATTTTAATTCATTAATTTCTTTAAAAAGGAAACAAAACTATTACACCAACCTTATATGGGCATATTTGCCTTCTAATAGGCTAGCACATGCTCCCATTACTTCTAACCACTTATTAAAATATTCCTAACAAACTATTTTACCCTATTACAATAATATATTTTTATTGCTCATAGAGTCATGATAAGACAATAGATCATTCCTGTAAGTTTTAATCCATTGGTTCTCATTAGAGTAAGAACATTCTTCTCATTTCACATTTTTGTATTAAGTTCCCTGTATGCGTGTGTGTATTTTCCATGCATGTTCCTGTCCTTAGAATGGGAGATTTGATCTCAGCTGTTCTTTTTAATCCAACAGTCTTAAATTTTATTATTTTTCTTTTCTTTTTATTTTATTTTTCCATGACATTTATACACAAAATGATAAAATTCTACTATTTGAGTATATTTGATAACATGAAAATTTAATAAAAAATATCACATTTAAGAAATTGAATTTCATTTTTACTGTGTATTTTTTATAGAATTGAATTTCATGGTACAACCCTTTAAAAGTATGTTTTAACTTATTTTTCATAAAAAATTATTGAGATAATTCTTAATTTTCATACAAATTAAAAAATATATATATATTTTTTAATTAAATACTATCAAACACATCCTTGCTTATCCTCCTTTACCCTCGAAGGCTTCTAAAGCCCACCATTTAGAAGCTTTTCTGTGGCACCTCACTTTTTGGGCATGTCACTCCACTCAATATTTCCGGATTTGTTTTTTAAATAATCATATAGAAAGTTATCTATAATAAAATCCCCTTTGCCCATCTAGACGCTACCTCATCCCGCACGCTGCATTACTTTTATCTCTAGGGGGCCCTACCTTTAGTTTAGCTTCCACTCTATGTCAACTTGTGTAGGTGAAGTGAACTAGAGTTAAGCGTCGAAAGCGTTTGGATCGAACCTAATGTTTCCTCATTCATTTAAGTCATATTTAATTCCAATCTAAGGTTGTCCAAACCAGTTTTCATAGAAAATAAAAGGATCGTTATGTTTCAAAATCCACTTAGCAAGTTTTGAAAGTCCTGCTCCATGTCTTGAAGCTTGCTGTCCTGTATAATCTTCCCACTCCAGCATGATAAGCCTGTTTCAAACCTACTTGTATTTTCCTTGATTTGAAAGTCTCGACCCTCAGTTTCAGAACCCCTGGCCTTGGTTTTCAAACTGGACTTTTTATTTGCCTGAAATTTTCCATCAATTTGTTTTGAAACTTCTTGTATACCCTAAGGCCTGTGTTTCAAAATACACAAGTCCAGCAATTAACTGATTATCTTGTTCTGAAATCTCGATCCTTCGTTTTGCAACTTTAGTTACAAAATCACTTTTTTATTGCTCTTGGAACACCTTGTTTTGAAGCAGCATTTAGCTTGTCCCCAAACAAGGCTCTCCTGAACCCAGAAACTGAGATCTTTCCCTTCCAAAAACCCGATTCATTTTTGTCCAAAACCTGTGTCTTATGGTTCCAAAACATGTCTAAAATCGGTGTGCACCTCATTCTACCCTAGTCCTGTATTTAACTTGAAAATAAAACGTAATAGAACCCAATAACCTCATCATTTACCACAAAGGCACTCACTGCATATGTACAGAAGCTTGAACTGAAAAACAAAAACATCTCATTTCCTTGTCCAATGCAATATCTTCTTTGGTGTTTAAACCTTCATTTGGCACAAAACCACTGACCAAATATAACCTAAGCACTCATTTACATCACAAATTCCATTACATCACGTATTACATAAACAATACTTGATTTTCACAAAAATCCAAAGGGGACGGAACTTCAAAACCAAAATTCTAACAGTTTTCTTTTCCTTTGGACCCACTTCCATCACCTAGCACGTTTGACTATGCCAACTTAAGTGATGAAGGAGTGATGAAGGACTTAGTGAGGATTCCAAAACATTTTTGTCCTTGGCATGAGTATAATGTGTCGAAATTTAAGGCTTTAACTAGGAAAGGTAACATATTTTACGAACGCCATATTTTGACCACCACAAGAGCCAAGTCCCAGGATGTTTTCAACCATACATCCATGGTGAACGATATACTAACTTATACCCAAACCAACAAGAGAGAACCATGGTCGTAACTTTCATGATGCATGAATAAACCAAGTTTCTTTTCAAGTTTTAATGCCATTGATGCGCATATCTTTGATTTCTTGCAACAAAGAGAACTAAACAAAGTTTACGGGTAGAATCCTTATCTTAGGTTGGACAATGAGCTAGCCAGGATCACCCCTTTCTTCCTCTTAGCAATCAACCACCTCTTTCCTTCTTACGCTCGTCCTTTCCTTTCCTCTCCTGCTCACTCTCTCTCCCTAACTCTCTCTTGTTCCTTGAGTTGCAAGAGTGAACAAATGAAGACTTGACCCCCATTTATAGGCTTCTCAAGTCATGGGATTCTTGGCATTTCATAAATGGTCTTCCAATTTAGCAAAAATTCCAAAATCTCCAATTCCCAACCACATAGAAGTCCACATTTTCAATTTATTTTTGTTGCTTGACCATTGAAAATAGTCTAGGTGACTTAGGGGGCAAGTTAAAGCCATACTCGAGCATTTTTCAATGGATATGTGCTTTCTATGGGTGGTTTACCCGCTCCCGTGTCAGTTTGCGTAGTTATTTATTTTCAAATTTTGAGCACTCAGTTTGGAAACTAAGAGGCTGTTTGGCTTACCCATTTTTTATACAACTTTTAAGACTTTCTATTTATAACCTGTATAAAGCTTAAAAGTTGGCCAACGTTTAAATTAATAACGTGTTTGGATAAATGTACTTTAATCTATCATTTATATAATTATATGTTTGGTTTGAAAAAATTGATAAGTTTTCAAAATTTAATAAAAAAAACAAAATAGACATGTTGATTAATACAAATAAAATTTATAAAATATTAATTTTTAATAAAAATAAATTATAAATTAATGTCCAACTGATAAAATTTTATCATTAAATGTTGATAAATTATATATATATTTTTAAAAATATATTAATATAATGATCTAAAAATTTAGGTTTAATTCATAAAAATGTTATATATATATATGCATGTGTGTGTGTGTTGAGACATTAGTATATATATATATATATATATGTTAAATATATGTTATATATATGGAAGGGGTGGTACACGGATGAGATGGAGGTGATGGCGACAGTGACAGCTAGAGATGGAGGAGGCGGCAATGGAGGTGATAGCGACGAATGGAGATAGAGGAGGCGGTGATGGAGGCGACGAATGATGGAGACGGCAATGGGATGGAGACGACGATGGGTTGGAGTTTAATGGTTAAGGGCAAAGAGGGTTGTAAATTTTAGACTTTGTTAGGAGTAAAATTGTAAATCACTTGGTCAATGAAATAAGCTGATAACAACGTTTTAGAAAAGCTCCCCCCATAGTTTAGGTTCGATAGGATTAAACCTCTTTAATTTTTAATAAACGTGCAATAAAATAAACTATACAATGTTTTGATAGATTTGAAATGCTATGGCACACACCAAGAGGGGGGTGAATTGGTATAAAAATATTTTTTTGAGAAACAAAGATATTGTCTGTGAAAACCATGGATTCGTTAAATCTCAAGACCTTTAAATGGCACGATGAGGTATCAACCGTGTAAAGACAATTTCGTCTTGTGAATAATGAATATGAATTTTTTATGGTTAAGAAGTTAAATGTATAAATTAAGTAGGGAATAGAAAGATGCTGATAAGAACAAACAAACAAAAGGCACAAACACACGATGATTTATAGTGGTTTGGCTTTCCAAATCTAGTCCACTACCTTAGCTACCCACTAAGAATTTTGAAACAAATCCACTATCAACCCCCTACTCAACCCGAGTAGGTTCTCTAGTCTGTGACTAGGAAATTTACAAACCACCTCCCAATCTAATGGGCTCTCTAGCTTACACTAGGTCAAATACAAGAAAAATGAGAATGAGAATCTAAGAGTACAACTCTTAGTTACAAGCTCTTTCCAACTGAAAAATAGAAGCTTACAATGAGTGTAACAGTGTAGATACACAACCTCAAAAATATAAATACAGAGAGAAAATAATTTAACACTCGATGTAAACTTGAATGCTCAGTAGTTGAAAATATTAAATGTTTCCAGTAGCCTTCAATCGATTCTCCCAACCCTTATTCATAGTTGATGGTAGATAAATACAAAAATTCGACCGTTGTGGTAGTTGAGCGAGCATTAAATGCACAAAAAATTAGCCGTTACAGCTTTCTGTGAAACAAACTGTCGATAGACCAAAAAGGTTAGTCGACTATATTTTTAAATAAAACTAAGGCATAGTCGATAGAAGAACAATCAAATCTACTGATAGTCGACAAACACCTTCATATAGTCAACATATCCAAAATATGAAGAAAATTTATAATATCATACATACAAATAGTCGATAGAACACAACATAGTCGACAGATGCTTGGGCATAACTGATAGATGCACAACACATAGTCGACAGATGCTAGGCATAGTCGACAAACCAATCATACATAGTTGACTATTCTCTTGGAAAAATTCAAACTTACTTCCATAGAGTTCAAGATTGATTTTCATAACATTGTGTCATTATCAAAACTATTTTAATTTTCAAGAGTAAAATATCACGTTTAAGTTCCATTGACGGCTTATAAGTGGTCAAACCTGAGCGACAAACACCTTCTAAGCCTCATAGTTTAGAAACTTGTTACCTGTTTGGCTTTCTTTGACCTGTTTGGCTCTCTTTGACCTGTTTGACCCAGGCTATTCTTTGACCCAATTTCAGAATTTGAGACCTTGTTTCGAAACTTATTGTAAATTTCCACTTTTCAGCCTGAAAAGTAATGTACACCCAAGATGAGTGTGAATTGGCTTTTTTTTTTTTTTTTTCCAGTTTAAAGAAACTTTAAGCAGAAACTATTAATTTTGAGCATTTGAAAAATAATGTTACAAATAAGGAATTGATACCTAAGTGTATGATTGTTGTTGTCAAAATACAACAATTGAGATTTATGATGAGGGAATGTTGCATCTGTGATGGAGCAAGGTGAACAACTAGCAAGGTGTCTACTCGTGGAAATATGCAGTGGGTGACTCTAGTCTCCGATTGTCTGGTAGGAGTCTCGAATAAGTCCTTGGGTGTATTTCTGGTAGAAGATTAATCCCTCAGGGAGTATCTTCCTGCGTATTTGGGGCATAACTATGCTCACAAGAACAAGTTAGAAGGCATGCGATGATTCCTCACTCGTGTATGCCTTTCGATACTTAATATATGAAAGAAAATAGTTATCCAAGGGAACTCATAGAGATTTTGTCAAATGCACAATAAATAAAGGATGCACTTAATGAACATAAAGGATGTACCTTTCCTGATGGGGGAAAAGCTATTCGTAGTATTTTTACCATATGCCAGGGTTAAACACACACGCGACAAGTGTGAAGATTGGGGTCCTTGGTCTAATTTGAACGAACTTAAGAGGAATCCCCCATCGGAGGACTGAATAGCTTAGGGAGTCCTCCGAGAGAAGGTGGGCCTTACGTCGTGTTACTAAAGCAAGTTCTTAGCCTCTAGGCAGCTAACCCGAGTAAGATTTCGGGTTGTTAGAGAATGCCTAGAGTTATTATTTATTATTCTGAATCTAGTGTGAGGTTTTCGAGAGGGATTACACCCAATTAAATATTGCAAGATATTATATAATGTAAGGGCTTCTAAAAGGGCCCACGTGGGATTGCATGTGTGCGGGTTGCAATTTGCGAGTGGGGAGGTCATTGAGTGTTTTTGGTAAGTTCTGGGGTCTAAGTAAAATTTTGTAATCTAGGAGTTGATTTACTATAAAATTAACGTATGCACATTAATGTGAGGAGGCTTGCAGGTCAAGCAGTTGCGCATGCATGTGAGGGTGCAACTAGTCATGGGTTCAAGTTGCCACTGGGGTGGCAGTGTTGGGATTATTTTCCAACACAACCAAACATCGATTTTGGAAGGTGCCACGTGACACCCTGAGGCGGGTTCGCGATGGCGACCACGTGGGCACGAGCCCATGCTCGCGTGCGGGTACGGGGAGACCCACGTGTCACACCCTTAGAGATGAGCTAGGGTATGAAAGGAAAATCGAGAATATTAAGAAAGGAACTTAGGAGAGAAATCAGTTGGAGGGATAGAACAACAAGAATATATGGGCATGCAGGCGTGAGCCCATATGCTCACATACGGGTGCAAGGAGACCTGCGTGTCACACCCTTAGAGATGAGCTAAGGTATGAAAGGAAAATTGAGAATATTAAGAGAAGAACTTGGGAGAGATATCAGTTGGGAAGGAGAGAACAACAAGAAGATAAGTCAGAAGATCACCGAGAAAGAAAGAGATAGGGGGAGAAATATTAGGGAGAAACA
Source organism: Diospyros lotus (assembly GCF_014633365.1). Taxonomy (NCBI): domain Eukaryota; kingdom Viridiplantae; phylum Streptophyta; class Magnoliopsida; order Ericales; family Ebenaceae; genus Diospyros; species Diospyros lotus. Next base: position 21,933,389 of record NC_068342.1, read on the forward strand.
AAATATTCAATTCATTCTTATCAAGCCCTCTTCCTATAGCTAAGACAATAAATATCTCCCTTGGTGATTTTCTCCCTTATCTTCTTGTGTTCTCTCCCACCCAACTAATCTCTCTCCCAATTTCTTCTCTTAATATTCTTGATTTTCGTTTCATACCGTAGCTCATCTCTAAGAGTGTGACAATTGGTATCAAAGCCAACTTTCTGACCACCTATGCACCACTTATAGTTGTCCACTTTCATCGGAAGTTTCAACTCCAACTGACAAGACAATAAAGGAAATGACAAAAGGAAAAAATATCCTAACAATCTCTAGCTACAAGACAAATAGTCATTACAGAAATGAAAATAAAAAAATAGAAAATCAAAATTGCAAAAAACTAAAAATACCCTTGGAATGTGACACCGCAGCCTTGCGGGAATAATGTCGGCGCGGAGAGAGCATGCCTTATTGCCGAGAAAGGTGCGACCGAGAGAACCATGTGCAGCGGAGAGAGGTGCGACTGAGAAAACTATGTACAACGGAGAGAGGTGTGGCCAAGAGAGATCCATGCTCGAGGGAAATGTGGGGCGATCAAGAGAACAATGCTCGAGAGAAATGTTCTCTCGGCCGAGAGAACCATGTGCAACGGAGAGAAATATTCTCTCGGCTAAGTGTAGAAAGAACCTCGTGGGCCGAAGTTGAGTCTCTCAGGAAGAGGCTCTTGGGGAGAAAGTCCCAACTCTCGGGAATCGTGCAAGAAGTCTTTTATGCTCATTTTATTATGCTATTCATAGGGGAATGTGCCACTTTTTTCCTTCTACAATTTTGCCCTCCAAACTATGATAATTAATATTATTAACTATTCCTTTATTAATTATTCATGCTTTGTTATTTATTCATGATTTATTCTTGAAAATATTATGCCCACTCATATTTATTTATTAAAAATATCTCTAGGTGGACGCTTGACAATTCTATGGCACAACAATGATAAATTTGATGCACTTGAATATACAAGAAATCAGATTTGTTGAATTTAAAAATCAAATTTGCTGAGATCAAACTTGCTAAAAATTTATGCTGCTAGTGTTTGCTGAAATTAAAGATGCTCAATTAAAATCAAAAGAAAAGAGAACAGCACACATTGTTAGCTTTTGAATACAAATGAAATGTATACACTTTTATGACCTTAGAATAATGTCAAGGATGTAAGATGAAAGATGTAAGTGTTGAAATGAAAATTGAAATAAACAATGCAACATATAGAAATTTTATAGTAGTTCGTCTCAACCTAGTCTACTCTACTCCATTGGCTCCTCACAAAGGATTTTAACAATACACTTACCTTTTACAAGTTCAATTATAAACTTAACTTTTCACATATGCAACTATAATCTCATATTTTTCAATGGATCAGTAGTAATGAAATATATACAACTTTTATAAGGAGCAACTAAAACCTCTTACACGGTACTTGTTATGAGCTTAAGTACTAACCACAACAACATAAGTAAAAGATACAAATTAAGCACTTAAAGAAGCTTTTACAATATCGAATTCAAACAATAAAAGTAGTTTCTCACTAAAAAATAAGAGATTTAAAAAGGATGAGAGGATAAAAACTCTCTCCGTCTCTCTTTTTATATAAGATGTATGCTTTGAGGGCTCTTTTGCTTGAGAATGATAATGGAGAAATTTAGCTTAGCATCAACATTATTTTTCTTGAATCACACTGACCTATTATAGCTTTCCTTACCTCATAGTTATTTGCCTTTTGACCATTGGGTAAAATTTGCAAGATTTTCAAGATATACTCTATTCTTTTTGTTCCCTATGATTAGATATATAATTTATGCTCAAGAAACGTTTAGAAGACTTTTTGCAATGGTTAGAATTAAAACTATGCACTTTTCAATTGTCTGTAATGGCTAGTTTAACGGCTATAATTTTTTATTTCAGTAAATTGAAAATGTATACACTTTTATGATCTTAAAATAATGTTAAGGCTGTAAGATGAAAGATGTAAGTGTTGAAATGAAAATTGAAATAAACAATGCAACATATAAAAATTTTATAGTAGTTCCTCTTAACCTAGTCTATTCTACTCTCTTGGCTCCTCACAAAGGATTTCAACAATCCACTTACCTTTTATAAGTTTAGTTATAAACTTAGCTTTTCACATGTGTGATTAGTGATCAATTTTGTAAAAATTTTGTTATAATTTCACCCTTATTTTGATCTTAAAATAGTTTAAATTGAATATTATTATGCATTTTGTGATTTTGTGCATGTTTAAAATATTAATATAAATATATATATAAAATATAAAAAAATAAATATAATATATATAATAATATAATAATATAAAAATATGGAAAGCCCAGGCCCAAGCCCAACACAATGAGGGCCCAAGCCCAACACAATGAAGGCACAAGCCCAAGCTCAAGCCCAACACAAGGAAGGCCCAAGCCCAAAAACATGAAAAGCCAAAGTCCCACAAATTAATGACATCATCGCTTACATCATGGGTTGGAGTGACATCATCGCTTACATCATGAGTTGGAATTACATCATCGCTTACATCATTAATTAGATATTTTGTATTATTAAATTATATAATTGAATAGTTTCCATTACATTTTCTAGCCTATAAATAGAGCACTTAGGGTGCATTTGTAAGGATTGGATTTTCTTATAATGAAAGTATAATTGTGATCTTTAGATTTCTCTCTTAAATTTTCAACTTTAGTTTCTATATAGTTTTGTTCTTAGAATTTCTCTCTTAAATCTTTAACCTTTGTTTCCATATAGTTGTATTATGTTATTCATATTGTCTTTTTATTATATACCGCCTATATGGTCGGTTCAAAATAGTCTTTCAATTATTGTCTTTCAATTACATACCGCCTATATGGTCGGTTAAAAAATAGTCTTTCAATTATTGTCTTTTCATTATATACCGCCTATATGGTCGGTTAAAAAATAGTCTTTTAAATACTGTCTTTTAATTCCCGTTATTTAAATTCCTGCCAATTTATTTTAAAATGAAGATGAGTAGCTAAATCCATTCTTGGGTTAAGGCAAGGACAGTGTCCAACGCCAATGATTCCCAAAGAAAGCTGCGCTTAAAATATGTAATATTAATCTGATTCAATTTGAGCAGTGTGCGTATAATGTATCTTTAAGTTTGGATTGGAGCATAAGCCTAACTTAGAATTTTCATGCCACGTATGGAGATTGCTAGATCTGGAAACGTTTTCATACCCAAGCCTAAATGATTAATCTATATCTATAAATTCTGTCTATGAAATATAGTTCAATTTATGGTAATTGCTTAACTTAGAAATTCAATGCCATGTATGGATATTGCTTAAACAAGAATTACCATTATCTTGAACTAAATTTACTAACAGAGCTGTAAAACTTAATTCAGATTAATATTGCTGATCTTTTCTATCAAATTGGGAATTAATTGGTTTTGACACTGAAATTATCTTGACCCAAGCTACTTAAATTCAGTATTAGTTTAGCTTTAATTATTGTCTTTAGATCATCTTAATTACCTCCTAAACTCAAATATTTTATGATTTTTACTTTCAACCATAAATAATCTCCCTGTGAACCAACTCGGACTTACCGAAATATAAATTTAAAATTGTACTACACGCACACTCGCACACTGGCGAGTATAATCGCCCTACACTTGTTTTAATAAAAAGATTGACGTCTGATGAATTTAGTTATAGTTTTGATAAATAAATGTGCAGGGTAGCGTAGCAGTCAGTTTTTGGCGCCGTTGCCGGGGAGATTAAATTTTGTTGAATTTTGTTGTTTAAAAAAAATATTAAAAAAAAATAATTAAAAAAATTATTTTCAAAAAAATATATATATAAAATATATATTTGGAAAAAAAAACTAAAAAAATAATAAAATAATAAAAAAATATAAATTAAAAAATAATAAAAAAATATAAATTAAAAAAAATTAAATTTAAAAAAATTTAGATAACTTTTAGTTACTAAAAAGTGCAAGAGATTACGGTCAGGTATGATTATTGAAACATTAATTGATTCATTAGCATCATTATTTGCCGTTGAATTGTCATTCCATATTCTCTATGTCTCAGTATTTTAGCATGTCTGTGACTTCTAATGCATTTGGCCATCCCGATCCCAGTGAGAGGAGATTTTCTTTTGACCAGAGTCAAAGGGAGAATTCTTATATGTCGGGCTACAACCCAGATCTTTACACTGATTACCCCAATTCCTGTGATCATTGGAATTATCCTTGGAACAATGACTCTGTGTTCCAATCTCATGAGCCTTTTCCTCCACCACCTCACCAATTTGAGTTAGAACAAGATGTTAGATCTGATGCTTATCAACCTCAGGATGAAAATTTTCTAGAGGACACCCTTCAGGAGTTTATGCAAGGTCCAATGAGTTTTAATGCACAAGTGGTCGAACTTCAAGACCAAACCACTAGAGCCATAGGTGACATTTTAGAACAATTGACCGAGTTTACACAGACCTTGAGCGTGAGTGAACTTGGCGAGTTTCCAAACCAACCTAATCAAAATTCCATAGGTCAATGTCTTGGGGAGGAATCGTCATTCAATGCACCCATAGGTCAAGAGTCGGTCCAATTTATACCCATCCCTAGGAATGATGAATCAATTGAGAGACTTGATGACCCTAGGATGGTACGAGCAATCATAGAAGAAAAATTGGGCCAAAATGATGTGAGAAAAGAAGAAGCCTGGGAGAAAGAAAAGGATAAAACCCAAGAGCCCAAATGTGAAGATACCATGGGCCTAGCCAAACTTGAGCCTAAATCTATGTCTTTTAGGCTAGTCTATATTATTGGGGATCAAATTAAACCAGACATGTGTGAAGTGTTTGTGCGAATTGTTGTGTCGTACTCTGATGTAATAAAGCCAACACCTTCGGATGACATATTTTCAAAATATGTATGTGCATTTATGAGAAAAATCAATTTACATAATTTTGAAAATAACTTTAAAAGTGGTGTAATGAATGGGAGTTATTATACGAATAGGTGGGCAACCACTTATTTGATTCTTAACTGGAAGAAAAGAAAAAAACTCTTAAAAAAATATTTAAAAATATATAATAAAATAAAATTTGTTTTTGTAATAAATAAATATAAATATATATATATACACAAAAGAAAAAAAGATAGAGAAAAGAGGGAGACAGACATATCGCTGACGGCAACCACTTTTCTGGGGCAGTGCAATCACACTGCCCTATCAAGAAAAAGGACACAATACCCTATAAAGAAAAAGAAACATCAAGCGTTGAAAAATAAACACCGAAAGTTAAAAAAGGAGACGCCGAAAGTTGTAAAAGGAGATGCCGAACGTTGAAAAAAGGAGACGCCAGACGTGACCTTGCACTTGTGGCACGCCTCAAGCCAAGTGTGGTTGTTGGAATGGTGACTTCCACAGCCCTATAAGAGACCTGTATCTGCATGAGGCAAGCCACACTTCTTTGAGCTCAGTCTTCTCTCCTTTGTGTTGTTCTCCGATCAGGTACTCTCGTTCCTTTTGTAAGATTCATAATTTTGTTTTATTTCTCTTTTACTATAGTTCTGTTTTAAAAAAATGGATCTTCAGCTCTTGAAAATTCACAAGTACTATCCATCTCTCCCACAAAATGATTTAAAAAAGATTTATGCCACTAGGTGTGAAAGACTTCGGATGTTGATGTATAAAAATATCCCTGAGGATATTCGCTGGTTAATTGAAGCAAAAGTTCGATTTCTTGGCGAAACCTCACCTAGTTTTAAGCATTTTCCAGGATTGGGAAAGAGTAGTTTTTCGAAAAAAAGAAGAGCGAAAAGATTAAATGGTTGTCACAAATGTGCTCGATGGACTTGTAACACACGATGCAAATCTGTGGGGTTTACTTCCATAAATCGAGATGATAAAATTTGTTTCATAAAGGATGGGCTGAGTAAGGAGTCTTTAGATGATATCCGATTGACTCTTGAGACGCATCCGTGTGGAATAGTGCAGCGAGAAATTCTTACTTTATGGACCCAATTTAGAAGTGACCACCAACGCTATAGTCTTGGGAATCTGACTATAATTGACCATGTTTGCCAATCTATAAGAAAATTGGATGGGAAGCCTATCTCCGCTTCATAGAAGGTGTTTAAGCCGTTTCTGGACGTAAAACCAGAGGAAGATGTGAGCCACAATCACAACTACTTGTATATACGCATGATTTATGTTTATGTTTATTTATTGTTGAATTTCTATGTAGTTACTTTTGATTGCCAAACCTCTTTAACCAGTTCTACTTTCAGGGCATACATAAAGAACTAACATAAATGGAAGGCCAGCCAGTTCGTCGAATCAATACCATATGTGTACTATGTGGCTCTCAACCTGGGAGCGATATTTGTTACACACTTGCAGCAAGCGAACTTGGCATAAAATTGGGAGAGAGAAAAATTAATTTGGTCTATGGAGGGGGAAGTCGTGGATTGAATGGATGTGTTTCACAGGCTGCACATCTTGGGCAATCATATGTGGTAGATATTATGCCAATCCCTTTGGCTGATCCATAGATTTCCGGGTACACACGAGGTCAACTTATAAGAACGACTTCTATGTCTGAGCGCATGGCTTGTAAGATTTATCAGTCAGACGCCTTCATTGCTTTGCCAGGAGGTTTTGGTACACTTGAAGAAATCTTTTGTATAATCTCCTGGGCCAAGAGCAATCTCCATACCAAACCCATTGGACTTTTAAATATTAACCATTTTTTTGATGGGTTGCTCTCTTTTCTTGATCAGGCTGTGGAACAAAAGTTCATTTCTCTTTCTGCAAGAAATATTCTCATTTCCGCATCCACCATTGAGGAGCTACTAGAGAAATTACACACTTATGTTCCACAGCATGATCCTTACGAGCCTCGGATAGACTGGTCTAAGGTAATTGGAAGCAAGCGTAAAAGGGGTCCGATTAATTTAGATTTATCCCTCTAAGAAGAGCAAGTCTATGATAACATGGCTGAGTAAGGAGTACTTTTCTGTACTCTTGAGATGCATCTGTTTATTTTGACTTGTATGAATTTATTTTATGTTTTGTTTTAAAAAATTATGGAATGTTGTTAGGCAAGTCTATGATAAGATGGCTGAGTAAGGAGTACTTTTTGTACTCTTGAGACGCATTTCTTTATTATATGACTTGCATGAATTCTTCTTATTTCAGTGTGAAAAAAAAAAAAAAAAAATAAAAAAAAATATATGTAGAGTATTCTCACTTGTTTGTTGAAGATTTAGCAGTTCACAATAAACTTACAGACTCGTGGAGTTACAGGTATTCCTAACAACCCTATTTTATTACTGCAATTCAAGTTGGGGGGAGTAAGGTATATTTATGAATTATCTAGTCCATGTTTAATTGTGAATTTGTAACTGCATGCTTGTAGTTTTATGTGAATTATTTACTTTTATCTACTCCTATTAAAAATTAAAAAAAATTGTGTGTGCTTTAAATAATGCTATCCCTAAAGCTTTGGAGTTATAAACTGATAGCTAGTTGAATTTGCAGTATAAATCATGAATGCATTAATTTCTTATTTGAAAACGTACATGTATGGGATTAGAATAAGTGATTTGCATGCATCGGAAGTTCAATAATTAGAAATTGGTTTATCGGTCATAAAGTCAAAGGCAATGGTAATTAGCACACTGCATGATCCCTTAACAGAGATGGAGACTATTACCCGAGTGAGTGTTTGAGCCTAATGATCATTAATTCTGAGTGAAATAACACTTATTCTAAATGCGCTTTATTGTTGATCTCATATTTTCGATAGCTTCAAAACATCAATTTGCTTTGAATGTCTAGTATGATGGCGGATGAATTTGGCTGATTTCAAACCCTGAATTAGTTGACTGAGTAACATCGTTTTATAAAAGCATGATAGGGGATCAATTTCTTTCAATTTGGGCCTATTAACCTTTTTCTTTCTTTACATTAACCCCCTTGCTAGCCCATTTGAACTGTTCTTAGCATAATTCCTTTCATTACTCTCGTCTAACCTAGAACCATATGAAGTTTATCCAACCTGGTGTGTTTTTAGGAATCAGTCTATCTCGGTACTTTCATATTAAAAAGAAACAAAAAAAAAAAAAGAAAGAAAAGGAAAAAAAGAAAAAAAGAAAAAATGGAAGTTCTCTTAGCTTTTCAGCACGAGTGTTTCAAAATAAATGCTGAAGAAAACAATACGTCCAATTTGATATTAGTGTCAAAAAAAAAAAAGAGAAAAAAAAAATCCCGACACACCATTTGCACACTTTACCCTTTTCTTTGACAACCCGTATTAACCTCATAGCCCCATTACAACCCGTTCTGGTCCCTCTTGATGCTATAAATCATGTGATCTTAGGATTCGAGTTCAGAGTAAAGAATTCTGTTTAAATTCAGAAGTTATTTATCTATGGCATTATTCCAGTCATGAAGCTATGTTAAATTCCCTATTCTTTCATGAAAATACGTTCTTTGTATTTGGGACGACACCGAGTTTGAACTTGTTTTACCTTTACTCTTAAAACGGTGGCTCCCTTGTGTGTACACCCGAGGAATCATTTTTTTTTATTTGAGGGAAAATCCATAGTAAGGTTTGAAGTCGAAACTTCGAGGGAATAAGGTAGAATAATGATCATCTTAATTGCCATTCCTAAGATTGTATAACCTTTGACCGAAATCTAATTTAGAATATTCGACTGTATGACAGATGGCTTGTTCTATTCTATGTATTTTCGTTTTGAATTTGAAATTTTTATATTCATGTGATTATTGTGAATAAATCTGGCCAGTGTAAAGTTTAATTGCTATGGGACTAGCAATGTTTAAGTTAGGGGGTGTGATTAGTGATCAATTTTGTAAAAATTTTGTTATAATTTCACCCTTATTTTGATCTTAAAATAGTTTAAATTGAATATTATTATGCATTTTGTGATTTTGTGCATGTTTAAAATATTAATATAAAAATATATATAAAATATAAAAAAATAAATATAATATATATAATAATATAATAATATAAAAATATGGAAAGCCCAGGCCCAAGCCCAACACAATGAGGGCCCAAGCCCAAGCTCAAGCCCAACACAATGAAGGCACAAGCCCAAACTCAAGCCCAACACAAGGAAGGCCCAAGCCCAAAAACATGAAAAGCCTAAGTCCCACAAATTAATGACATCATCGCTTACATCATGGGTTGGAATGATATCATCGCTTACATCATGGGTTGGAATGACATCATCGCTTACATCATGGGTTGGAGTGACATCATCGCTTACATCATGGGTTGGAGTGACATCATCGCTTACATCATGAGTTGGAATTACATCATCGCTTACATCATTAATTAGATATTTTGTATTATTAAATTATATAATTGAATAGTTTCCATTACATTTTCTAGCCTATAAAGAGAGCACTTAGGGTGCATTTATAAGGATTGGATTTTCTTATAATGAAAGTATAATTGTGATCTTTAGATTTCTCTCTTAAATTTTCAACTTTAGTTTCTATATAGTTTTGTTCTTAGAATTTCTCTCTTAAATCTTTAACCTTTGTTTCCATATAGTTGTATTATGTTATTCATATTGTCTTTTTATTATATACCGCCTATATGGTCGGTTCAAAATAGTCTTTCAATTATTGTCTTTCAATTACATACCGCCTATATGGTCGGTTCAAAATAGTCTTTCAATTATTGTCTTTCAATTACATACCGCCTATATGGTCGGTTAAAAAATAGTCTTTCAATTATTGTCTTTTCATTATATACCGCCTATATGGTCGGTTAAAAAATAGTCTTTTAAATACTGTCTTTTAATTCCCGTTATTTAAATTCTTGCCAATTTATGTTAAAATGAAGATGAGTAGTTAAATCCATTCTTGGGTTAAGGCAATGACAGTGTCCAACGCCAATGATTCCCAAAGAAAGCTGCGCTTAAAATATGTAATATTAATCTGATTCAATTTGAGCAGTGTGCGTATAGTGTATCTTTAAGTTTGGATTGGAGCATAAGCCTAACTTAGAATTTTCATGCCACGTATGGAGATTGCTAGATCTGAAAACGTTTTCATACCCAAGCCTAAATGATTAATCTATATCTATAAATTCTGTGTATGGAATATAGTTCAATTTATGGTAATTGCTTAACTTAGAAATTCAATGCCATGTATGGATATTGCTTAAACAAGAATTACCATTATCTTGAACTAAATTTACTAACAGAGCTGTAAAACTTAATTCAGATGAATATTGCTGATCTTTTCTATCAAATTGGGAATTAATTGGTTTTGACACTGAAATTATCTTGACCCAAGCTACTTAAATTCAGTATTAGTTTAGCTTTAATTATTGTCTTTAGATCATCTTAATTACCTCCTAAACTCAAATATTTTATGATTTTTACTTTCAACCATAAATAATCTCCCTGTGAACCGACTCGGACTTACCGAAATATAAATTTAAAATTGTACTACACGCACACTCGCACACTGGCGAGTATAATCGCCCTACACCTGTTTTAATAAAAAGATTGACGTCTGATGAATTTAGTTGTAGTTTTGATAAATAAATGTGCAGGGTAGCGTAGCAGTCAATGTGCAACTGTAACCTCTGATTTTTCAATAGATCAATAGTAATTGAATACAAATAACTTTTATAAGAAGCAACTAAAACCTCTTACATGGTGCTTGTTATGAGCTTCATGATACTCTATTGCTTTTTCAAAAATAGGGACCCAGTTTTTGTCAATTCAAATCTACTCAAGTAGGTCTTTTTCTCACTCGATTACAAAAGAATAATATTTGATTGTATGCTTTTTGATACTCAAGTATGACATACACCACTTAATTATGTATTCCTATTACTTTTCTAAATATAGAGAATAACACTCTTTTCAAAGACTCTCACTTGAGTGGGACATTGAATACTTGATTATAGAGTTATTATCACAACCAATTGCAATTTTAACTTAGATACTTGATCTAGACATGTTTGATGCTTAAATGAAGCCATGTTCTAACTCAAATAAGCGTATATCATTGTTAATTAACACTTTTAACTTTAAATTGAATATTTTTGAAATTTTTTATTAAACCTATCTAACACACGAGTGAAATATATCTATTAGTCGATTACTAAAATGAATATAGAGAATTTGTCATGACGCTATGAGTAATAAATGGATATTATTGTAATAGAGTATAATAGTTTGTTAGGGATATTTTAACAAGTGGTTAGAAGCACATGGGAGCATGTGCTAGGCTGTTAGAAGGTAAATATGCCTATAGAAGGTTGTTGTAATGGGTTTGTTTCATTATCCAAGAATTAATGAATTGAAATATGATTTCTCCTCCTCCAAGTTCTCTCCCTTTCTTGATCTTTATCTCCTTCTTTTTTGTTCTTCTAATCCCCCTAACACTTTTTCTAATCTTTCCCTCATTCTTTCAAATTTCCCTCTAATTTTCTTTTGTTCTTGGCCTTAACTGAATTGAATTCTTCCGATTCCCAAACTGATCCGAGGTTAAGCCTTAGGTTCATGACAAATTGGTATCAGAGCACCGTTCCTTGGCTATGATTCCGTCGATCCTAGTAGTGAATTCTATTCAGTCACGTATTGGAGGTAGATTTGAGCCATTAAGATCCTAACGATCGTGATCAAATAGGTGAATTGCAGTGACCCACCGCAATTGGCTGGGAATTGTGGATTGTCGATCCATAACAGGTAGTGCAATTAGAGCCAATCCATTCAAGAGGCAGGGCTAGAGGCATTTCCTAGTAGCAACTCTTATCACTGATTCAACAAAAATTATCAAGCGACGTGTGAAGGTGAAGTAGATTCCAACACTCTTGGGTGTTAGTTCCATTTAACATCCAAAAAAATTTCAAACGATTTTGGGTTGGAATTGAGGGCGAAGTTGGTAAGAAGTGACAGGTGTGAAGTGGACCAAGTCCGAGGCAATGCAGGTAGACCCAAGGCAAACGTAATTGTCCAAGATTAAGCAATCTTGGTTGAAGATTTAGAGCTGGTGATTCTAAGAGAGATTCAGCAATAGAAAACCCATAGTTGCACTGGCCGATTGGCTTTGATGGTGATCAAAGCTGGTTTGGCGAAACCTCAGAAATCCTAGTTCATCGCTTCAAGGCGATTCAAGAAGCAACAACTTTTAGTGAAGACGTGAAGGAGAAGTAGGAGGATTGGCTCACACCCAAGACTCCGGTAATCTTGACCAGACTTGAAGACGAGTAAGCCAGGAGGATTTGTGAACTGGAACGGACGATGGGTGCAGGAATTCCATCCAAGTTGACAACACTAATAGGTGAATTGGTTACAGAACAGAACGAATTGTAGGAAGCAATTCAGGACACAACAAAGAGTGGATTGAATAACAGAGTCGATCCGTTCTAGTAGTGTGATTGGAGTGAATCCATTCAAGAGACTGTGCTAAGGGCGACTTGGCCAATTGATTCTAACTGTCAGTGTTCGAATCTCTGCAGGTGCAACAAGAGGCTACTTTCAGTTAGGATTACAACACTCCTCGGACGGTGATTGGGTGAGCCATTTTTCTGGGCTGATGTGAGGCAATTGTTGCCTGGGGAATTTTGGGCACTCTTGTCCGAGTCTTGAAGAGGAAGATGACCAGTGATTCTTGGGGTTAGATTCCGAAGCATGAAGGTGATTGACGACGGATAGTTAGTTGCTTCCAATATGATTTTGAGGGTTATTACTGGCCGACTCTCTACTGATTTAATAGAGCCGTTGCTGCTCAAAGTGGAAGGGTGAATTGGATTCGGTGAATTTCGTGTGGGAAGTGGATTATTCCAACTTAGCCAGCTCGTTGATTGTTGGTGCTTGAGGCTGTGAATAAAGGGAACAAAAGGTTGATTTAGGCTTTGAAATTTGATTAACTTTGTTTGAAGTAGGGAGCCGAAGTTGAGTAGGTGTTCTTTTGTTATTGAATTGCATTTGAGGCGTGTGTAGGAATTGCTATAACAGGCAAAACAAAAGCATTTACAAAATTCCCATTCCTTAGCTATCGAAGTATGTTGTTGGTGAAAAGTCGATCATGGGGAGAAGTGCATATATGAGACCATTGGCGTCTCAATTGTAGTTGAAGAATGCTGCATTTTCAGTGGGAAATACTGCTCGTCAATCCATGGGAAGCAGTGGAAGCATGAGGCAATTGGAGCCTTAATAGCAGCAGAAAAAGGCTACAATTTCACCTACAACAACAAGAATCAAGAGCAGTTTATTTAGAAGAATTAGGCTTAGGAAAGGTGGGATAATGAGTCCAACCTAGTTGACAAGGAAACAAGAAATATGATACATGATACGAGTAAGGATTTCGACCATATATTACATGAGCAACTGCAAGAGTTTGCAATGATACTAACTAAGAAGTATCATTATAGTTTCTTCGATGATTATCATGAGAGTTTTAACAAAGAGAAATTTCTAAAAATGGAGCAGCCGGAGGAGAAGTGCAACATTAGAAATGTTATTAAAGGTGAATGGCATTATCCAAAGGGAATCTGTAATGAATAGATTGATAGGGAAGCAAAGGCAAAAGGAGAACTAAAGGAACACATCGATTCCTTTGGAAAAGAAGTTCTCGATGGTGATGTTTTTGGGATTCTGCAACAAGATCAGTCCAACTTTAAGGAAGGAAAAGAAGAGGAAGAAGAGGAGGTGGAAGAAGAGAGTGAGGAAGAGGAATTGGAGAATGGCACTCAATCAGTTGGCATTGGCTGCACTCCTCACCCTACAATTTAAATAGCGTTAATCAGTTTTGGATGTTCAGTGTTGAAATGGTGAGGAGGTTTAAACTCACCAGTGTGTGAGTGTAGTTGTAGCACAAATATAAATTCCGGACAAGTCCGGGTCGATTCACTGGGAGGTTTATTTAACAAAAGAATGGTTCATTCGGGTTGATTTATCCAAAGAGAGCTAAGTTTTCCTGATTGTGAAAAGGTTTTTTTTTTTGAATATTAAAAAGGTCTTGGGTTGAGGCGAGTTTAGAACCAATGCCTTATAAATCTCTTATAGTAATTTAAACAGCAATATTAATCTGAAATAAACAGAGGATCGTTTCGTAGTTATAATTCAAGATACGAATGATTCTTAGCTAAGCAACCCTCATACATGATATGATGGTTCTGGGTTAAGATATCACTGTAAATTTTATTATACTAGAGACTATGATCTGATCGTCTGAGCTTGGGTATATCTCATCTCCAATTCTAGCAACTTTCATACATGGCATGAGAGTTCTAAGTTAGGATGATGACCCAATCCAAACTCACAAAATCATTTATACACTCAACTCGAGTTTAACTCAGATAAATCTTGCATTCATCGAGGTTTGGCTTATCTTGAGATTCAAGAACATTGGACACTGTCCTCGCCTTAACCCAAGATTAGATTTAGCTACTCATTTCCATTTTTAAAATAAATTGGCAGGAATTTAAATGACGGGAATTAAAAGACAGTATTTAAAAGACTATTTTTTAACCGACCATATAGGCGGTATATAATTTAAAGACAATAATTGAAAGACTATTTTGACCGACCATATAGGCGGTATATAATTGAAAGATAATAATTGAAATTGCAAGAATTTAAAGGCAGAAATTAACCGACCATTTAGGCGGTGGATAATAAAGTAACAATAAATGACATAAGAATTTAAATAAGAAAAAGAAGAAGTAAGATTTGCAAGAGAAAATAAAAAAGAACAAGAGCAATTAAAACAACTAAAATTTCATTCAAGAATCATCCCCTCTTACAAGTGCACCTAAGTGCTCTATTTATAGGCTAAAAGATGTAATGGAAACCACTTAATTATATAATTTAATAATACAAAATATCTAATTGATGATGTAAGCAATGATGTCATTTTAACCATGATGTAAGCAATGATGTCATCTTATCCCATGATGTAAGCGATGATGTCATCATATCCCATGATGTAAGCGATGATGTCATCATATCCCATGATGTAAGCGATGATGTCATCCTATTTGTGGGACTTGGGCTTTTTATGTTTTTGGGCTTTGGGCCTTCTTTGTGTTGGGCTTGAGCTTGGGCTTGGGCTTGGGCCTTCCTTGTGTTGGGCTTGAGCTTGGGCTTGGGCTTGTCTTATGTTGGATTCTATTTGATTATTGGGCCAAGTGCACATGAAACATCCTCTAGACTCCATAGTTGGCCCATGATTTTGAGCAACAATAATGGGTAATCCAACGTCTTCGATTTATGCCCCTAATTAATTGTAGAAGACAGCTTTCTTGCTTCATCCTGTAATAATATATAATGCAAATAATTATTTATTTTAAGCATAATTATAAAGCCAAAATAGGGATATAATTTATTAGGATATAGGAAATATTGACCCTTATCACACCCCCCAACTTGAATATTGCTAGTCCCTTAGCAATTAGATTATACACCAGCCATGATCTAATCGCAATACTTGCATGAATATAAAATTTTCAAATTCGAAACCAAAATGCGTAGAGTAGAACATTCAAAATAAGTCGAACATTCAAAATTAGATTTATGGTTAAAGGTCATACAATCTTAGGAATGGCAATCAGGATGATCAATACACAGATTTACTCCCTCGAAGTTTTGACTTTAAACCTTACTATGGATTTTCCCTCTAATAAAACGATTCCTCAGGTGTACACACAAGGGGGTGCACCGTTATAAGAGTAAATGTATAACAAGTTCAAACTCGGTGTCATCCCAAATACAAAGAACGTATTTTCATGAAAGAACAGGGAAATTAACATAGCTTCATGACTGGAATAATGCCATAGATAAATAACTTCTGAATTTAAACAGAATTCCCTACTCCGAACTCGAATCTTGAGATCACATGATTTATAGCATCAAGAGAGACCAAACTAGGTTGTAATGGGGCTATGAGGTTAATACGGGTTGTCAAAGAAAAGGGTAAAGTGTGCAAATGGTGTGTCAGGATTTTTTTTTTTTTTTGGCACTAATCTCAAATTAGACATATTTTTTTTTTCTTCAGCATTTATTTTGAAACACTCATGCTGAAAAGCTAAGAGAACTTCCTTTTTTTTTTTTTCTTTTTTTTTTTCTCTTTTTTTTTTATATGAAAATACCAAGATAGACTGATTCCTAGAAACACACCAGGTTGGACAAACTTCATATGGTTACAGGTTTAGATGAAGGTAAGGAAAGAAATTGTGCTAAGAACAGCTCAAATGGGCTAGTAATGGAGGTTAATGTAAAGAAAGAAAAAGGTTAATAGGCCCAAATTGAAAGAAATTGCTCCCTCTATCATACTTCTATAAAACAATGTTACTCAATCAACTAATTCAGAGTTTGAAACTAGCCAAATTCATCCGCTATCATACTAGACATTCAAAGCTAATTGATGCTTTGAAGCTATTGAAAAGATGAGATAAACAATAAAGCATATTTAGAGTAAGTGTTATTTCACTCAGAAGTAACGATTATCAGGCTCAAACACTCACTCGGGTAATAGTCTCTACTTCTGTTGAGGGATCATGCAGTGTGCTAATCAGCTAATTACCATTGCCTTTGACTTTATGACAGATAAACCAATTTCTAATTATTGAACACCCGATGCATGCAAATCATCTATTCTAATTCCATACATATACGTTTTCAAATAAGAAATTAATGCATTCATGATTCATATTGCAAATTCAACTGGCTATCAGTGTACAATTCCAAAGCTTTAGGGATAACATTATTTAAAGCACACACATTTTTTTTAATTTTTTTTTAATTCACACAAAACTACAAGCATGCAATTGCAAATTCACAATTAAACATAGACCAGATAATTCATAAATATACCTTACTCCCCCCAACTTGAATTGCAGTAATAAAATAAGGTTGTTAGGAATACCTGTAACTCCATAAGTCCATAGATTTACTGTGAACTGCTAAAACTCAAACAAACAAATGAGCATACCACATATATATATTTTTATATTTTCACACCAAAATAAAAATTTCATACAAGTCATAAGATAAACAGAATGCGTCTCAAGAGTACAAAGTACTCCTTACTCAGCCATCTTATCATAGACTCGCCTAACAACATTCCACAGTTTTTTTATTTTTTTTTATTTTTAAGAACAAAAGAAAAGAAATTTTGTACAAGTCATAGGAGATGCGTCTCAAGAGTACAAAAAGTACTCCTTACTCAGCCATCTTATCATAGACTTGCCTTACAGGGATAATTCTAAATTAATCGAACCTTTTTGCCGCTTGTTTTTGATTGCCTTAGACCAATCTATCCGAGGCTCATAAGGATCGTGTTGTGGAACATGAGTATGTAATTTCTCTAGCAGCTCCTCGACGGTGGATGCAGAAATAAGAATCTTTCTTGCTGAAGGAGAAATGAACTGTTGGTCCACAGCCTGATCAATAAAAGAGAGCAACCCATCGAAAAAATGGTTAACATTTAAAAGTCCAATGGGTTTGGTATGCAGATTGCTCTTGGCCCAAGAGATTATACAGAAGATTTCTTCAAGTGTACCAAAACCTCCTGGTAAAGCGATGAAAGCGTCTGACTGATAAATCTTACAAGCCATGCGCTCAGACATAGAAGTCGTTTCTACAAGTTGACCGCGTGTAATCCCAGAAATACGTGGTTCAGCTAAAGGGATTGGCATTACACCTACCACATATGATTTTCCAAAAAGTGCAGCTTGTGAAACATAACCATTCAACCCACGACTTCCCCCTCCATATACCAAATTAATCTTTTTCTCTCCTAATTTTTGGCCTAGTTCGCTTGCTGCAAGTGCGTAACAAATATCACTCCCAAGTTGAGAGCCACAAAGTACACATATGGTTTTGATTCGACGAACTAACTGGCCTTCCATGTTTGTTTCTTTTGTATGCCCTGGAAAGAGGTTTGGCGATCAAAAGTAGCTATACAACAATTCAACAAGAAATAAATACAAACAAAAATCATGCGTATGTACAAGTAGTTGTGATTGTGGCTCACATCTTCCTCTGGTTTTACGTCCAGAAACGGCTTAAACACTTTCTATGAAGCGAGGATAAGCTTCTCATCCAATTTTCTTATAGATTGGCAAACAGGGTCGTTTTTAGTCAGATTCCCAAGACTATAGCGTTGGTGGTCACTTATGAACTGGGTCCATAAAGCAAGAAGTTCTCTTTGCACTATTCCACATGGATGCGTCTCAAGAGTCAATCGGATATCATCCAATGACTCCTTACTCAGTCCATCCTTTATGAAACTAATTTTATCTTCTCGATTTACGAACGTAAACCCCACAGATTTGCATCGAGTGTTACAGGTCCAACGAGCACACTTGTGACAACCATTCACTCTTTTAGCTCTTCGTTTCTTTGCAAAACTACTCTTCCCTAAGCCCGGGAAGTGCTTAAAACTAGGTGAAGTTTCGCCAGCTAATCGAACTTTTGCTTCGATCAGCCAACGAATATCTTCAGGGATGTTATTACGCATCAATATCCTAAGTCTTTCACACCTACCAATATAAATTTGTTTCAAATCATTCATTGGGAGAGATGGATAGTGCTTGCGGATTTTTGAAAGTTGAAGATCCATTTTTTTTTTTTTTTAAAATCAAAAGACAACTATAATAAGAGAAAAGTAGAAACTATAAATCTTACAAAATGAACGAAAATACCTGATCGAAGAACAACACGAAGGAGAGGAAACTGAGCTTGCTTGCAGAAGTGTGGTTTGGCTCATACAGATATGGAGTCTCTTATAGAGCAATGGGTGTCACTATTCTATACTTGGCTCGAGGCACGCCATAATTGTAGGGTCAGGCGCGTCTATTTTTTTCAATACTCGGTGCCTCATTTTTCAACATTTGGCAGTGCGCCTCTTCCTTTATAGGACAGTGTGATTGCACTGCCCGAGAAAATGGCCGCCACCAGCGTCAATTTTGTCTCTCTCAATTCAATTTTTTTTATATATATATATATTTTTTGTCTTTTTTTTGTTTTTTTGGTTTTTTTTTTTGAAATATATATATTTTTTTAGTTTTTATTATTATTTATTTTTTTATTTTTTTTATTTTTGGGGTTAGTTAAATTTTTTTTTTTTTAGGTGCTTAATAAAATCATATATACCACACAAAGCATTATTATCGAGTCAAACAAAATTACTTGCACAATAGATTAAATTCAAATACCAATAAATTCCTAAGTACACCTTACCCCCCAACTTGAATTGCGCATTGTCCTCAATCGGCAATAAAAGGATAGAGGATAGGCATACCTGGCGATCTTCAATGCATGAACTCGTATGCAAAAATTTTTATTTAGACTGCACACAGAGAAACACTATTTAAGTAATGCAGAAAAGAAACAAATTTTTATATACTTTTTTTTTTTTTTTTCAAATCTAGAAACATCCATTTAACCTAAATGGAAAGGTGGTCTTTTAACGTCAGATTCCCAGACGAATGTGTTCCTAAAGGTCACTCAACCATTGATGGTGGATCACCCAACTCCACCATTTCTTCATTTCCTTCAACAAGTTCTTTCTCAACTATGCCTAGATATGGTTTCAGCCTTTGACCATTCACTTTAAAACATTGTCCAGACTCTTTGATTTCAATTTCTATTGCCCCATATTCTGATATGGTCTTGATTGTATAGGGTCCTGTCCATTTTGATCTCAACTTCCCTGGGAACAAATGAAGCCTTGAGTTGTAGAGAAGCACCTGCTGACCAACATGAAATTTTTTTCTGTTGATGTGTTGGTCATGCAACTTTTTCATATGCAACTTAGACAATTTGGCATTTTCAAATGCCTCATCCCTAAGTTCTTCAAGTTCATTAAGTTGTAATTTCCTATTAAGGCTCACTTCTGTTGATTCCTCATTAATCTTCCTAATAGCCCAGTAGGCTTTGTGCTCTATTTCAACTGGTAAATGACATGGCTTGCCATATACCAACCTGTAAGGAGACATGCCTAGAATGGTCTTGTAAGTAGTTCTATAGGCCCAAAGTGCATCAATCAACCTCAAGGACCAATCCTTGCGATTAGAATTGACTGTTTTCTCTAAAATCCTTTTTATCTCCCTATTGGCCAATTCAGCTTGGCCATTGGTTTGAGGGTGATATGGGGTTGCAACCTTGTGGAGTACTCCATATTTTCTCATTAATTCAGCCACTGGTTTGTTGCAGAAATGAGAACCTCCATCACTTATGATGGCCCTAGGCATTCCAAACCTACTAAAAATATTTTCTTTCAAAAACTTCATTACAACCCGATGATCGTTTGTTCTTGTTGGGATTGCTTCTACCCACTTGGACACGTAGTCAACAGCTAACAAGATGTACTCGTGTCCACCTGAATTAACAAATGGTCCCATGAAGTCTATTCCCCAACAATCAAAAATTTCTAACACCTGAATGGGTTGCAAGGGCATCATATTCCTCTTGGTTAGGCTTCCTAGCCTTTGGCATCTATCACATGAACTACAGAACTGATGCACATCTCTAAACATGGTAGGCCAAAAGAATCCACTTTGTAAGATCTTGGCTAATGTTTTTCTTGTGGAGAAATGACCTCCACAAGCAAGAGTATGACAAAAATTCAAAACACTCTGTTGCTCATGCTCGGGGATGCACCTTCTTAAAATTTGGTCAGTACAATACTTAAACAAGTAAGGGTCATCCCAGAAATAAGTCCTAACCTTCCTAAAGAATTTTTGTTTATCTAGCTTGGTCCAATGATTTGGAATTAGACCGGTGGCTAGATAGTTGGCCAGATCTGCATACCATGGTGTAACAGAGGTTGAGGTATCATTGATAAGGAAGAGTTGTTCATCTGGAAAGGTGTCCCTGATTGGTTCCTTGTCTAGATTAAGGTCTTGGCATGGAAGTCTAGACAAATGGTCTGCCACCACATTTTCTACTCCCTTTTTATCTTTGATTTCTATGTTGAATTCTTGGAGTAACAAAATCCACCTAATAAGACGCGGTTTGGCGTCTTGTTTGGTGAGCAAGTATTTCAAAGCAGCATGGTCAGTGAAAACAATGACCAATGACCCCACCAGATATGATCTGAACTTCTCTAATGCAAACACTACTGCCAATAATTCCTTCTCAGTTGTTGTGTAATTCTTTTGCGCTTCATTGAGAGTTTTACTGGCATAGTAGATGACATAAGGTTTTTTATCTTTTCTTTGCCCTAGGACTGCTCCTACAGCATAATCACTTGCATCACACATGAGTTCAAAGGGCAATGACCAATCTGGTGGTTGAATAATGGGGGCTGAGACGAGAGCATTTCTTAACCTCTCAAAAGAGGTTTGACAAGATGATGTCCACTCAAATGGAACATCTTGGGAGAGCAAATTACACAGAGGCCGGGCTATGCTGCTAAAAGATGCTATGAATCTCCTATAGAACCCAGCATGCCCAAGGAAAGACCTGATGTCCTTAACACTCTTAGGGACTAGTAATTTTTGGATGGCTTCAACTTTGGCTTTGTCCACCTCCATTCCCTTAGCAGAGACAATATGCCCTAGGACTATACCTTGTTTGACCATGAAAAGACATTTTTCCCAGTTAAGCACAAGGTGGGTTTCTTCACAACGAGCTAGAACTCTCTCTAAATTCTCTAAACATGCCTCAAAACTAGCTCCATAGACAGAGAAATCATCCATAAAAACCTCCACAATGTGTTCTGTCATCTCACTAAAAATACTCATCACACACCTTTGGAAGGTGGCAGGGGCATTGCATAGTCCAAAAGGCATACGTCTATAGGCAAATGTCCCAAATGGACATGTGAAAGTGGTATTTTCCTGGTCCTCTAGGGCAATGTCAATCTGGTTATATCCTGAATAACCATCAAGGAAACAATAGAATGCTTGTCCAGCTATTCTTTCAAGGACTTGGTCCAAGAACGGCAATGGAAAATGGTATTTTCTAGTCATTGCATTGAGTTTTCTGTAATCAATGCACACTCTCCATCCGGTTTGGATGCGAGTAGGGATCAACTCATTCTTTTCATTTCTCACCACTGTGACTCCAGACCTTTTTGGGACCACTTGAGTGGGGCTGACCCACTTTGAATCAGAGATGGGGTATATAATACCCGTATCCAGCAACTTTAGCACTTCTTTCCTAACCACCTCTTTCATGTTAGGATTGAGTCTCCTCTGCATTTGCCTAACAGGTTTAGCATCCTCCTCTAGAAATATCCTATGAGTGCAAGTCAAAGGACTAATTCCATGCAAGTCTGAGATGGTCCAACCTAAGGCTTTTTTATGAGCTCTCAGAATGTTTATCAGCTGAATTTCCTGTTGGGATGTCAAACTTGAAGAGATGACTACGGGGAGTGTGTTCTCATCACCTAGAAATGCATATTTTAACTCACTTGGCAAAGGTTTCATTTCAGGTGTGGGTGAGGTATTATTAGATTGTGACTCCTCATTGTTCAGAGAACCCAATGGTTCTGATTTGGGAATCCATTGAGCCACAGGCATTGCTTCTTCCTCCCTAGTGTTCTCTAATTCTTTTAACTTTCTCTCTTCTTGATCTTCTTCCATAGATTTGTTCAAAAATTCTTTTGCAAAATAGTCCTCAGCTAATGTTTGAACCAAATCTACTTCCTCCACCTCATTCTCAGCTATGTGTTGTTTGGAAACTCTAAAGATATTCATCTCTACAGTCATGTTTCCAAATGATAACTTAAGTATTCCATTCCTACAATTAATTATGGCATTTGAAGTTTCTAGGAATGGTCTACCAAGAATGACTGGAACAGGGGGTTGAGGGCCTTGATGGGGTTGTGTGTCCAAGACTATAAAATCAACAGGGAAGTAAAATTTGTCCACCTGCACTAATACATCCTCCACTATCCCCCTAGGGACTTTGATTGACCTATCAGCAAGCTGTAGGGTAACTCTTGTTGGCTTGAATTCTCCTAAGCCCAGTTGCTGATATACACTATAAGGAAGCAAATTGACACTTGCTCCTAGATCTAAGAGTGCTTGGTCCACCCTTTGGCTTCCAATTATGCAAGAAATGGTTGGGCTACCAGGGTCTTTGTACTTAGGAGGTGTTTTAAGTTGCAGGATGGAACTCACCTGTTCGGTTAAGAATGCTTTCTCCTTGATGTTGATCTTTCTTTTAACAGTACACAAGTCTTTTAAGAATTTTGCATAAGATGGTGTCTGTTTGATTGCATCAAGTAGAGGAATGTTAATCCTCACCTGCTTGAACACTTCATAAATATCAGCATTTTGTTTTTCCCTCTTTGTTTGAGTAAGTCTTTGAGGGAATGGTGGTGCAGGGTTGCTCTTGAATTCTTCCACCTTATTTTTTTCTTTATCTTCCTTTTTTTTGTTTTCAAGTTTTTCCTCCAAAGCTGGAGCATTGTCATTTTTTATATTTTCATTTTGTTCTTCTTCTTGTGCATTAGGTTGGTTTGTCCTAGGGTCATCTGGTTTGTCAATTATTTTTCCATTCCTAAGGACAGTGACTGCTTGCACCTGCTCATGATTATAGTTCCCACTATTTGATGATTCCACTTGATTTGTTTGCCTCACGGGGTTGGGATTTGGTTGAGAAGGGAATTTCCCAGGTTCTCTCACAGTCAAAGTTTGAGTTAGCTTAGTTAACTGACTCCTCATGTCCTCAATTGCCCTATTTGTTTGCTCTTGGAATTTTGCTACCTGAGCATTGTTCCCCATCTGCCCTTGCATAAATTGTTGTAGAGTATTCTCCAAGGATCTCTTATGCGGTGGCTGATATGAGCCAGATGGTCCTTGGTTAGGCTGGTAAAGCTGTGGCTGAGGTTGTGGCTGTGGTTGTGAGGGAAATGGTTGGTGTGGCTGAGGTGCTGAGTCATTTCTCCAAGAGAAATTTGGGTGGTTCCTAGAATTTGGATGGTAGGTGTTTGAGTTTGGGTTGTACCCTTGATAATTTCCACCCTGGTTCTGGTTTTAGTATATCCTACCCTCTGTTTGCCTTGGTTGTGAGTTTGAAGTTTGGCCATACAACACTTCTTTGAAAGCAGGGAGAGTTGGACACTCCTCTGTTCTATGGCTATTGGCTTCACACACTACACAATGCACCTCTACCTCATTGATAGCCTTCATTTTTTTCATCTCCAATTCTTTCATTTTCTTTGTCAACAGAGCTAATCTAGCACTGATGTCATCAGTTTCATTTAATTGGAGTTTTCCCTTTGGTTGTGGATTGTATTGGTCTCTCAAATCTCCCATGGTTAATGGCCCAACTTCCCAATTTCTAGAGTTTTCAGCTACATGGTCAAAGTATGCAACAGCCTCTTCAGGAGTTTTTTCATAAAAGTCACCATTACACATGGTGGACACCAGCATTTTCAAATTAGGAGTTAAGGCATTAAAGAAGAAACTAACTACCCGCCATTGTTCAAAGGCATGGTGTGGGCAAGAATGCAAGAGGTCCTTGAAACGTTCCCAAGTTTGAGCAAATGTTTCATTTGGTTTACAGACGAAATTCATCATTTGCCTTTGGAGTGATGCTGTTCTATTAGCTAGGAAGTATTTTTTTAGAAATTTTGTTTGCATCTCCCTCCAAGTTCCTATTGATCTGGGCTCTAGAGTCCCTAACCACATTTTTGCTTTATCCTTGAGTGAGAACGGGAAGAGTTTTAGTCTAACAGTGTCCTCATGAATATTTTGATCCCCACAGGTACCACATACCTCTTCAAAATCCCTCATGTGTGTATATGGATTTTCAGAATCCATACCATGAAATGTGGGGAGCATTTGTATGGTACCTGGTTTAAGGACAAATCGATGATGGTTTATTGGTAGGATTATGCAAGAGGGAGTGGTTTGCCTTTGAGGGTTCAAATAATCCCTGAGAGGTTTAATCTCATCAACATCATGTTCTCCATGATCACTCCCGTGAGCAGATAGGTTTTCATTTTGTTGAGACATTATGGATTGTAAAAGTGATATTTCAGTCTCTGATAAAGAATCTATAGAATGGTTTAACTGATGGCTTAAGATTCTACCAGATCTAAGTCTCATACAATTTGAATAATATGCAAACAGTTAAGAAAAAAAAAAAAAATTTATTAAGAACAAAGTTACCCGTGGAGTGAATTTTTTTCTTCTGTTGTACCTCCCCGGCAACGGCGCCAAAATTTGGCTGCACTCCTCACCCTACAATTTAAATAGCGTTAATCAGTTTTGGATGTTCAGTGTTGAAATGGTGAGGAGGTTTAAACTCACCAGTGTGTGAGTGTAGTTGTAGCACAAATATAAATTCCGGACAAGTCTGGGTCGATTCACTGGGAGGTTTATTTAACAAAAGAATGGTTCATTCGGGTTGATTTATCCAAAGAGAGCTAAGTTTTCCTGATTGTGAAAAGGTTTTTTTTTTTTGAATATTAAAAAGGTCTTGGGTTGAGGCGAGTTTAGAACCAATGCCTTATAAATCTCTTATAGTAATTTAAACAGCAATATTAATCTGAAATAAACAGAGGATCGTTTCGTAGTTATAATTCAAGATACGAATGATTCTTAGCTAAGCAACCCTCATACATGATATGATGGTTCTGGGTTAAGATATCACTGTAAATTTTATTATACTAGAGACTATGATCTGATCGTCTGAGCTTGGGTATATCTCATCTCCAATTCTAGCAACTTTCATACATGGCATGAGAGTTCTAAGTTAGGATGATGACCCAATCCAAACTCACAAAATCATTTATACACTCAACTCGAGTTTAACTCAGATAAATCTTGCATTCATCAAGGTTTGGCTTATCTTGAGATTCAAGAACATTGGACACTGTCCTCGCCTTAACCCAAGATTAGATTTAGCTACTCATTTCCATTTTTAAAATAAATTGGCAGGAATTTAAATGACGGGAATTAAAAGACAGTATTTAAAAGACTATTTTTTAACCGACCATATAGGCGGTATATAATTTAAAGACAATAATTGAAAGACTATTTTGACCGACTATATAGGCGGTATATAATTGAAAGATAATAATTGAAATTGCAGGAATTTAAAGGCAGAAATTAACCGACAATTTAGGCGGTGGATAATAAAGTAACAATAAATGACATAAGAATTTAAATAAGAAAAAGAAGAAGTAAGATTTGCAAGAGAAAATAAAAAAGAACAAGAGCAATTAAAACAACTAAAATTTCATTCAAGAATCATCCCCTCTTACAAGTGCACCTAAGTGCTCTATTTATAGGCTAAAAGATGTAATGGAAACCACTTAATTATATAATTTAATAATACAAAATATCTAATTGATGATGTAAGCAATGATGTCATTTTAACCATGATGTAAGCAATGATGTCATCTTATCCCATGATATAAGCGATGATGTCATCATATCCCATGATGTAAGCGATGATGTCATCCTATTTGTGGGACTTGGGCTTTTTATGTTTTTGGGCTTTGGGCCTTCTTTGTGTTGGGCTTGAGCTTGGGCTTGGGCTTGGGCCTTCCTTGTGTTGGGCTTGAGCTTGGGCTTGGGCTTGTCTTATGTTGGATTCTATTTGATTGTTGGGCCAAGTGCACATGAAACATCCTCTAGACTCCATAGTTGGCCCATGATTTTGAGCAACAATAATGGGTAATCCAACGTCTTCGATTTATGCCCCTAATTAATTGTAGAAGACAGCTTTCTTGCTTCATCCTGTAATAATATATAATGCAAATAATTATTTATTTTAAGCATAATTATAAAGCCAAAATAGGGATATAATTCATTAGGATATAGGAAATATTGACCCTTATCAGGCATCCTCTCAAGCACTCTTACTAGTGCTTAGACACTTGATGCTATTGATCTCTGGAAGCAGCAGAAGAAGGAGCCGGAGAAGTCTCTTCACTAAGTACATGACGAGATTGAGGTTGGCCACACTTTACAAGAATAAGAAGCTGATGATTCTGGTGATGCAGAACCTAATCTAGATGCAAATCATGTTAAGGAAGAAGGTCGAGTTGGAGGCCAGGTGTCAATAGTTGATAAATCGTTGGCTGGATTGAAGTGGAAGCAACACCTAATGTTAATGCTCACAAATAGCCTTGGTATGAGTTTTCAAGGCAAGTCTACGATCCTCTATTGCTACATTTCGAGCCTGTTGTTGATATTTTTACAACAGAGCATGGATGTGGGTTGAATGGGGATACAATAACAACTATGGCTATAGATCTGCTCTTCTTACTTGTATTTTTTGAGTTCTAACCTAGTCAAGAGGGGGGGTGAATTGACACCTTTTAAAAATTCTAATGCAAAACTTATGCACGTATATATACGAGAAAACAAATTTAATACAAATCAAAATTGTAGTTGAGAGTACGGGAGCACTTAAATACTATATGGATAATATGATATCCGCCAGCTGTGCTAGTATGTACTTAGATTCAATATACTCTTCAAATTACAACTTGGTGAAAACATGTGATTTGAATGCACATAATAACAAGACTTTAAATAAACCAAATGGAATATTGAATGAGTACAAAGAATGATCAATTAAAGCAAATCAGAATATAATAACCAACAAGAATGTAGGCCTTAGGATTTGGCCACACAAAACCAAAAACAAACAAGTATAATCAAGCAAGAATAAATAAAGATTGAAGAGAAGAAGAACACAGCGATGTATAGTGGTTCGGCCCTTATGGCTTACATCCACTACCTAAGGATTTCCTTCCTTAGGATTTTCAACCAAATCCACTATATGAAATTTTTTTTACAACCACCGAAGCCTTCACTTGGCTTCACCACCACCAAACTACTTCTAGAGTCTCACACTCACTAGTTTGGATTTTGTACGCTCTTTGCAAGATACAAGAATAGTAGAGATTGAGAAATAAGGTTCTCTCAAAATAATACAATGAAGCGTAGAGAACCCTCTTAGTTTTCTCTCAAGAAGATAGGGGAAAAGAAAGACTTAGAGAGAGTGAAAATCTTGGCCAATGATGTAGAAAATAATAGGGCTTCCAAAAGTTGTTCCAAAGCCTTCAAGAGACCCTTTTATATAGTGTTAGAGAAGACTTTCCTTGATCAATCTCTGCCCTTCGTTTTGAATTTTTGATTTACCTTCCATAATCAACTAAGTTGATTGATCTTCAATACCTTTGACTTTTGTAGATCTCCAATCAGCCATGAATGAGCAAATCAATTCTAGTAATGCATTGTTGATTTCAAGGATTAAAATATCATCCAAACCCTTCATAATTCTTGCAAAATCGAAATTAAATAACAAATGATCAATTCTGACTTCTAGTTGATCTTCAAACTCCTTTGATTGTGCAATTGGCCCCATAGCTTCCATAACAAGCATAGCTAATTTGAAATTTGAATTTAAACCTCCAAATGATGTAAAATCCAACCAAATATTCTCAAATAATGAAGCAAATTTGTCCAACAATGAAGATATCAATTATAACTTCAAAAGCTCATAATTAATCAAGTTTCGATACTAAAAAATGTTGACAAGTAGAGAATCAATGTGTAGCTGAATAGATGCAAGATATCCTTTGAATATTCTCCCATAATGAAGATATCAATTAGCCATAATGAGTAGAATACTTGATTTCATGATTTGAGTCTCCATATCCTTTTAATGAGAGAGAATCAGTAATAAAGGAAAGTAATATCATTCAAGGTTTAATTTTCAAACCTTAATTTCCTCCATTAATGTTGAACAATAATGCTGAATCTTTAACTTCTCTAATTGAATGCAATTCAAAAAATTCTTCCATATTTAACTAAGTAGAGGAGCTTTTAGGAACCTTTAAATTTACTCCATGATTCTCTTACCATATTTAGACCAAGGAGATGATGTAGCCTAGTGAGTGTGCTCCACGTGGCTGCCATGTCATCAAAATGCCACATTAACAATGCCATGTTACCAAGTTACATATATGGCAACTCCATATAGTGGACTACTCCAATCTCCTCAAAAACTTCCATATAGATCTTTTGAACTTCCCATATATGAACAATGATTCCATATATATATATATATATATCTTCTAGACTTTTCATTCCAAGAAGAACTTTCCATACATAGCTCAAATACTCAAATTTTTAGAAATCTCTCTAAAAACTTGTTTCCATATATAATGAAATCTCTATATCAATATAAGAAGTTTTCATATATAACCTGTGTCATGAAATCACTAGAGAACAGCTTTGTAAGCCTTATGAAGGCTTCATGCTTTGTTAGTACATAAAATATAAATGAACATTCATATTCACACATGCCAATCATCAATCATCAAAATCTACACTCAACAGTATTGGACGGTAATGAAGTTTTCCCTATTGAAATTCTAGGCCCATTTATACTTGGAATTGATCTTGAAAATCTAAGAATGAAGAAGAAGAGACTCAGAAGTAGAAAGAAAGAAAGGAGGATGATCCGTATAGAGAAGATTGGAATTGGATGAAGAGCAATGGCTACTTACGATAAGTTCTTGGAGACAAGAGCTTTCTTAAGGAAGGGGGAATTGTCATGACCCTATGAGCAATAAAGGAGTATTATTGTAATAGGGTATAATAGTTTATTAGGGATATTTTAACAAGTGGTTAGAAGCACATGGAGGCATGTCCTAGGCTATTAGAAGGCAAATATGCTTATAGAAGGTTGCTATAATGGGTTTTGTTTCTTTATCCAAGAATTAATGAGTTGAAATCTGATTTCTCCTCCTCCAAGTTCTCTCCATTTCTTGATCTTCATCTCATTGTTTTTTGTTCTTCTAATCCCCTTAACACTTCTTCTAATCTCTCCCTCATTCTTTCAAATTCCCCCTAATTTCCTTATGTTCTTGGCCTTAGCTGTAATACCCAGTATTACATGGTATTAAAAATAAATAAATTTGTATTATTTTGTCAGGATCTCGGGTGGTTTGAGAAGTCCAAGGGTCAATCTCGAGAAATTAATTAATAAAATTACCGAATTGGCGGCTGGGAGTGCATCGGGACTTGGATGTCCAGGGAAGAGGGTAAGGGATTGGTGAGCTTCTCGAGATGAGGATAGTGATGCTAGAAACGGTCCGACCGGGAATAATTTTTCGGAATAAATTCTGTATAAGCCCGAATGGGTGCCAATACCGAATGGTCGTAGGGGACCTCCGAAAAGCTGAGGGGACCCTAGGGGTGGTTCAATTTTGCGAGTAAGGCAACCCTTAAACGTTTTCGGGTAGAATAGAAGTCCCGTATAGGCGCAGGGACAAAATCGGTATTTTTGAATAAAAGTCAATTATTAATTTTGGAGAATTAAGGTTTTGGTGGCTTTGGGGTAATTAATTAAAATCTTGGGAGGATCCAAGTATAATTATTAAAATCCCCAAGTGCAATTAATATTTTCTTAAGTGAAATTATGAAAAAATTAGTGGGTTAAATATGTGATTAGTACATATATATATATATAGGCGTGAGGAAGCTTCCTTGAAGCTTCGTGTGTGCCTCTGTCATTTGAAATGGCCGAACAGAGAATGACAAAGAGAGAGCTCATGAGAGCTTGGCCGAGAGGAGAAATGAGGCTCGGGAGAGAGAGCTATGAGCAAGAGAGAGAGAGAGAGAAGTGCGAGATTGAGAGAGAGGCAGAGGGCGGCTGCTGGTGGGTTCCCGCAGTAAAGGCAACAGCGGCCATGGCCACTGCAATGGAGGTCGATCGAGGCGAGCTTGGCGGCCGATGGTGGCCGCAAGTGGCTGGTAGCTCGCGGGGGAAGCAGCCAAGGCGTGCGGTGGCACACGAGGCAGCCAGGAGCTCGGCATCCATGGCGGTTGCAGTGGCATGGCTGGAGCAGAGGCTGACGCGTAGTGGGCTCGCGGCGGTCAGGGGTGGTTCGGTGCGGCCAGTGGTGGCTCGGCGGCGAGAGGCTGATGGCGAGGGCGAGCTGGTGGCAGTGGCGGCCGGCGTGCGCAGCCGAGCGACTGTGCGTGGGTCGTGAGAAGAAAGAAGAAGAAGATGAACAGTGCGAGCAGGAAGGTGGAGAAGAAAGGAGGAAAAAAGAAAAGAAAGGAAAAAAAGAAAGAAAAGAAAATAAAAGAAATCTGAAAAAATAGGAGAAAATCTCGAAAAATTCCAGAAAATGGGGGAAAGGTCTGGAAATTATTTTGGGATCCAAGGAGCGTGTCGAAAGCTCGAGAATGGAGATTTTGGGGCAAGATGGCAGTCAAGAAGGCAAGGCCGATGTGGGTGGTTGTCCAATTTTCTTCTCCAGATGGTTTGAGGTAAATGAGTTATTTTCTTTGAATTAATTTATTCAGAGAGTTAATAATTATTCATTGGATTAAACCTTGAGTTGGGGTTATTTAAAAATTTTGTTGATGGATGATTTTGGTGATGTGCGGCGTAATTGAGGGCATTGGTTGAATGCCAGATGTTAATAGAGTTGGGATTTTGTGTGTGGTTGCATCTAGGTTCGATCGGGGACGCGGTGATCCTAGAAGAGCTCGAAATTCGGGCTGAAATTTGTGCCGAGGCAGAGATGAGGCTTCGAGCCAGGTAAGGGACGACTCCACGTGGAGGTGACCTTGCAAGTTGGTAAATGTGTTTGATAATGTCTTTATGTTGCATTTGCATGTAGTGGTTAACACTTGCATGATGCGAGATCTAGTGGACCTGTGGCCATATGGGGACTAGTGTTGTGGGGGCTGATAGATTGGTGCCTCAAACTTTAGTTGGTTGTGAGGATGTGTGGGCCTAGCCTCATTTGCATGCATTGAGCATACATAAGCATCTTTATATTCATATTTACATGCATTGCACCCTTACTGAGTATTTATAACTCATGAGGTTTTACCTCGTGTTGTAGATGATGCAAGACCATATGCAAGCAGGGATGGTGTCAGGAGGCTATTGTGGCAACTAGCGGTGTTGCCCGAGTTGTGTATTTTATTACCTCTTGTATGTAGCCATGTGGTGTTGTGTATGTATACTCTTGTGAGTAAATGTATGTGTTGATGAGAGTTAGATGTATCTAATTGTTGTAATCATCAGTGTGTTAGATGATTGTGAGTCTGTGTGATTTATATGTGGCTTGAGTTGTTGAAGCCAAGTTTGAACCGAGTAAAGATTAGCAAGGTATGTTCTCATAAATACTCAATATTTAGCGAAGTGTTTGTATGCTAACTTTGTGCTTAGGTCACCTCTGGCTTGCTATGGGGCTAGCTGAAGAGAGGTGAAGCTCACTCGGGTTTCGGGTCTCGGTCCGCTAGGTTTTTCTGGTTTGAGTTGGGATCGATTCCTGAGTGGAGCGAAGGGAAGGACGAAACCTAGTTCCCACCTAGGGCGTTTCCAGTCGAAACATAGTCCAACCCTTCAGTTGTGGTTCGTCGGGTGAGTAATCCGGTCGATTATTTACTGGTGGCGCCCGTAAGTGGGAGCAGGACGTTACATTAGCTGAATTAGATTCTTCCGATTCCCAAACTGATCCTAGGTTAAGCCCTAGGTTCATGACAAAATCATTCTTTGTTTAGCACAATCTACTCGATTGAAGCATAGGTTTACTTGACTAAGAAAGGCACAATACCCGATTGAGCATAGCTCCTAGTCGATTACTATTTAGGTACAAGGACTTGACTTCATACAATTTAATTAGCACTAAATTGAAAGATTCCTTTAATCGATTGACTATACATACACATAGGCTTAATATTTAAGCTCATTCTTCTCACTCGATTGGATAGATAACTCACTCAATTGCTAATTGATTAGCTCGAATACAATGTTAATCACTCGATTGAAGATTGACATAGAGATTTGAGTGTAATATGCATATACTCAATTGACCTTTTCAATATCTATTGAGATACTCTAATAAAGTAAGCCCAATCATTTGAATACATGATCACTAACATATGAGTACTCAAGTGATGGTTTGAGAGTTAGTTAAAATTAACTTTCGCATTTCATTCACTCGATTGCTAGAGAGCTACACTTTGAATGAGATACTCGATTTAATTCATGGAAAGTTGAGTACAATACTTGATACTCAACTAAAATTTTTCCTTTCTTGATTAAAGAAAGATTACTCTATTGAGCTTATATAACAACATAATTCACAAAAATGCATCTATTTGAGTGAAATGACTTTTCCATTCATATTTACTCGACTAAAATCACACATAAATCAAATAACTTACCTATTAGTTGACTGAGACAAAGTATGTAATACCCGAGAATGATTTGAGGTCATAAATAATATTTGATGAAGGGCATAAATGGACTTTGTGGAAAATAAGACTATAGGGTACACTAACGCAACTTTGGACGATCGAATTAGTCAGAGGGAATACCCTGGACCCTAGATAGCCAAGGAAAATGGTATAGTATCGACAAGTAATACGAGTTATGATTTTAGGCATCAAAAGAAGTTGGATCGGGAACGGTTCCCGGTACAGCTAAAAAAAGGCAATTGTGATTTAGGCTGAAATACCGAATTATCGTACGGGGTATCTGGGAAGTCAATGGAACCCCAAGGAAGTTCATATTTGGTATATAGAGTAACCCTTCAGTAGTTTTTGGAAGAAATAAAAGGGTTTGTAGCTAAAACGAAGATTCGGGCCTAAGTGCAGTTTTTTTGAAATTGACGGAGGGAGATCGAAACGATATTTTTTCGGAATTTTAAAGAGAGTGTTTTGGGATATTTCAAAGGGTTATAAAGGTCTTTAAAGAGAAATTCAGTTTTTGAGCCGGGGGCAAAATCGTAATTTTTGAGGTTGGGGTAAAAGTGTAATTTACCGAAAAATTAGGGGCATTAGCGCAATTAGTCCATTTTTCAGGGACTAAAATGCAATTAAAAATTAGCCCGGGGACCATGTTGAAAAGGGTCTAAGTGCAATTATCCAAAAGTTCGGGCCAAAGTGTAATTCTTGAAATCTTTTTACTAGGGGCATTTGGGAGATTCAGGAAAAAAAACTTCATAAATGACTTTAGAGATAAGGATGAAGTCTCATGATGACGTTAGAGATAAGATGAAGGCTCATGATGACTTTAAGGATAAGATTTGTATAAGATTTGATTGGATAAGAAAAGATTTGATTTGGATAGCAATGATTGCAGAAGATCTTACAAGATTTTGGAATGAATATATAAAAGATATTAGAAGATTTGGAATGATTATAGAAGATTTACAATGATTGCAGAGAATCTTAGAAGATTTTGGAATGATTACAAAAGATATTAGAAGATTTGGAATGATTATAGAAGATTTAAAATGATTGCAGAGAATCTTAGAAGATTTTGGAATGATTGCAAAAGATATCAAAAGATTTGGAATGATTATAGAAAATATTAGAAGATTTGGAATGATTGGAAAAGATTTTGAAAGATTTGAAATGATTGCAGAATATATATTTCTTGGTGGCTAAGTTTCCTAAACATATAAATAGGGGCTCAAGGCTAAGGATTCTCTCATTCGAAGTTGTGATACATTTGTGCTAGACGAGAGTGCTTCGGGTGTAGTGGATAGAGAGTTTTTAAAGCATACGCGAGGCATCACACGCGTAGAGCACTTAGGCTGCGCGTGAGGACCTGTAAGGAGGTGGTTTGGTTAAAAGACTTGAGGAGTTGCATGAAAATTGAGGTTGGGCACAAGATTCGAGGTGTTCTGAGTTTCGTTCAAGGTGAGTTGTTCGCTACCAAAATTTGGCTTTCTTATGAGTGGTTCTCCTCCAAAACTTGATTTATTGTGCTTGTTCTATCTGAACATATGGTGATTTCATGCAAAATGGTTTTGTGCATTAAAACGGTAACCGGTGACGGTTGGATTTATGAGGGAGGTTTGTCCCTAAACGTTTTGAACTGTGCATTGCATTTTATAAATGTTGTTTATACGATGCATTGAATTGTGAATTGTGGCATTGTCTTGAGTTTTATGTGTACGTATGGAATGTCAGCCTCGGATGTTGTCTGGATAGTGTAGCCATAATTCTCCAAGGGCGTGACGGAATAATAGGGGTATCTGATGCTAGTGTGCATGTCAGGATAGCCGCCTTGGTTTCCGTGCCAGACCGTTTGGTCAGGGAAGTTGCACTAGGACGACTAGGTGATCCATACTGTGTTGTTCATGTGGGATGTCAGCCTAGGATGTTGTCTGGATAGTGTAGCCGTAATTCTCCAAGGGCGTGACGGAATAATAGGGGTATCTGATGCTGGGTGTGCATGTCAGGATAGCCGCCTTGATTTCCGTGCCAGGCCGTTTGGCCAGGGAAGTTGCACTAGGACGACTAGGTGGTCCATGTGAAATTTTGGAGTTGGGATTGTATGGTGGTTCCTGGATGCTTAAGGTGGGAACGTATTCTGGTGAGATGCGTTGGCAGCCCCATTTAAGCTAGAATCGCGTCGCGTCGTCGTGTCGTCGAGTCGGTGTGGTGGCATAGCTTTTAGAGAGATTGCTCTTTCCCCATGGTAGGGTTAAGCGCGTGGGAATTCTCTTGAGCTAGGGCTTACCGGGTATATTGGTTTATTTCATGTCTTGCATTATTCATGAAAAATGTGTTTTGAACTCTCACTTAGATGATTCATCATCTAATTTGGACTTTGTCCCTGGAATATTCAAACGTTCCAGGTGAAGGCAGCGGTGCAAAAGGGAAAGGAATCGTCGAGGAGTGACGGCGATTAGCGGATAGTTTACATTATGTCTTTTCAGTTATGTTATTTACTTTTGAAAACGTCATGTAAACGTTGGTGCAACTTTATATATAAATAAAGTGGTTTTGGTTATGACCTGTTGAGGTTTCGATCTAGCTTCCGCATTTGTGTTGGTGAACCTGTCTTGGTTTATTAATGGTTCATAGTTGATATACTGAGAAGGTGTAACGGGATCTTCGGGGAATGGTTCTTGTGTTGGATTTTTGTTTGAAAAAAATTTATCCCCGGAATCTTACGTTACGTTAACGCTCCCGAGAATTGGGGTGTTACAAAGTATATCTGATTTCTATTCTTTAAGCTCTAAAACATCTTACTCGATTACCAATATTAAATACTCAAGTAATACTTGGAAGATGGATACAACTAATATTTCTAATCGTTATTACTCGATTTCATTTTAGCCCTACTCGAGTGATTGATTAAAGATCATCATCACTCGATTGCAAACCTGTAGATTTAAAATGTCAACAACTTGACCAAACACTACTTGATCCAATAAACTTTAAATCCTTCAAATACTTGAATGATTTACTTGCCAAGCAACAAACATTCAACTTTTAAGTTTGTTCAAGTGTTAGTCTATTAAATTTTAGAACATTGAGAATCTCAAGAATTTGATACCAAATATCAAATAGGTAATATAAACTTTTATGAATCAATACTCAAGAATCACCACCTAAATATACGATCATTTTACTTAAGAATTTGATGTTTGCGCCATAAACATCAGATATGAATATGAAACATTTTGCTCTTAACCTAGAGTAACGTTGCCTCATATTTTGAGTACTTAAAATATCATGAGCTCCACAAGGAACTAATGCATTATGAAAACTTAGAATATCTCTTGAAGTTCTAAAGAGAATCATATTAATATATATCCTCAACATATATGAAAATATTAATAGATAAACTTATTTCTTGAGCTTTTCATCATCAAAACAACCTCAACAAATATGAGAATATTCTAAGAATATTAAAATTTTTCTATAAAATATTTATCATTAAAACATCATCATCAGCATACTCAACACACCCAACTATGCCATATAATCTCTCAAAAGTTTTCCTTATATTTCCTTAATTCCTTAAAAACACCTAGGGGCATTACATTTTTGGTCATTTTGTTTCAAGATCAAATATCAATCATACACGTAGTACACAATCTAATGGCTACAAATTGAGGACTATTTTGGTAATTTTGGTCCCAAGATTAAATCTCAATTTTACACCTTGCATTTGATTTTGATCTAATGGCCATTATTTAAAAAAAGGATAAACATGTCAATTTACCCGTGGGTATCACATCATGTCCTTTTAAGTCATGTCCATGTCACAAATACTGTGGATTGCTTTATGTTAAATAAATTAAATCACGGTACCATATATAAATCTTGCTTGATTTGTTTGCCACCCTACATCTATTATTTTTTCAAACTTGGTATTAAATAGGATATCTACCTAGTATTTTATCGTACTCGTGTTATTTGTTTTAGAGCAGATCAGACCTTTGGATTGGTCTCTTCACTGGGATTGATGAAAAACTTTAACTCAATTGGCTTCCTTCTTGTATTTGGAGCCCCAAACCTGAACTCAACCTTGGGAAAATTATCTGCCTCACTTGGCTCCATTTTCCTTGCCAGACCTTACCAACATATCCCAAAGCATTAAATTGTCATGGAATAATTATTTAACTGCTATGTTCGTGGGAAATAAGTAATATACTGAAGACAGACTGAGATATTATTTTCTTTTTTTTGCTAACCCCTAACGACTAAGCTATTACGAATCAATGAATAAGCCCTTTCTTATTTAGATAGTGTTTTTGTTAACTAAAATATAAATTAGAAAAAGTAAGATATGAAAAGTATTCCAGACAAAAGTATTTTTCATTATATTTGTTAAATTTATTTGGTGATCCTTGAAAAAAAGTCACGTGACTTCTTATTTGAAAATTTTCAGATAAATTTATTTTTCCCCCTTCTAGATAAATTTATTTTGAACTTTACAGATAAAAAAAAATAACGCATATATTCTCTAATACATTCTAAAAAATTTAACAAACAGTTTGATAAAAATTTTGAAATGATTCTCAACCTTATCTTGACCATTCTATATATTAGTCCGAAAAACATTCCAACCTTATCTTGATAGAAGTTTATCTTATTCATTTTAACAAACACTGGCTTAAAGAAATACTTCTCATGCTTTGGTTAGTTTTGATGGGTTAGGTTTTGCACAATGAGTGGCACCACACATCGAAGAAGGGGGGTGAATTGGGTGATTGACAAATTAAAAACTTTTTAGTAGGTTTTGAAAGATAAACAAGAAAACAATGAAATACAACCAAAATAAAGTGCAAGAGGGACACAAGCTATTTATAGTTGTTCGGCTAAACTAAGTCCAATTCGCTCTCTTAGCTTCCACTAAGGATTTTAAACCAATTCACTAAACCTCTTACTTGATCCCAAGTAGACTCTCTAGTATAAACCACTCGGATTACAAACCTCCAACCAAACCCAGTAGGCTTTCTAGCTCACAAGTTTGGAAATACAAGAATAAAATACAAATAGAAGATCTGAGAGTATACACTCTCAGTTATAATGATCTCTAAAAATAAACACAAGGTTTAAACAAAATAATACAAATGATAATCAAAGTCTTTAGAGAGGAAAATGAAAACACAAATACAATTGAGAAGTATAAATATCTTTTGTAAGTTCAACTTAACTCATTTTCCTCCATTAGCCTTCTCAAGTGCACCCATTAGCTGTATTTATAGGCATCCCAATGCATAAACAAAAAAAAAAAAAAACCATTATAGAGTCGTTGGAGCTTGCAAAACTAGTCGTTAGAGAGACATGCGACAAAAACGGTCAACAGGCTCTAAGAAATGATCGACCGGTTAGATTAAAAACAAAGGAGACGGTCGATAGGAAACACAAAATGGTTGACATGTTTTGATATAGAGGCGGTTGACAACAAACTCTTGAAAGCGAGCATTAAACCAATTGACTGGCTTGAAAAGCCGGTTGACAGCAAGGCTGAAATCGGTCGATCGATCCCCATGGGCGGTCAATAGATTGGCTTCTTTCATTGAAAAAGTTTCTCTGAAAATACAAGGCTTCAAAACCTTTTTTGATACAAAATTTTTAAACAAATTCTTTTAACAAATGAACTTTGATTTTCCAAATGTCATCAAGGAATTTGAGAACAAGATTTTTAACATTGGATTGCATGATGAAATTGATTTTCAGTTTGGTGCTAAAGAACTTATAGAATGATTTAAGAGCACCAAGTGTAGAATTATTTACAAAATATTTTATCATAAAAATAATATTATTTTTCATCATCAAAACCATAACAAAGGCAAAACAACAAGTTTTTTTTGTTGGAAAAGCTCTAGTCATTCTTTTCTTGTTTCTCATGTGACTTGATATATGGTATGCCAATCTTTTTCTTACTTTACTTGCATCCTAATAAGTGTGAGGAAAAAACAAAAAAGAAACTTAATGTAATGCCATACATTTTCGGTCACGTTACCGTCTTAGAAATTCAAGAATATATGTTTTTGAAATCTGCATTTATACCCACAATATTCTATGTGTTGTTATCTAACTACAACATTAAATTTATAATGCGGAAGAGTGAGATGCAAGTGACCCAACAATTTAGGCGTGAGTCTTATGAGCTGGGTGACCACAACAAGTCAGGTATGAGTCTTCTAAGCTGAGTGA
This sequence comes from Diospyros lotus, assembly GCF_014633365.1. Taxonomy (NCBI): domain Eukaryota; kingdom Viridiplantae; phylum Streptophyta; class Magnoliopsida; order Ericales; family Ebenaceae; genus Diospyros; species Diospyros lotus. The sequence goes on from NC_068342.1 coordinate 21,972,838, forward strand.
CCCCAACAGGTTGGGTGATGAGAGAGTCCCAAAGTGACAAGTGAGTCCCCAAGTGACGAGAGACCTGTTGAGAAATAAATCAAGTAGGGGCGCGAGTGAGTGTCCTCGAGCAAACCCTTCTATGCCTAAGTTAGTAGCTGAGAGTATTGAATGCTTGAGTGCAAAGAGAGAGTTTGAGTGCAAGAGTGACCATGCCTTGAGTAAGGAACTGATCCTCTTATTTATAGAGGGGGAGCGGATTGATAGCAAATGTATGATGCAACCTTTTCGGCTGGCATCTCAAAGGGATCTTGGCCTGGTCTTGTGGCTTCCCATGAGGGTCTCTCCCATTTGGGCAATTTGCAAGAGTCTCCCGTGTGCCTTCTATTAGTGTTAGTACTCTGATACTAGATTTAGATGTCATCTAACTATTGTATTATGAGAACTAATGAAAAGGATGGTGAGTTGCATGCCATAATCCATGAGATGGATATAGTAGATATGTGGTTAGATGTTAGTTGAATATCTACTTAATGTGACGCAAGTGATAGATCACATAGCTGAGATGATCTATAATCTGTCACTGGTTTTGATTGTGTTATTAGTCCTTGAACTAGATGTAACATAGTTGTCTTGTATGTTGGTATCTAAGATTTGTCGTTGTTAAGAATCACAATATTTCCAAAAAAGAAATGCATTTTGTGGTCTCTATGCAATGATGTATGGAGATAGGTGATTGCTAATGGGATCCATTAACCTCCGGTGTGAGGTGAACATCCTATGCGATCTGTAATGGTTGTGATTGCACAAACCCTTGGCTAGGGTGCACTTGATTGGAAAGACGTTTCCAATGTCGGAAGGAGTTTCAATGTGTTATCTCAATCACACCATGCTTGATCTTAGCATAGCTATCGAGTTAGTGAGTTCAATTAGTACATGACTCTCACTCGATCAGGATATTAATCGATGAGGGGACTATAGTACATGGGAATCGAAAACCCAAATATATTTTATTTGAAGTAAAACTTCATTACTGGAAGAATTGTCTTGACATAATGGTAGCTATCACTTAGGGTCTTTCAAGGTACATTAGAGAGATGGAGCGATTCTCGTTGTAGACCAAAGTGTTTGGTTAATGTCAAAGTTTTTGATGTGCCCTGATTGCTACTTAGTGATGAACCTAGAAGGTCACACATATATCTAAGTGTAATGGTTGACTAGTGATCTAAACTTGAAATTAATAATCGTCATTAATTGTTAATGGTGACACCGTTAAGAGTTAACAGATCGGGTTTTAAATTAATAGGAGCAATTATCAAGAGTTGACAGGCATGCCATTAAGAGTTAACGGGGGCCTTAGTTTCATTATGAGACAATGAAAGGGCCATTAAGACTTATGGTGGGCCTAGATGCAATTTTTAAAAACTTAGACAAAAGGAATAGAACCAGTCGGTCGGATTTGGAGGCTGTCGATCGGATTAAGGCCAAACCGGTCGACAGGTTGAGAACCAATCGACCAGCCCGTGCTAAAAGGTCAATAGTTTATACAAAAATAGTCAATTATTTCTCATAGCCAAACTCGTGAATCGCACAATCGTTTTGTCGTTTGTGCAACGGTTTTGAGGGTACGTGGTTGAGGACGATCAAGGAGGATGGTTTGCATCTTGGTTGTCTCCCATTTGTTTTGTTTTCTCTATCTCTTTGTCTTTTGTCTAATTTATGCATTTTAGGGTTTTGGGGGTTAGATATATAAGGAATGGAAAAGGAAGAACGATATGAGAGGCTGGTTGGCTTTTGTCTCTTTGAATTCTCTTGGCCACAACATCTTTTTCATATTTTCCAAAGTCTTGAAACCCTCTCCCTTTGCTCCCCTTGTTCTTGTCATTGCTAGAGCAACAATTCCAATCCAATAGTATGACTATTTGGATTTGGAAATCTTTGTTTCTAAACCCACTTTTAGCTTAATCACCTACAAGATTCCTAGCTAGCACATAGGATCTCTTGTGGTCTCAGCTTCTGTTCGGTGCATGGACCAACTAGGGCCCTTGTATTTTTGGGGGTTGGATTGGTCATTCAATTTGTTGCTCAGAGTAGTAGGAGTTTTCTCAATAGAGCCATTCGAGAGTTGTTAGTGAGCAAATGTTGCTTCCTTAGTGGGATTTCAAGCTCTACATCGAAACTAAAACATTCTGTGAGGTTTATCTTATTACCCCTATGGCATGGTTTGGTTTTTATATTGCATATGGTCGTCGATACTGAGTCTTGCAAGGTGGTCTTAAACTTTATTCCACTACGTTCTTATTCATGTTTTCAAATTTTTTTTTTCTGTTGTGTTCTTATTCATGTTTTTGAAAATGTATTTGAAAATGGTAAAACCCTCATATTGATAGTTAAAGTGTTGGCGTTTCCTTTCAGTGGTATCAGAGCCTAGGCTCGATATTTACGGCCTATCCATGATGTTATTGTAATGTGTATGGATGTTTTTTTTTGCAAGAAATAGCTCTCTGTTTTACAGGTTTATGCAGAAACGGTAGACTATTTTTGGCCATCGATCAACTATTCTCAGCTTCTGGCCTTGAGAATGGTCGATTGGAGGCAGATCAGTTGACAAGAAGTAGAGAGTCAGTTGACAACTTTGAGAAGGCGATCGACCGGTTTGAGCAGCTCATAATCGGTTGACCAGTGCTGAAAAGATTATCGACCATTTGATGTTTCAGTTGGAGGCCTTCAACCTCTTCTTGTGAATAGTCGACCAATCCTCATGAAACCCTGAAATAGTCGACCATTTAAGACATTGACATACTGATTGGGGCCATTTTCGATTTCTATTTTGGTGCAATGAGATTGCTATAAGATATAGTTGATTAATGCTTATGATATGAGATATTAGTAGTCCAAAAAGGATGCATATTACATTAACATGGAATTTTTATAATGTGTTAAATTATTTAATGAGATTAAAGGGATGGGTGATCGTAGACTTTGTACAATGTGATTGTATGGATGAATGAATGAATGTTACAGGTATTCATTGTCTGTAATAATAATTATTTCATTCTGTTTGGGACTGTAATGAGACATAAGTCTCCTTGTTATTTTTATTTTAGTAGAAAAATGTATAGTACAAAATTCTATGTAAAAAGATGATGCCATAAAGAGTTGGTGATTCCAAGGAGCAAGAAGATAGAGAGAGAATTTTTTGTGCATGGGATGCACGTTGTTTGTAAGTATGTCCCTCAATGCGATTGGTTAAATCAGAGACTCGAATTTAATAAATAATCATAAAGTCCATGATCATCCATAATGTATGCATGAGTTTGTTGTGTATGAGATACATAATGGAAAGCTTAAATGCATATGCAAAGTGAAACCTCCAAAATAAATTATGATTTATTTTGTATGCATGAATTGATTATGTATGAGATACATAATGGAAAAATTTAATGCATGTACAAAGTGAGATGTTTAAAATAAAGATCAAAATCTTCTCAAATTGTGCAAACTAATATTAGATTAAAACTATAAATAAGATTTATCGTGGCCCTCCATCGTTGTAGGTGATCATCGACTCAATTGGGTGTGCTCTTGCTACCCAAAGGTGGGAAGGTGCATTCATGAGAGGAGATCGATGCCTATTTAAGCACAAGATGTTGTCGGTGTACCCACACGGATATGACCAACATACCACCAAAGTGTTGAGGTCATAGACGTTGAAGTGGATCATTCGAGAGCTGTCGGTGAGCAAAGGTTGTTGCCTCAGTGGGATTCCGAACTCTACATCAAAACTAAAACATTATGCGAGGTATATCTTATTCCCCCTATGGCATGGTTTGGTTTTTCTATTGTATATGGTCGTTGATATTGAGTCTTGCAAGGTGGTCTTAAACTTTATTCCACTATGTTCTTATTCATGTTTTCAATTTTTTTTTTTTTTTGAAAATAGTAAAACCCTTGCATTAATACTACAAGTGTTGGCATTTCCCTTCACCTTCATGGGGGATGAGTGACTTTTGAAAACAATAAAACCCTTGCATTATTACTACAAGTATTGATGGTTTTCGTTTTTATGGTTCACAAAACTTTACAAACCTTACATATTATGAAAATAAAATCAATTTCAAACCATCTTATCTTATGGAAATAAAATAGAAATCTATTAGAAATAAACTATCTCATTTCTATGGGATATTTTCTTAATAAAGAGATTGTAAAATCATCATATTTTGTCTTAGACTCATTGGTCATATTATGTTTCAAAAATGGTTTCTAATTGCCTTTGAAAAATGTTAGCAGATTTTATTACAAAACATTAGGCAACCTATCGACCAGTTTTATGAACCTGTCGACCAGTGTTACCTTATGTTGTTGACTACTTAATATTTACTGTCGACTGGTTGAGTAACATGCTCTCAGTTGTTTGCTATTGACCGCTTCTACATCACAACTTGTCGACTAGTATTTTGAAAGCCGTCGATTGCTTTGATCCATTTGTCGACAAGTGTTCAAATTTTTTAACTAACCTGTTGACTAGTTTTATGAAACTGTCGACCGGTTCGTTAGACATCTAGCAACTGCTAGTGTGTCCACCACTCATCAAGTGTTCTCTCCACTTGCAACGGGATGATTCTTGCATGGGCTCTCAAATCTCTATAAATACAAGTCAAAAGGAGAATTCAAACTACCGAAGCAATCTATCTACAAGCTCCTAAGTGCTAATTAATTGTTGTGCTTCTTTTGTGCCCTAAATCTCTTTGCTTTCAAGACTCGTATTTTATTTGTTTAAAAACATATTTTTAGCCTTGCATTAATTCTTGATTACATTGTAACTAAGAGGATATACTCTTAGAAATTCATCTCTTGTATCATTTCTTTGGTTCCTAGCTTGCATAGCTAGAGGACCTTTTTGTCATAGTAGGAGGTTTGTATTACCTAGCATTGCTAGAGGGCTTATTTGGTGTGATAAGAGAGCTATATTATTTTGCTTGAAAATCCTTAGTGAGGAGTTAAGGTAGTGGATTAAGCTTATTTAAGTCGAACCACTATAAATCCTTGTATTCTCTTGTGCTTGTGTTATTTGTTTATTTATCTTTTTTCAAGCATCTTTATATTTCTCACTTGATTCATATATTTAGCCTTTCGTTGAAAAAGATTTCATATTTTTCAATCATGTGTTCTCCATTGTCAAGACGAGATTGTCTTTATACGGTTGATACCTCATCGTGCCATTTCAATGTTTTGAGGTTTAACGAAGTCGTGGTCTTCATAGATGACATCTCCTTTTTATCAAAAGATTTTTTAAGGAAAAATAATTTATATATATATATATATATACCAATTCACCCCCCTCTTGATGTGTGCCATAGCATTTCAAATCTAACATTGCCCTAGAAGGGTCTCTCAATTGGGTCAAAAGAGGTTTTTGGAGTAGAGGGGGTCACTCGGTTGTGTCTTCTTGGGCATGTCTCACATGGTTCTTGGCATTCAATAGGGGTCACTTGGTTATAATGGAGTGACTTTGTGGCGTGTATGATTGCATGGCTTGTGGTTGCTGCTTACCTACTTAGTTGTGGCTTGCTCATGCCTGCATCACTCGCATGGCCCTTGGCCTGGCCACATGGGCAAAGGTCTTCTCACATGACATGGATGAGGGTCTTCTCACATGATTGCAACCAAGAGACCCAAGAGTCTCCTGGTTATTGGCATGGCTTGATGAGGCCTTAATTTTTCGCAGGGTTTGACCACCTTGTAGCTATATTGCACATGGGACGTGGGCTACTCATGTTGCTTTGGCATGGCTTGGTTTGTGGATCTTGCGCATGATTGGTGGCATCCCTCTCGGTTATAACTGAGAGACCCAAGAGTCTCTCGGTTATTAGTCTTTGATATGGCTCAAATGCCTTGGTCATGGCTTTATGAGGCAAGGCTTCCTTGGCTTGGCCTCCCTTTAAGCTACCCGATTATAAGTTGCACCTCACTAGGTTATAACTGAGAAACCTGAGAGTTTCTCAGTTATTGGCTTTAGCACAACTGAGATGTTGGGCCAACTCACTTGGCTATGGTGTGCTTTTAGCCTCCATCATGCGTGTGCCTTTTAACCTTAAGTTGCTCGTCCCAAGTCACTCGATTAGAACTGAGTGACTAAAGGGGTTACTTGGTTGTAACTAAGATGGCCTGACCTAGTGTGTTGTGGGCCCGCCTTGTTGCACTTGGGCTCATTAACTTGGGTATAACACTATGGATTCCCTTCTTAGCCCCTTTAAGGCAACTAATTGGTGTTCTTCATGGAACGCGGATTAGATCAAACCTTCTTGTGATGTAATATCAAAAAATTAAACATCAAATTAATAATCGATGCCCTTAAATTTCATGCTTCAATGTGTTAAAAATTAAAACAATGGAAAAAATAGTCTAAGTACGAAGTTAGAAAAGAGGTTGTCCTTTATCGTCCATTCTCTTTCTCCCTTAGAGCATTCATATCACTTGTAGTATGTTCGACTATGTTGGATTAGATGATAAGCCACCTAGTGACACCTCAAAAATAATTTTTCGTGCATATGATCAAATACATGATATATGTAAATTTCCTACACCCATTTATAACAAATAGGGTGATAATCGTCTTTTATTGTTTATAAAGAAAAACTACATCGTTTGGTTCGAGATGAAAAACCAACACCCCCTGATAATAATGTATCTCTCATTTATTGACCAAGTCATAAAAGGCAATGATATGGCCATATGCATACCATTAAAAATAGATTTTAACACAATAATCGTAAACTTTACATTCATACGTAATTTCATGGATATATATGATGCAATTTATGTCAAATAAACAATCTCGAGCATAATAAAATGTAAATTGCAAGATGCTAGTCCAATTTGAATGAAAGTGAAGGTCACATGCATGATAAACAAAAAATAGTTGGTTTACATGCAATAACTTGAAACTTTGTGAGAAGAAGTGTCACCCCAAAAACTTGAAAACTTTTCAAAAATGGCTCTAGTCTCCATTTTCTACTCCTAAAAGCCTCTTTATTGCTGACCACCTTGTTGCCATTGTTGGAAGCCATTATTGGCAACCTTTAGGTTGTTACCAATCATTATTGTTGCTAGAAAAAGCCAAAAACCACTTCACCAACCATTGTCGCTTCGTCTTCTTCAACGAGTAGTTCATCAGCTTAGTTATTCAATGATCGAAAAGTCTTGGTTTTCTCTAATTTTTTCATCTCTTTCTTACCCTTCTTTGGTCTTGCCTCAAAATTGAAGAAGATATGGGCTTTTATAGCCAATTTTTGGCAATCGAACACAATAGTCACCTTCACCACCAGCAATCACCGCTTTATACCCCATCGTCACCACCTACCATTTTTTTTTTATTACAATTGTGTTTTCCTCTGACGTCCATCATCTCCCTCAAATTTGGTTTCCAAATTCATGCATGCAAGTTGCGAGCGCCTAATTTTTCACAATTTTTTTTTTTTCAATTTTGGCTTGTTTCCTTAGGGTTTCATAAGATTTCTATCATTTCATGTTTCCAATCGACTATGAACGCATCCAAGAGATTTTTTAGATTGGATTTAACCAATTCTTGAATTGCCTAGTGCCTTCAATGATTTCCCTTTGTTTTCTTTTGTTTATTTTATAAATTTTCAACTTCAATATCTTGCTCATCTATTGTTGGAAATTGTTATTAAAAGTATCAATATGTTCTCTTCCTTGCCATTTTTGTGTGTTATAAAATGATTTGATCCAATTCTTAATCGTTTGCTTTGAATTTTGGCTCAAAGTGGCTTATCTAAGTTATTTTTCATGTCCCAGGCAACTTCTTTTCACAATCTCTTGAGATCAATTATTTTTTATTCAAGATGTGATTGCTAATCTAGTTGTATCATTGTGTTCTCGAGTATGCCTATTTTGAAACCTATCTTTTGATTCATTACAGTCTAATCTCATTTGGATTTTGGTTGGGTTCAAAGTAGGTTGTCCAATCAACTCATCGGACATTTCAACCTACTTCGGACTTAAATGATTTTTTAATTTACATGTCAATTTCCGGTGAACTTGAATCCCACAAGTTCATTATAACCTTGTCTATGATGGCCAGTATTGAGCTTGACCCAATTTGATTTGGTTTGATCCAATTTTGTGCTCAAAATCAATACCTTAACTTACCAAAATTAGCCTATTTTACAATTTTAAACAAATTACACTTAGGCCCAATTATTTGTGAATTCATATTTTTGATTCTTATATATCCCTCTCGAGGTCTATAATTCATCAAATTATCACTAAGGCTTCTCTTGGGTCTCATTCTAATTAATTCAAAGATTAATTTTTAATATATAAAATTTTCAGATATTACACTTAATAAAGGAAAAAGAAGTTGGGAAGAAAATAAAGAAAATAATGTATACTAGTTCTTGATTTTGGGGTATGACTAATATGTTAGTGCTGTATGCCAAAACTGTGTAGGTGTATATGATTTTGATTGAGCAATTGAGCCGATATGTGCTGGTTAAAAAGCATGAGGAGTGACAATAATGCAGTTTAGCCGCCCTACCTAGTTGGGACGATTTCAAGTTTAATCTGTATAGTGATTTGTAAGTTTCACCTGGATCACTTTGTTACAATTTGAAAGGAAGAACACAGATAGAGAAAGAAAGATGTGCAGCACAAACATGAGGAATAAGATGCATAAAAAACAATCAGCTTGAATACCCTATCCCCAATCACTGTCTAAATACCCTATCAGCTTGAATTCCTCACACTTCTCGAACTTAATTCCAAAATTACAGGTATTTTTAACATACCTAAACACCCTTTTTGCTGCTTTGAGATGCATTTCAGTAGGACAATGCATAAACCTTGACAAAATCCTTACTGCATTCAAGATGTCAGGTCTGGTGGCTATAAGGTACATGAGGTAGCCAACCATGCTTCTAAACTGTACCTGATCTACTCATTCTGTTCCATCATCCTTGCTTAGCTTTTCCTTAGCATTCATAGGAGTAATCATGCCCTTGCATTCTTCAAGGTTGAACTTATTTAGAATCTGCTTAGTATACTTTTTCTGGCATATGAAGATTTCATGATCTTTCTACCTGACTTCCATTCCCAAAAAGAAACTCATCAACCCCAGGTTTGTCGTCTCAAAGAACTCCCCCATTTCCTGTTTAAACTACTGAATCATGCTCAAATTGCTCATAGTCACTGGCAGGTCATCAACATACAGTGACAACAAGAATTCAGATTCAACCTTCTTTACATATAAAGTTGACTCTGACAAGCTTTTATAAAAGTTCAAGTTCTTCAAGTGCTCATCAATCCTGCTATACCAGGCTCTAGGAGCCTATTTTAGACCATAAAGGGCTTTCTTTAAGAGATAAACCTTGTTTTCTTCTCCCCTTTTCACATAACCCTTAGGCTGATCAACATAAATCTCTTCCTCCAAAATGGCCATTTAAAAATGCAGACTTCACATCAAGTTGATACTCCTGCTAACCCATCTATGCAGCAACAGTAAGAAGAAGTCTGATGATGTCTAACCTTGCAACTGGAGCAAATGTATTAGAATAGTCAACTCCAGGTGTGCATACCCTTTCACCACAAGTCTTGCCTTGTACTTGTTGACTGTCCCATCTGCATTGAGCTTTGTTCTAAACACCCACTTAACCCCAATAACCTTTCTATCTTAAGGTTTATCAACAAGCTTTCAGGTCTGGTTATTTTTTATCATGAACAACTCCTCCTCCATTGCCGCTCTCCATTCCTTGCTTTGTTTGGCCTCATCATAGCTGGTAGGTTCACAAACAATTACATTGCACCTTTGATAAACATCTGTGAGTGGCCTAGTACCCCTCACAGGTCTGTCATCCACAGCATCTTCATCATTCACCAAATTCTGATATGCAGAGACAAAGTTAGTAAACTTTAAGTTCTGCCTCTCTTCTGTTTTGTCATTCCAATCCCACTTTTCTTCTTCTTCAAAGAATTGAACATCTCGGCTTACTACCTTCTCATTCTGTGGTTGGAAGACTCTGTAGGCTTTGGATGTAGAGCTATACCCAATAAAGACTCCAGGTAGTGCTCTTTCATCTAATTTATCCCTCTTGACATAGGCACATGAGTGAAACACAGGCTGCCAAACACTTTGAGATGGAGTAAACTTGGTTTGTAAGCATACCAAGCTTCAAAAGATGTCACATCTCCCATTGCCCTTGAGAGAAGCTTGTTTTGTAGGTATACAGTTGCATTTGCAGCTTTTTTCCATAGTTTTTTAGGCAGATTTTTCTCATGCAGCAAGCATCTAATCATTTCTAGTATATACATGTTCGTTCTCTCACTCACTCCATTTTGTTGTGGAGTGTATGGGGCTGTTACTAATGATGTATGCCTGCATCTTCATAGAAATTGTTGAAGGCCTCAATAGTGTACTCTCTTCTATTATCAGACCTGAAAACCTGAATCTTCACCTCACTTTCATTCTCAACCTTAGCTTTGAATGTCCAAAATGCTTGTGCAACCTCTGACTTGTGCTTCAAAAAATAAATCCAGCACATTCTAGTTAAATCATCAATGAAAATAACATAATAAAGGCTGCCATTCAATGAAGGGGTTCTTTGAGGGCCAGCTATATCTGTATGAACTAATTGTAGCTTCTTAGTGGCACTCCAAGCTACTTTAGGAAAGAGTTTTCTGGACTATTTTCTTATTTGACAAGCCTTACAAGATAGGACTTGATTTATAAGTTCTGGAAGTCCTATAGCTACTTCCTTTGACTTCATTTGCAACACGTGAGGGAGGCTTGGGAGCTGGGCGTCCTGGGATCGAATCACTCAGGGCGCGCGCGTTAGGTTTTTATTTCCCAGCAATTTTGGAGGCACCAGGTTGCGCACGCCCATGCGGGCGCGCCTATGAGGCTACCGTGCAGATGCAGGTGTTGGCGTGGAAGGGGCTTCAGACAGAAGGAATATCGCATGCCATGTGGCACGCGTTGGCGATTTTTGGAGGAAAAACAAGGCATGGCCAGCTGTTTCGGAAGGGAGAATTGGCGGGAAAAATGCCTGTTTGGAAGGAAAATAATGCCCATTTGGAAGGAATAAAAATGCTGCTTCTAAAAGAAAATAATACCCCTTCGAAAGGAATAAAAATGCTGCTTCAGAGAGGAAATTATGCCCCTTCAGACGGAATAAAAATGCTACTTCAGAAAGAAAATTATGCCCCTTCGAAAGGAATAAAAATGTTGTTTCGAAAATGAAATTGTGCCCCTTCAGTAGGAATAAAAATACTTGTTTCGGGAAGAAGATTACACAACACTTCGGAAGGAAATTACAATCTTTTGGAAGGAAAATTCTACAATGTTTCATCAAGAAATTTATGTCCTGGAAAGCGTGCCAAAAAGATCTTTTTACTATTCATTTATTGTGCAATTTATAGGGAATAGTGCCACATTTTCCCTTGGACCATTTTGCCCTCAAAATCATGAATATTTACATTATAAGCGTTATTTGCCACTTAATCATGATTTATTGTTCGGAAAAAATACTCTCACTAAGAATTACTCGTTAAAAATACGCCCACTTGGATTTATTAATTAAAAACACCCCAGGTGGATGTTTTTCGAAAAATCTACGGCATAATAGCTCTTGTGCTTGAAGAGCATTTAGCAATTCTACAAGAGCAATTTTTGATAAGTCTTTAGTATTCTCAAGAGCAGTAATTGATGCTTCATACCTCTCAGGGACTAGAACAAGAATCTTTTATACAATTCTTGAGTCTTTAAATTCTGCTCCCAGAAATCTAATTCTATTTGCTATGCCCAACAACTTGTCAGAATAATCCTTGATGGACTCAAACTCTCTCATCCTTTGAAGTTCAAATTCTCTGATTAAATTCAGAATTTGCATGCCCTTAATTCTCTCATCACCTGCATATTCACTCTTGAGATAGTGAGATAGTCCCATATCTCTTTTGTTGATTTGAAGGACATAATTTGTGTGAAAACTGTTGGTGACACTACCGCAAATAGATAAGCTTTTGCCTTTGATTTCCTGGTCTTCTTCTCCTTATGTGCTTTTATTTGTGCCACTCTAGGAATAACAGGAAATGCAGGTACCTCATAGTCCTCTTCCACTGCCTCCCAGAGATCTAGGGACTCCAAATAGGTCTCCATGCACACTGTCCACATCTGGTAGTTGGTGCCATCAAACACTTGTGGAGCAATTACAGTTAGGTTGGATTCAAACTCCATGGATGCATGGGTCTCTTAAAGATAAAGATCTGATACCACTATTACAATTTGAAAGGAAAGAACACATATATAGAAAGAAAGATGTGCAGCACAAACGTGATGAATAAGATGCATAAAAAATAATTAACTTTTGAAATCCTTACAGAATAAATAGAGAACAGAAAATCAAATTACTAAGATCATAACTAGAAATTATCTCATGATCGCAACAAACAACTAACCACTTCCTAGAAAAGTAAAACTAACTTGACTTATTCAAATGCAAAGTAAAACATAAACAAAACACTTGAAATCCACATCAACGTGCACTCCTAAACATGTCAGCTAACACACTTCATTACCAATGATAAAAGAAAGAGTGGCTTTCTCAATTACAGGTGATTTAGCTTTTAAGGATTCTATGTCTAACTGAAGCCAGCAAACAATTTCTTTCTTGATTGTTGTTTTCATGTAGGAACATCTCATCAGTCATTGATTTCATCATGAGCAACTAAACAGAGGGCTGTCCCAACTCTTGATCGAGCCCCTTCTCAAGCCATGTTTCTGCATCTCGCATCATCCCAGGGCTGAGCCTAACCATTAGGATACAAAATTCTCTCTCATTGAGCGCTCCGTCTCCATCAAGATCCCCTTCTCTGATCATCGCATCCAAATCTTCCTTGCTCATCCCCTCCATCCCCAAGAGTGCCGAATTCTTCCTTAGACTTTCTAATGTTATCAACCTGGTGGCTGGGTCTGCAAGCAGCTGAAATCCCCCACACAGTTCTGAGACGAACGTGTCGGCATCTAGCTTCTCTGCCATCACTGGCAACAGATCTTCGTACTCGCTTCTATTGCTTTTGGTGTCCATTTCTGTGAGAAGCCCTCTGAACCCAAATGCAAGATGAGTTTGTAATACCAAGAAGGTGTTATTATGGAGTACATATATAGTGAGGGTATGATACGGCACCATTTCCTCTATTATTCTGGAGTATGTGGCTCTGATACGAGGATGTAAGTGTTGCTCCAACGTGGCATTTTTATTTTATTTACTTGGAACAGTTTCCAGGAAGGTTCCTTTGGAGATATGGCTCTGGCCGTGACCACATGGCCTTGGAGTTGGGGAGAAGTAGCTTAATTTATCCGAAATTCAACTTTCCTTGAAGCTTCCTTTCTGCATGAATTTGTCCACTCTCACACGTTGTGTCTAAGGCAGTGTTGCACTCTCCTAATCCGTTTGTTTCTTTTTTTTTTGTTTCTCTTTTTCTTTTTCTTTCTTTGAATTTAAAAAAAGAATATTCCCAATCTGAAGCTTTTCTGTCATCAAGGACTAATTTGAAGACTCACTCTCACTCCCAACGCAACTCTTTGTCATTCATTTATCTGAAAACATTTGAAAGGGGTGAAACTAGAAAGACTAAATAAGCATGCTACGGTTGATGTTGGGGATAACTTGTCATTAACATTGCTGAGAATCTTGCCTTTTTCTTCTTCAATAATGCTATGTGTCACATCCTCATTGGAAGAGGTGCTAGGCAGAAAAGAAAATAGCACATGATTTTCTTAGTCTCCTCTAATAAAATGGCGCCACATAATTAATTATACTATCATCAGTCATCACTCTTAGCATTATTCTTTCTTATTGCTCCTTACATTCTAAAAGACTGTGTAAATAAATATAATAATTGATAATAATCAATTAATATTCTAAAGTTGTTGTGCCCTACCTCTCTAAGAGAGCTCTCTTAGAAAAAGGTCTCTTGAAGAGGAAGCCGAAAGGCTTGTCGACAGCTTCTGATAGGGCCTCTTCAAGAGGCCCTTAGAGAGTCTCTCCAAGAGAGTTCTTTCTCGGAGACATTCTCTGAGAGGCCAACGAAACTGTTGTCCATGTGTCCTCAATCAATCATCACTACATGGACTTCTATAAAAGGCAAGACATAACATGATTGGCGGGATCCTAACCTCTGGTAACTGTTAGTGTAGGTGCTCTAGACTCAATCAGATTGGGCATGTTGTACACTAACAATTGCAATTATATTTATTATTAAAGAAGGGGTTATTCAATCTCACAAAGAAGTCGTTCTATTAGTTTCTTATTATTATTGTAATGATCGGATGAAACTAGATAGAAGTCCATATGATGTATATTATGATTAATCTATAAAGATATGAGATGATGTATTATAGTTTCTAGACATCATTAAACATCCCAAGTCGTAGTAATGTCAAGAATGAACATTGACAATTGTGGTAAGAGTTGTATGTGCTATGTGATAGTAATGGGGGTCTCACACCCATAGGCATGGGGATGCCTAGACAAGTTGGAGAATGTATCACTGGACATGACTCGCTATGAGAATCCATTTTGGTTATATGTTGGTATTCTCATACGAGACGAGTGTAACTAATCCTTGGACCTGAGGTTGTCACGATCATCTTATAAGAAGACCGGTATGCTTTGACATCGTTTCGATGGGCTTAGACAAAGGCTGCACGTGGGCGATCGTTGGGCATATCGTGAGACTTATGGAGATGGGTGCATAACCAAGATGAAACTCGTCTATCTCTTGATAGATGATGATGTATCTAAGGGGCATTCGGTGGATATTCACTTTAAATCCATGGTCATGGTGAAAGAGATCAATAATGAGTTATTGACTCACTTTCTATTAAGTGAAGATATCCGAATGACCGAAGAAAAAACTCATGTGATCATAATCAAGCAACACATTGCCAGACTTGAAATCACATAAGATACATTGACGAGAGGATCGTATTACACGGTAACCATGCTCGTGAAAGGTTATTTGCGGATTATGAATCATTCTGAATAATTGGGTAGGCATGACGCCTTACTAGAGGCCAATCTTGTCTTATGTGTTCATGCCAACACATTGCCAACATATTCGAAAGCCTAATGAGTCATACGCAATAGGCACGGTCCCTGATTTAAACCAGGAAAGTGGACGTATGGTTAAATGGGACACTTCGGTAAGAAGTTGTGCCGTCGTAGGTTCTCACAAAAAAAGAACAAACAAACGTAATAACGTCGATATGATGAGGGGTCATCATAATAGAAAGAGTTTTCTAAAATGACAATTGATTAAATTAGGAAGGAGTTTTTGATTTAATAATTTTCTATTTGTTAGAGTGGTAAATAGGAAATAAAATATATTTGGGCTTAAGTTAATATTTGGATTAAATAAAGTATTTGGGCCAAATATTAAATTAAATATTATATTTGGGCTAAATTAGATTTGAACCAAATATTAAAAAATAAATATTTGGGTTTGAATTAGATTTGGGCTAAATATTCTATAAATGGATTTGGGCCACTTAATTATATTTCTTGTTAGACTAGGATAAGCCCACTTAAGATTCTAGTTGAAATAAGATTAATGGGCTAGCCCAATTCATTAGGGTTTAAGAAACCCTAGAAGGCTTCTCTATAAATACCCTTTTATGGATTGCTGAAATTGAGGTATTAATAGTTGTGTGGTTTTTCAAGAGTTGAAAAATGAATGCCATTCATTCTTTCCCATTTTTTTTTTACATCGATTTGAAACGTGGGCGTTCTTTTCCGTCCATACACAAGCTGCAAAAAGGAGAAGGAGCTAGCACTCATATTCCTCTCTCCTTGCTAACGAACGCGTGCCGCGTATCACGAGTTAGAGGATGGATGCTCGGACGGCTCGAATCCACGAACGACTCGAAAATATAAAGATTAGATTTATTTTATTTGTATGTGAATTATTTAATTTCGACGAAGATCCAATCGCTAGGATCGGGGTAAGGTTTAAAATTTTTGAACTATGTTGCTTGCCCCGTAGCGATTTTACTTTACTTTCAGTAACCTATCTCGATTCTCTCAAATTTCCCTTTTTGAAGTACTCGCGTTTCTTTTTGTTGCTTTTCCTTTCCCTGCGTACTGACTTGATCGTCGGAGGGTCTTCGCGGGAAATCCTTCCCGTAAGCCTTCTAATCTTTGTCGTGTGTTGCAGTCTTTATGGAAGCTAGGCCAAGATCGTGTTTGCCTCTCCAAGAGAATCCCAGTTCTCTCCGAGACTCTTTGAAACACCTTCCCAAGAGAGACCCTTATCTTTTCGGAATCCAATCGATTCCTCTCCAAGAGCCGTGTAGGACCCTCTTCGAGAGCCTCATCCCAAAGCCGGGCACAAATCTAGTTAGGTCTCTCTGAGAGACTAGGTCCCATCGCGAGGCATCTGCTCCCTCCAATAGACTTCTCTTCGCTTCGTGAGAAACCATCTCTCTGAGAGGATTTTCTTTCGAGATGCCTTCTCTCCGAGAGAGATTCTTTTAACAACTCTAATTCCGGTGGTCGACACCTCATACGGCTTCAGACGACGATTTCCCTTACTCAAAAACAAGTTTCTATTGTTGTATTTTGGCAACAACAATTTGGCACTGTCTGTGGGAAGATGACAAAAAGCCAAGATGACCAAAAACACTAGATCGACTTGCTTGGGAAGCTCGCCCCATCCAATACAAAGAAGTACTCGTTCCAGAACAATAACTACTGGGGAACCCAACCTAGTGCCTCTACCACAACTAGTACTTGTGGGGCACCCTCAGGAGCAGGAGGTTCACTCAGGACGTATACCCCAACTAGAGCACAGTTGACAGTTAGACTGGGGGGGTAATCAGATTGTCGATTTTGAAGAAGATCCTATAACTAAGATCGGAGTTCGAGGATGGTCGAAACAGGGAGAAATACATGTTGCTGATCTTAGGGAAAGGGCAACAAGACAGGGGAGATGAGCTCCACCTCCAGCCCCTATAGTTCTAGAGTTGGGCTCTTTGGGAAAATCATTGATTCCCAAGGAGAATCCAAGCACAACCCCAAGGGGAATTTTGGGACTTTCCAGAATAACACCTCCCGTAGTACCACTCATTGACTACGAAAGGCTCCTGAAGAACTATGAGGAGTTGAGACATTAGAATGAGAAGCTTCACAAGAGCAACGAGAAAAATACGAGGAGAATGCAAGGAATCACAACCCTTCTACAATAGCTGATGCCTGACATACACATCCTGTATATAGTACCCGCAGACATTAGGGAAGGCAGATCAGGTGCTTGAGGATAGCCCCTGAGAGTAGCACAGACGGGGATAAGCATTAGGACGCCGAGACAAAATGATCGCACCCCGAGACAAGCAAACCTTCCCGAAGTAAGTGGTAGACGGGCAGGGAAATCCCTGATGTATGAAGAAGCAACATAAAACACCCATTCTAGGGCTCTCTATCTCCCTCCTCCTTAGAGAGAAGACACAGGACATGGGACGTTAGACACGACAGGTATTAAAAGGCTCATAGAGGAAGTATTGGAACAAAAACGAGTAGTGACCATGCCCAGGGAAGTCCCCACCAAGGGATTCCCCTTATCAGAAGAACTCCAAAAGCAACCAGTCCAGCCGGGATTCAAACTGCCTCAGCTTCCTATTTACTTTGGGAACAAAGACCCAGAGAGGCATTTGCAGCATTTTGTGGCTGTGGCTATACTACATGGTTAGAACGAGGTGACTAAATGCTGAGCATTTCCTCTCTCCCTAGTAGGGCAAGCACATTGGTGGTTCACAGATTTGCTAGTGGGGCACATGCAATCATTTGGGCAATTATAAAAGAAATTTTTGGAAGCATTCTCGCCCTAAGTACCGAAGAAAAATAACACAATGTACCTGATGAGCCTACAACAAAAACTAGATGAACAGTTGAAACAATATATGGAGCGATTTAGGGCAACCACTCAAGAAGTGAGAGATCTTCCGATTGGGTTGGCAGCATTGGCTTTGCTCAATGGGACTACTTATGCACCGCTTAGAAGATCTCTGGCCTTTTCTGAGCCCAGCTCTGTGACTGATTTATTCGCACAAGCAGAGTAATTCATAGTTTAGATGGAAATATTGGACACCTGGGAGGTGAATGGAAGTGGAAGACTAAGAGATTCAGAGACCAATTGGGCGGTAAAAACACAGAAAAGGAAAGAGCCCGTGAAGATGCAGTTCCAAAGTTTCACTCCCCTTAATGAACCTAGGGCGGCGATCCTCTCATCTATTGCGCACACGGGGCTCATCAACTTTCCCCCTCATTCCAAAGAGCCCCTGGGGAGAAATATGGAAGCCTTCTACAAGTTCCATGAGTCCCTAGGCCACAATACAAAGCAGTGCTAGGAGTTACGTAACCAGATTGAGCAGTTGATTAGAGATGGGAAGCTCGATCGATTCATAATGGATAACCCTTAAAACCAACAAGGAAGGGGAAATGGGCCTGTGAGAGGTAATCAAAGGAGGCCCCCTCGCCCTAGGAATGATGCCCCAAACAGAAAGGATAACTAGCAATCCCGTCAGGTAGAAGGAGAAGAAAATTCCTAAAGGAATCAACCAGGTCTGAGTACTGGAACATGAGACAACAAATCAACCATGGATAGAATCAATGTGATTTCAGGAGGGAAAAATCTGGCTGGAAACTCTAATATGGCCTGAAAAGCTTATGCGCGTCAGGCGCTTCATGTAGACTCAGTGGAAAAAGTGCAGGAGGATGAAAACCCCATTGTTTTCACACCCGAGGACCAAGGGGATGTGCTCTTACCCCATGATGATCCATTAGTGATCTTAGCAGTTATCATTAAACACTCTGTTGAGCGTATTTTGGTGGATAATGGGAGTTTTGTGAATTTATTGTATTGGAACTGCTTTTAAAATATGCACATCGCATATGACCAACTCAAGACAGTCACATCACTGCAGTATAGTTTCACGGGGGAGTTATAGGGTTGGTCCAACTTCTTGTCAAGTTAGGGAGCTACCCATAAGTGGTTACTAGGCAAGGCACGTGTCAAGTGAGGGGAAACTAGAAACAGGCCAGGGTGTGCTACGTAAGTTCCACCAAGAGCAACAAAGGGAAGGAGAAGTCGACAACAGAGGAGGCCTTAATGATTAGTGAAGAAACTCTCAAGGCCAACAAGCCCCAACCAGCAGAAACACTTGAAGCAATCCTTCTAAGCCCTAATGACAGTGATAAACAAATGCATGTGGGTAGCTAATTGGTGGATCTAGAAAAATGAGAGGTCGTTAAGTGTTTACAGTCCTATGGTGACGTATTTGCTTGGAGGCTAGCTGACATGTCTAGGATTAACCCAAAGGTCATATCCCATTGACTGAACGTCCGTCCAGAGGCCCGACCAATCAAGCAGAAGAAGAGACATATCGCCCCAGAGTGGTTAGAAAATGTCGTGAGGGTGAAAAAAGCCAATGGAAAATAACGAGTATGCGTCGATTTCACTAACCTGAATAAGGCCTGTCCAAAAGACTCCTACCCACTCCCCAGAATACACAGGCTTGGTTGATGATACCTTCGAATATGTTGTGCTGAGTTTTCTGGATGCATTCTCGGGTTACCCTTAGATCAATATGTATTCGCCTGATGCAAAAAAAATTACCTTTATCACAAAAAATAGGACATACTGCTACCAGGTGATGTCTTTTGGTTTGAAGAATGCAGGGGCCACATATCAAAGAATGGTCAACAGAGTATTCAAAGATTTGCTATGGGGGGTGATGGAGGCCTATTTGGATGACATGATAGTGAAAAGTAAGCAAGGCGAGTCACATGCCCAATAGTTGGAGAAAGTCTTGTCTGTGTTTAGGGAGAATAATATGCTCTTGAATCCTGACAAGTGTGCCTCTGGGGTGAAGTCAGGAAGATTCTTGGGATACATGATTACTCACAGGAGGATAGAAGCTAACCTAGAAAAGGTTTAAGCGATAAACGACATGTAGTCCCCTTTATCAGTACAAGAGGTCCAAAGGTTGACAGGTCAACTGATAGCTTTCAGCAAGTTGCTCTTGAAATACGCTGAGCGTAGCCTCTCTTTTTTCAAAGCCTTAAAGGGGGGTAGGAATTTTTAGTGGACGACCGAATGTGAAAAGGCCTTTCAATAATTGAAGGAGTGCCTAAAGGAGATTCCCCTATTGACTCGATCGAAAACTGGAGAAAAGCTATGCCTATATTTAGGAGTCAGCCATCACGCTGTAACTGCAGTCCTTATCAAGCGAGTGGAACAAGTCGACAACCCAGTCTATTATGTGAGCACGGTATTGACTGCACTCTCACCTTGCAATTAAAACACAATAAAAACACATTAAAACTTTTATATTTTTTTCTTTATTTTGGTGAGAGCTTTATACTCGTCAGTGTACGAGTGTAGTTGTAGTCCAAATTTAAATTTATATTTTATGGATGAGTCCAGATCGTCCACTGAGAGATTTATTTATGGTAAAAGAAAAAGAATGTCACACATACACACACGCATTTAGATGGATTGGTAACAAGATTGTTTTATGGTTTTTTTTTTTAAACAACAGATACTAGGAAATAAAGCAAGACAGAGGTAGAAATAAATACTAGACGTGAGAATATAAAATTGGATAGTGCTTGAGTTAAGACAATTTCAGTACCAACCCGTTGATTCTCAAATTTTAGTAGACAAGGTTAGTAACATTAATTTAATTTCAGATATGAGGGTTTGTTATTAAATGCAATTAGAGATGATGATAGTTCTAGTTTAAGCAATCCCCATACATGATATGTGAGATTTTAATTTAAGCAACTACCATAAATCCAATTACAATTAATATACAAAACAACTAAATTAATCATCCGGATTTGGGTATGATAGTATTTCCAGTTCTAGTAACTCCCATGCGTGACATGAAAGCTCTAAGTTAGACTTACGCTCCAATCCAAACCTAGTGATTTCTCAATAATTAAAACTCACTCATATTGAAATTTAAATTAATGTTACTCATTTAAAGCGCAACTTTCTTTGGGAATCATTGGCGTTGGACACTGTCCTTGCCTTAACCCAATATTAGGTTTAGCTACTCATTTCCATTTAAAAGTTAATTAACAAGAATTTAAATGGCGTAATTTAAATAACAGAATTTAAATGACAAGAATTAAAATAGCAGAAACTAACCGGCCATTTAGGGGGTGGATAATTAAAAGACAAGAATTAAAATTGCAGAAATTTAAAGGCAGAAATTAACCGGCCATTTAGGCGGTGGATAATAAAGTAACAATAAATGATATAAGAATTTAAAAGAAGAAAGAAAGGAAGTAAGATTACAAGAGAAAACAAGAAAGAGAATAAGAGCAATTCTCTAAGAGAAACTCTAAAAACAAAACTTAAACTTTGATTCAAGTAATAACCACCTTCTCACAAATGCACCCAAGTGAGCTATTTATAGCCCACAAGATGCAATACAAACCACACAATTATTCAACTAAACATAATTATATCTAATGGGCACTCACAAAACATTCACCTAACTAATGGAAGAAAATTAGGTAAAAGACAAAAAATACCAAAGACTTTAGGTGGTGGACAGTATAAAAATACAAAAGACTTTAGGTGGTAAATCAGTTATAAAAAAATACAAAACAAAGAAAAGTCTTCTACAAATTGGGCTTTGTTGGGTCTTTGATTGGTCCTGGGCCTTTGGTTGGATTCCATTTGATAGTTGGGCCAAGTGCACTTGAAACATCCTTTAGACTCCATAATTGGCCTTTGAATTTGAACAATAAAAAATGGGTAATCCAATGTCTTTGATTATGCCCCTAATTAATTGTAGAAGCTAACTTCCTTGCTTCATCCTGAAATAATATGTAATACGAATAATTATTTACTTTAAACATAAATATAAAGCTAAAATAGGGATATAATTCATTAGGATATAGGAAATATTGGCCCTTATCACACCCTCCAACTTGAATATTGCTAGTCCCTTAGCAATTAGATTATACACAAGCCATGATCTAATCACAATACTTGTATGAATATAAAAATTTCAAATTCGAAACCAAAATGCGTAGAGTAGTTTGGCATATAGTCGAATATTCAAAATCAGATTTCTAGTTAAAGGTCATACAATCTCAGGAATGGCAATTAAGATGACCAATACACAGATTTACTCCCTCGAAGTTTTGACTTTAAACCTTACTGTGGATTTTCCCTCTCAATAAAACGATTCCTCAGGTGTACACATAAGGGGGTGCACCGTTATAAGAGTAAATGTAAAACAAGTTCAAAACTTGGTGCCATCCCAAATACAAGGAACGTATTTTCATGAAAGAACGAGGAAATTGACATAGCTTCTTGATTGGAATAATGCCCTAGATGAATAACTTTTGAATTTAAACATAATTCCCTATTCCGAACTCGAATTCTGAGATCACATAATTTATAGCATCAAAAGGGATCAGACCGGGTTATAATGGGATTATGAGGTTAATACAGGTTGTCAAAGAAAAGGATAGAGTATGCAAATGGTGTGCTGGGATTTTTTTTTTTTTTTTAAACATTTGTTTTGAAACAATTGTGCTGAATAGCTAAGAGAATTTTTTTTCTTTTTTTCTTTTTCTTTTTCACTTTTTTTTTCTTCTTCTTCTTTTTTTCTATTTTTTTTAACATGAAAATAGCTAGACAGACTAATTCCCAAAATCACACCAGGTTGGACAAAATTCATATGGTTATGGGTTAAACGATAGTAACGAAAGAAATTGTACTACAAATAGCTCACATGGGCTAGCAATGGAGGTTAATGTAAAGAAAGAAAAAGTTTAATAGGCCCAAAATAAAAGAAATTGATCCCCCTATCATGCTTCTACAAAACAATGTTACTCAGTCATCTAATTCAAAATTTGAAATCAGTCAAATTCATCCGCTATCATACTAGACATTCAAGGCGAATTGATGTTTTGAAGCCATTGAAAAGATGAGATAAACAATAAAGTATATTTAGAGTAAGTGTTATTTCACTCAGAATTAACGGTTATTAGGCTCAAACACTCACTTGGGAAATAGTCTCCACTTCTGTTGAGGGATCATACAGTGTATTAATCAGCTAATTACTATCACTTTTGACTTTATGATCGATAACCATTTTTTTTTTTTTTAAATTTTGAATACCCGATGAATGCAAATTACTTGTTCCAATGCATATACATTTTCAAATAAGAAATCAATGCATTCATGTTTCGTATTGCAAACTTAACCAGCTATTAGTGCATATCTCCAAAGCTTTAGGAATAACGTTATTTAAAACACATTATATATATATATATATTTTAAAAGAGTATATAAAGATAATCAATTCACACAAGACTGCAAACAAATAATAGGAAACTCACAGTTAAACATGAACTAGATCATTCATAACTAGACCTTACACCCCCCAACTTGAATTGCAGTAATAAAATAGGGTTGTTAGAAATACCTGTAACTCCACAAGTCCATAGATTTACTGTGAACTGCTAGAACTCAAACAAACAAATAAGCATAACATATATTTATATTTTCACAAAAAAAATTCATGCAAGTCATAAGATAAACAAAATGCATCTCAAGAGTACAAAAAGTACTCCTTACTCAGCCATCTTATCATAGACTTGCCTAACAACATTCCACAGTTCTTTTTCTTTTTTTTTAGAGAACACAAGATAGAAAAAAAAAAGATTTCATGCAAGTCATAGGAGATGCGCCTCAAGAGTACAAAAAGTACTCCTTACTCAGCCATCTCATCATAGACTCGTCTTACAGGGATAAATCTAAATTAATCGGACCCCTTTGACGCTTGTTTCTGGTTACCTTAGACCAATCTATCCGAGGCTCATAAAAATCGTGCTGTGGAACATAAGTGTGTAATTTCTCTAGCAGCTCATCAATGGTGGATGCGGAAATGAGAATCTTTCTTGCTGAAAGAGAAATGAACTTTTGATCCACAGCCTGATCAAGAAAAGAGAGCAACCAATCAAAAAAATTATTAACATTTAAAAGTCCAATGGGTTTGGTATGGAGATTACTCTTGGCCCAGGAGATTATACAAAATATTTCTTCAAGTGTTCCAAAACCTCATGGTAAAGCAATGAAGGCGTCTGACTGATAAATCTTACAAGCCATGCGCTCAGACATAGAAGTCGTTTCTATAAGTTGACCGCGTGTAATCCCAGAAATATGTGGTTCAGCAAAAGGGATTGGCATTACACCTACCACATATGATTTTCCAAGATGTGCAACTTGTGAAACACAACCATTCAATCCACGACTTCCCCCTCCGTATATCAAATTAATTTTTCTTTCTCCCAATTTTAGGCCTAGTTCGCTTGTTGCAAGTGCGTAACTACTGTCGCTCCCGAGTTGAGAGCCACATAGTACAGATATGGTGTTGATTCGACGAACTAACTGACCTTCCATTTATATTTGTTCTTTATGTATGCCCTGAAAAGAGATTTGGTGATCAAAAGTAGGTATACAAAAATTCAACAAGAAATAAACACAAATAAAGATTATGCGTATGTACAAATAGTTGTGATTGTGGCTCACATCTTCCTCTGGTTTTACGTCCAGAAACGGCTTATACACCTTCTATGAAGTAAGGATAGGCTTCCCATCCAATTTTCTTAAAGATTGGCAAACAGGATTGTTTTTAGTCAGATTCCCAAGACTATAGCGTTGGTAGTCACTTATGAACTGGGTTCATAAAGCAAGAAGTTCTCTTTACACTATTCCACATGGATGCGTCTCAAGAGTCAATCGAATATCATCCAATGAAACTAATTTTATCTTCTTGATTTACAGACGTAAACCCCACAGATTTGCATCGTTTGTTACAGGTCCAACGAGCACATTTGTGACAACCATTCACTCTTTTCGCTCTTCGTTTCTTCGCAAAACTACTCTTTCCCAAACCTAGAAGGTGCTTAAAACTAGGTGAAGTTTCGCCTAGTAATCAAACTTTTGCTTCGATCAACCAGCGAATATCTTTAGGGATGTTATTATACATCAACATTCTAAGTCTTTAACACGTAGCGGCATAAATTTTTTTCAAATCATTCATTGGGAGAGATGGATAGTACTTGTGAATTTTTAAGAGTTGAAGATCCATTTTTTTTAATTTTTAATTAAAACACAACTATAATAAAAGAAAACTAAAAAACTATGAATCTTGCAAAATGAACAAGAGTACCTGATCGGAGAACAACACAAAGGAAAGGAGACTGAGCTTGCTTGCAAAAGTGTGGCTTACCTCATACGGATATGGAGTCTCTTATAGAGCAATGGGCATCACTATTCTACACTCGGCTTGAGGCACGCCATAACTGTAGGGTCAGGCGCGTCTCTTTTTTCAACGCTCGGTGCCTCATTTTTCAACATTTGGCAGTGTGCCTTTTCCTTTATAGGACAGTGTGATTGCACTGCCCGAGAAAAATGGCTACCACCAATGCTAATTCTGTCTCTCTCAACTCAATTTTTATTTTTTTGGTTTTTTTTATTTTTTTAATTATTATTATTATTTATTTTAAATTTTTTAGGGTTTTTTTTTTAGGGGCCTAATAAAATTATACATATACCACACAAGACAATATTATCGAATCAAACAAAATTATTTGCACAATGAATCAATTTCAAACACCAATAAATCAATTCTTAAGTACACCTTATCCCCCAACTTGAATTGCGCATTGTCCTTAATCGACAATAAAATGATAGAAGATAGGCATACCTGGCAGTCTTCAGTGCATGGACTCGTATGTAAAAATTTTATTTAGACTACACACAAAGAAACACTATTTAAGTAATGCAGAAAATGAACAACTTATATGTATATATATATATATATAACTTCTTCTTCTTTTTTGTATATATATATTTATTTATTTTTAAAAAACTATTTTATTATATATTTTTTTTTATTTATTTATTTTTTGAAACTTTTTTTTTTCTTTTCTTCCAGTTAAGAATCAAATGATTGGTTGCCCACCTACTCATATAATAACTCCCATTCATTACACCAATTTTAAAGTTATTTTCAAAATTATGTAAATTGATTTTTCTCATGAATGCACATACATATTTTGAAAATATATCATCCGGAGGTGTTGGTTTTATTACATCAGAGTACGGCACATTAATTTGCACAAACACCTCACACATGTTTGGTTTAATTTGATCCCCAATAATATCAACTAACCTAAAAAATAGAAATTTAGGCTTAAATGTGGATAAACTTATGACATCTTCACATTTTGGCTCTCGAATTTTATCATCTTCTTCCTCCCAGGTTTCTTCTTTTCTCACATTATTTTGCTCCAATTTGTCTTCTATGATTGCTTGTACCATCATAGGTTCATCAAGTCTCTCAATTGGCTCATCATTCCTAGGGATGGATGTAAATTGGACCAACTCTTGACCTATGGGTGCATTGAATGACAATTTTCCCCCTTCGGAATTTTGGTTGGGTTGGTTCGGAAACTCGCTAGGCTCACTCACGCTCGAGGTCTGTGTAAGCTCAATCAATTGTTCTAAAATGTCACCTATGGCCCTAGTGGTTTGTTCTTGAAATTCGGCCACTTGTGCATTAAAACTCATTTGACCTTACATAAACTCCAGAAGGGTGTCCTCTAAAAAAATTTCATTCTGAGGTTGATAAGTATCAGATCTAACCCCTTGTTCTAACTTAAATTGGTGAGATACTAGAGAGAAAGGTTCATGAGATTGGAACAAAGAGTCATCATTCCAAGGATAATTCCAATGGTCATATGAACTAGGGTAATCAGTGTAAAGATCCGGGTCGTAGCCCAACAGATAAGAATTCTCCCCCTAACTCTGGTTAAAAGAAAACCTCTCATCACTGGGATCAGGATGGCCAAATGCATTAGAAGACACATAAATACTAAAATACTAAGACATGAAGAATATGAAAATGACAATTCAACGACAGATAATGATGCTAATGAATCAATTAATGTTTCAACAATCATACCTGACCGTAGTCTGTTGCACTGTTTAGTAATTAATAGTTATCTAAATATATTTTTTATTTTATTTTTTAATTTATAATTTTTTTCCTCAATCTCCCCAGCAACGGCATCAAAATTTGACTGCACTCTCACCCTGTAATTAAAACACAATAAAAACTTTTATATTTTTTTCTTTATTTTGGTGAGAGGTTTATACTCGTCAGTGTACGAGTGCAGTTGTAGTCCAAATTTAAATTTATATTTTCTGGATGAGTCCAGGTTGTCCACTGAGAGATTTATTTATGATAAAAGAAAAAGAATGTCACACACACGCACACGCATTTAGAAGGATTGGTAACAAGATTGTTTTATGGTTTTTTTTTTAAACAACAGATACTAGGAAATAAAGCAAGACAAAGGTAGAAATAAATACTGGACGTGAGAATATAAAATTGGATAGCGCTTGAGTTAATACAATTTCAGTACCAACCCGTTGATTTTCAAATTTTAGCAGACAAGGTTAGTAACATTAATTTAATTTCAGATATGAGGGTTTGTTACTAAATGCAATTAGAGATGATGATAGTTCTAGTTTAAGTAATCCCCATACATGATATGTGAGATTCTAATTTAAGCAACTACCATAAATTCAATTACAATTAATATACAAAACAACTAAATTAATCATCCGAATTTGGGTATGATAGCGTTTCCAGTTCTAGTAACTCCCATGCGTGACGTGAAAGCTCTAAGTTAGGCTTACGCTCCAATCCAAACCTAGTGATTTTCCAATAATTAAAACTCACTCATATTGAAATTTAAATTAATGTTACTCATTTAAAACGCAGCTTTTTTTGGGAATCATTGGCGTTGGACACTGTCCTTGCCTTAACCCAATATTAGGTTTAGCTACTCATTTCCATTTAAAAGTTAATTAACAAGAATTTAAATGACGTAATTTAAATAACAGAATTTAAATGACAAGAATTAAAATAGCAGAAACTAACCGGCCATTTAGGCGGTGGATAATTAAAAGACAAGAATTAAAATTGTAGAAATTTAAAGGAAGAAATTAACTAGCCATTTAGGCGGTGGATAATTAAAAGACAAGAATTAAAATTGCAGAAATTTAAAGGCAGAAATTAACCGGCCATTTAGGCGGTGGATAATAAAGTAACAATAAATGACATAAAAATTTAAAAGAAAAAAGAAAGGAAGTAAGATTACAAGAGAAAACAAGAGAGAGAATAAGAGTAATTCTCTAAGAGAAACTCTAAGAACAAAACTTAAACTTTGATTCAAGTAATAACCACCTCCTCACAAATGCACCCAAGTGAGCTATTTATAGCCCGTAAGATGCAATACAAACCACACAATTATTCAAGTAAACATAATTATATCTAATGGGCACTCACAAAACATTCACCTAACTAATGGAATAAAATTAGGTAAAAGACAAAAAATACCAAAGACTTTAGGTGGTGGACTACTCATAAGAATACAAAAAACTTTAGGTGGTAAATCACTTATAAAACAAAAATACAAAACAAAGAAAAGTCTTTTACAAATTGGGCTTTGTTGGGTCTTTGATTGGTCTTGGGCCTTTGGTTAGTCTTGGGCCTTTGGTTGGATTCCATTTGATAGTTGGGCCAAGTGCACTTGAAACATCCTCTAGACTCCATAATTGGCCTTTGAATTTGAACAATAAAAAATAGGTAATCCAATATCTTCGATTATGCCCCTAATTAATTGTAGAAGCCAACTTCCTTGCTTCATCCTAAAATAATATGTAATACGAATAATTATTTACTTTAAGCATAAATATAAAGCCAAAATAGGGATATAATTCATTAGGATATAGGAAATATTGGCACTTATCAGGTATTATAGGGAGCAAAGTCACGATACCCCTACACTAAAAAGGTAGCTCTGGCACTGGTGATAATAGTTAGCAAATTAAGATCGTACTTTTAGGCCCACGCCTTGATAGTGTTAACAGATCAATCATTAAGACAAATTCTATAGAAGCCTTAATGTTCAGGAAGGAAAACCAAATGGGTAATTAAACTCAATGAGTACGATATCAGCTTTAAGCCCAAAAAGGCAATAAAGGGGCAGGCATTGTCAGACTTCATAGTGGAATGCACTCACTCGCTAACAACAAGAGAGGTTCACGAGAAAGAATGGATGTTATTTGTAAATGGGGGGTCTAATGCCAAAGGGAGTGGAGCAGGACTGGTATTAATCTCCCCTGAGAAATAAGTGTTGGAATACTCCCTATGCTTCGCTTTTCCCAGTTCCAACAACACGGTTGAATACAAAGCATTTCTGGCACGGATGAAGCTAGCTGAAAAATTGGAGGTAACCGATTTAATGGCTCATAGTGACTCACAATTGGTTGTGCAACAGTTTCAAGGAACCTATGGAGTAAGGGAGCTAGTGTTGTCCCGCTATCTATAGAAAGTAAAGGAGTTGGCACACAAATTATGATACTTTAAACTAATCCAAATTAACAGGTCCCTCAACTAACATGTCGATGCGTTGTCTAAGCTGGCCTCCGCTTGTGACACTCTCGGGCAATTGATTCATATGGAGGTCTTGTAGCGACCAAGTGTAAATGAAAAGGAAGAAGAAGTACATTGCATTGATGTGGTCGACGATTGGAGAACATTGATACTAAAGTACCTACTAAATCAGGAACTCCCAGCGACACCTTCAGAGGCCAAGAGGCTGAAGACCAGTGCAACCCGCTTTACATCTATTGGTCGAGAACTGCATAAGAGAGGGTACGCCACATCGCTGATAAAATGCTTGGGGCCCTTAGAAGCAGAGCGAGCCCTAGAAGAAGTGATGAAGGAGACTGCGAAGAGCACCTTGAAGGGCGAGCCTTGGCTGGGAAGATCCTACGGGCCGGTTTCTTTTAGCCAACCTTGAGACAATATGTTGCCTAGAGAGTCCAGACATGTGATAAGTGCCAGAGGCACGCACCTCTGATAGCACGACCCCTTTTGTCGATCCAACCAATATTCCAACCATTGCCATTTGTACGGTGGGGGTTAGACATTGTGGGTTCATTTCCAATGGCGTTAGCATAAAGGAAATTTCTGGAAATTTCTATTGGTGGCTACTAATTACTTTACGAAGTGGGTCGAAGCAAAGCCCCTAGCAACCATAACTGAGAAGAAGGTAGAGGGAATGGTGTGGAAAGATATAATTTGCCACTTCGGTGTTCCTCGAATTCTCAACACTGACCATGGGCCGCAGTTTGACTCTAAAGCCTCCAGGGTCTTTTGTCAGAGATGGGGGATCACTTTGAGAATGGCATCCATAGTGTATCCCCAAGCCAACGGAAAGGCAGAGGCAAGCAACAAAATCATCCCACATGGGTTGAAAACCTAATTAGAGAAAGCAAAGGGCAGATGGGTCAATAGACTCCCTAGAATTTTGTGGGCTTATTGCATGACCAGTCTCGTATCCACAGGAGAAGCGCCTTTTACCTTAGTGTATGGAACATATGCCCTCATCCTAGTGGAAGTAGATCTCAACTAGCCTAGAGTTATGACTTTTAGCAAAGAAGGAAATTTAGATTAATTGAGGGAGAACCTGGATCTGCTAGATGAGCTAAGAGAAAAGGAAGCTACACAACTAGTAACATATCAAAGAAGGATCTCCAACTATTACAATGAGAAGGTTCACCCCCGAAAATTTCAGGAAGGAGATTTGGTGCTCAGGAAGATAGTAGTTACGAACACCCTAAAGGAGCAAGGAAAACTCAGGCTGAAATGGGAAGGGCCTTATAGAATTGTAAAGATGCTAGGGACGAATACATATGTGCTGCAAACATTGCAAGGTGAGGCGCTGGGCAAGACGTGGAACACTATGCACCTTAAAAAGTACTTTCCAACTACTCCAGTCACAAGAGCGGCCAAGAGGGAGGACGAGGAAGACAAAAAGAGATGTGCGCCACAAGAAGCCCTTCCTGACCACGTAATGGATCGGGATTCCTTTTAGATTTCCATATGTATTATAACTCCCCTTGATGAATAAAAGAATATACTCCCTATATTCCCGTGGATGTAGGCGATGTTATAAGTCAAACAATGTAAATTCCCTTGTACCATACATATGTGTAGCTGTCATGAAATTTGATGTAGGGACCATGGCAGGAAATGAATTCTAATGAGCCCTAACACTGCCAAGCTCAACAGTGAAAGAACAACAAAGGTGAAGGGAAGCTTATGCATTAGAGTGTCCAACTCAACAAATGGCGATCTGGTGCTAAGGCCACAGACTTCCCCGGACTCCTCGGATGCGTTCCGATGCAATGCTCGTAGACTAACCTGGATCCCTCGTATGAGTCCGGTGCGAAGCCTATGGGCTAACCTTGACTCCTTGGTGGATCTGGTGCTAAGTCTCCCAACAAACTTGGAATGATCGGCAATAGTCTAGCGAATAATCCTAGGTCTAACCTAGAACCCCTATGTTGGACGAACTCGAAAGGGCCCAAGTAAAGTAGGAAACTGTGGTTAACTTTATAAAACGAACTTGCTCAGTGGTGATCTTGCGCCGTGGCCCCAGGCCCTTCTCGATTCCCAAATGCATTCTGATGTGATGCCCGTAGGCTAACCTGGATCCCTTAGGAGAGTTAGGTGCTAAGATTATAGGCTAACCTGGACTCCTCAGTAGATCCAATGCCAATCCTCCTGGAAAACTTGGAAGGTTTGATAGAATTCTAGCTAGTAACCTCGGGCCAAACCTAGATCCCCTGTGGTAAACGAGTTTGAAAAAGGGAGGGAAATACGAGAAATGCGTACAAGGCTGAAGGGCCACCTCAAATACCCAAAGGTGATCCAGCATAATGTCCTCTGGACTAACCTAGATTCATTAACGCAGCTCGGTGTTGAAGCAAGAGACTAACCTAGATCCCTTGCGGAAGACTAGCGTCAAGCTAGAAGGCTTTTCCTAGCTACTCGTGGGGATCCGATGATAAGTCTCATAGCAAACCCAAACACATGGTTGGAATCTGGCACTAGGTGCCCTTCCGGCAAACCTGGATCCTTGATGATAATCCGATGCAGAGCCATTTAGTGAGAAGTAATTGCTGGTGAGACCCATGGGAAGATATCGTGATCTAGGTAATTGATTAGTGATCAATTTTGTAAAAATTTTGTTATAATTTCACCCTTATTTTGACCTTAAAATGGTTTAAATTGAATATTATTATGCATTTTGTGATTTTGTGCATGTTTAAAAATATTAATATAAAAAAATATATAAAAAATAAATATAATATATATAATATTATAATATTATGGATTCCAAGCCCAACATAAGGAAGGCCCAAGCCAAAAAATATGAAAAGCCCAAGTCCCACAAATTGATGACATCATCGCTTACATCATGGGTTGGAATGACATCATTGCTTACATCATGGGTTGGAATGACATCATCGCTTACATCATGGGTTGGAATGATGTTATCGCTTACATCAAGTCACGAAGTTTCAAGAACTACACTTTGACCCGAACTTTTAAGTAATTAGATATTTTATTTATCTTTGTATTTTTAAATTAGTTATTTTGTTTTTCTTTAGATATTTTGTATTATTAAATTATATAATTGAGTGGTCTCAATTGCATCTGTTAGCCTATAAATAGAGCACTTGGGGTTCATTTGTAACCATTCAATTTTCCTATAATGAAAGTATAGTTGTGTTCTTAAGATTTCTCTCTCAAATTTTTAACTTTAGTTTCTATATAGTTTTGTTCTTAGAATTTTTCTCTTAAATCTTCAACCTTTGTTTCCATATAGTTGTATTATGTTATTCATATTGTCTTTTTATTATATACTGCCTATATGGTCGATTGAATATTGTCTTTTCATTATATATCGCCTATATGGTCGGTTAAAAAATAGTCTTTCAATTATTGTCTTTTCATTATATACCGCCTATATGGTCGGTTAAAAAATAGTCTTTTAAATACTTTCTTTTAATTCCTGCCAATTTATTTTAAAAATGAAGATGAGTAGCTAAATCCAATCTTGGGTTAAGGCAAGGACAGTGTCCAACGCCAATGATTCCCAAAGAAAGCTGCGCTTCAAATGTGTAATATTAATCTGATTTAATTTGAGCAGTGTGCGTATAGTGTATCTTTGAGTTTGGATTGGAGCATAAGCCTAACTTAGAATTTCCATGCCATGTATGGAGATTGCTAGACCTGGAAATGTTTTCATATCCAAGCCTAAATGATTAATCTGTACCTATAAATTTTGTCTGTGAGATATAATTCAATTTATGATAATTACTTAACTTAGAATTTTCATGCCATGTATGGAGATTGCTTAAACAAGAATTATCATTATCTTGAACTAAAACTACTGACAGATCTGTAAAACTTAATTCAGATGAATATTATTGATCTTTTCTATTAAATTGGGAATTAATTGGTTTTGACACTGAAATTGTCTTAACCCAAGCTGCTTAAATTCAATATTAGTTTAGTTTTAATTCTTACTTTTAGATCATCTTAATCACCTCTTAAAATGAAATATTTTGTGATTTTTGTTTTCATCCATAAATAATCTCCCTGTGAACCAGCTCGGACTCACCGAAATATAAATTTAAAATTGTACTACACGCACACTCGCACACTGACGAGTATAATCGCGCTACACCTGCTTTAATAAGAGGATTAACGTCTAATGAATTTGGTTGTAGTTTTGATAAATAAATGTGCAGGGTAGCATAGCAGTCAGTAATCCACATGAAAGCCTCAGTCTTACAAGGTGAGGCAAGCACGAGCTCCTAATTAAACTTGGGTTTCAGATTTATGGTTGAGATCTAATGTTTAGCATGAACTCGAAATGGTGGAAATAAGGGTCATGAGCATTTCTCAAAGAGATCAAGATGCACAATGAGGTAGTTAGTTAAACTCCCATGGCAGATAGCCTGCACACACCACAAGAATAGAGAAATGAATGACGAGCACCTCAGCGCCCTAAGTTGTAACATGGTCGGCTTATAAAGTAAAAGAAGCTAACGCAACAGATGAGATTAACAAACAAGTGAAAGACTAAAAGCCATAGCATAATATATATATTAAGCACAATAACGTGTCTAAAAGCCACATTAATTCAAAATAAGGGAATCTGATGCACAGTATGCTAGAGTTTATATTCTACACAACGTGAATTCAAAAAGAAAATGATAAACGAGAAAGCATGCGCTAGTCTTAATGAGGGGGATAGTCAGCTGGCCTCGAGCCTTCCCCCTGGAACCAGTCTTGCGAAGCTTGACTGGCGGCATCCACATTTAGGCCCTGCTCGATCAGATGAATAGTGTTGGCCATATATGTGGATAAGTTGGCATTGGTCGGGCAAGTCGGGAACTCGCCCTTCTTAAGGTTCGGTATGTAAGGACGTCAAGGGCCTAGTAGGTTACTCAAGTCATCCTTCAAGGCTTGCCTCACTCACTCATCTGGCCTCGAATCGTTCATCTCATACCTACGCCAGTCTTGAGGAAGGACGGAGGAGATGGCATCCGCAAAAATCACGTCCTCGAATGACTCATGCGGTCGCCTCATTTCCAGGAAGGTGCGGCTATGGTACAACCCAAACTTTGAATAGCATGAGGTATATTCGTCCTTCTGACAGAAGCAGTCCGTAGAGAGTCGGTAGTCTCAGACTGCCTTCTTCACAACCTCCTCAACTTCACGTTGCTTCTTGCCCGTGGCCTTGTCAGCCTCCACCTTTAGCCTTTCCACCTCAGTTGCTTGCTCCTTGACATTGGCTAGCTCAGCCCGCAGGCGAGAAGTTTCCCCTTGGTAGGTGGCATGGTTGTGCTCCATCTCTTCCTGGGTCTCTTGGTAGCTTGCTTTTAGGGACCGGTACTAAAAAGTGAGTCGCTTATTCTCCAAATGTAGCCCCGCCCCTCAAATCCCAAGTCTTGGATGCGCTGGTTTAGGAGTTGTCACTCTTGATTCTAGGAGGCCGACCTGTTCCTCCAGTCATTCATCTCGGACTCTTTGGCTACCAGGTGAGCTCTGTTCATCACGTTGGCCACCATAGCTTCCTAGGGTCCCTATGCGAGACAAGAGAAGTATTGTAAGAAAAGGGTTATAAGGCAAGGAAGATATGTAACATCCTGCATTTTGCGAAAGAAAGGATCGAAACAACTTACCCTAATAGGCCTACGCAAACTTCCCAGGAGTCATCCATTCTTAAGTTTCCCCAGCTCAAGCACACTTAACCCGAGAGTTCTTTGCCTACATTCAACCCAAAAGGTATCTAGTTGGAGTTGTTTCTTTCCTTGCTTATTCTCGATATATACTACCCTTCTCTAGGCTCTTGGGGTATTACATTCTCCCCCCTTGAGCACATGACGTCCTCATCATGCGACCTTACAACTGGTCCCAGATCTTCTCCCTTTTGGAGGCTTCCATCCTAGAAGCTTGCTAGGAGCTTCTTCTTGTACAGGCCCTCGAGCCCCAGCGCCACTCCCAGCCCTCATCAGAGCTTCACCAAGGGTCAACTCTGATACCACCTTTAACATCCCGCATCGAACGATAGGAAAGACCAGAACAACTTACCCTGATGGGCCTACGTGAACTTTCAAGGGTCACCCATCCTTAAACTTCCTTAGCTCAAACACGCTTAACCCCGGAGTTTTTTTTCTCCATTTAGCTCAAAAGGTATCTAGCTAGTGTTGTTTCATTTCTTACTTATCGTCGATATATACTACCATTCTCTAGGCTCTTAGGGTATTACAAGATAACACCAAGGATCAAGGAGAAATGACATACGAGGGCCAGGTAGAACTCGAAGTTGTCCATCTCCTCGGGATAATTGCTAAAATACTGCCCCTCATTGCGAGGAAGAATAGTAGAGCACAGAAGATGGGCCACAACACTAGGCGTGTCGATCGTATCAGTATCTAGGACACCCGACTAAATTTGAAAAATTTTACCTCACGCTCATCGCCCTCGGGTTAAATCGTATGCCTTCTCGAAGGGAGGAAGTATCTCCGATAGGATAGGGTTGAGGCTTCGATAAGGGTCTTCAATATTTAGAACACCGTGGCCTGAGCATTGGGGATTAATCACGACCTCATCCTTGAGCGGTGTCGATGGCTATATGATCCATCCTGGAAGACACCTCGACGTCTGCTGTACCAAGGGGGTTGTACCTCGTTCCCGCTTCAGTTGCTGCAGGCCCTCTACATCTTGAGATGATTCCCCCATGTCCTACTCTGCTCAACTCCCCTGACAGGAGACATAGACAGTCAGGGGAGAGGTTTGTCAGTGAGTCCGCAATTAATTGCAGGAAGCCTCCCTTCTTCTGGGATGGTGAGGTCGATGAGCGAGAAAAACGTAGAAGCATCTCATATTTCACGACTGTCGCTCATCTTCTTCCTCTTCCGCGGTGCGACCATTGTTTCCCCCATATCCTTTGTTAGCTAGATGTAGGGAGTCGCCGGCAGGGGCCCTGAGGGGTGGCGGCGAAACCTACCCTCCTCTACAAGCATAATGCCATTCGCCTCTTTGTTGCTCACAAAGGAAAAGAAGTGAGGAGATTTAGAATGAAGATAAGGAAATTAAGCCAAGCAATAAGGAATTGTATACTCAAATGCTAAGAAACCAAAATTATGAGAAAAGAAATAGCAAAAATGAAAAATGTTGTTAGGTGGGTCAACACCTTCAAGGCAATGCTCCTCCTGTAGAGGGATGTCCCCTTACTCTGCAGTTGCGCGAGCAGTAGGTCGGTGATGTGGTATTGTCCTAGGAGCCCAATGATAGGAAGGTCCGATAGGCCCTTGGATCCACTCGGTCCAATTTCGACGATTTTAATTTCGGAGGTCAAACCTCGTACGGAGTTGTACCTTGAGTGCACTTTTGGTCCTATAATTGTACATCTGACCTTGAAGTTTGAGAAGACTCATGATACGATAAATTTAAAAAATCTAAAATTTATGCGATTAATTAAGTATTTATCTTTATGATAATTACGATTTATATAAAATAACTAACAAATATATGAGAGCTTTTTTTTTTTTTTTCATATCCAAGCCATTAATATCAATGTGTGATATTATTTTTATTATTCTTTGTAGTTAAGATTTTTTCGATCATTGCGTCGAGAAGAGGCAACAATGAGAGACCTTAGGCAATAGCATTCCAAGGTGGTTGCGGCTGTGGTCATGACGACGGGGTTAGAAGTCACATTAGTCGTTACTCTATAACATCCCATTTTTCCGAGCGTTAAATAACTTAGGAATTTTGGGAATATTTTTTTTTTCAATATAAATCATTTCCCGACAATCCCGTTTTACCTTCCCAGTATACTAAACAAGAATTAGTAAGCTAAGACAAGTAATTATCATAAATGCGGAAGCTTAAAATTGAAACCTGATATGGTACATATCTTAATTCACTTAATTGTATCATAAGAATCTGTACTCAAAAATACATCAAACCATAACGATTATACACAATCATCAATATAGTATTATCTTCTAAGAACATGTCATAAATCCTCACGAAGGAGTATATACCCGAACAACTCGCTGAACCCATCGGCCACGTCATCAATCATCCCCTTGCCATAGCTGCAAATCTTAACTTGAATGTTTGAATGTTCCAGGGGCATAACCCATTAGAAGATGAAACTCTTAGTAAGGTTCTAAAAACATATATATGGATGCATGATGCAATACATGAACAAACATTTGCCCTAGTGTAACTTCCTTGGCCCATAAGCGCGGCACAGAATTCTAGGCAGAATCTTGGCACCTCTGGTAAGATAATCCTAATGTTATTCCATCAATTGTCCTTGGGGAATTACGGCTACACTCTTAGGGTGACATCCCAATCCCATGCACAAATATCAATATATCAATAATATCGTGCCATGCAACATCACGACTTTCCATGTAATACGACAAAAATGATCATAACATTCATAAATATCATGCATATATAAACAATCATATCATAAATATAAGTTCTCGGGATAAAATTACTCACCTTTCACGAGATTTGGAATACCTCAAAAATCGTACATCCCCTCGATATGCGTGCCCGACATCGATTTTCCTGCCAACACTCAAAAGTTGCACCAATGTCTATTCCTCGACGTGAGAATAAAATTGGATAGCACTTGAGTTAAGACATTTTCAGTACCAACCCGTTGATTCCCAAATTTTAGCAGACAAGGGTAGTAACATTAATTTAATTTCAGATATGAGGGTTTGTTACTAAATGCAACTAGAGATGATGATAGTTCTAGTTTAATCAATCCCCATAAATGATATATGAGATTCTAATTTAAGCAACAACCATAAATCTAATTATAATTAATATACAAAACAACTAAATTAATCATCTGGATTTGGGTATAATAGCGTTTCCAGTTCTAGTAACTCCCATGCGTGACATGAAAGCTCTAAGTTAGGCTTACGCTCCAATCCAAATTAGTGATTTTCCAATAATTAAAACACACTCATACTGAAATTTAAATTAATGTTACTCATTTAAAGCACAGTTTTCTTTGGGAATCATTGGCGTTGGACAATGTTCTTGCCTTAACCCAAGATTAGATTTAGCTACTCATTTCCATTTAAAAGTTAATTAACAAGAATTTAAATGGCGTAATTTAAATAACAAAATTTAAATGACAGGAATTAAGATAGCATAAACTAACCGGCTATTTAGGCGGTGGATAATTAAAAGACAAGAATTAAAATTACAGAAATTTAAAGACAGAAATTAACCGGCCATTTAGGCGGTAGATAATGAAGTAACAATAAATAACATAAGAATTTAAAAAAAGAAAGGAAGGAAGTAAGATTACGAGAGAAAACAAGAGAGAGAATAAGAGCAATTCTCTAAGAGAAACTCTAAGAACAAAACTAAACTTTGATTCAAGTAATAACCACCTCCTCACAAATGCACCCAAGTGAGCTATTTATAGCCCACAAGATGCAATACAAACCACATAATTATTCAACTAAACATAATTATATCTAATGGGCACTTACAAAAGATTCACCTAACTAATGGAAGAAAATTAGGTAAAAGACAAAAAATATCAAAGACTTTAGGTGGTGGACTACTCATAAGAATACAAAAAACTTTAGGTGGTAAATCAGTTATAAAAAAAAATACAAAACAAAGAAAAGTCTTCTACAAATTGGGCTTTGTTGGGCCTTTGATTGGTCTTGGGCCTTTGGTTGGTCTTGGGCCTTTGGTTGGATTCCATTTGATAGTTGGGCTAAGTGCATTTGAAACATCCTCTAGACTCCATAATTGGCCTTTGAATTTGAGCAATAAAAATGGGTAATCCAATGTCTTCGATTATGCCCCTAATTAATTGTAGAAGCCAACTTCCTTGCTTCATCCTGAAATAATATGTAATACGAATAATTATTTACTTTAAGCATAAATATAAAGCCAAAATAGGGATATAATTCATTAGGATATAGGAAATGTTGACCCTTATCAACGGCTAGCCAGAAAATGCTGAAACCAATGCCAATCTATTCCTCTTTTTCCATTCGATCAACATGGTACCTCTTGAGTCTCGAAAGGAGCACGAGAAGGGCTCCAATTTGCCGGCCAAAGCCTTGGCCAGGCGTCCCGCCTCCCAACTCCGGCCAGCTTCGAGACACCATCAAACCACTTCCAAAACACATGAAATTCTCCAGAAATGATCTACCTCTCATGGGCAACAAAATCCCCTTATTTTTGTTACTAAATTCGTTTAATAACACGGCCAATTTGAAGTTCCAACTTGTCATATTTTAGGCCACCATGGACGCCTATTTATAGGCAAATCCGAGGCTTCAAATGCCCATGTTTGGCCAACCCATGCTCCTTAGAGAATAAACCTCCCCTGGATTGATCTCAAATGAGCCTTATCCGACCACAATCATCACTTGCAGGTGAGCAACCAACCAACCAAACTTTCAGTTGCTTTTTCCACTTTTTGGCCACCCTAATGGCCTTTGTCGAATCTGCCTTTACAAAAAGGCTTCCCCCGACCATGCCTCGTGCAACCCATTGGTCCATTTTGGCGGTGGCCAACTAGCAAGATGCTGGTCGGTTTCCCGTTGGCCAAACTTTTGGCTTTTTTGCACTTTGGTCCCTCAACTTTTGGCTTTCACCCTTTTACCCATTTCACATAGCCCTTTAACTTTTCATAATTGACCCTCAAGTCCTAAAACATCCATTTAACCTCTAAAGATTTCAAAAAAATATTGTTTTGACCTCCCTCTGGCAATTTCAGAAAACTGCACTTAGGCCTAAATCTTCATTTTGGCCCTAAACCCTTTCGTTTCTTCCTGAAACCGCTGAAGGGTTGTTCCTTATGAAAAATTGAAGCCCCATCAAGTTTCCATTGACTTCCTGGAAGTCGCTTTCAACGATTCAATTTTGCAACCTAAATGATAGCTGCATTTTAGCTGTACTGAAAATTATTCCCGATCTGATTTCTTTTGATACCATAAATCATGCCTCGAGATGCTCATTAATGCCACATCATTTTCCTTTGGCATCTCATCTCTAGGGCATTCTCTGCAGTCGATTCGGTCATTCATAATGTAAGAAATTACCCTTATACCCTCAATTTATCTGAAAATTCTTTTTTTGCCCCAAGATAAATTACTCTTATGTCCTTTAGAATTTCTCGGGTATTACATACTCTGTGCAACAATGATGTGCCTAAAATACAATGGCAAGTGCACCAATCAATCAAGTAATAAAGTGAATGGGTAAAGTATCGTTCCCACGGGGACTGCCGAAACAAGTACCGAAACGGAGCAACCCTATTCTTTATCAAGAAAAATCGAATTAGAGATATTATCAACTAACTACAAAATAAAGTAAGAAGAATACGGCGTATCAAAAATAGCAA
Organism: Diospyros lotus; assembly: GCF_014633365.1. Classification (NCBI taxonomy): domain Eukaryota; kingdom Viridiplantae; phylum Streptophyta; class Magnoliopsida; order Ericales; family Ebenaceae; genus Diospyros; species Diospyros lotus. Next base: position 22,013,775 of record NC_068342.1, read on the forward strand.
AATAAAGAACAATCGGACATGTTAAAATAGAGAGATAGGATAGCTAAGGTATTCGATTCACCTATGAGATTGTTGTAATCCTTACCAAATAAGTTAATTAGATGGATTTTACTTACATGTGACGGCGGAATTTCATAACTTATTTATTATCCTTTGGTCCAGGTATAACAAAACTATCGTTAATCGCTAATTCTACACTTGGTCCATGTAAAATCAATTAATTAATGACGCATTAAGTTTTATGAAATTCACTAACTCAAATTACTAATTCAAGCAAATTCAAGTTACCACAAAGATGAATATTCATACTTGGTCCATTTCAATATCCAATCCAAGTTATGTGATATGCAAAACTTAACATAGAATTACTTGGTCTGTATCATCTATGTTCATAAAATCATTTAATAGGTGATCAGGCTGTCAAAACAATAATAACCATATCACATAATCACATGAAATAAACATCAATCAAATTAACCGACAATAATATCAATCACAACATTGTCTCGTGGCTATCTCGTTACCTTAGCTAACAATAAATTTAGCCAACCATGATAATAGAAATCATCATAATAAAATTCCAGAAAAACATAATTAAAATCCAAGAATTAATTCAAAAATAAAAGAATTAACAATCAAGAAAATTAATTTAGAATTCTTCTCCAAAGTTAATGATTTCCATGGATGCTTCGCTTTTCCGTGTGGCTGCCTTCTCTCTGTCCACTGCACCAGGCTCTATTAATTCCTTTCTGTTCGTGCGTCTAGCTTCCAATTGCTGTCCGTCGCTCCACCAATGGGTCGCAAGCCTCTATTTCTTGATTTCCTGAAGTCCCCCACAGCCGTCTCCAATTCCTTCTTAATTTCCTTGTAGTCTGTGCGCGGCTTCAAGCTCCAATCCTTCAATCCATGCGGCGCTGCCCAATTCCAAAATCCTCCTCCTGTGCGCCTCTGCCGAATTCCTCCTCCTTCACAAAGCATCACATTATTGTATATATATATCTATTAAATGCATGCACAAGGTCCACCCTAACCCACACATTCACGCCACTTTCATTTATCAATTAATATAATATATATATATATATAAATCACAAACACAACCCACACAAACACGTTACTTTATATAATATATATATAAATAGTATAATATATAATATATCATATATATAAATAATATAATATTTAATAAACTCTTAATTATATTATAATACTAATTATTTATAATATTTATATTTATTTATATTATAATATTAATTTATAGTATTATTTTTTAAAATTAACTTTATAATAATTTTTTTAATTTTAATTTTTATTTATTTTTTATTTTTATTTGTAACCCAAACGCCAAGTAGTATTCTTGTAAAATAACAAGAAATACTAAAAATTAAATATATACAAAGAGAACTCAAAATACTAGACAATTTTAGATCAAACACATAAAATACTAGAAACACTATTCAATTATGACCAATAAATGTGTGAATAAATTCCCACATCAAATACCCCCAAACTTAAATTATTGCTTGTCCTCAAGCAAAGAAAAGAAATCATATTCTCAAAATACAAAACTTATATTCGGAATCATTCATCATATTTAAATCCTTTGTTATGCCCACGTCTAAATCCTCAATCCAAAATGCAACAATAGCAAATAAAGAAAACTAAGCATACTTACATTCCCAAGTTCAAGAATCCATACAAAATTCTAAATTCTATCATGCTTTGTCATGTACCCTGCACGATCAACTAATGCAACAACCATTCTTGCAACCATTCATTCTCACTACTACAAACAAAGGTAGCAAAGTAGGGTTCCTTGTTTTTTCGCTTTTTTTTTTCCTTTATTTCTTTCTTCTTCTTTTGTTTTTTTTTTTTTTTTAATGAACGAGTGCATTTTATGCTCCATCTCGCTCAACATTATCCACCCTATTTACTTAAACCTTGTTTAGGCCTAGCTCAAAAGGAACAATTACAAGAAAAACATTACAATTATCTTTCATGCATAGTCACACGACTCACACAACTTCACAAAGAATATGTACTTCAATGATCTTAGAACCCAAGTATACTTAATCTTGTTTATAAGATATTACCTATTCCAAATCAAAGATTCAATGTTAAACACAATAGAGAACCCAAATGCAAATCATGATTCCAAATAACAAGTTTTGCTTATTTTATCTTTCACAAATTTTTTCGTCTAGGGGGTTGGCCAAATATGCACTTGACATAAGTTTTGCCAAAAAAAAAACAATTTCACATAAAAAAAAAAAACACCCAAGCAAAACAAATAGCATATATCAACAATTAATAATTCCACCCCCCAAACTTATTTAACACGTTGTCCTCAATGTGAAAGACAAAGAAGAAAGAGAATGAAAAATGAATACTCCCCTGGCCAAATAATTGAACACTATGAATACCCACGCCAGTCCAAATTGAATAAGCTTTATTTTTCTTTCTTTTGAACCTGCACATCATCACAAGTATGGGTTATTCGTCATATTTATTAAAAAAAATGAAATAATAAAAATAAAATGAAAAAAAAGCTTGGGTTGCCTCCCAAGAAGCGCTTGTTTATAGTCATTAGCTTGACTATCTTGGAGACTCTAGTTTGGCTCTTGCAGCTGAAGGACTGAGTTTCCCTTCTCGAATCCACCATCTTCATAGTGCTTTAGGCTATGTCCATTAACCTTGAAAGGTTCTTCAGTGTCCTTGAAAATCTCCACAACGCCATAAGGATGTACCTGCTTAACAGTGAAATGACCATACCATCTTGATTTCAACTTGCTCGGGAAGAGCTTGAGCCTAGAATTGTAGAGAAGAACTTTCTCTCCAATCTTGAACTCTTTCTTGTTAATATGCTTATCATGCCATCTCTTAGTCCTGTCCTTGTAGATCCATGCATTCTTATATGCTGCTTCACGACATTCCTCCATCTCATTAAGTTGCAATTTCCTGTGAATACCTGCATCTTGCCAATCAAAGTTAAGAAATTTAATAGCCCAATATGCCTTATGCTCTAACTCAACAGGAAGATGACATGGTTTTCCAAACACTAGCCTATATGGAGACATGCCAATAGGAGTTTTAAATGCAGTCTTGTATGCCCATAATGCATCATCAAGCTTGAAGGACCAATCTTTCCTAGATGCATTTACAGTTTTCTCAAGAATTCTCTTTAACTCCCTGTTGGAAACTTCCACCTAGCCATTTGTTTGGGGATGATAGGGTGTGGCCACCTTATGGGTTACCCCATACTTGCACAAAAGAGTATCAAATTGCTTATTACAAAAGTGTGTGCCACCATCACTAATGATGGCTCTAGGTGTGCCAAAACGTGTAAAAATATGTTTCTTTAAGAACTTGACTACCACCTTGGCATCATTAGTAGGACAAGCTATGGCGTCCACCCATTTGGACACATAATCCACAGCAACAAGAATATATTGATTTTGAGAAGATTTAGGAAAAGGGCCCATGAAGTCAATACCCCAAACATCAAACAACTCTCAAACTAAAATATTATTCAAAGGCATCTCATTCTTTCTAGACAAATTTCCAACTCTTTGACACCTTTCACAAACTGAAACATAAGAGTGGGCATCCTTGAAAAGAGTAGGCCAGTAAAAACTAGATTGTAATACCTTGAATGCAATTTTGGTAGGGCCAAAGTGACCTTGGTCGGGCTGTCGAACACCGATAGATTAGATGAATAATGATTCGGATTTGCAATAAGGGTGCAACCCAAAGTCGTCTCCCAACGAACCTCAAACGGATCTGTCAAAACAAGACTAAACGGGGGGGGGTTTTTTTGATGAAAAACATAAAACAAAATGAACAAGAACACAGTAAACCGAGATGCAACCAGTTGCAACCTTTCCTCCTTACCCGAGTATCATCATCCACCATATAAAGAACCTATTTATCTTTAATCCCCAGATCTAAAAAAAATGCTTGACAATCGCCGAAGACTAAATCGAAATAAATATAAAAATCACAGAAGATCTTCTTAATCAATATACAAGTTTCAATTTTTTTAGCACACAGATCTGAAACCGACATGAACAATCGCCCACTAAGTTTATGTTGTTTCTTGCAAACCAATACCCCAATCGAGCCTATTAGTCAAATCTGCCCAAGCATCATGCATACATTCATACGATCGCATAAAATACAAACACACTTGAGAAGAAGCAAAGAGACAAAACCATAAGATTAAAGATGAAAACAGATATACAAAAACGTCCAAAGATTCAAACCGGATAAGGAGTATGGCATGCAACCGGTTACAAAATTATTAGCCTTCCATCTTGACAAGAACAATGGAGAAAAGGAAAATTGGCTACTGCTCACATGAGAAAAGAATAATCCTCCCTTAATGGCCTCTTAATGTGCTTAAATAGAGCTTAGGGAGGAAACCCTAGGTTACCGAAACTTCACATCTAATTTCGAATAGGATAACGTGCGTTTTGGGCTTTGGCCCCTTCATAAAAATTGTAGATCAGTAAGAGTAGATGAATTTGGAATTTTTAATCACTTGATTTGGATATCGGACGCCCAAGTTATGGCCTTTTAAAGATTCAGCGTCTGTGCAGGTTTCCTAATTTGACCCAACTTTTCGGCCCCAACTTTGAAGCAATATTTGGAGGCCCAAACAAACTCAGATTTGGACAAACCATACCATTCCAGAAAGCCCAAGAAGTCCTATACAATATCTCTGAAGACATCATTCACGTTCTGAGATTATAACTTGGCCAAAAATTTGAAAGAAGCACAGAAGGTCAAATTTGTCAGCACACTTTTGCTTCTTTGTCTCCAATCTCCTTGTTTCCCTTCTTGCCATCAAAATTCCTCTTGACCCAGTGGCCGGCGGCTGTCGAACCACCCCAGATTAGATATCTATGTATCTCTTCTCTAGTTTGCAGTAAAGTTCACCCTAGGTCGTCTCTCATAAGGAGCCTCACTTTCTTCTACCAACAAGGAGAACCAATATAAACAACAGTTTGTTTAGGGGGGGTTTTGACAGAAAACTAAGTAACAAAACAGAAAGACAAGGATAGATGAAAATCAGTAAATGAAATGCAACCAGCTGTGTATTTGTCCCCTCTGTGAAATCTTCCTCGTCCAACCTATAAATCTTAGCTTGTTAGATGTTTTAATCTCCAGATATCAAACTTAAAGCATCCCCAACAACCGTCCAAGGATTAGAATGATTGGAACAACAAAATGAATACAAAAATATCTTATAAACAAAATGCAACCATTCACTCTCTATTCAACCCATCCGGAGCTATGCAAGAACAACCATTCAAGCACATTATATTCATTTCCGAGATGTTATACCAACCGGCTACAACACTCTGTTCTCTTAAGCATTTAATAGAAAATGAATCCATGCAAATTCACACAAACCTGCCATGAACTCCATGCATTAGAAAATCTGCTCAAACTAAACCAAATGGAAATGAATAAGATTAAAACAAACAAACCAAGTTTTTGCAGCTCATCCGGGACTCAGATTCCATACGGGTTCAAGATACACAACCAGTTACAATAGCTCTAGCCTTTCATTACAGCAAGGAAGACAAAATGGAGATAAAATGAAGAAAATAGAAAAATACTAACAACAAGAAAAACGCCCAGAATCTCCTCTCTTTTCTCCTCTCCCTCTCCTACTGGAAATAAGTGCTAAGAGGCCTTAAATACATGGCTAAGAAAGGAAGAGCTAGGAAGGCTAGGGTTGGGCCTAGTCCAACAGAAAAGAGAAGAAACAAAAGAGAGATAAGTGAGCCCAAAACAGCAAAATCGAGCAGCCCAAATCTGCTCCTTGAAAGTGAGCCCAAGCTCCTTTAGATGAGTCCCACAATTACCCAAGGCCGGCCTACCCTCATGAAGTCCGAAATGAGCCACTTCAAGTCTTTTCTAGCTGCTTCTCTAGCCCATCCAATATTCCCTAAAGCTAAGCAAGATTGGATCCATAGAAGTAAGATAGAAAATAGTGTAAGGACGATTTGAAGTATAATAAAATAGAAACCATGAAAGATCAGCAAAAATTACTTCAAATGGCGTAATAAGACTGAGGTGAAATGCCAAAATATAGCATAAATATGCATGCTATCAACTCCCCCATACTCAGACTTTTGCACTCCTGGGCAAAACACTAGACTCTATGACTCAAGAATAAAAATGTGGAAAAACACAAATCAGATGCAAGGTAAGTCTTCGAGAATTCATCATTCAAATATCATCTTTCCTCTACTTCCAAGAAAACAAGTGACATGGAAATTCATTCAATAAGACAAATCAAAAGTAGAAGCCTCTCACAGGACAAGTGTATGCTCAAAAATCTCTCAAGAGGTGGTGGTGACTGTTTCGCTCAAATTCACCCAATCACAATTCCACTACCATAAGCTTGTTTATCTTCTCAATCTCCACTATCCATGTCACATGCATGCCACAAATCAAAAGGACTTATTCAGGGTTGTAATGTGGGGAAGAAAGAAATGGAAAGACAACAATGAAGGAAAACATGCCTTAGGTCAAGAAAACACTTCATGCAACTCCAAGATCAAGAGATAGAATTTTCAAGCATTATGAAAAACATTGCATCTTTATTCGGTTGAGTGCGTTTTACGCTCTGTCTCAACTTTGCTTTCTTATTTTTCTCATCATTTTTTTTTTTTGAAAGAGGTGAGTGCGTTTTACGCTTCTTCTCACCATTTTATCCTTTGCTTGCTTTTCTTTTTCTTTTTCATGGATGCAAATGGCCTTTAGCCTTATGACTTGCTTGATAAATTCAATCTCTCTCTCTAGAGTGCACTTACTATTCCTCTTCCTAAGGTTGGATGGTCCAAAAAGGTGTATGAAAATGAAGGGTAAGAATGATGGCTCTAAGTGGCAAGCGAAAGGGATTGATTGATTTTTTTTTTTTTTTTGAATAACAAAATGGCCAAATGGGGACAAGAAAGAATGCCTTAATCATGTTTGAGTCATCCATGAACAAATATAGCCTCAACCAAGAATCAAAACAAGTTCTAGAGTGGAGATCATGATAGGCGAATGCACACACAAGAAAGACAATAGGCTCAAAATCCTCACGGCTGTAGACTACCCAATCAATCTATCAAATCAAACTCATTGCCAAGTCACTTGAAATCAAGGAAGATAAGATTGAAGTTCTAATCATGCTGGGTTCTTTTAGACTTAATTGCTTAACTTGCATTTCCACGCAAAAAAGACTCAACTAGACCCAAGGAAAAAGAAATATGAAAAGATAAGGAAAATGCTGCTAAAATAAGAATGCTGCCCCCCCACACTTAGACTTTACATTACCCTCAATGTAAACATGCAATTCCAATCAAGAATAGGACAAGTAAATGTAAAATATTAGGGAGAGAGAAACAGCCTGATGCATCAAATGGAGGTGGCATTGAGGAGATGCAGCTCCTCCACAATATGTTCCTGAAAGCTCTTGTAGAATGGCTTAAGCCGCTGCCCGTTCACTGTGAATTGCTTTGCATTGGACTCGTCCTTGATTGCAACTGCATCAAAGGGAAAAACATGAATAACTATGAAAGGACCAGTCCAACGAGAACGTAACTTACCAGGCATCAACTTGAGACGGGAATTGTATAGCAGAACTTTCTGGCCAACTTCGAATGTCTTCCTCACAATAAGCTTGTCATGCACAGCCTTGGTCTTCTCCTTGTAGATGCGTGAGTTCTCATATGCATCCATCCTAATCTCCTCAAGCTCTTGAAGTTAGAGCTTTCTTTGGGACCCCACTTGACTGATGTCCACATTGCATTGCTTCACCGCCCAATATGCCTTATGCTCCACTTCCACCGGCAAGTGACACACTTTTCCAAAAACCAACCTGTAGGGGGACATGCCGATGGGGGTTTTGTAGGCAGTGCGGTAGGCCCATAGCGCATCTTCTAATCTCTTGCTCCAGTCTTTCCTATTGGGCTGGACAGTCTTCTCCAAAATCTGCTTGATCTCCCTGTTTGAGACTTCAGCTTGCCCATTAGTCTGTGGATGATAAGGAGTCGCCACTTTGTGTATTACCCCATACTTACGAAGTAGGGTGTCCATCTTTCTATTGCAAAAGTGGGATCCTTGGTCGCTGATGATGGCCCTGGGCATGCCAAACCTGCAAAAGATGTGAGAACGAACAAAATCTGCAACCACAGAAGCATCATCAGTCTTGGTGGCTTTAGCTTCCACCCACTTAGAAACATAATCCACAGCTAACAGAATGTACACATAACCAAATGACACAGGAAATGGACCCATGAAGTCAATGCCCCAAACATCAAAGATTTCACAAAACAATAAGGGTTGTTGAGGCATTTCATTCCTACGTGATATAGTGCCTGTGTGTTGGCAACGTGTGCAATTCTTACAGAACTCATATGAATCCTTAAAGAGTGAAGGCCAATATAATCCAGAATCTAGGACTTTCCTAGCTGTACGTTGGGGACCAAAGTGACCACCACATGCAAGTGTGTGACAAAAATTTAAGACAGATGCAAACTCATGGTTAGGCACACATCTCCTGATGACCTGGTCACTACACATGCGCCACAGATAGGGATCATCCCACACATAATACCGAGCTTGACTCTTAAATTTATTTAACTGTTCCTTCTTAAAATATGCAGGTAATTTAGAAGCAACTAAATAATTTACCAAATCAGCATACCAGGGCTCAGCACCATGAATGTGGTATAATAACTCATCTGGGAAATCATCCCTGATAGGCTGGGAGTCCATGACAGATTGATCTGAGGTGGAAGGAATTCGACTGAGGTGGTCGGCTACCAAGTTCTCTACTCCACTTTTATCCTTGATCTCAATGTCAAATCCTTGGAGCAAGAGCATCCACCTTATCAAATGAGGTTTGGCATCAGGCTTCTTCAAGAGGTACCTAAGAGCTGCGTGGTTAGAAAAGACAATAACTTTAGAACCAAGTAAATAGGATCTAAATTTATCCAATGCAAAAACAAAAAACAAGAGCTCTTTTTCCGTAGTGGTATAATTAGTCTGTGCCACGTCCAATGTACGCGAAGCATAGGCTATGACATGGGATTTCTTCTCCACACACTGCAAAGTTGGAGGCGTCGCACATCAACTCGAAGGGCAACTCCCAGTCGGGTGGCTGTATGATGGGTGGAGAAATCAATCGACTCTTCAGTTCCTCAAATGCCCGCTTGCACTGCTCATCAAAGTGGAAGGTCACTTCTTTTTGGAGAAGGTGGGAAAGTGAAAGTGCAATCTTGCTAAAATCCTTGATGAACCTCCTGTAAAATCCTGCATGGCCAAGGAAAGAACGCACCTCCCTCACAGAGGTGGGGTAAGGCAATGAAGCAATAACATCAACCTTAGACCGATCCACTTCTATACCTTTCTTAGACAGAACATGCCCTAAAACAATTCCTTGTTCTACCATGAAATGACATTTTTCAAAATTTAAAACAAGGTTCTTTTCAATGCATCTCTCTAGGACTCTACCCAAGCTAACCAAGCAATCATCAAAAGAAGTGCCATAAACTGAAAAATCATCCATGAACACTTCCATGCAATGCTCTAAAAAATCTGAAAATATACTTACCATGCATCGCTGAAAGGTACCTGGAGCATTACATAGACCGAAAGGCATTCTTCTATAAGCGAATGTGCTAAAGGGGCAGGTGAAGGTGGTCTTCTCTTGATCCTCTGGGGTTATGCAAATCTGAAAGTATCCAAAAAAACCGTCAAGGAAACAATAGTGTGACTTACCAGCCAACCTCTCCAACATCTGATCAATGAATGGGAGGGGAAAATGATCCTTTCTGGTTGCTTGGTTCAGCTTTCTATAATCAATGCAGACTCTCCAGCTGTTCTGCACTCTCATGGGGATAAGCTCATTCTGCTCATTTGGGACCACCGTGATGCCCGTCTTTTTTGAAACAACCTGCACGGGACTCACCCACTTGCTGTCATAAATAGGGTAAATAATACCAGCTACAAGTAATTTACTTACCTCATGTTTTACCATATCAAGAATGGTTGGGTTAAGTCTTCTTGGAGGCTGCCTTGCTGGTTTTGCTTCTTCCTCCAATAAGATACGGTGCATGCAAACAGATGGGATGATTCCAGTTATGTCCGCTAAAGTCCACCCAATTGCTTTCTTATTCTTTTTCAGCACGTCCAACAACTTTCTCTCTTGGTCAGGCTGTAAGTTATTTGCAATGATGACTGGCAGCTTCTCATCTTTCTCCAAGAATGCATACTTGAGGTGCTGAGGCAAAGGCTTGCACTGAATGGTGGGTGGCTGCTGCAAAGAGGGGGCTGACCTATTTGACTGCAACTCTAACTCCAAAGCACTATCAACCTGCTCAACAAGGTCAGCAGCACTATCTTCCACTTGGGAAATGTGAGCATCAAAATCAAACTCATGCCTATGCGAAAATTCAGCAATCTCTAAGCATGCAGCACATTGACTCTCTCCATCTCTACAATTAGTGCAAATAATCGTATCTGGGAACTCATGCACAGTGGGGAGTTTATCAATTAAATCAGAAGACTCAGAACATGCTTCATTCAGTAACAAGTTAACTCTATTTACTTGAAAAGTGGAATGATCCTCAGCAGGTAATTTCATGGCATCAAGTATCTTGAAGTTAATTGTGTTACCATCAAATTCCATGGAAATTGTACCCTCATGCACATTGATAATAGTTCTAGCAGTTTTTAAGAATGGTCTCCCTAGTATCAAGGGTGCATGCTCAAGTGTGCTGTCATCTTCCATACTCAAAACATAAAAATCAGCTGGAAAGATTAAATCCTTAACCTTAACCAGCACATCTTCTAGGACTCTAGTGGGGTGTGCAGTACTTCTATTGGCCAGCTGGACAACCACTCCTGTTGGCTTCAAAGGACCACAAGGCAATGAAGCATAGATAGAGTTAGGCATAACATTAATGGATGCACCTAAATCTAGTAAAGCATTGCTAAATTGCATGTCTCCTATAGTACAAGGAATGGAAAACGTCCCTGGATCTTTACACTTTGCTGGCATGGCAGGTTAGATAAGGGCAGAGACATTTCTTCCAAGGTTGACTTGTTCGTTCCCTCTTAATCTCCTCTTGTGCGTACACAAATCTTTGAGAAATTTTGCATACTTGGGGATCTGTCTGATGGCTTCAAGGAGGGGTATATTGACTTCCACTTTCTGGAATGTCTCCAAAATCTCTTTATCTAATTCGACCTCTGCTCTTTTCTTATTTTGTGTTGCTCGATGTGGGAATGGCAGGGGCTGGTTGTTGGAAGACTCTCCTTGTTCTTGATAGCTGGAGTTTGGCTGCTTGGCTTCTTGGATTGAGGAGGGTTGCTGCTCTTTGCTACCCTCTACATGCTGCTGCTTCATGTTTGATGATGGTGGAGGGGTTGGGATGATTACTTCTTTCCCACTTCGAAGCATGATGGCACTAACATTACCCCTTGGATTGGCAACTGGTTGTGAAGGAAGCTGCCCCGAACCTTGACTCCTTAACTCATTGATGTTTGTGGCTAGCTGGCCTATTTGGGTCTCCAAATTTTGAATTGTGGTTTCTGTTTTTTGCTGGAATTGGAGTGTATTGGCTGCTAGTTGTTTAACAAGATCATCCGAGCTAGGTTCTGACTTGGGTAATGGAGGTGCTTGTTGCATGGCTTGATTCAGCCTTGGTGGTGGAGCATGGTTGCTGGAAATTGAAGGATGGAACCTCTGCTGAAATGGTTGATTCTAGTGTGGCTGCTGCTGCACATGTTGATTGGAAGGGCCGCCATATCTGAGGTTCGGATGGTCTCTCCAACTAGGATTGTAGGTGGGGGAAAATGGATCATATCTGTTTGGAGGTTGTGGTTGGCTGTGCTGCTGGTGCTAGAATGGTCTACCAGGAAAAATGCCTGCACAGATCTCATTATTTTCTTGCAACTGTGGGCATTGGTCTGTTATATGGGATGGCAAGGAGCAAATGCCACAAAGCTGCTGCTAGGGTTGCTTTCTCTCTAATGCCAACTGCCTGACCATGGAAGCTAATTCCTCAAGCTTGTTTTCTATCATCTGCTGGTCCATAGTGGCAGCCACACTGACTTCATTGATGGCTTTTGTAGGAGTGTTTATTCTGGTGCCAAACTGCTGGGCATTTTGTGCCATCTTTGATATCAGCTCTTGTGCAGCTGCTGGGGTCTTCTCTGCCAAGGCTCCTCCACTTGTAGCATCTACCAAGTACCTGTCCATGGGGATTAGACCTTCATAGAGATATTGAACTAGGAGTTGGTCACTTATCTGATGGTGAGGACAGCTGGAACACAACTTCTTGAATCTCTCCCAGTACTCATGTAGAGTCTCACCACTCATCTACCTTATACCACAAATTTCCTTCCTTATTGATGCTGTTCTGGAGGCTGGGAAGAATTTTTCCAGGAAGATCTGTTTCAATCCATCCCAACTGGTAATAGCAGCTGGTGGTAGGTAATACAACCAGTCCTTGGCTGATCCATCAAGTGAGAATGGGAAGGCTCTTAGCTTGATTTGCTCTTCATCTACTCCTTGTGGCCGCATGGTTGAGCAAACAATATGAAACTCTTTTAGATGCTTATGCGGATCCTCTCCTGCAAGACCATGAAACTTGGGCAACAAATGGATCAGTCCAGATTTTAGTTCAAAGTTAGCATCCAACTGTGGGTATTGAATACATAGGGGCTGATAATGCACATCAGGTGCAGTCAGCTCTCTAATGGTTCTACCATCCAAATGACCACGATTTACATTATTTCCATGATTTCCATTATTGCCATTACCATTATTTCCATTACTATTATCTGCCATATTGATGAATTCTGGAATAGGTTCGGATGAAGTATTAGAAACACTGTTAGGGTCAATCCTATCCCGAGACTTAAGCTCTCTAGCTTGCCTTCTAAGAGTGTTCTCTAATTCAAGATCCAAATCAAGTAATTTTTCCTTAGAGGACCTGGTCATGCACTAGAGATCAGCACAAAAACAGCACACAAAATGGCCTATGCATACTAAGAACTCAAAAACTCAAAAACATAAAAACACAGAAACACAAAAACACAAAACGTGTCAAACAAGAAGCCCTTAGATGATTTTTTTATGCAATTTTTCACAAAATTTGAACACAAAAACATTGAGGGACCTGAAGACACTAAAAACCACACAAAATTAGCCACTGAGAAACACAAAATGGCCCAAAAAGTGGTCTAAACGTTGGAATTTGGCCAAAAAATGCTCTCCTCACCGCGAACCAGTGACTCTTGATCCTCACACCCCCATTTCTTGGACACCAAAAAATCAGCTCAATCGGAGCAAGTGGAAGGCTATGAACAGTAACCGGGAAAACTGATTTTTCCCTCAAACCGGCTCTTATTTTGCCTCAGAAACCACTCTATATGCAAGAAAACATCAAGGGGGCATATGGACTTGAAAGAATATCAAGTAGGGATGAGAAAGCAAGAGGATAGAACCGGTATCTTGAGCTCAATCCTTAAATCTTGCTATCTGTCATGGAGGTGGTCAAAAACGCTGTTAAATGGAAGACTGCTGTGGCTGATCTTCTCTTGGTTGCAGCTGCTGGTGCCTATCTGCCAAACGAAAAGGAAGATTAGTGGGGAAAGGAAAGACAACGTTAAAAGGAATGTTAAAAGAGAGAAAATAAAAGGAAAAGGTGAAAGAAAAAATGGAATGTCCTCTTGGTCAAGTGATCTGCTGTCAGAGGCAGAAAAGTGGACTTCAGTTTTCTCTAAATAAAGGAAAAAAAAACGGCTATGCTCCTGATCTGTTGCAGCCCCATTTTTTTTTTTTTTTGTTGGGTTGTCTACTTGCTGTGAGCTTGCTTTTCAGCACCTATCAGAGCACCTGAAGACCAGAGAAGGACTGCAGGTGTTTTTTTTGCTTTTTCAGTTGCTGCAGGGTTGCTTTTCCAGTTGCAGGTCGTGCAGCCCTCTCCAACAGCCACTTCTTTGTTCAAAAATAATTCTAGAAACAAGAAAACAGAAAAGAAAAATACACACATACAAAAAGAAGATCGAAAAGGCAAATAAGGCTTTTCTATTGCTGCTTGCTATCAGTTTATCTCAAGAACAGAATAGAATAGCTCTTCAAGTTTGTGAGCAAGAACTGATAACCTTATCACCAAGAACACAAAACAGACAGAAAATAGGGTCGGTCCTCTATGTTTTTAGAAGAAAAACTTGGCTCCCCAGCAATGGCGCTAAAATTCTGGCCGGTGGCTATCGAACCACCCCAGATTAGATATCTATGTATCTCTTCTCTAGTTTGCAGCAAAGTGCACCCTAGGTCGTCTCTCACAAGGAGCCTCACTTTCTTCTACCAACAAGGAGAACCAATATAAACAACAGCTTGTTTAGGGGGGGGGGAGGTTTGACAGAAAACTAAGTAACAAAACAGAAAGACAAGGATAGATGAAAATCAGTAAATGAAATGCAACCAGCTGTGTATTTGTCCCCTCTGTGAAATCTTCCTCGTCCAACCTATAAATCTTGTCTTGTTAGATGTTTTAATCTCCGGATATCAAACTTAAAGCATCCCCAACAACCGTCCAAGGATTAGAATGATTGGAACAACAAAATGAATACAGAAATCTCTTATAAACAAAATGCAACCATTCACTCTCTATTCAACCCATCCGGAGCTATGCAAGAACAACCATTCAAGCACATTATATTCATTTCCGAGATGTTATACCAACTAGCTACAACACTCTATTCTCTTAAGCATTTAACAGAAAATGAATCCATGCAAATTCACACAAACCTGCCATGAACTCCATGCATTCGAAAATCTGCTCAAACTAAACCAAATGGAAATGAATAAGATTAAAACAAACAAACCAGGTTTTTGCAGCTCATCCGGGACTCAGATTCCACACGGGTTCAAGATACACAACCAGTTACAATAGCTATAGCCTTTCATTATAGCAAGGAAGACAAAATGGAGACAAAATGAAGAAAACATAAAAATGCTAACAACAAGAAAAACGGCTAGAATCTCCTCTCTTTTCTCCTCTCCCTCTCCTACTGGAAATAAGTGCTAAGAGGCCTTAAATACATGGGTAAGAAAGGAAGAGCTAGGAAGGCTAAGGTTGGGCCTAGTCCAATAGAAAAGAGAAGAAACAAAAGAGAGATAAGTGAGCCCAAAATAGTAAAATCGAGCAGCCCAAATCTGCTCCTTGAAAGTGAGCCCAAGCTCCTTTAGATGAGTCCCACAATTGCCCAAGGCCGGCCTACCCTCATGAAGTCCGAAATGAGCCACTTCAAGTCTTTTCCAACTGCTTCTCTAGCCCATCCAATATTCCCTAAAGCTAAGCAAGCTTGGATCCATAGAAGTAAGATAGAAAATAGTGTAAGGACGATTTGAAGTATAATAAAATAGAAACCATGAAAGATCAGCAAAAATTACTTCAAACGTAGTAATAAGACTGAGGTGAAATGCCAAAATATAGCATAAATATGCATGCCATCACCCAGGAAGCCCAAATCTGTCCAAAATAAAATAAAATAGTGTGAAGCTCAATTCCTATAAAATAAAATAAAACAAAATCAAGATGAATAAAATGACACAACTAACATGCAAAAAGACTAAATATGAGGGCTAAATAATATGAAAATATGCGCTCTATTAGACCTCCAACCTCCTTGTCATGACAATGGTGTAGAATCTGACTTACCTCCTCCTCAGGAACACACCTGCGAATTAACTGGTCAGCACAAACCTTATATAAGTAAGGCTCCTCCCACAAATAATGCTTTGTTGTAGAAAGAAATTTCTTCCTTTGCTGATATGAAAAATTAGGTGGAATGACCTTACCAACCAAGAAATTTACAATATCTGCATTCCATGGTAAAGCTGAACTCCTAACTGCATATAAGTGTTCATCAGGGAACTCCTCTTGAATAGGAAATGGGTTCGGCTGCACCATGGTTGAATGCTCCATTCATGAGAGGTGGTCTGCGATAACATTTTCAGTCCCCTTCTTGTCTCGAATCTGCAAATCAAACTCTTGAAGAAGCAAGATCCATCGAATGAGTCTCGGTTTCGCATCTTTGTTAGCTAAGAGGCACTTTAATGCTGCATGATCTGTATACACAAAAACTTTGGACAAAATCAAATAAGAATGGAATTTGTCAATTGCAAAGATTACTGCAAGAAGTTCATTTTCTATAGTGGCATAATTCTGTTGTGCTTCCGTGAGTGTCCTACTAGCATAATAAATGGTCTGGAACACCTTGTCCTTTCGTTGGCATAAAACGACTCCAACTGCACTATCACTGGCATCACACATAAGCTCGAATGGAAGTGTCTAATCTGGTGCTACCATTACAGGTGCCGTGATCAACTTTTCCTTTAGGGTGTGAAAAGCCTGCAAACAGTCCTCAGAAAAGTTAAAAGAAACATATTTGGATAATAAATTAGATAACAGTCGAGAGATTAAGGAAAAATCCTTGATGAAACGTCAATAAAACCCAGCATGTCCTAAGAAACTCCTCACAGCCTTGACAAAAGTAGGTGGTGGCAACTTCTCTATCACCTCAACCTTGGCACAATCCACTTGAATTCCCTCATGGGAAACCTTATGTCCTAGCACAATGCCCTCTTGCACCATAAAATGACACTTCTCCCAGTTTAAAACTAGGTTAGTATCCTCACAACGCTGTAAAACCAAAGACAGGTTATGTAAACAATCATCAAAGGAAGAGCCAAATATAGAAAAATCATTCATAAATATTTCCATGAAATCCTCAACCATGTCATGAAAGATTGCCATCATGGAACGTTGAAATGTCGCAGGTGCATTGCATAAGCCAAATGGCATCCTCTGAAACGAAAAAGTACCATAAGGGCATGTGAATGTAGTCTTCTCTTGTTCCTTAGGGGTAATGGCAATCTAGTTGTATCCTGAATAACCATCTAGGAAACAATAGTAATCCCTACCTGCTAACCTTTCCAACATTTGATCAATAAAAGGGAGGGGATAGTGATCTTTCTTAGTGGCATCATTCAGCTTCCTGTAGTCAATGCACACTCGCCATCCTGTGACTGTTCTAGTAGGAATCAACTCATTCTTTTCATTTGCAACAACAGTCATGCCACCTTTTTTTGGTGCCACCTGCACATGACTCACCCAAGAACTATCAAAGATGGGATAGATAATAGCTGCATCAAGAAGCTTAATCACCTCTTTCTTAACCACATCTTGCATCACTGGGTTGAGCCTTCTTTGTGGCTGCACGGTTGGTTTGTAGTTTTCTTCCATAAGTATCTTGTGTGTGCAGATGGAAGGGCTTATTCCATGAATATCTGATATGGTCCAACCAAAAGCTCTTTTATGCTTCTTAAGCACTTGTAACAACTTTGCCTCCATGTCACTTGTCAAAGAGAATGAAATAATAATAGGTAAGGATGAAGAACCTTTTAAAAATGCATATTTCAAATGAGAAGGAATGGGCTTAAGCTCAAGTGAATGTGGCTCTTCAATGGATGGCTTGGGTAGTTTCATCAGTGGTCTCTCTAGCTTCTCATATCTTGGTCCATTCTGCTTAGTATAGGTTTGGTAGGAGGGTGACTTTGCCTCCAACATCTTGACAATCTCCTCATATGCATCCTTCTTTCCACCTGTAGTAATCGAATTTACAAAACAACCCTCCAAAGGGTCTTCAAACCTGTTAACTTGGAAGCAATCATGCACAACATAGTCAATAACATCAAGTCTATAACAAGTTTGGTCTTCTACTGGATGCTTGAGAGCCTGAAACACATTAAACGTTACTTGGTCATCTTGGACCCTCAACACAAGTTGTCCTTGCTGGACATCTATCAAAGCTTTACCTGTAGCTAGAAATGACCTCCTTAAAATAAGGGGAACCTCAAGGTCCTCAATCATATCCAAGACAATGAAATCAACTGGGAATATGAATTTGTCTACCTTTACCAAAACATCTTCCACAATACCTTTTGGATGCTTGATCGATTTATCTGCAAGCTGCAAAGTGATTGTGGTAGGCTTTGGTTCTCCCAAACCTAGTTTCCTGAAAATAGTTAAAGGTATGAGATTAATACTAGCTCCTAAATCACACAAAACTTTATCAAAACAAATATCACCAATAATACAAGGGATAGTAAAACTCCCTGTGTAATACCCCATGTTCGTATGAGGATGCCACGTAATTTTGATGAATTTAGAATACCGAAAAATTGATTTTATAGCAATTTTAGGTACCGAATCAACTGCAGGGAATGCCTCGGAGTGAAATTATCTAAGGAAAATTATATGGTTTCGACGAGCGTATCGAGATAGGATTTATGGTATTGAAAGAACTCGGATCGGGAACAATTTTCGGTACAGCTATAATACAGCTGTTATTTAGGCTATAAAATCGAATCGTTGTAGAAGACTCTCGAAAAATCAACGGAAGCCCAGAGGGGCTCCGATTTTGCATAACGAGCAACCCTTCAGTGGTTTCAGGATGAAACGATAGCCCGGTGAGGGCATTGGGACAGAATCATCTATATCGAGTAGAATTTAAGTTATTAATTATGAATTCTCAGTATTAAATGCAAGTCTAATCGGTATTTGAGGGCATAGTTGCAATAAGAAAATTCTCAAGTGATATTAAAATAAATTAGGGATTATATGTAATTTTCTTAAGTTTAAATATGTAATTTATTAACATAATACATAATTGTACATATATATATACGCATGTGCGCGGCCAGCTTCTGAAGCATTAATGGCCGCGATTTTGGGCTGCAATTGGACGATCATGGCAGCAGGGTTTAAGGAAAATGGTTGCAGCGGGATTCACGGGGATTTGGCAGCCGATTTTGAGGGATTATGTTATTAATGTAATGTATAACATATATATATATATATATCTACGTTCGTCCATGGCTGCCTATAAATAGGCAAGAAGATCGGTCGATTGAGGAGCACCAAAGCAAGGGAGATCGAGAGAGAGAGAGAGAGAAATCGGGTGAGAGAGTGAGTGGCCGAGGAATGGCCATTTCCAGCAACCATGGCCAAGAAGCAAAGCTTCGATGCTCGGCCATGGTGGTCAGGAAGGAGGAGCAGCAGGGGAAAGGCGCAACGGAGGATGGCGGTAAGGTCCGGACGGCTTGCGGTGGCGCAAGGAAGCAACGGAAGTGACCGTTGCAGCAGCGAACGGCCATGGCAGCAAGCTCAGCGTGGCCATGGCCGACGCGCAGTGAACAGAGCCGCGAGCAGCGGCTGGGCGCGGCCGGCGGTGCTGCGCGAGCAGCCTCCAGCGAGGTCGGGGGCCGGTGCGAGGCCGGGGGGAGGCGCTAGCAGCGGCGAAGGCGTCGGCAAGGAGGCTGGAGACCTCGGCAGCAGCTGGTTCGATCGGCCATGGCAGCCATGGCCGATGCGCAGCAAGTTGCTGCGATGGCGGCAGCAGTCGCGGCGGAGGGCGGTGGTGCGTGGCGCCCGGGTCCGAGAGGCCGAGGCGGCCGGCGGCGGAGGGCCGAGTGGTAGTTCGCGGTGGCGGCCGCGGCGGCTGGAGCGCGCGGGAGCTGTAGGCGCGGTGCAGAGGAAGAAGAAGGAGGAGAAGGGAAAAAGAAAAAGAAGAAAGAAAAGAAAAAGAAAGAAAAAGAAAGAAAAGGAAAAGAAAGAAAAGAAAAGAAAGAAAAAGAAGAAAAAAAGAAAAGGAAATTGGGAAAAATGTTGAAAAGTCCTAGAAAAATCCCAAAAAATAGGTAATGAAGATGTAATGACATCCCGGAGATTTGGATGAGAAAACGAGCCGAGCACGCTTTTCGAGAATACGACACGCATACCGAGGAAACCGGAGATGCTAAGTTAAGGTGAGTAAAATTCTCTAGAAAATTTCAGAAATTTTGAAATATTATTTTATGAATTTTCGTAGTGAAAT
Source organism: Diospyros lotus (assembly GCF_014633365.1). Taxonomy (NCBI): domain Eukaryota; kingdom Viridiplantae; phylum Streptophyta; class Magnoliopsida; order Ericales; family Ebenaceae; genus Diospyros; species Diospyros lotus. The sequence continues at coordinate 22,033,734 of NC_068342.1, forward strand.
ATTTAAGAAAATATTTCTAGAAATATTTAATTTGGAATTATTGAGGAAAAATAAGAAGAAATAGAGAGAAAATTAAAGAAAATGCCAGAAATTATGGAAAAATAGGATTTAATATTTATTCAAATACTTATGGTGACTAGGATACTTTGAGGCTGAATTTGAAGAGACTCGCGCAAATTTTGAGGTTGACACGTAAATCGAGGCAAGACACGGATATCGAGGTAGCCCGATAAGCTCTAAAAAGTAAGTGGTACTTCCTCGAAAATATTTTCATCATATTGACATGCCCTGATATGTATCTATCACTTAGAATGCATACATGACTATGAAATGCATGAATACACGTTGATATCATTGATCACACGCATATGAGGCCATAGGGAGTACGAACTGGCACCGCTGCCTTACCAAGGGTGCACCCATACACCCCGGCTTCGAAAGAGGTGGCCGCTAAAATGGTAGGTAGCATGAAGGGTGCAGTTGACACCTACGATGAAAGACATTGCATACACTCATGACATAGCATTATGTACCATTACTTAGATGGTTCATCATCTAACTTGGGTTCGCCCCTGGAACATTCAACGTTCCAGTCAGGACTTGCAGAGATGATTCCGAGATTGGTGAGATGTAGTGACGCGAGACGTCGAGAGGCGAGTAAATGTACCATGTTATGTTGTAATATGAGTAGTTTAAGAATTATGTACATTGTATTTATTGTCAGACGCTTATAAATTAACTTTGTAATGAATGTCATGTCTAGTATGAGCAGGTTCGATTCAGCTTCCGCTTTGTAAATCGTATTTATCTCTGGTGTGTAAATTAAACACTAGATAGGCCTTAGGGAATTTCGGGATAATAAAAAAAAAAAAAAGACCCAATTTTCCTAAGGTATAACACGCCCGAGAAAGTGGGCTGTTACAGTTGGTATCAGAGCCTAAGGTTATTGGAAGCCTTAAGTGACTCAGATATAATTGATTTGACCCTATTTGGAGATTAGGGAATAGTAATTTGGAGACTTTAGAGGATCTGGTAGAACCTGTTAGTAGGAACCCGAAGTGGAGGTTTAGGGGAAAGAGACTAAAGGTTCATAAAACGAAATCCGTATTTGGAAATTTAGGAATGGACGATTGAAGTCTTAGAGGTTATTGATTTGAGGATCTAATCTTGCTAAGCAATAGAATGACCGGTTGAGATAATCTAGCTATTGATGTTAGGATCTGATGATATGATTCGGGTGTAAGTTTGACTCGGTAACCATGATTATGGATTCGAGAGATTCAGAGACTGTTGATTTAAAGTAATTAGTCGAAATCGTTGCAAGATATGATAGGATAATTATGGTTATCAAGGATGATCAAATCATGGATGATTAATTTGATGTGACATGGCCTAGTTAAGGAGTTATGATCAAATGATAAGTATTTTCAAGGATCATTTAGTGGCCCGGTAATGAGATGTAAAGATCAGGGATCCAACGGATTAGGTCAAGAGGCCAAAGATGTTCAAATGATGGCATATGAGTTGTGACAATTAATCAGTGATAGTGGTGCAACCGATGTGACTCGCAGAAAGGGGATAAGGAACTCTGGCAAGCGTAACTACACTACTGGTTCAGTGTTCGTAGTGACAGATCTGGATCTAGGGACCCATGTGCAGATGGTTGAGGAATGGCTTGCGATAAGGTACGGGAAGCCCGTCGGTCGAAGCATCATGTCAGACTGCCTGGGAGACGATCAGATGATGAAAATCTAGGACAACCCAGTAGGGTCTGTACCTTGTATGGAGTCTAAGTCCCAATGGTCTAGGATGCAATGTGTGCCACTAGCTGTGATTAATCGAGGTCAGAAACCTAGGGAGTCAACCCGAAATAAAATCGAGTGTCATATTTAAAGAATTGTATCGGGGTTCGCAGTCATCTTGGGAGTAAGTGACACAAAGAACAGTGCGAAGCTCAAGACGTAGAATACCTCGGTATCTAGTATGACAATAGGGTCATGAATGGTCGTGTGCCGGTAGTCAGCTGGATCTAAAGATCGAAATGTGAGAGTCAATGAAATTCTCAATAAACGAGACTATGACCAGTTCAAGGCCTTGGCGATAAATAGTGAGATAGCAACATTGGTTCGAGTAGAGTTCGGGTTATAAAAAAAAAAAAAAAAAAAATGAAAGAGTTTCTTAATAGGTCGTATCAACCGTAAAGGAATGATAAGGAGACCTAGTCAATAGAGGTTGTGATTACGGTTCGGTGTGCCAAGTGGGCTTAAGGATTCGAAAGTCTGTAAAAGAAGATTCGCGAATAAGTTATGCCTTGTGCATCAGTATGTGGACCTAAATCGTTATTTGAGCTTTAAAGTATCATTCGGTAAAGAGTTCTTGCAAGTTTAAGATTCAGTTGTTTTTAATTGGAACCGGGTAACGTGATCTGAATAGAGATCTTCAAAGATGAATCGATTTTAGATTTGCAAGGAATTTCCTAAGGGATTGGAGTACCATGGGAGACATAGGTACTTACCCACTCCAGTTAGCGGGATGGTTATGAATAGATGTCTTTGAGAGTTTTGGCATGCTTGAGAGAGACAAGTAATGGCAAATGTGCCAGGGTGTCAGATTACCGTATGAAATGTCGCGTTCTTAATAGATCAAAATTTATTGGAGATCTAGAATTTTTGATTATTGAAGAGTAAAGGTCTTGTTAGGATAGACGATTAGTCTAAGATAGCTTTGGTGGGCAAATCGAGGATGTGTAGCTAGGCGATGATTAAAATGATGTCAATGAGAAAAAAAAAAAAATCCAGCGAAGATTGAAGTACCGTGGATAACATAAGTACCCACCTACTCTAGCTGACAGTATAGTTATGGATTGTCGTCTCGAAGATTGTGCAAAACTGAGATGTGGTTGAGAGAATCAAGTGATGGCAGATGTACCAGGATAATGGGTCACAGTAGGAAAAGTTGCAGACCTAGATCGATTAGAAACCCGAGATTTTCAATTTTGGAAAATGAAACCCTCGTATGACTAATAAGTAGCCTGGTAGGCAAATTGAGAGATGTATAACTAGATAATCATTAAAGTGATGTTAGCAAGTTATGATTACAAGGAGCCTATTAATTTATTGTACAAGCATTTACTGTCAGTGAAAAGCCATAAGAAAAATGAAAAATACCATGAGATATTCTCGGAAGATTTAATAGGATTATTTCTTAATGATGAAATTGCCAATAAATAGCTTGAGGTTATTAGACGCTTAGCTATAAGTGGCTTGATTGAGGACGTAAATTATCAAAGAAGTGATAATTAAGAGTCGATATCTTTACCTCAAATTTAATGAATTAAAAACAACTGCAAGAGGCTAGGATAATTACGATTGATGTGCGGTTGAGGAATGAGGCATTTCGAAAATCGGCAATAGAGTCATGATTAGATGATTTGACCAAGTACCGTCTGCATTAAAGACGCTTTAGTGATTGTGTTTATCGAGGATATATTGGTGTACTCCTCAGATAGGGAAGACGCATGAGAAACATTGAGGATAATGTTAGGGAATGTCGCGATAGGTGAGACTTGCTAGAAACGATGAGAGCACGAGGCTCTATGAAGTCAAGGTCGAGGATTGAAAGTTCCAAAAAGTCAGATAACCCAGTGGGTTTCGAGAGATGAGCCAAATGTTTTGAGTAGAGGTTGGTTCAAGCAAAGGTCGGTAACTTGAGTATGTAGCTCTGAAAAAGGATCGAGCATGATTAAAGTTAGTTGACATAAAAAGAGTAATTTGAGGATTAAATGATTGATTTGATGATATAAAATGTTATTTGAGGATCACTTCGAAAAGTTCGAGGAGTTATTTAAGTTATGGGTATATGGATAAATAGGTATAAGTTTGGCGACCAAGTAACAAAGGAACAAGCATGCAAGGATATTAGTATTGCTAGACTTAAAAGACAACGTTAAATTTTGATCAAAGTTTTGGAGATAGATAGAATCTATGAACAAAGATATCTTGAAGTTACAAACTTGAGGTTATATCAGGTGATGAATTCCTACGAGAATGAGAAAATAACAGTTATAAGAAATTTCGTATAAGGATCAAGCAATGATTAGGTTTGATATGACCTAAACTAAGGCATAACTAGTTTCAAGAATAGGTGATAATGTATAACTGTGATGTTTTGGATCCAAGGGTTCGTGAAAACGTTTGATAACAAAAAAAAAAAAATTCTTTAAGGATCAGTGGATAAAAATTAAGATGTATCGAGATCAGGGACTTTTGTACTAAGGTTGGGAGACTATCAAAGCATAATTGGTTAGTATAAGAGAATTAATGTCGTGGAAAATCGGTAATTAGGAAAGTGTCGTGATATCGAATGGATGACTTAGTGAAAAGTAGATTGAAAATTGATGATATGAGAGTTGTAGGCTCATTATGATGATGTGAGTACCGACTTAGATAGGAGCTCGAGCGGAGATCCTTGGCCCAAGGACCGAGTTATGCGATTATGATTTTTGGAAAGTGAAATTCGAAAGGTATGCGTGGTTGCCAAGTGTACTGGTTGATGAGCATGGTTAGCACAAGGGTTTAGATTTTGATATGTGCATTGGCATTCACGAGTTTCGAGTAAGATTTTCTCTAGTTATTTGATCAGTCAAGTGTTGATTTCGATGATGAAATTTTGAGATTTAGAATATGTGGCAAATTTCGAGGACGAAATTTTTGTAAGGAGGGGAGAATGTAATACCCCATGTTCGTATGAGGATGCCACGTAATTTTGATGAATTTAGAATACCGAAAAATTGATTTTATAGCAATTTCAGGTACCGAATCAACTGCAGGGAATGCCTCGGAGTGAAATTATCTAAGGAAAATTATATGGTTTCGACGAGCGTATCGAGATAGGATTTATGGTATTGAAAGAAATCGGATCGGGAACAATTTTCGGTACAGCTATAATACAGCTGTTATTTAGGCTATAAAATCGAATCGTTGTAGAAGACTCCCGAAAAATCAACGGAAGCCTAGAGGGGCTCCGATTTTGCATAACGAGCAACCCTTCAGTGGTTTCAGGATGAAACGATAGCCCGGTGAGGGCATTGGGACAGAATCATCTATATCGAGTAGAATTTAAGTTATTAATTATGAATTCTCAGTATTAAATGCAAGTCTAATCGGTATTTGAGGGCATAGTTGCAATAAGAAAATTCTCAAGTGATATTAAAATAAATTAGGGATTATATGTAATTTTCTTAAGTTTAAATATGTAATTTATTAACATAATACATAATTGTACATATATATATACGCATGTGCGCGGCCAGCTTCTGAAGCATTAATGGCCACGATTTTGGGCTGCAATTGGACGATCATGGCAGCAGGGTTTAAGGAAAATGGTTGCAGCGGGATTCACGGGGATTTGGCAGCCGATTTTGAGGGATTATGTTATTAATGTAATGTATAACATATATATATATATATATCTACGTTCGTCCATGGCTGCCTATAAATAGGCAAGAAGATCGGTCGATTGAGGAGCACCAAAGCAAGGGAGATCGAGAGAGAGAGAAATCGGGTGAGAGAGTGAGTGGCCGAGGAATGGCCATTTCCAGCAACCATGGCCGAGAAGCAAAGCTTCGATGCTCGGCCATGGTGGTCAGGAAGGAGGAGCAGCAGGGGAAAGGCGCAACGGAGGATGGCGGTAAGGTCTGGGCGGCTTGCGGTGGCGCAAGGAAGCAACGGAAGTGACCGTTGCAGCAGCGAACGGCCATGGCAGCAAGCTCAGCGTGGCCATGGCCGACGCGCAGTGAACAGAGCCGCGAGCAGCGGCTGGGCGCGGCCGGCGGTGCTGCGCGAGCAGCCTCCAGCGAGGTCGGGGGCCGGTGCGAGGCCGGGGGGAGGCGCTAGCAGCGGCGAAGGCGTCGGCAAGGAGGCTGGAGACCTCGGCAGCAGCTGGTTCGATCGGCCATGGCAGCCATGGCCGATGCGCAGCAAGTTGCTGCGATGGCGGCAGCAGTCGCGGCGGAGGGCGGTGGTGCGTGGCGCCCGGGTCCGAGAGGCCGAGGCGGCCGGCGGCGGAGGGCCGAGTGGTAGTTCGCGGTGGCGGCCGCGGCGGCTGGAGCGCGCGGGAGCTGTAGGCGCGGTGCAGAGGAAGAAGAAGGAGGAGAAGGGAAAAAGAAAAAGAAGAAAGAAAAGAAAAAGAAAGAAAAAGAAAGAAAAGGAAAAGAAAGAAAAGAAAAGAAAGAAAAAGAAGAAAAAAAGAAAAGGAAATTGGGAAAAATGTTGAAAAGTCCTAGAAAAATCCCAAAAAATAGGTAATGAAGATGTAATGACATCCCGGAGATTTGGATGAGAAAACGAGCCGAGCACGCTTTTCGAGAATACGACACGCATACCGAGGAAACCGGAGATGCTAAGTTAAGGTGAGTAAAATTCTCTAGAAAATTTCAGAAATTTTGAAATATTATTTTATGAATTTTCGTAGTGAAATATTTAAGAAAATATTTCTAGAAATATTTAATTTGGAATTATTGAGGAAAAATAAGAAGAAATAGAGAGAAAATTAAAGAAAATGCCAGAAATTATGGAAAAATAGGATTTAATATTTATTCAAATACTTATGGTGATTAGGATACTTTGAGGCTGAATTTGAAGAGACTCGCGCAAATTTTGAGGTTGACACGTAAATCGAGGCAAGACACGGATATCGAGGTAGCCCGATAAGCTCTAAAAAGTAAGTGGTACTTCCTCGAAAATATTTTCATCATATTGACATGCCCTGATATGTATCTATCACGTAGAATGCATACATGACTATGAAATGCATGAATACACGTTGATATCATTGATCACACGCATATGAGGCCGTAGGGAGTACGAACTGGCACCGCTGCCTTACCAAGGGTGCACCCATACACCCCGGCTTCGAAAGAGGTGGCCGCTAAAATGGTAGGTATCATGAAGGGTGCAGTTGACACTTACGATGAAAGACATTGCATACACTCATGACATAGCATTATGTACCATTACTTAGATGGTTCATCATCTAACTTGGGTTCGCCCCTAGAACATTCAACGTTCCAGTCAGGACTTGCAGAGATGATTCCGAGATTGGTGAGATGTAGTGACGCGAGACGTCGAGAGGCGAGTAAATGTACCATGTTATGTTGTAATATGAGTAGTTTAAGAATTATGTACATTGTATTTATTGTCAGACGCTTATAAATTAACTTTGTAATGAATGTCATGTCTAGTATGAGCAGGTTCGATTCAGCTTCCGCTTTGTAAATCGTATTTATCTCTGGTGTGTAAATTAAACACTAGATAGGCCTTAGGGAATTTTGGGATAATAATAAAAAAAAAGACCCAATTTTCCTAAGGTATAACACGCCCGAGAAAGTGGGCTGTTACACCCTGGATCCTTAAGCTTTTGTGGCAACTTGTTTTGCACAATGGCAGAGCACTCTTCACTCAGCTTGACTGTCTCAAATTCTGCTAGCTTCCTCTTGTTGGCTAAAATATCTTTTAAGAACTTGGCGTAGCTAGGGACTTGTGTGATAGCATCCACAAATGGAATATTGATGTGAAGCTTCTTTAACATCTCAAAGAACTTGGAGAATTGCTCATTTTGGTGCTGCTTGAGTCTTTGAGGGAAAGGCAATGGTGGCACGTATGGCTTGACATTAGGATCTGAAAACTTGATTTTTGGTGACCACTCATACTCACATTTTGCTTCCATCTGGTTTAGCCTTCTTTATGTTTTCTCAGTTTCTTTTAGTTTGGTCTCATAAGATTCCCTTTGTGGAAGCACTTCTCCTTGGATCATCCCCTCTTGCTTGCTCACTGGTTTACTTGCTTTGGGTGGATCCTGCAACTCCTTTCCACTCCTTAGCATGATGGCATTGGCTTACTCTCTTGGATTGGTCTCTGTGTTGCTTGGTAGAGAACCTTGGGGCCTAGAAGAAAGCATCTTAGCAATTTACCCAACCTGTACCTCCAAGTTTTGAATAGATGCCTCCTGGTTTTGAAATTTGGTTTCCATACCTTCGAATCTTGTCTCAACAGTATTTACAAACTTGGTCATCAACTCCTCCAATCTTGGTTTCTTCTCTTGTTGTGGCTGGAATCCAGAAGGTGCTTGATGGTTTATGGCATTATGATTGCTCCATGAGAGGTTGGGGTGATTGCGCTATCCTGGATTGTAAACATTGTTGTATGGATTATGTTGCTGACGATGGAAATTCCCTACAAAGTTGGTAGATTCTAGCACATTTGCAAAATTATTCCCCATTTGGCACTCTACTGAACCATGTCCTACCGCTCCACATAAGTCACAAGTGATGCTCCTGGTAGGTATGGATGGGTTACATAAATTATCCAACTTTGCATTAAGGGCGGCCACCTGAGCGGATAAAGCACTGATGTTGCTCACTTCATGTCCTACAGTCGGTCTCCTTATTGGTAACCTGTCAGCTTACCATTGATAACTATTAGACGCCATTTCATCCAACAACTCATAAGCTTCATCAGGTGTCTTCCTCATAATGGTACCTCCTGCAGCTGCATTAATCATAGAACGATTAGTAGAAGATAATCCATTATAGAAAGTTTGTACTTGAAGCCACACGGGTAATTGGTTGTGTGGACATTTCCTTAACAACTCCTTGAAGCGCTCCCAGGCTTCATACAATGTCTCCATCTCAAACTGCACAAAAGTAGTGATATCATTTTGCATCTTTGCATTTTTTGATGGTGGAAAGTACTTAGCTAAAAACTTCTGGGCCATGACATCCCATGTGGTGATAGAACCTGGTGGAAGTGAACTCAACCATGCTTTCGCCTTGTCTCTCAATGAGAATGGGAACAATCTTAGGCGTATAGCATCATCAGAGACTCCGTTATGCTTGAAAGTATCACAAATCTCCAAGAAGTTGGCGATGTGTGCATTTGGGTCATCATTAATGGAGCAACCAAATTGAATCGTGGCTTGCATCATTTGGATGATTGTTGGCTTGATCTCAAAGTTGTTAGCTTATACTGCCGGACTACGAATACTTGAGGCAATGCCAACAACAGAAGGTGATGCATAATCCCTCAATGACCTCTGGGCTTCTATATTTTGATCTTCTTCTTCCATAATCTCTTTTTGTTGGTTATTTAATCTATGAAATGTTTTTCAATTTCTGGATCAAAATCTATCAACTCAAACTTTCTAGCACGAGTCATCCATGAGATCCACCTAAAATAAATAAATAAATAAATTAATAAACAAATGAATAAATGAATTAAATAAAAGAAAACTATAAAATTAAATGACAGAAACTGATTCCAGATTAAAGTAAGAATTGCAAATCTCAATATTGTTAACAAACAAGTCCCCGGCAACGGCGCCAAAAACTTGATGTGCCTAAAATGCAATGGCAAGTACACCAGTCAATCAAGTAATAAAGTGAATGAATAAAGTATCGTTCCCACGGGGACTGCCGAAACAAGTACCAAAACGGAGCAACCCTATTCTTTATCTAGAAAAATTGAATTAGAGATAATATCAACTAACTACAAAATAAAGTAAGAAGAATACGGCGTATAAAAAATAGCAAAATAAAGAACAATCGGACAGGTTAAAACAGATAGATAAGATAGCTAAGGTATTTGATTCACCTACGAGAATGTTGTAATCCTTACCAAATAAGTTAATTAGATGGATTTTACTTACATGTGACGGCGGAATTTCATAACTTATTTATTATCCTTTGGTCCATGTATAACAAAACTATCGCTAATCGCTAATTCTACACTTGGTCCATGTAAAATCAATTAATTAACGACGCATTAAGTTTTGTGAAATTCACTAACTCAAATTACTAATTCAAGCAAATTCAAGTTACCACAAAGATGAATATTCATACTTGGTCCGTTTCAATATCCAATCCAAGTTATGTGATATGCAAAGCTTAACATAGAATTACTTGGTTTGTATCATCTATGTTCATAAAATCATTTAACAGGTGATCAGGCTGTCAAAACAATAATAACCATATCACATAATCACATGAAATAAACATCAATCAAATTAATAGACAATAATATCAATCAGAACATTGTCTCATGGCTATCTCATTACCTTAGCTAACAATAAATTTAGCCAACCATGATAACAGAAATCATCATAATAAAATTCCAAAAAACATAATTAAAATCCAAGAATTAATTCAAAAACAAAAGAATTAACAGTCAAGAAAATTAATTTAGAATTCTTCTCCAAAGTTAATGATTTCCATGGCTGCTTTGCTTTTCCGTGTGGCTGCTTTGCTTTTTCGTGTGGCTGCTGTTGATTTTATGTGATTCAAAATGTGTTTAAATATTTTATCAGAATGTTGGCATGCTATTTCATGATATTGAAATTCATATTATATTTTTAATATGATCATATGTCTCATTATATTTGCTGTTACATGCTGATTAATATAATGCATGTTATCTTTATTGTGGGCTGTTGAGATTTATTATGGGCTGAGCCGATATCCTTTTGCGGTGTTTTTCATTGCTGGCCCAGGCTCGATTTCTGGTCCATTTAGCGCTGATATATAAGGGCTTCCAGTCACCCTAATTTCAAGAACTCTCAGTTTTTTGTCTTGTGCTCTCTCTCTGAAAACCCTAAATCGGTGATTCTTGAAGAGAGACACTTTTCGTGAATCCTTCGTTCTGATCTCTGTTTCAATCGGTTGTTTGGTTGCTTCCATGGTAAGATCTGACGGTAAGAACAGTTTATTCCTTAATCTCTATGTGTTTTAATCGCCTGAGGTGTGAGAGGTTATTGACTGATAGAACAGATACTTAGTCTTGATCGTGAGATCGGTATAGAACAGATCTATCTTGATCTTGTTGTTTTGTTTCTATTTTTCAGTTGTATTGCAATATTGTTTTTCTTTTGGTTTATGATCTTATAATCTTTTGTAAACTTGAGATCTAGTGGATTGACTAGAGGTGGAGCCTCTGCCGTGAGTATGATCTATTGATCCGAACACATATATCATTGTGTCTTGCATGTATGGTTTTCTGGTTTAAAGCTTTTGGTTTTACTGTTTATCGCGCTTGATCTGTGTTTAGCCGAGGAATCAGGTTGTTCAAAACCTACAAGTGGTATCAGAGCCACGGGGTTCTAAGATCCCGGTCAAGCTGTCTCAGATCCGAAAGTTAAAATCTCAGATCTGGTAAGAATTCCAACTTAGGGTTTCAAATCTCGTACTCTTTTTACCCTAACTTTATCTGCAATAAATCTTGCTTATTTTTAGTCCGTTAGTTATATTCTGCATGCCCTAAATAATTTTTTTTGTATATTCTTGATCTTGAATAAGTAATCTGTTGTTTACTCTATTCTGAAATATACTGTTAAAGGTTCTGGTTTGTATTTGAAAACTAATTTCTGGAAAATTAATTTTTCAAACAATTGACCTGCTTATACTTTAAATCCTATCTAAATAATCTCAGAAAATTGAAATATCACCTGTAATCTCCATTCTATTTTATTGATCATATAAATGGCTCCATCTAAGTTCGAATTAGATAAGTTTGATGGTAGTGGTGATTTTTCGTTATGGAAAAAGAAAATGACTACAGTACTGGTTCAAAACTAGTGCTCTGAAGCACTGGATGAACCTTTTGCAACTGAGAAGGATAAAGTAGAATCCCCTCCTACCCCTGAAATGCGTAAAATGGATAGATTAGCCTATAGCCTAATAATTTTAAATCTTTCTGATAAAGTCCTTAGGCAAGTTAACAAAGAAAATACTGCCTTAAAGGTGTGGAATAAGTTAGAATCTCTATATATGACTAAATCTTTAACAAGTAAGATTTTCTTAAAAGGAAAATTATTTGGCTTTAAAATGAATACCTCTAAATCTCTAGAATAAAACCTAGATGACTTTAATGTCATTGTAATAGGTCTAGAAAACATAGATGAGAGTATTTCTAAAGAAAACCAAGTTGTAATCCTTTTAAATGCTTTGCCTGAGTCATATAAATATTTAAGGACTGTAATGCAGTATGGTAGAACTTCTTTATCCTTAGAAGATGTAGTGTCTGCCTTAAGATCTAGGGATCTTGAAGATGATAAGAAAGATAAGAAAATAAATAGTGCTGAAGGCTTAAGTGTAAAGGGTAATTGGGAGCATAAATCTAAGAATAAAGGCAAAGGGAATTCAAGGGGTAGAAGTAAAACGAGGTCAAATTCAAAGTCTAGAGGACCTAGTAGGGAATCCTCAAAAACTAGAACATGTTGGTATTGCAAGAAATAGGGTCATATAAGAAAGAATTGTTATAAAAGGAAAAAGGATCTAGAAAAAGAAAACCCTAGTAATCAGGATGCAGCAAATATTTCTGATGGATATGATAGTGCAGAAGGCCTAATCATGACACAACATACCATAGGTGATGAGTGGATCTTAGATTCAGGCTGTACTTTTCACATGACACTTAGGAGAGACTGGTTGATTAATTTCCAGCACATAGAAGGTGGTAAAGTCCTAATGGGTAATAATCAATCCTGCAAGGTAACTGGTTTAGGGTCAGTTAGGTTTAAAATGTGGGATGGATCATATAGGACTTTAGATAATGTGAGATTTGTGCCAAATCATAGAAGAAACCTCATTGCCCTAGGTATGTTAGACTCAAATGGGGGGTCTTATAAGTCAGAAAATGGAGTCCTTAAGGTGTTTAAAGGATCCATGTTAGTTCTTAAGGGAATCCGTAAGCAAGGACTGTATGTCCTTCAAGGAGAGTCTATCTCTGGTTATGCTGCAGTTTCATCTTCTGAAATTGATGACACTGTGTTGTGGCATAGGAGACTAGGTCATATAGGAATGAAAGGTTTACTAGAATTAAGTAAGCAAGGAATCTTAGATCCTAGGAGGATTGGTAATCTAGACTTTTGTGAGACATGTGCCTTGGACAAGTCTCATAGGTTGCAGTTTGCTGCTGCAACTCACAAGTCCCAAGATGTCCTTGAGTATGTTCATTCCGACCTTTGGGGATCTCCCCAAGTCCCTAGCTCCCTTTCAGCCGCCCAATATTTCCCTTCCTTTATAGATGACTATTCTATGAAGGTTTGGGTCTACTTCCTTAAGTATAAGAGTGAAGCCTTTGCTAAGTTTAAGGAGTGGAAGACTTATGTAGAGTTGCAATCAGGAAAGAAAATAAAAACCCTTAGAACAGATAATAGCCTGGAATTCTGTAATCAAGAATTCTCAAATTTCTGCAAACAAGTAGGCATTGCAAGACATAGAACTTGCAGTGAAACACCTCAGCAAAATGGAGTTGCTGAACGCATGAATAGAACCATCCTAAATAAAGTTAGATGTTTTTTAAAGGACTCTAACTTACCCAAGAAATTTTGGGCTGAAGCAGTTTCAACTGCTTGTTATCTGATAAATATATCTCCTTCATTCTCCATAGAATTTAGAACTCCTAAGCAGTTGTGGAGTGGGAAAATCCCATCCCTTAACCACCTTAGACCTTTTGGATGTATAGCCTATGTCCATAAGAAAGAAGGGAAGTTAGACCCTAGAGCCAAGAAGGCTGTATTCTTGGGTTACCCTTAAGGGTTAAAAGGATACAAATTATGGTTGATTGAGGAAAAGAAAACCGTTATCAGCAGGGATGTAGTATTCAAAGAATTAGAATACTATACCCCAAATAAGGTGGAAAATCTAAAGGAAGACCAAACTGATAAGTTTCAGTTTGAGGTGGAAAGAGATAGAATCAATGATAATGTAAAAGAATCTAACCAAGAGAGTCCTCAAGAGTTTAGCTCCCAAGATTTTGCTGAAACTAAAATGGAGAGTGACGATAATGAAAATTCAACTGAAATCATTCCAGAATTGGATGACTATGTCCTATCTAGGGATAGGGTTAGGAGGGAAATTAAACCCCCTACTAGGTATGCTCATGCGGATGTGATTGCCTATGCTCTTAATATTGGAGATTCAATAGAGCATGAAGAACCTCTTAGTTATCAAGAAGCCAGCTCCAGCAAATATAGAATTAATTGGTTAAAGGCAATGAAGGAAGAGATGGAATCTCTTCAAAAGAATAAAACCTAGATTCTTGTAAATAAACCTAAAGACCAGAAAGTTATAGGTTGTAAATGGATATTTAAAAGAAAGCCATGTATCCCAGGTGTTGAACCAACCAGATTTAAGGCTAGGGTAGTTGCCAAGGGTTTTTCCCAAAGAGAAGGCATTGACTACCATGAGGTGTTCTCCCCTGTAGTAAAGCATACTTCTATAAGGTTAGTTTTAGCCTTAGTAGCCTTAAATAATCTAGAGCTTGAGCAATTAGATGTAAAGATTGCTTTTCTCCATGGAAACCTAGAAGAGAAAATATATATGGATCAGCCTATAGGTTTCATAGAAAAAGGTAAGGAAAATAAATGTTTGGTTGTTGCAAAGATCTCTATATGGTCTAAAGCAATCTCCTAGACAGTGGTATAGGAGATTTGATGAGTTTATGCTCAAAGAAAATTACACTAGATGTAATTTTGACCATTGCGTTTATTTCAAACAGCTTAAGGAAAAGCTGTTTATATATCTCCTTATATATGTAGATGATATGCTTATTGCATGCAAAGAGAAGGGAGAAATAGATAGATTGACTCAAGCATTGAAATCAGAATTTGAAATGAAAACCCTAGGAGCAGCAAGGCGTATCTTAGGGATAGATATCACTAGAGATAGGAAAAATGGAACTCTGACCTTGTCCCAATCTGGTTATTTAAGAAAAGTGATAAGTCTCTTTGATATGGAAGGATGTAAACCTGTCTCAACCCTAATTCCTCCCCATCTTAAGCTTCAAGCTGTAAAAGGAAATTTGCCTAAAGAAGAAGCTGATCACATGAAGAAGGTTCCCTACTCCAATGCAGTGGGAAGCCTCATGTATGCCATGATAAGTACCAGGGTTGATATAGCCTATGGGGTAAGCCTAGTAAGTAGATTCATGTGAAATCCTTCTAAGGAACATTGGTCAGCTATTAAGTGGGTTCTTAAGTATTTAAAGGAGTCAGTCAATAAGGGTTTAGTGTTTAGTTCAAATGCTGAAAATTCCAACAGCATTAAGGGTTATTGTGATTCTGATTTTGCAGCTGATTTGGATAAGAGAAGATCCTTATCAGGATATGTTTTCACTTTGGGTGGAAATGTGATAAGTTGGAAAGCAAATCTCCAACACATAGTGGCTTTATCAACCACTGAGGTTGAATATGTAGCATTAACAGAAGCTATGAAAGAAGCCATCTGGTTGCAGGGAATAGTTAGAGAATTAGGTCTAGGTGACCAAATTTCTAAAATATACTGTGATTCCCAAAGTGCAATTCATCTCTCAAAGAATAGTGCGTTTCATGAGAGAACCAAGCACATAGATGTGCGTTTTCATTTTGTTAGAGATATTATAGCTAAAGGTCAGGTAAAAATAGAAAAGATTTCTACTTTAATAAATCATGCAGATATCCTAACTAAATCAGTTCATGTAGTTAAGTTTGAGCAGGCTTTGGACTTGCTCAATATTCTTCCAACGTAGCTGTGGAAGATTTGCAGGGGTCTCTAGTCATTATCCACAAATTTTAAAATCCATTCTTGAATCAAGGTGGAATTTGTTGATTTTATGTGATTCAAAATGTGTTTAAATATTTTATCAAAATGTTGGCATGTTGTTTCATGATATTGAAATTCATATTATATTTTTAATATGATCATATGTCTCATTATATTTGATGTTACATGCTGATTAATATAATGCATGTTATCTTTATTGTGGGCTATTGAGATTTATTATGGGCTGAGCCCATATCCTTTTGCGGTGTTTTCCATTGCTAGCTAGAGCCTGATTTCTGGTCCATTTAGCGCTGATATATAAGGGCTTCCAGTTGCCCTAATTTCAAGAACTCTCGGTTTTTTGTCTTGTGCTCTCTCTCTGAAAACCCTAAATCGGCGATTCTTGAAGCGAGACACTTTTCGTGAATCCTTCGTTCTGATCTCTATTTCAATCGGTTGTTTGGTTGCTTCCATGGTAAGATCTGACAGTAAGAACAGTTTATTGCTTAATCTCTATGTGTTTTAATCGCCTGAGGCGTGAGAGGTTATTGAATGATAGAACATATACTTAGTGTTGATCGTGAGATCGGTATAGAACAGATCTATCTTGATCTTGTTGTTTTGTTTCTGTTTTTTAGTTGTATTGCAATATTGTTTTTCTTACGGTTTATGATCTTGTAATCTTTTATAAACTTGAGATCTAGTGGATTGACTAGAGGCAGAGCCTCTGCCGTGAGTAGGATCTATTGATCCGAACACGTATATCGCTGTGTCTTGCATGTATGGTTTTCTAGTTTAAAGCTTTTGGTTTTACTATTTATCGCGCTTGATCTGTGTTTGGCTGAGGAATCAGGTTGTTCAAAACCTACAACTGCCTTCTCTCTGTCCGCTGCACCAGGCTCTATTAATTCCTTTCTGTTCGTGCATTTGGCTTCCAATTGCTATCTGTCGCTCCACCAATGGGCCGCAAGCCTCTATTTCTAGATTTCCTGAAGTCCCCCACAGCCTTCTCCAATTCCTTCTTAATTTCCTTGCAATCTGTGCGCGGCTTCAAGCTCCAATCCTTCAGTCCGTGCGGCGCTGCCCAATTCCAAAATCCTCTTCCTCTGCCGAATTCCTCTTTCTTCACAAAGCATCACATTATTATATATATATCTATTAAATGTATGCACAAGGTCCACCCTAACCCACACATTCACGCCACTTTCATTTATCAATTAATATAATATATATATATATATATCACACACATAGCCCGCACAAACACGTTACTTTATATAATATATATATAAATAGTATAATATATAATATATCATATATATAAATAATATAATATATAATAAAAAATATAATATTTAATAAACTCTTAATTATATTATAATACTAATTATTTATAATATTTATATTTATTTATATTATAATATTAATTTATAGTATTATTTTTTAAAATTAACTTTAAAATAATTTTTTTAATTTTAATTTTAATCTATTTTTTATTTTTATTTTTAACCCAAACACCAAGTAGTATTCTTGTAAAATAACAAGAAATACTAAAAATTAAATATATACAAAGAGAACTCAAAATACTAGATAATTTTAGATCAAACACATATAAAATACTAGAAACACTATTCAATTATGACCAATAAATGTGTGAATAAATTCCCACATCAAACAACGCCAGGTACAAGAAGCACCGATGGTCGTGTCTCTCTGCATAAGCGGCTACAATAGTTGTGAACAATTGTAATCGCAACATTGTGCAGAAGAAGTAGTTGCGACAGTGCTGTCTAGTGGCTGTGACTGTGATGTGCGGCTGCACTGCACTGTGCAACAGTAGTGACTGCGTTGTGCAACCCAACATCAAAGAGATCTAGAGACATATAATACCTACAAAGGGAAAAGCACCCTATCTCACCACGTTGCTGAGTTGTATGCAAGATGACATTTTTTGTCAATTTAAACATCATGAAACTGCCAGAGATTTGTGGAATGCCATAAAAGAAAGATATGGTAATACCTTGCTATCAAGACAAATGATTCTTACAATCAAATTTGACACTTATAATATACATCCAAATCATAACATGAGAAAACAACTCAGGGCGATGTCAAATATGATTAGAGAACTCCAATCAACTAGACACAATCACACAAACAAGCAATAAGTTCAGGCTATTATAAGATCTCTCCCTACTACTGATTGATGTTTAAAAATGATAAAATTTTATTATATTTTCATCCTTATTTTGACCTTGAAATTGGATTTAATTGAATATTTATATGCCTTTCATGGTTATTTGTAGATTTCTCAAATATATATAATAATAAAATAGTAAATAAATATAATACACACACACACATATATATATCATATAAGTGCAATGCGTGAAGCATATATATAATATAATATAATATATAAGCATATAATATATATAACATTATAACATATTATAATGTCTTGGTAGCCATGCGTGATGATCAATCCAATGAAGCCAACATTCATTCGGATGCTTCATAATACCCGTTCTGATGGATGAAGTCCAAGTATTGTTGAAGATCAAGCTCATTCAAATTGCGGTGTTGTAGTATTCGGATGCCAAGGGAAAAACATGCAAAAATATGAAGTGAAAGCCAAATTCATTTGAATGATGTACTGTAGCATTCGAATGCTACTCACATTTATTGAATTCTATCTCAAATTCATTCAAATGACTAGTCCCTCATCCGGATGTGCCACCTCCAATCCATACAAAGTTGTTCTGAGCACTGTCATCGGAATCCCCCTTTGAAGATTTTTGTCAGAGCATGCGCAAATGAACATGGTGGCACGCGACATAATTTCTTCTTTGACGAGGGCCATTTGGAAAAGATGAATATATATATATATATATATATATCGCCGGCTTCACGAAGAAGGGAGTCCCCATCTGCCTTTTGACCAGAATAAGGGGACAAGAGCACTTTTCACGTTCTTTACATTATGTTTTGTTCTTTTCTTTTTGTTCTTTCATTCCACTAGTGTTGTTTCTTCATTTTGTTCTATCAACACAGTGTTCTTCATTTCTGTTAGTTACATTCTGCAATTTCTTTTCATGCTCGTTTACATTCTACAGCTCTCATTGACTGTTCATTTACATTTCTGTATTTTTAATTTCTGTATTTACATTCCCGCACTTTAATTCTTGTCTCTTTAATTTTTAGTTGGAGATGTGTGGCTAAGCTTAAACTTGGGCCAAGGCAAGGACTGTGTGTAACGCCCCGTTCCCACTCGCGGGTGTTACCGACGATAATCTCCTGGATTCCTCGTCCCAAAGCCCGAATTTGAAGGGTATACTATGTTTCATGACGAAACGCCCTAGGTGGGAACTAGGCTTCGTCTGGCCCTTCGCTTACCCAGGATCCATAAACACCCTAGGACCTCGCGAGTTTCTTATGAATGAAGAAATAACCCGCTACACCGCCTAAGGGCCTCAAGATGCTTCTTAACACCGGGCTAGACTAAAGGGAAACTCATACTCAAAAAATCCTCTAATTTTCCAACATTTCATCACTTGGGGACTCCTTCGGGGAATTTTATAAATTTTTTCTATAGACCAAAATCTCCCAAAATTGGGCTTAATTATTCCCCCTTTTATTCCCCTAATTTCAGAATTTTCCCCCCCTTTTTTTTTTCCTCCCGCGCGGGCCCCACGGCCGGCTAGGCCCGGCCGCGCGCTGGTTGGGGCGGCCGCAGCCCGCGCCCGTGCGCCCCGCGCCCATACCTGCTGCCCCTGCTGCCTGCTGTGGCCCTGGCGTGGCCACGCCTGCCGCTCGCGGCCCCAACTTGACCCAAAATTATTTCTTGGGCGTTTTTGCCCAAATTTTCCAGATTTCCTATACAACTTACATACATCAAAAATACCATTTTTTTTTTTTCAACAAAGCTTGTACAACCTTCTTGATGCTTAAATCCCCTTTTATTAAAAATATAGCTTTACAATATGTTTGCTACATCATACATCAATAAAAAATAATAATTTACAACATGCTTAGGCTTTCAAAACCCAAGCTAAATTACATGAGTTCCCTAGGGTCTTCATTTCATCAAGCATGCTTAACCTTCCAAGATCCCTTCCTTCTTGCACATGAGATACCTACATGGTGAGGATAAAAACCTCATGAGCTATTAAGCTCAATAAGGGTGCAATGACAATAGTATGAACATGAAAATAAATGTGATGCCAATGCATGTATGCAACATGGTTAGGGCTTCCACATCCTCACAACCACCTTGCTTTGAGGCTTTAATCTACCCTACCCCACTCAACCTCATGGCCATAGGTCCTAGAACAAACAACATGCCAATGCACACATAGAATTCATGCATCATACTTACAACTTGCAAGCCACCATCCCATGGGGCTATCCCTTACCTTTTTCATTTCTTTTGAAGCTTTAAGAATTTCCTAGCTTCACTTCTAACTCTTCCCATTGAAAGAATCTAGCCATATAATGGATCACAAAGTATTAAAGAAATTTCAAGAAAGGGAATTTAGCCTTAAAATGGCCAAGACACATACTTTCTTACCTTTCTTTCTTCTTTATTCTTTCTTCTCAATGGAAGACTTCTTCATTGCTTTCTTTCTTCTTTCTCTTCAAATGGGGAAAAGTTTGAGAGAAAGGCTCTCCTTCTCCTTTTATAGGCAATTATTTCCTTTATTCATTTTGATTTAATTCTATGGCAAGAATAAATCCTAGCCCTTGGATTTAATGCGAGTTGGAAGAACCCATCCTAGCCATCCAAATAAACCACAATCCATGTGCTCTTGTCTTCTTTAATCTCCACCATTAGATTTCTTTTACTTTTGAAGACTAGATCTCAACCATTCAAATCCCTTTACATGTGGCAATCCATGCCACTTCTCTTGAATCATCTCAACCATTAGATTTTCAAGACTTAATCTCCACCCTTGGATCAAGTCTTCCATTCCATAAATAGATTTTCTTTTCTATTTATTTAATTTGAGAAATTTTCATGCCATCAACCTTGAAAGACATAATTCAAGGCTTTTCCAATTTATTAAATCCCCATATTTTCAAGACTTGATCCCAACCATTGGATCATGTAGTCTTCCAATACCAAAATTAGCCATTTCTCATATATTTAATTTGACTAATTTCACCCCATCACATGAGTGACCACTTGAGAGACATATATAATTTCTTTCCCATTTAATTTAATGGGACCATTTTCCATCATTAATGCTTGACCATTTTCCATTTCTTTTGCATTTTCCTTTTTTTGCAACATAATCATGTCTCCCATTAATTGCAAGAATGACCATATTCCAATTTCTTTTGGAATTAATTTAATCTTCCATTTATCTTGGACACCATTTTGCCAAGTGTCACTCCATGCCACCAACCTTGGCTTCCAAGACTAAATCTAAACCATCCATGTGGCACCCCTATACAAATACACCAATTTAGGAAAAATTAATTATTTCCACTCCCATAATTAATTTCCTCTTTTTCTCATAATTAATTCCTTTATGGAATTTCTCTACAAAATTACCAAAACACCCTTTGTGAATTTTCAATCCCATTTATCTCCACATAATGCAAAATGGGAACTAATTCACTTCCATACTTAATTCCACCTTCGAATTATCTCCAATTTACCAAATTACCCTTATTGGACTTCAATATCCAAATTACCAAAATACCCCTCTCATAGGGCACCATCATTCTCAACAATAATTCACTTTCTCAAGGGTATTTTTGGAAGTCTCTATCTTCCTTTCTCATTCTTTTAACACCGGTAACACCGGGTGTTACACTGTGTCCAGTGCTACTATTTGCCCAAGAGAGCCGAACTCCTATTGAACTAACAGAATGCTGATTTGAGTTGAGAAATGTGTCTGTATTGAATCTTTGGGTTTGGATTGAATCATAAGCCTAACTTAGAGTCTCCATGCCATGTATGAAGGTTACTTAAACTAGAGATGCTTTCATACCCAAGATTTAATGATTAATCTTAATCTTCCAGTCCTGTTTATTAATCACGATCCAATTTATGGTAGTTGCTTAATTTAGACTCTCTCATGCCATGTATGAAGAGTGCTTAACCTAGAACTATCATGATTTTGAATCATGGTTACTTACCGGATCTCAAATGTGTGTTAATCTGTATTTCAATTTATGATAGTTGCTTAATCTAGACTCTCTCATACCATGTATGGAGAGTGCTTAACTTAAAACTATCATTATCTTAGAATATAGTTAACCGCATAACCTTAATTTTAATAAGTCGTTGTTAATATTTTGATATCTCTTTGGTAAATCAGTGGGCTAGTACAAAAATTGCCCTGTCCCAAGATTTATCTATCCATAGTCTCGCTCAGTTGCATTTTTTTGTATTTAGATCATTTCCTATGAATTGGCCTGACAACTCAATTTATATCGTGACTCTATTTTCGTTTTATTAAAGATCTCCCAGTGAATCGATCTGGACTTATCCAGAAAATTAAATTGTGCTACAGCACACACTTGTACACTGGCGAATATAAACGCCTTGTGCCTGTATGCTTGTTTCTTCTTTGTTTATTTTGTATGTGTTTATTTGAAATAAATGCACAAGGTTAAACAAAACCAAATTTTGACGTCATTGCTAGGGAGATCAGTGATGGAATTAGTGCTACGAAAAAAAAAAAAAAACATATTATAGTTTAGTCTCTTTTGTTTTTGTTGTTGTTATTAATACATGAGACATAGGTTATGTAAGATTCATTGTTAGAATTCTTATCTACATTTTCACGTTCATATTTAATTATGTCTCAGTATCTTGATTACATGTCTGTGTTTGGAAATGCTTTTGGTTATCACGATCCCATTGAGTAAACTGTTTCTAGACCCTTTGAGGATTACCCAAACCTTCCCAGTCAACCAACTCCATCCTACATCACACTTCCTGTTGTTCACCATGATTTTAATGACGACCCTAATGCGACATTGGATTATTTAACTCGGAAAGTGGAGTTGTTAAAGTTGGAAAATTTTTAAAATTTTAATGAGATAAAGGTGAGATGCTCGGTGTGCAAGTCTTTAAATCATCAAACAAATGATTGTCCTACCATACCTATTCTCAAGAAATTTTTGAATAGGTAACCATCTAATTTTCAGACACACCACAGTGGTGAGAGGTTTTCTTTTAACCATTTGATTCATCCATGGAACAATGACTCTATGTTCCAATCTCATGAACCTTTTCCTCCAGCACCTCACCAATTTGAATTAGAGAAAGGGTTTACATCCAGCGAGTACCACCCTCAAGATGAACAATTTTTAGAGGATACTAACTACTACGCTACCCTACACATTTATTCATCAAAACTACAACCAAATTAATCAAATATCAATCCTCTTATTAAAGTAGGTGTAGGGTGATTATACTCGCCAGTGTGCGAGTGTGCGTGTAGTACAATTTTAAATTTATATTTCAGTGAGTCCGAGTCGGTTCACAGGGAGATTATTTATGGTTGAAAACAAAAATCACAGAATATTTGGTTTTTTGAAGGTGATTAAGATGATCTAAAGGCAAGAATTAAAACTTAACTAACACTGAATTTAAGCAGCTTGGGCCAAGACAATTTCAGTGTCAAAACCAATTAATTCCCGATTTAATAAAAAAGATTAGTAATATTCATCTGAATTAAGTTTTGCAGATTTGTCAGTAATTTTAGTTCAAGATAATGATAATTCTTATTTAAGCAATCTCCATACATGGCATGAAAATTCTAAGTTAAGCAATTACCATAAATTGAATTATATTCCACAGACAGAATTTATAGATACAAATTAATCATTTGGGATTGGGTATGAAAGCATTTACAGGTCTACCAATCTCCATACGTGGCATGTAAATTCTAAGTTAGGCTTATGCTCCAATCCAAACTCAAAGATACACTATACGCACATTGCTTAAATTAAATCAGATTAATATTACACATTTGAAGCGCAGCTTTCTTTAGGAATCATTGGCGTTGGACACTGTCCTTGCCTTAACCCAAGATTGGATTTAACTACTCATTTTCATTTGAGAATAAATTGGCAGGAATTTAAATGATAGGAATTAAAGACAATATTTAAAAGATAATATTTAACTGACCATATAGGCAGTGTATAATTAAGAGACAATAATTGAAAGACAATATTTAACCGACCATATAGGCTGTGTATAATTGAAAGACAATATTTAACCGACCATATAGGCGGTATATAATTAAAAGATAATAAGAATAACATAACACAACTATATGGAAACTAAAGTTTGAAGAATTGAGAGAAAAATTCTAACACAAAACTATAGAAAAACTAAAGTTGAAAATTTGAGAGAGAAATTCTAAGAACATAACTATGCTTTCATTATATGAAAAATTGGATGGTTACAAATGCAACCAAATGAGCTATTTATAACCCACAAGATACAATGGAGACCACTTAATTATCTAATTTAAAAATATAAAAATATATAATTTAATAATAAAAAGAAAAACAAAATACCTAATTTAAAAATAGAAAGATAAAAAAAATATCTAATTACTCAAAAAGTTCGAGTTAAAGTGTCGTTCTTGAAACATCGTGACTTGATGTAAGCGATGACATCATTCCAACCCATGAAATAAGCAATGATGCAAGCGATGATGTAAGCAACTTGTGGGACTTGGGCTTTTCCTTGTTTTGGGTTTGGAGCTTCCTTGTGTTGGGCTTAAAATCCATATATTATACATATTATATTATTTTTTTATTTTATATATTTTTTATATTAATATTTTAAAACCTGCATGCAATCACAAAATGCATAATAATATTCAATTTAAACCATTTTAAAATCAAAATAAGGGTGAAATTACAACAAAATTTTTACAAAATTGATCACTAATCAGATACCCTTTAGGAATTTATGTAAGGTTAAATAAGCTTTAATGAGCAGGTGGCTGAATTTCAAGACCAAACCACTAGAGCCATACGTGACATTCTTGATCAGTTGATTTTGTTAACAAAGACCTTGAGCATGAGTGATCCTGGTGAGTTTCCAACCCAACCTAATCAAGATTCTATAGGTCAATGTGTTGGGGAGGAATTTTCGTCCAGTGATACCATTGTAGAAGAAGAAGTCTGGGAGAAGGATAAGGATAAGATCAGGAAGTTGAAATGTCAAGATGTCATAGGTTTATCCACATTTGAGCCTAACTTTCTGATCTTTAGTTTGGTTTACATAGGGGATCAAATTAAACCAGACATGGGTGAGGTGTTTGTGCAAATTAATATGCCATATTCTGATGTAATAGATCCAACACCTCTGAATGAAACATTTTCAAAAGATGTTCGTGCTTTTATAAGAAAAATCCAATTGCATCATTTTGAAAATAATATTATAAGTGGTTTAAAGCATGTAATGATTGTTGAGATTCGAAGTGCAACCACTTATTTGATCCTTAACTAGAAGAAGAGGAAAAAGCAATAGAAAAAAAAAATAAGAAGAAAAAAAGACTATTAGTTCTGCCTTTATGTAGTTGTTTTTGATTTTGAATGTGTGTTTTTTGTTAGAGAGTTCTTTTGTAAGTTTGGCATTCATCTTTAACATTCACTAGTTTATGCTTCTCTGTTAGTTCAATTTTTTAAATCCACAATGAGCATATGGATCTTTTCTGCACTGAAGACACCAAGTACTCTTAATCTCAACTTTTTATTGTGACTAAAAATATTTCACTATCCAGGTATTCCTAATTTTTATGTGTTATTGTGTTTAAGAACAATACACAATCCAAGTTGAGGGGTGAGGTATAATTCATGCTTAATTGTGGTTGCTTGTTTGATTTATTTTTGATAAAAAAAAAATATTTGCTGGTGTTTGATGTGTTTATTTTTCTTAGTATTATGTGGCTTTGTTAATTAGGTTTCAGCAATTTTAATTCTTTTGAAAAAAAAAAAAATTTGAGCTCTGCAGCATTCGAATGAACTCTAGCATTCGAATGACCCTTATGTCCTCAGTGTGCATATTGCTGAACCCATTCGAATGTTCATGAAATTCATTCGAATGTCAGCAGTGTTGCATTCGAATGACCTGAGCAAATCCTTCAATAAGCGAGTTACTATTTGAAATTCATTAGAATGAGAGCAAAATTCATTCGAATGAGGTGTCCACTTCTTTAAAAATTCGTTGCGTATATTCGAATAACCTTACAGCTATTCGAATTAGCCTTGCGTTCTTTAAACTTGCATTCGAATAATCCTGCTATCATTTAGATGAGGGTAAAATTCATTCGAATGCATTATTGTTGCATTCGAATGCCCTTCACAAAATTTCAAAAAAATTGAACTCTAGCGTCAAATTCATTCGGATGAATTTCCTTCATATTCGAATGCCTCGACTAGCATTCAGATGAATTTATTATAGTTTCTGCACACAAAAAAAAAAGTAAATTGTTTTTTTTTTTGCGATCCTATTTCATGCTTACCCATGTGCATGCTTGACTCCATTTTGGTTTTGTTTAATTGTCTGGTCGTGTTATTTTTAAAAAATGTATAATAATAATAATAATAATAATAATAATAAAACAAATAGTTTCTGTTTTATTTTTGTTTGTGTGATTTTCTGTTTGTGTTATAAAAACATTCGAATGCAAGTTTTTGTTTGTATGTTTCTGTTTCTATTTGGACTTCTATTTGTGTTATATAATAATAAAGAAAATAAAAAAGAATGGTTTTCATTTTGTTTAAGTGTCTTAATTTGAGTGTTTAATTTTATTTGTTTCTATGTTTTCTTGTTTGTGTTATATATAAAAAAAAATTGCTGACATTCGAATGTCTTGAAATTCATTCAAATGAGTTGTTGCATTCGAATGACTCAAGGAAAGTAAGAAGAAAATATACAAAAAAAGAAAATTCATTCGAATGAGAACAAGGACATTCGAATGTCCATGAAATTTATTCGTATGTGTTACTATTACATTCAAATGACCTGTACAAATTCTTCATAAATTGAGTTACTGTTTAAAATTCATTCGATTGAATTTTGTTCTCATTTGAATGATAATCCTAAAATATATATATAAATATATAATAAATACAAAAACTTAAAAAAATATATTTAAAAATTAAAAAAAAGCAAATTCATTTGAATGTTACTCTTATTTTTTGGTAAGTAAAAGAAAAAAAAATAATATAAAAAATTAATTTTTTTGAGTAAATGCATTCGAATGTTGTCCCTAGCATTCAAATGAATCTCTTAAAATAAAAAAAATAAAAAAATAAATAAATATAATATTAAAGAAAAAAAAACACATTCAAATGATATCACTGCTTCATTCAAATGGATTGTACAAACTCTTCATAAATTGAGTTCCTATTTGAAATTCATTCAAATGAATTTCATACTCATTTGAATGATCTTAACAAAAATATTAATAAATTAAAATAATAAAAAAAATAAAAATAAATAAAAAAAATATTTTGATCAAATGCATCACTTAAAAGTAAAAATATTAAAAAATAAAATAAATAAAAAATTATTTTAAAAAAATCTAAAAAAATAATTCGAATGTTATTCCTTAGCATTCGAATGACTTACTTAAAAAATAAAAAAAATTAAAAAAATAATATTTAAAAAAATAATAATTAAAAAAATTAAACAAATTCATTTGAATGTCGTTCCCTTCCCTGTAGCATTTGAATGAATCACTTAAAATATTAAAAAATAAATAAATAAAATTTAAAAGAAAAGAGAAAAAAAAGATGAATCAATTCGGATGAGCTTCTTGTAGCATTTGAATGCATTAATTAAAAATATAATAATAATAATAATAATAATTAAAAATTAAAAAATAATAAAAAGAAAGAGAAATTTTTTTTGAATTATTTTGCTCCTTTTTACTCCTACAATTGTCTTGCATACGTATATATTTTTTTTGTTTGAGGATTAATATGCTTTCATTGATGCTTGTTCTATTGCATTAAATTTTTATGTTGTTAGCTAATTTGAGTTTGCAATTGAGGCATGAGTGTGATGATTTCTTATTTGAACACATGAATGTATAGGATTTAGAATGAGTAATCTGCATACATAGAATGTTCTTTGATTGGAAATTTGTCTGTCGAGTATGAAATCTATTGAAATAGTAATTAACTGGTTAATGCACTGCATGATTCCTCAACTTAAGTGGAGACTGTTATCTAGTGTGAGCAATTAAGCCTATTAAATGTTCTTTCTGAGTGAATAAATGCTTACTCTAGTTGCAATTTTCCTTGCCTTTCATGTTTTTCAATAGCTTCATTACACTACTTTGCTTTGAATGCCAAAAATGTCAATGAAAGAATTAAACTGGTTTCAAATTCTAAATTTGATGATTGAGTGAAAGTATGTCATAGGATGTGAAGAGTACAAGGTGAGCTACAAAGCTCAGCAAGTAATAAGCTAGAAAGAATAATTGAAGCTGAATCGAAAAATATCGATACTAATAAATAACTCACTGAATTTGTACTGTATAATCATTGTCTGTTTGCATTCATAAAAATGTAATGCACATAAACTGTAAACTAAATGTAGGTATGCAACTTTGGCTCATAGGCTCATATAATATGATAAAACATACCTGACTGATCAGAATCATGTAAACAAAAAAAAAAAAAACTGTAATCACATACTGTGGGCAAAGCCCCTAGTCCCCTGGTCATCACCAGGTGAGCAACTCATAAACTGAGTTGTAACTGAAACTGATACTGGTGGGATCCCTGCGGATAAGCCGCCTGGCACGCATAATGCAATGCAATGCTCACATAAATGTTGGCACATGATATGTAGTGCTCCATATAAAGTCATGCTCAATGCTCATACCAAGATGTATGCATATAATCTCACGAAATAATGCTGAACATGTCATAATAAACACTAAACATGTAATCTCATCTTCAATATTGGAATACAAAGATTCTATGAATTATGTATTATGGTATGGGCATGATTAATTTGTTATATTCTAGCATAAAATTCAATATTTGGAGGTATTGAATTTTTTATTTGAAAAAACTTGAATGAAAACATCATTAGAAGTTCACTTGGATTTCTGGAAAAGCCATTCGGATATTAGGGAGGATATCCAAATATGAGGAAAGACATCCGGATAGGAAGAAGGCTCATCCGGATACACTAACCCTCAAATAAGAAGCTATTCAGATATGCTGGGATATATTTAGATAGAAACTAGGACATTCGGATACTATTTTGGACATTCGGATATCTCATAAGGCACTTGGATATATATATCAGGAGACTTATTTGAATATAAAATTCAACTTCGGAGGGAGGCATCCGGATATGGAAAGAGGCATCCGGATATGCCAGACCTATCCGGATAGAAGAAAGGGCATCCGGATATGAGCTATCCGGATGTGCGAAAAACCATCCGGATATCATACGCAAGGAACTTGAAACTCATCCAGATATGGGAAGACCTATTCAGGTATCTGCAATTAAATTTGACGAACATGAACGCTAACAGAGATTGAAATCTGAAACAAAACTTAATGATTCTACACCATTTTGAATAAAATCTTAACGCTAACGAATCTCAATCGATATGAAACAACTTTAGGGATGATTCAAAGATAATATTTAATTGAATCGCTATAAAAATCATGCATATATGAGAACTTGCCTCTAAAAGAAATAAAAGGAAGAAGGAACTTGCAACTCAAAAGAAAGAAGAAATAATAGAACTTGCACTCCAAATGGGAAAAGGAGTAATAGAACTCACAATCCAAAATGGAGAAGGAGTAATAGAACTTGGAATCCAAAATGGATAAGGAGTAATAGAACTTGCAATCCAAAATGGATAAGGATTAATAGAACTTGCAATCCAAAATAGATAAGGAGTAATAGAACTTGCAATCCAAAATGGATAAGGAGTAATAAAACTTGCAATCCAAAATGGATATGGATTAATAGAACTTGCTCATAACTTCACTGTTATACGCATATATATATATACGTCTCTGCTAACTGATACAAATTTGAAAACTACAACGAAGAACTGGAATAATCTGAAATCAAAACTGATATGAACTTGTAATGGAAGGGATTACAAGAAGAATACTTGCCTTGATAAATCTTGATTGACTCACATGATCTCAACCAGAAATCTCCTATGCAAAGCAACTTCTGTAACTCACAGACTTCTTAGGTCTTTGTTCCTCACACGGCGTGAAGAAAACTATGGTTTATGTGCCTTTATATAGAGAAAGAAATAGCCTTAGAAGCCCATCTCCTTCTCCTTTTATAATTTGGAGTCCTAATTCTTAATTAACTTGGTATCCTCCTCCTACTTCAACTAGGAGACTCTCAATCCAAATCCATCTCACGCATGGATTCTCACTCTCCCTTAAATACATAATCTCACTTAATTAATAATAATACAAAAATTATTATTAAAACTCTCAAATAATAATAAAACTTTAGAATTACCTTCATGCCCTTGCATTTAATTTTCACAAAATAAATGCCATTAAATGCTAGTTAGATACTATTCTCTCAATTAAAAATTACTAGATTGCCACCTTAGCAAATTCTTTTAACTCTAAAATTAAATAGAATTAAATGCTATTCTTTTCCTTCAAAATCTCTAAATTGCCACATTAAATAATTAATTGGCAAAATCTCGTAATCAAATATTTTAATAATTAATTAAATAATTTCTAAATAAATACTGGGCCCTCTAACGGGTCATAACATATTACCCTCATTTTATCCTAAACCTTGTAAATATTTTCCCTACCTAATGTGTTTAGGAAATAGTCTATCTTAGTACTATGAAAAAAAAGAGAAGAAAAAAAAAATTAAACTGAAAAAAAAAAGAAAAAAAATCTCGCAGTTGTTGTAGTGAAAGCTATTCAAACAAAATGTTGAAGAGATTATGTATATAAAAATTGTTTTGTTATTTTTTTTAATTTGAAGAAAAAAGAAAAAAAAGAAAAAAAAATGAGTACCCACTTAGATAGGAATATTTCCCAGGGCACATTTCTTTGAATTCTTTATCCTTTTCTTTGTTTATCGATCCACCCTTAAGTCTCGTTACAATCTTTATGCAATCCCTCTACATCCTATGACACATGGAAGCTTGAGATTTGAATTTTAGAGTTGAAATTTTGTTTAATATCTGAAGTTGTGCATTGGTGCATTATTCTGATCATTAAGTTAAGTCAAAATCCCTCTTCTTTCATTAAAGTCCATTTTTCATTTTAGGATGACACCAATTTGAATTTGTTTTGCATTTACTCTTATTACGGTGCATCCCAGAGAGTAGCCATGAGGGATCATTTTTCTTGGTGTGTACACCTGAGAGGTTGTAATGTGGGTGTGTTAATTTATTTGATTGCTTTTTCTATGATTGAGTGTCCTATGATGAAAATCTGACAAAGAATGGTCGAATGTTTGTATTTGATATCCGGATAGTTTCCATAAGTTTTTGTGAGAGATATTTGGATGAGTCTTCATCATATTTAGATGCCTTAATCATATTTGAATATTGTTCTATGTATTAATAACAGATATTCGAATGAGTACCTTACATCCAGATGCCCCTTTCTCTCGTCCAAATACAAATATGTATATATGTGTGTGATATCCGAATGCCCATATACAATGTTCGAATGCTTTCCCTTATATCTGAATACAAGATAATGATATCCGAATATGTATCATAATATGAAGTATCTCACATTCAAATGACTTGAATCATATCTGAATGTGTGAGCCTAATATCCGAATGCTAGCACATGATATTCGAATACCCTTGAATCTAAAATCCTCATATCTGAATAGTCCATATGTAACACCCCTTCTCCTAGAGCTACCCGAGAAGAGGTGCTACGGATAAAATAAAATAAACTTTCTGATAAACTGAAATCTGATACCATAACTGAACATCTCAATCAAATTGAAATAAACTTTGAGTCAATATAAATGGTAAATCATAAACTTTGTCTAAGGGACAATCCCTCAACTGAAATATAAAATAATCCTAAACTAACAAGACACTAACAAAACTCCCAGACATCTTTGATCTTGAGCAGTTCCACGTACACACACTACTGACCACTGCTACTAGGCCCCATATCTATAACTCCATCGCTAGGACATGGAATGGTGAAGAGTACAAGGTGAGCTATAAAGCTCAGCAAGTAATAGACTTGAAAGAATACTGAAGCTGAATTGAACAATATCGATACTGGTAAAAGTACTTATTGAACTTGTACTGAGTATAATCACTATCTGTTTGTATTCACAAAAATGTAATGCACATAAACTGTAAACTAAATGCAAGTATGCAACTTTGACACATAGGCCCACACAATCTGTAATACATACTTGATTGATCTGAATCCTGCATACATAAAAACTGTAAGTACATACTACAGGCAATATGCCCTTAGCCCCTTGGTCGTCACCAGACAAGCCATACATAAACTAAAAATTGTTGGGATCTCCGTGGACAAGCCGCATGGCACGTATACTGAATGTAATGTCCAAACACATGCTAGCACACGATATGAAGTGCTCAATATAAAGTCATGCTCAATGCTCATACCAAGATGTATGCACATAAACTCACAAAATATTGTTGATCATATCATAATAAATACTAAACATGAAATCTGATATTCAATATATTAGAATACAAAGATTCTGTGAATTATGTATTATGGTATGGGTGTGATTAACTTGTTATATTCTAGCATATGAATTCAATATTTGGAGGTATTGAATATTTTTATTTGAATAAAACTTGAATTAAGCTGAACTAGAAATTTAATTAAATTTCTGGAAAAGCCATCCAGATATGAGAAAGGACATCTAGATATGAAGAAGGCTCATCCGGATACACTGACGTTCAAATCAGAAGTTATTCGGATATGCTGGGTTGTATTCGGATATGAACTAGGACATCTGAATATGATTTAGGCCATCCGGATACCTCACTGATGCACTCGAATATAACTGGAGCTATTCGATTATATAAAATTCAACTTTTGAGAGGGGCATCCGAATATGAAACGAGACATCCAGATGTCAACTTGACTCATCCGGATGTATGAGAAAGGCATTCGGATATCACACTGAACACATCTGGATACGACTTAATGTATCCAGATATCACTTATAATAGACACATCCAGATACGACACGATGTATCCAGATATCACTCACAAATCAATACCGGCACATCCGGATACGAAAGCAAAGCATCTGAATATCCCTAAGACCATCCGAATATGAATAATGGTCATTTGGATGTCACTCACATAAAACTTTTTAACACATCTGGATAGCCTCTAGCCCATCTGGATGTCACTCACATACTCTGAAAATCTATCTGGATATGAGGGAACCTATCCGAATGTCTGCAACTTTTAATCCTAGAAACGAACGAACACAAAGACTCGGATCTTGAACAAATCTTAATAAAGCTACAACAATCTGAATAAAATCTTGGGAAAACAAATCCCAAACGATATGGAACAACTTTGGGAATGATTCAACATTCATATTTATAAAAATCGCTAGAAGAATCATGCATGAACTGCCATGAACTCACTGTAAACGCATATATATATACACGTATCTATTTCACTAATATAAATCTGAATCTTAACAAAACTATTGAATAATCTGAGACTAACTCACGAGAGCTTGTAATGGAAGGGATTATAGGGAAGAAACTTGCCTTGATAATTCTGATCGACTCAAACGATTCAATAAAAATCTCTTATGCCAAAGCATTGCTACCTCTTCTTGGCTCTCTGTTCTTCATGGCGTGAAGAAAGCTAAGGCTTATGAGACTTATATACACACATAAGAAGCCCTAGAAGCCCATCTCCTTCTCCTATTATAACTTGGAGACCTTATTCTTAATTAATTTGGATAATTTCCACTTAACCCTTCTCACACATGGATTCTAAATCTCCTTTAAATACTTAATATCATATAAATAAATAATTCCTATTAAAAGAAATTATTATCATTAAAACTCTATAATTACTTTCATGCCCATGCATTTAATTTTCAAATAATTAAATGCCATGAAATGTTATACGTCACTTTTAAAAATCTCTAAATTGCCACAT
The DNA here is from genome assembly GCF_014633365.1 of Diospyros lotus. Lineage (NCBI taxonomy): Eukaryota > Viridiplantae > Streptophyta > Magnoliopsida > Ericales > Ebenaceae > Diospyros > Diospyros lotus. Next base: position 22,067,467 of record NC_068342.1, read on the forward strand.
TAAATAATTAATTGACAAATTCTCTTGGCTAAAAATTAAATAAGAAATTAAATAATTTATAAATAAATTCTAGGCTTTCTACCGGGTCGTTACAATTTCTTCCCTCCTTAAAAGAATTTGGTCCTCCAAATTCATGCCTAGTTACTCGAATAACGAGGGGTAAAGACGCCTCATCTCTTCTTCTAATTCCCATATCGCCTCTTCTAACGAGTGTTGCTGCCATTATACCTTAACAAGAGGAATCATTTGAATATCACCATATGATATTTGAATGTGAACCTAAGTACATCCGAATGAAAAGTCATTATTTGAATGCAAGGATAAATATTCATAAATATTGAAATCCCACATCAGAAAATGATAAATCTCTCATGCTTATGCCATTAATCAAGAGTCCTGATAGTTATACAATCTGATATTTTGATGAAGGTTATATCTTGTGCCTAGCATTATCATGTGGCATACATGATTTTATGTGTGTACTGTTAGACCGGGAAGTGCTATGGCACACACCAAGAGGGGGGGTGAATTGGTTATTTTAAAAACTTGATAGAATCTTGAAATCCTTTTTGATACAAATTGTGGTTTGTAACGCCCCGCTCCCACCTACGAGTGTTACTCACGAATAGCCAACTTACTATTCACACGCTAGGGCAAAAATGAAGAGACGGCTACGTTTCAACGGGAAACGACCTAGGTGGGAACTAGGCTTTGCCCTCTCTTCGCTCCGCTCGAGGGTCCGGGAATTATCAATCGACCTATTAAACCCGAGACCTCGCAATCGTCACCCCTTCTCGAGCTCTTTAATGAAGGCTAAGGGTGACCTACTAGGATCAAAAGGAAATAAGCTAACTCTTTAGCTTAAAATAATTTATGGCATAACGCCTTAATTATAAGGAAATAGATTTTTCCTATCTTTGCCCCAACCATTAACCCATTTATCTCACTTCCAATTTCTTTGAAAAATATTTGGATTAATCTTTCTTTAGAAAAATTTAAATAAATTTTTCCTCATTAAAGCTCAATTGATTTTCCCTTTTATTTATTTCAAAATTTCCATAATTTTCCAACCATTAGGAAATTAATTTTTGAAATACAAATCTCAAGCATCCTCATCCAATTTCAAAATTTTAGGAAAATAGTCCATTATTTAATTTCCCAAAATATAGAAATTTTTCCCACAATTGCCTCAAATTTACATTAATTTAAAAAATTAATTTAGAGGCTAAATACTCATTTAATTATTTATTTATTTAAATTATTTCGTAATTTCATAAATGTCAGAAATAATTAAATAACCCACAAAAAAAATAAAACAATAAAAAAAAAAAGAACTTCTCAGCAGCACAGGGGGGGGGCGCGCAGCAGCAGCCGCGCCCCCCAGCGCGCGCGTAGGCCGCGCGCGCGGGCCGCGCCTGCCCCGCGCGCGCACTGGCCGGCCGCGCCAGCCCGCCCAGGCGCGCCTTGGCTTCCCAGCCCACTGCCTGGCCATTTTTTTTCCAAAAAAAAAAATATATATATATTTTTATAAAACCATATTTTCCAGAATACATTTCCATATCAAGGGGCTTCCAAAACACTAAATGTTTCCCCCTTTTAACCACATTTACATACAATCCAAGTTTAACAAAATAATACAACACAAAAATACAAACTACATAACCATTACACATAGTTTTCCTCTTTGCTTCAATACCTTCACCCTTGCAAAACTCCCTTTCCCTTGGATGTTTCTCCACCTACATTGAGGTCAAAGGACCTTATGAGCCAATGCTCAGTAAGGGTGCTATGCAAATGTAAATGAAGTATGAGAAACATAACATGTAATGCAATGCAATGCATATTAAGGGTAGTTCTCCATGCCCTCATAACCACTTAGGTTAAGGCACCAACCAACCCCTCACTCCCCTCACAAGTCCTCCTTATGGCCATAAGTCCACTTGGCCACAAAACATGCAAAGAACCATCACATGCAACTCATTCATACATGTACAAATGCAAGCAAAAACCCCTCCACTTGGGGCTATCCCTTACCTTGTTTCCTTGAAGCTTTACACTCTCACAAGCCAAGAATCCCTCTTAGACTTTGAAGCTTCAACACCTCCACAAGCTAATACTCACCCTTAAAGAAAAATAATAAAAGAGACTTTAGCTCTTAAACACATGCCTTAAACTATAACAAAAGAGAAAACTAGATTACCTTTTGCTAGACTTTCTCTTCCTTCTCTAGACTTCCTTGCCTTCTTGCTTCTCTACTTCACAAATGGGAAAAAGCTTGGAACTAATTTCTCACTTCCCATTTATAGAGTTTTCTTCTTAATCCATGCCAATTCTCAAGATCACATCCTAGCCATTGATTTTTTTCTTATTTCAAGAGACCTAATCTCTACCTTTGAACATTAGCACAATCCTTGTGCTTCTCCCAAGTTAAATCCTAACCCTTGATTTTAGGAGAACTCTTGCCTAGATACAAAGGAAACACAAATCCAAGAGACTTATCTTGTTAAATCTCCTCCATTGATCTCTCTTTGGAGACTAAATCTCCTCCCTTGGATCAATCCCAATTTTCCATAATTCCCCATTTTTCATTTAATTAAATCATGACTAATTTCCAAGATTGACTAATTTCCCAAATTTGCATTTAATTTAAATCCACAACTTTTCAAGCATTTAATGGAGACTTAAATAATTTCTTTTTGATTTAAATTTAAAAGCTCTTGAAAGACATAATCTAATTTCTTTAGCATTTATTTAAATCCACCATTTTCCAACATTAATGCTTGACAAATTTCTTTTCATTATTGATTTTCTTTTTAATTTTCTCCATCATGGCTCTCATTAATGCTCGAGAGACTAATTTCTTTTTTCCTTTTTTATTTATTAAATATCCCTCTTGGTTCACAAGATCATGCCATGTGTCACCAAATTCTCTCAATTAAATAAATCTTTATTCTCCAAATTAAATTAAATCTCTTCCATAAGAACTTGCCAAGTGTCACCAATCTAGCCATACTTGGTTTTCCAATTTAATTCCTAATTATCCATGCACTTAATCAAGAATTAAATTCTCCAACATTTATTCTCCAATATAAATAATTTCTCCAAAAATAATTTATCTTCCTTTGGGATGAAATTCCAAATTACCATTTTGCCCCTCACAAGACATCCAATATTTCATGGCATTTTCTTTAATTCAAGGGCAATTTTGGAATTTTTCATAGACTAAAATTCTCTTAAATGACAAAAATTATCATGACTCTTTAAGGGTATTACATGGTTTAAGGATTTAAAACGAGAAGCATATAAAATGACAGATGTAAGTTTACAAAAATAAATATGTGAACCAAGTGAGGAATAATGAAATGCTTGGAAAGATAAATAGATCAAAGGGCACAAGCACAAGAAACACAAGGATTTATAGTGGTTCGACTTAACCCAAGCCTAATCCACTACCTTAGCTCCTCACTAAGGATTTTGCCAATAATCCACTAAAACCCCCTACTTAAACCAAGTAGGTCCTCTAGTCCAAAACTAGGAATTACAACCTCTTGCTTATACAAGCAAGCCCTCTAGCACCTAGCTAGGAAATACAGCCCCTTGCTTCAACGAGCAAGTCTTCTAGCACAAAGCTAGGAAAATAAGAGTGATATAAATGTAAATGAGATGCTAAGAGTTGGCACTCTTAGTTACAAGTTCTCTCACAAAGAAAACAAGGCTTGAATGAATTAATACAAGTTAAAATCAAAGCCTCGAAGAGAGAAAAAAAATGAAGCACGATCATTGTAAATTCAAATGAGAGTAACAGTAAGCTCAAATTATTTCATTCCCGTCCATTATCCATCTTTTGATCATCCATGACTTGTATTTATAAGCTTCCCATGAGATTGAAGAGAAATGTAGCCGTTTGTGACCGTTGGAGTTTGAAAAACTAGCCGATATTGATTTCTGAGAAACAAACAGTCGATAGATAAAATGGGTTAGTCGACTATTTCTTCAAATAAAACTAGGCATAGTCGACAGACAAGAAAGCATAGTTGACTATTTCTCAACAAAAACTTCTCATAGTCGACAGATCCTTTTACATAGTCAACAGATCAAAAATACAAGGAAAATTTTGAAATTCATGAACAAACATAGTCGACAGATGAAAAGCCATAGTCGACTATCCTTACATGATAGTTGACAGATCCAAAAATAGTTGACAGATACAAGATATAGTCGATAGACTGAACAAGCATAGTCGACTATCCTTATGCATAGTCGATAGATTGAAGCACACAGTCGACAGATTGAAGATGTCTTCATTTTGTTTAATTTATATTTTACCTTCCATTTACTTTAATACATAAATGTAAATAAGAAAGTACCCCCCATTTGGATTCAATAAAAATATCTAAAAAATCAAAATCCATAAGAATAAAAAAGTAGAATTTGGATTTTAGTAGGAACTTAGGATTTTATGATTTTACCACCTCCAAGATGTACACTTTCTATTTCTTGAAAAATTCGTTAAAAATCATTTTATCACTAATGAATGTTAGCTATTGAATTAACGGGAGTTAGTTTTCTAAAAAGAAAACATTTTCATATATGTCTTCCTTATAAGGTGCTAACCTTCCAAACTTAGAAAAAAATGACCTTGAAATCTTAGTACTTGAACTTCATTTGGTTTTCATTCTCACAAAGTAATACTTGATATTGAAATTGATTTATGTTGAAAACCACAACCTTGATTCATGACTTAAAGATTAAATAAAATATTATTTTTCATCATCAAAACTAAGTATATAAAAGTAAAACAACATGTACATCCTAGTACGAGCATGAAGCACAAATTTATGTGGAGTACTTCATATTGTGTGAGAGCATGTTTACGTGCATTGCATTGTATGAGGCAGCTTAGTCAGCAGGGCACGAGGCCCACAGTTCAGTTTCAAATTCGTTCGCCTGGTGTTGGCCAGGGAGGGGGCTAGGGACGTAAGGCACACAGTACAATTACAGTTCAGTTTCAGTTTCAGATTATGTGCATTGATACTTATCATATATGTGCAACTATACAGTTGATGATTAATCCCTCAGTGCAAGATCAGTTAATACTTCATGAGTATCGATGTTCCTTAATTTAGTTATAGTTTTATTTCATGTTATTACTTGTTGAGACTTGTGGCTCATCTTGTGGCTTACAGTTTTGGACTCTCGGTGCATTTTGGACTCTTGGCACATTTTGGACTCTTGGCGTATATTGAACTCTCGACGTATTTTGGAGTATTGGGGGCGTGAGGTGCTTGCTCACTCGATCATTTGACCGAGTGGCTTGGTTTTTGCATGAATTTGGTGTTGGAAATGTATGCCCTAAAGACACGTTTTGTTTAATTTATGGTAATGATGTTTCTTTTATTCAGTTTATGGCACATATATTGTTTGCATTTAATTGTTGGAAAGGTGTCCATGCTATTAAGTAAGTGATTCATGTGATGGGTCGTTCTTCACAGTTAGGCATGAATCATGGGTACTTAATAAGCAAGAAAATATTACTCTTGATCTTTTGATAGTACTGGGCATTCTATCATGATAAGATCATTGTGCAATAGATCCTAATGGAGGATGGCTTGCCTTAGCCAGTAAACAGTCCGTTTACTCTAACTGTACAAGCGCATTTGGAATGCGTAGAGTGGACCTGTGATAGAAGCTAATGACAAAGTTCTAATTATCATGGAGCTAGTCTATCACTGCTACTACGTGGACGAGTACTGTAATACTTGAGTATTAGTTGGTGGTCTAGTGAACCTAGAGCTATATTCTTAGATTCATTGTAGGTGAGGTCTATCAAAGATCAATATCCTTTTGAGTTGGGAGTATGGTTTCTAATTAGCTAAGACAGACTAATACAAGATAGTTTCTGTGATTCACCCCCTTGTGATTGTCCAAGAATAATCGAATAATCTAGGGCCCTGGGAACGTGACTTAAGAGTGCGTGCTTCTGGGTAGCTCCCAGTGATAAGCAAGTACATTCGAGTAGTCACGGATTATTGGACTAGTGATCTAAGGATGGTAGAAGTCATTTAGAAAGGTGTTAGTACATTATTCCTTTCTAAATGATGGGTGTTACGCAGAGGGGTATTTTCGTTATTACACTAGTAGGTCAAAGACATGGCATATGCAAAATTATTCGTGGGGTCAGTGTTACCATATGGTGATAGTTGGAACACTTAGAATGACAAAATATAGCTACTAGGTAGCAGGGATATTTTGGTCATTTTAGTAGCCGTGAATAATTTGTCTTTTGGTCCCCGGGGTAGCTCGATGTAACTCATGTATTTTTTTAATACATTTGGCTTGTTGGATGAATTACATTGAGAGAGAATTATTTTATTTAGAATGGTCCATTGGGCTAGAATAAAATAATGGTTCATTAGGGTTTTTAATTAATTAATTGGGCTAACCCAATTAGATATTAATTAAATGATCTTGGCCCATTAGGGTTTGGCCCACTAGGGTTTTAACCCTAGGGTTCTCCCTATATATATCTCTCTTTGGTTGTTTTTTCATCCAAGTCGTTTTTCATTCTTCTTCACCGAAGAGATGCCACGAGTTCGAGTCATACTCCGGAAGATCGAAAGGGTGCGTTTGAGTTCTGATGCGACGGAGCCGAAGGCTAGCAGGACAGCCGTCGTCTCCACCACGCGAAGAAGCTCCCATCGCTCCATTCCGTCCGGTAATCCGCCGCAAAAGTAAGTCTCCTAGATTCTTATCAATACGAGGAACGTTTTTTTTTTATTAAAACGCTTCCGTTGCATGCTTTGTTTCCTCGTTCATGATCTTTCATTTGGAGGGTAAACGAGAGAGAAGGGGATGAGACCCCTACCCACTCGGTCATGATCGAGTGGGTCACACTCACTCGGTCATATGACTGAGTGAGTCTTCACTTGAGTGGTTCCCATGCCTTACCATCAATAGCGCAATAGCGCATGTGTCTCAACTTTAATCCTTGTTCATGTATCTCTCAAAACTTAAAACACTAACATTGTATATAATTCTCTTATCTTTCCATAGGATGTTGAATCACCTCAATTGGAGCTTGGGCGAGAGAGTTATGACCAAAACACCAAAATAGTGCCACACCTACTCGGTCATGACGGAGTGAGTCCTCCCTAATTGGTCTTGGCTGATTTCAGCCTTGATGCGACCAGTATCTCTCAAAACTCAAAACATAAAAGTCTTAGATCATTTTCTTAGCTTTCCACAGTATTTTGAATCACCTCAATCGGAGCACGGACAAGAGTCTTATGCCAAAAATACCAAAGCAATGCCACACCTACTTGGTCATGGCCGAGTGAGTCCTCCCCACTTGGTCTCAGCTTGACCTCTTGCTCCTTCGGCTTGTTTCCTTGATCTCTTGCAACTCGTTTTCCCTTTGGTCTTCATATCCACATCTCAGGACTCTTTTAGGTCTTGTGACTCTCTAAGTTAGCAAGGTATATCAATGGCTCCCTACTCTTTTGGCTGGGAGTTCTGGGTGGAAGAGTATCATGTCTTGTAAACTTTTTGAACATTACTTCTCTTTTAGCCACTTCATCTTTTTCACATCCTTTTGCGTTTGTTTGCGCACTGTGCCTTTGAATTTCTGGGCTCTTATGCTTTTCAATTCCTTTGTGGAAGTATGAGGTAGATACACTAGTAAGTTCACTTTCCATAAATGTCGAACTATGCACTAGACAATGAGTTTGATTCTGCTCCCAATTATTGCGTTATGTGTAGGACAATAGGCTTGCATTTTCTTTTCCCTTATTGTTAGGCTGTGAGAAGGATAATGGGCTTGAGTTCGTTTTCCTCAGTTGCCGGGTCATAAGCGGGACGACGGGCTTGCGTTAGGTTTTTCTCTTGTTGTCGGGCTATTAGTGAGGCAACAGGCTTGAGCTCATTTTTCCCTCATTCCCAGGCTATAAGCAGGACAACAGGCTTGAATTTGTTTTCCCCTCATTGTTGAGCTATAGGTGGGTGTTGATTTGTGTGATTCAAAATTGTTTAAATGATTTTTCATTTATATTTTGATTTATCAAATCTAATTGCATGTTGTTATATGAAATTGAGATTGATATTATATTCATTTTACTTGAATTTAAATGTTATGCACATTCTATTGATATATATCATGTGGGCTTAAAGTTTATGTGGACGGACTGAAATGAGTTATGGGCCAAGCCCATATCTGTGTGATCCATCCATGATTATTTGCTGGCCTAACCCATTCCAGTCTTCGAGGCTGCTGCTATAAAAGGGTTGTCTGATGCCCTAATCAACACATCACATTCTCTTACTTTCTGAAACCCTAAATCGGTGCCTCTTTGAAGCGAGACACTTCCTGTGAATCCTTCTCTCTTGTTCGATCAATTGGTTGTTTCCTTGGTAAGATTATGTGGTAAGTGAAAGGTATTGCTTTAATCTCTATGTTGTTTTAAGCACCTGAGGTGTGAGAGATTGGTAAGCTGAAAGAATAGATCCTAAACCTTGATCGCGAGATCGATTTTAAACTGATCTATACTTATTCTTGATTTTGGATTCTATTTTAGTTATTGTTTTTGCAATAATTTTTTTTACTTCCGTTTGAGATCTTGTAATTTGATTGTAACTTTGAGATTTTAGTGGATTGACTAGAGGTGGAGCCTCTGCTGTGAGTAGGATCTATTTTGATCTGAACACGTATCTCGCTGTGTTGCCTATTTGTGTGTGTGAGTTGTGGTTGTACTTTTCATTTTTGTATTTTTGTTTACTGCGCTTGATCTATGTTTGATCGAGAAATAGGTTGATTATAAAACCTACAAGTGGTATCAGAGCCACGGGGATTCAAGATCCCGGTCAAGTCGCATCTGATTCGAAAGGTAATATCGAAGATCGAGTCAGATCTTCAACACTATAAGGGTTTTTGTTCTCATACACCGATTTGCCCTAATTTCTTTTACGTATATACTTGTCTGCTCTAATCTGTTATATATATGTTGCATGCCCTAAATTTTTGTATGTTCTTGATCTTGAATCAATATAGTGTTCCTTACTCTATTCTGTTATACCTATATTGTCGTGAGTTCTTGTTTGTCTTTGAAAACCTAATTTAGGTTTAATTAATTTTTCAAATCTTTGACCTCGTACACTAAATCTAAATAAGATTAATATCTTATTTGTTTTTCCAATTTCGTTTGTTCCTATTTCTACTTTAATTTTTTTTTATTAGTCTCAGTTAATTCAAATATCACCTGTAATTACCATTCTGTTTTATTGTTCATATAAATGGCTCTATCTAAGTATGAATTAGATAAGTTTGATGGTAGTGGTGATTTTTCATTGTGGCAAAAGAAGATGACTGCCATATTGGTTCAAAACCAGTGCTCTGAGGCACTAGATGAACCACTTGTAACTGAGAAAGATAAAGTAGAACCCCTTCCTACCCCTAAAATGCATAAGATGGATAGATTAGCCTATAATCTCATTATTTTAAATCTTTCTTGATAAAGTCATTAGACAAGTAAATAAGAAGAATACTACTTTAAAGGTTTGGAATAAGCTAGAATCTCTTTATATGACTAAATCCTTAACCAGTAAGATTTATTTAAAAGGAAAATTATTTGGTTTTAAAATGAGTACCTCTAAATCTCTAGAAGAAAACCTAGATGATTTTAATGTCATCATAATAGGTCTAGAAAACATTAATGAGAGTATTTCTGAAGAAAACTAAGTTGTAATCCTTTTAAATGCATTGGTCGAATCATATAGAGATCTAAGGACAGCTATGCAATATGGTAGAACCTCCATATCCTTAGAGGATGTAGTATCTGCCTTAATATCAAGAGATCTTGAAGATGATAAGAAAGATAAGAAAATAAATAATGCCGAAGGATTAAATGTAAAGGGTAATTGGGAACATAAATCAAAGAATAAAGGCAAAGGTAATTCAAGGGGTAGAAGTAAAATGAGGTCTAACTCAAAATCTAGAAGAACAAGTAGGGGATCCTCTAAAATAAGAACATACTGGTATTGTAAGAAAAAGGGCCACGTAAGAAAAAATTGTTACAAAAGAAAGAAAGACTTAGAAAATGAGAATTCTAGTAATCAAGATGCAACAAATTTATCTAATGGATATGATAGTGCAAAGGGCTCAATTCTGTCAGAACATGCTATAGGTGATGAGTGGATTTTAGATTTAGGTTGCACTTTTCACATGACACCTAGGAAAGACTGGTTGCTTAATTTCTAGCATATAAAAGGGTGAGAAAGTCCTAATAGGTAATAATCAATCATGTAATATAACTGGTATAGGGTCAGTTAGGTCTAAGATGTGGGATGGATCATATAGGACTTTAGATAATGTGAGGTTTGTGCCCAACCTTAGAAGAAATCTTATTTCCCTAGGCATGTTAGATTCAAATGGAGTGTCTTATAAGTCTAAAAATGGAATCCTTAAGGTTATGAAAGGATCCATGGTAGTTCTTAAAGGAATCCTTAAGCAAGGATTGTATATCCTGCAAGCAGAGACTATCTCTGGTAGTCCTATAGTTTCATCTTCAGAAAATGATGACATTGCTCTGTGGCATAAGAGGATAGGTCACATAGGAATGAAATGTTTACAAGAATTAAGTAAACAAGGCATCTTATATCCTAAAAGGATTAATGATTTAAACCTTTGTGAGACATGTGCCTTGGGCAAGTCTCACAGGTTGCAATTTGTTCCTACAACTCATAAGTCCAAAGATGTCCTAGACTATATTCATTCCGATCTTTGGGGATCTCCCTAAGTTCCTAATTCCCTATCAGGTGCCCAATATTTCATTTCTTTTATAGATGACTATTCTAGGAAGGTATGGGTCTATTTCCTTAGACATAAGAATGAAGGTTTTGCAAAATTTAAGGAATGAAAGACCTATGTAGAACTATAATTAGGTAAGAAAATAAAGACCCTAAGAAATGATAATGGCCTGGAATTCTGTAATCATGAATTCACAAATTTCTACAAAGAAGTAGGCATTGCAAGGCATAGAACTTGTAGTGAAACACTGACTACTCTTATCCCCGCCTTATAATAATTTATATTATTTAATTATTTCTTTTATGAAAAATTGGTGGGGTGTTTATACTCGCCAGGGCATGAGTGTACGTATAGTATAAGCTTATTTTTTCGGATGAGTCCGAGTCTGTTCACTGGGAGATTTTTTTGGAAGGAAAATAAGAACACCAAAATAATTTGGTTATCAATTATTTTTTGTTGTTTTGCTGGGAAACTTATATGCATGAACTAATTTAATAGCAACGAAATTTATCAATGCGTATTTTTAATTAGCCGCAATGGAATATAAAAGTATTTGGGTCAAGACAATTTCAGTGTCAAAACCACTTAATTCCCAATTTAATAGAAAAGACCAGTAATATTATTTGAATTAAGTTTTGCAGATCTGTCAATAATTTTAGATCAAAATAATGATAATTCTTGATTCAGCAATCTCCATACATGGCATGGAAATTATAAGTTAAGTAATTACCATAAATTGAATTATATTTTACAGACAAAATTTATAGATACGAATTATTCATTTGAACTTGGGTATCAAAACATTTCAGGTCTAGCAATCTCCATACGTGGCATGAAAATTCTAAGTTAGGCTTATGCTCCAATCCAAACTCAAAGATACACTATACACACACTGCTCAAATTAAATCAAATTAATATTACACATTTGAAGCGCAGCTTTCTTTGGGAATCATTGGCGTTGGACACTGTTCTTACTTTAACCCAAGATTGGATTTAGCTACTCATCTTCATTTGAAAATAAATTGGCAGGAATTTAAATGGCGTAATTTAAATGACAAAAATTAAAAGACAATATTTAACCGGCTATATAGACGGTGGAAATTAAAAGATAGAAATTAACTAGCCATATAGGAGGTGGATAATAAAGATAACATAAAAAAAATAACAAAATACAACTATATAGAAACTAAAGTTGAAGATTTGAGAGAGAAATTCTAATAACACAACTGTGCTTTGATTATAGAAAAATTGGATTGATACAAGTGTAACCAAGTGAGCTATTTATAGCCCATAAGATGCAATGGAGACCACATAATTATCTAATTTAATAATACAAAGATAAACAAAATATCTAATTTAAAAATACAAAGATAAACAAAATATCTAAGAAGCTTCCACAAATTGGGCCTTTAATTTTGGACTTGGGCATTCCTTGTGTGAAGCATGCAATCCATATATTATATATATGTTATATTTATTTTTTATTTTATATATATTTTTATATTAATATTTTTAAACTTGTACGCAATCACACAATGCATATTAATATTCAATTTAAACTAATTTTAAGATCAAAATAAATGTGAAATTATAACAAAATTTTTACAAAATTGACCACTAATCACACCCCTAACTTAAACATTGCTAATCCCATAGCAATTAGACTTTACACTGGCCAGTATTTATTTAAAACAATCGCATGAATATAAAATTTTCAAATTCAAAACCAAAATGCATAGAATAGAACAAGTTATCCAACATACAATCGAATATTCTAAATCAGATTTTGATCAAAGGTCATACAATCTTAAGAACGACAACTAGGGTGACAAACACACAAACTTACTCTCTCGAAGTTTCGACTTCAAACCTTACTATGAATTTTCCCTCTAATAAAAAAAATGATTCCTCTGGTGTACACAAAAGGGGTGCATTGTTATAAGAGTAAATGCAAAACAAGTTCAAACTCGGTGTCATCCCAAATACAAAGAACGTATTTTCATGAAAGAACAGGGAAATTGACATAGCTTCATGACTGAAATAATGCCCTAGATGAATAACCTCTGAATTTAAACAGAATTCCCTACTCCGAACTCGAATCCTAAGATCATATGATTTATAGCATCAAGAGGGACCAGACTGGGTTATAATAAGGCTATGAGGTTAATATGGGTTGTCAAGGAAAAGGGTAAAATGTGCAAAGGGTGTGTCAGGAATTTTTTTTTTCTCTTTTTTTTTTTGACACTAATATCAAATTTGACATATTGTTTTCTTCAACATTTATTTTGAAACACTTGTGCTGAATAGCTAATAAGACTTTTTTTTTCCTTTTTTTTTATATGAAAATACCAACATGGACTGATTCCTAAAAACACACCAAGTTTGGACAAACTTCATGTGGTTACAGTTTAGATGAGGGTAAGAAAAGAAATTGTGCTAAGAACAGCTCAAATGGGCTAGCAAGGGAGGTTAATGTAAAGAAAGAAAAAAGGTTAATAGGCCCAAATTAAAAGAAATTGATCCCCCTGTCATGCTTCTACAAAACAATGTTACTCAGTCAACTAATTCAAAGTTTGAAACCAGCTAAATTCATCCGCTATCATACTAGACATTCAAAGTGAATTGATGTTTTGAAACTATTGAAAAGATGAGATCTACAATAAAGCACATTTAGAGTAAGTGTTATTTCACTCAGAATTAACGATTATTAGGCTCAAACACTCACTCGGGTAGTAGTCTCCACTTCTATTGAGTGATCATGCTATGCGCTAATCAGCTAATTACCATTGCCTTTGACTTTATGACCGATAAACCAATTTCTAATTATTGAACACCCGATGCATGCAAATGACCTATTCTAATTCCATACATATACGTTTTGAAATAAGAAATCAATGCATTCATGTTTCGTATTGCAAACTTAACCGGCTATCAATGTATAACTCCAAACCTTTAGGGATAACGTTATTTAAAGCACAAACAATTTTTTTTTAATTTTTAATAGGAGGAGATAAAAAAAAAAAAAAACAATTCACACAAAACTACAAGTATACTGCAAATTCACAGTTAAACATCGACCAAATAATTCATAAATATACCTTACTTTCCCCCAACTTGAATTACAGTAATAAGATAGGGTTGTTAGGAATACCTGCAACTCCATAAGTCTATAAGTTTATTGTGAACTGCTAAAACTTCAACAAATAAGTGAGAATACCCTATATATATATTTTTTTTTTTCACACTGAAAAAAAAAAATCATGCAAGTCATAAAATAAAGAGATGCGTCTCAAGAGTTCAAAAAGTACTCCTTACTCAGCTATTTTATCATAGACTTGTCTTACAGGGATAAATCTAAATTGATCGGACTCCTTTGGCCCTTGCTTCTGATTGCCTTAGACCAGTCTATCTGAGGCTCGTAAGGATCGTGCTATGAAACATAAGCGTGTAATTTCTCTAGCAACTCCTTAATGGTGGATCCATAAATGAGAATCTTTCTTGCTGAAAGAAAAATGAACTTTTGTTCCACAGCTTGATTAAGAAAAGAGAGCAACCCATCGAAAAAATGGTTAATATTTAAAAGTCCAATTGGTTTGGTATGGAGATTTATCTTGGCCCTAGGAGATTATACAAAAGATTTCTTGTAATACCCGAGATTTTTTCAGAATCAAATAGGATGTAATGCTTGAGACTATAGGGTTTCAATACTTGAGGAAATAGGTCATTTCCAGAGATTATTGAAGTCTAAGACAAAAGATTATTTTCTAAGCCAAGGGAAAAGTCATAATTATTGAAGTTTGGGTAAAAGTGCAATTGACCAAAAGTCTTGGGAATTAGTGTAAAAGATACGAACTTCAAAATATCTTTGGAAATCAAACTTCAATCAAATGTAGTTTTGGATTGTTTTGAAGTCCAAGCCCAAGTCTTCTCCAAATCTTTGCTTAGCCTCCAAGATTACTTAGCCTCTAAGGTTGGGACATGTGGCAAGCTTTTATTGGAAACACATGGATAGTAATGATTATATGGGACACATGGCATCATTTGAATGGAAACACATGGATAGAAAAGTCTTCTCCAAGTCTTTACTTAACCTCTAAGTTTGGGACACATGGCACCATTTGGATGGGAACACATGGAAGTAATGATGAGTCCCAAATAATTATGGTGACACCAAACGTCATTTTTTTTTTTAATTGGTTTAGCTCATCTTGCATAGCCTTAACCCATTCATTATCATTTAAAACTAGATTGTTATTTAGTTTACGAGAGGATCTAGTTGATACTGCTTTGCTAGGATCTCCCAAGATATCATTTTCTTTAATATAATTTCTTTCTCATGGAAATGAAACTTCTTTTTGATTTTCTTGATTTTGATTATTGCTTTGATCTATTTCTTCATTGATTTGAATGTGATTTATTTTATTTGGAATGTCTTCTAGATCATCATCATTATTGATTATGCTAGGTTTATCATCAAACACTACATGAATTAATTCTTCTACAACCAGCATTTTTTATTAAATACTTGATAAGCTTTGCTTTGAGATGAATAACCTATAAATATGACTTCATCACTCTTAGCATCAAATTTACCTAAGTTATCTTTACCATTGTTTAGAATAAAGCATTTGCACCGAAAGTGATGGAAATGAGAGATATTTGTTTTTTTATGTTTTTATATAGTTCATATGGAGTTCTTTTAATGATTGGTCTTATTGATACTCTATTGAGAACATAGCAAGTTGTATTTACAGCTTCAACCCAAAAGTATTTTGGCAAATTACTTTCTAGCAACATGGTTCTAGACATTTCTATAAGAGTTCTATTTTTCCTTTCAACAACACCATTTTGTTGAGGGGTTCTAGAGACCGAGAAGTTATGGTGAATTTCATTTTCTTCACAATAGATTTGAAATTCTTGATTTTCAAATTCTCCACCATGATCACTCCTTATTTGCTTTATTTGTAATTCTTATTCATTTTGAAGTCTTTTGCACAATCTAGAGAATGCTTTAAGGGCATTATTTTTATTTCCTAAGAATAACACCCATGTAAACCTTGAAAAATCATCTACTATGACTAGGGTATAGGATTTTCCTCCTAAACTTTGAGTTCTCATAGGACCAAACAAATCTAGATGAAGCAGTTCTAAAGGTCTAGCTATACTAACTGAATTAATGGGTTTAAATGAAGATCTAGTTTGTTTTCCTTTCATACATGTATCACACACATGATCCTTTTTAAAGTTTATAGTTGGAAAGCCTCTAACTAGTTGTTTTCTAGCTAATTTGTGAATTAAGCTCATGCTTGCATGACCTAGTTTCTTATGCCATAACCAAGATAAATTTGAATTTGATGCAATAAGGCAATTTTCATGTTTAAGCACAACATGATCAAGCCGAATAACATATACATTTTCATGTCTATTTCCAGAAAAAATAAGTTCATTTGATTTCAAATCATAGACTTTACATTTGCTTGATTTAAAAGTGATTTTATGTCCTTTATCACATAATTAGCTTATGCTTAGCAAGTTGTGTTTTAAACCTTCAACTAGGCATACATTTTCAACCTTTGTTCTACTTACACCAATTGTGCCATAGCCAAGGATTTTACCTTTAGAGTTGTCTCCATAGACAACATTTCCTCCTTCTTTGTAGGTGTGAGAGACAAATTGATCCTTGTCTCCCGTTATATGCTTGGTGCATCCACTATCAAGATACCACTTCTTCTTTCCTTCCTTGGATGTCAAGCTTACCTAAAAGAAATACATCACATTAGTACTTTTGGTACCCAAATTTTCTTGGGTCCAACAATATTAGCAATCACATCATCTTTAACTTTTGGAATCCAATTCAAATTTAATCTCTGAGCATTTTTTCTATAAAAGCATTGATATGGTGTCCCTTCTTGTTACAATAATGACAAGTTAAACTTGTTTTTCTATAGATGTAACGACCCATTAGAGGGCCCAGTATTTATTCAGGAATTATTTAATTAATTATTGAAGCATTGATTAAGAGATTTTGCCAATTAATTATTTAATGTGGCAATTTAGAGATTTTAAAGGAAAAGAATAGCATTTATTTCTTTTTAATG
This sequence comes from Diospyros lotus, assembly GCF_014633365.1. Classification (NCBI taxonomy): domain Eukaryota; kingdom Viridiplantae; phylum Streptophyta; class Magnoliopsida; order Ericales; family Ebenaceae; genus Diospyros; species Diospyros lotus. The sequence goes on from NC_068342.1 coordinate 22,084,363, forward strand.
TTGGAGTTAAAGGAATTTGCCAAGGTGGCAATTTAGATTCTTAATTGAGAGAATAGTATTTAAATAGCATTTAAATGACATTTATTTTGTAGAAATTAAATGCAAGGGCATGAAGGTAATTTTGGAGTTTTATTATTATTTGAGAGTTTTAATAATAATTTTTGTATTATTATTAATTAAGTGGGACTATGTATTTAAAGAAGAATGAGAATCCATGTATGAGATGGAATTGGATTAAGAGTCTCCTAGTCCCAATAGGAGAAGGTTTTGAGAGTCTCAAAGTTCAATTGGGAAAGGGATTCCAAGTTATAAAAGGAAAGGGATCTAGGACTTTATGTCTATATATAGAGCCCATAGCTTAGCTTTTCTTCACATTATGTGAAGAACAGAAAGGCCAAAAGATAGCAGAGGCTTGCTAGAGTCTTCAGGATCGCTCCAGGGTTCGATCAGAGAGTTCTATCAGGCAAGTATTCTTCCTGTAATCCCTTCCATTACAGGTTTATATCAGTTTTTCAGATTATTCCAGGTCTTCATTGAGTTCTCAGATTTTATATCAGTAAGCAGAGATGTATATATATATATATATATGCATATAACAATGAAGTTATGAGCAAGTTCTATTAATCCTTATCCATTTTGGATTGCAAGTTAATCCTTATCCATTTTGGATTGCAAGTTCTATTAATCCTCATCCATTTTAGATTGCAAGTTCTATTAATCCTTATCCATTTTGGATTGCAAGTTCTATTAATCCTCATCCATTTTGGATTGCAAGTTTTATTACTCTAAATTCTAATATACAGATACTTTGTATCGTATCCGGATGTATCTAAAGTTCTTCGAGTATGATATCCGGATGGTTTGTTTATACATCCGAAAAGGTCAAGATAATATCCAGATGTCTCGCCTGATATCCGGATGCCTCCCTCAAAAGTTGAATTTTTCATTCGAATAGTCCCTAGTTATAGCTGAATGCATCAGTGAGATATCCGGAGGACCAAAATCATATCCGGATGTCCTAGTTCATATTCGAATACTTCCCAGCATATCCGAATAGCTTCTTCTTTGAATGTCAGTGTATCCGGATGAGCCTTCTTCATATTCCGATGTCTTTCATCATATCCGGATATCCTTCCTGATATCTGGATGACTTTTTCAGAAATCCAATTTAGCTTCCAGTGAGTCCTAATTCAAGTTTAATTCAATTAATGTATTCAATACCTTCCAACATTGAATTCATAAGCTAGAACATGACAAGATTAATCATACCCATACCATAAATCATAATTCATAGAATCTTTGTATTCCAATATATAGATGAAGATCATATCGTGTTCAGCATTATTTTATTATAACATGATCAGCATTATTTTGTGAGATTATGTGCATACATTTTGGTATGAGCATTGAGCATGACTTTATATGCAGTACTACATATCGTGTGCCAGCATTTATGTGAGCATTGCATTGCATTATGCGCGCTAGGCGGCTTGTCCGCGGGGATCCCATCAGTTTCAGTTTCAGCTCAGTTTATGAGCTGCTCGCCTGGTGGCAACCAGGGGGCTAGGGGCTTTGCCCACAGTATGTGCTTACAGTTTTTATGTATGCAGGTTTTAGATCAGTCAGGTATGTTTTATCAGATTATGTGGGCCTATGAGCCAAAGTTGCATACCTGCATTTAGTTTACAGTTTATGTGCATTACATTTTTTATGAATGCAATCAGACAGTAATTATTCAGTACAAGTTCAGTAAGTTATTTATCAGTATCGATATTCTTCGATTCAGCTTCAGTATTCTTTCCAGCTTATTACTTACTGAGCTTTTGTAGCTCACCTTGTACTCTTCACCCCTCCAGGTTCTAGCAGGGGAGTATCAGATGTGGGGCCTAGCAGCAGTGTTCAGTAGTGTGTGTACGTGGAGCCGCTCAAGATAAAAGATGTCTGGGAGTCTGTTGAGTTCTATAGAGTTTTCTCAGATTAGATCTTATTTTATATTTCAGTTGAGGGATTGTCCCTTAGATAGAGTTTGTGCTTTTCAGTCTGTATTGACTCAGAGTTTTTATTTCAATTGATTGAGATACTCATTCATGGTATCGGATTTCAGTTTATCAGTTAGTTTATTTTATTTTCCCTGTAGCACCTCTTCTCGGACAGTTCTAGGAGAGGGGGTGTTAAAGTATTGGTATCAGAGCAGTATTTTGAGTCTCCCGTACACACATAGGATGTTGGGTAGAGTTAGGACTTGTGTCCATCAGTTAGATATGTTGGCCCAATTAGCAGTATTATAACCCTAAGTGGTGATGCAGAATGTAACGCCCCACTTTTCTTTTTCCAAGGTACACATACAAAGATGCATGAGGACGCTAGCAACCGTATGGTAATCAAAGGGCGTTTATGGAAGCCTTTGCCAACAGAAGCAAGGATCGAACCTGAAAGCTTTATAAAACCATAAGCTAGATATTTAAGGCTTCCACTATATGCTTTTAACACAAAAACCATCTGAAAAGCCATAATACAACTTGAAAATCTAGGGATCATTTAGGCTCCCTTTTACAACAAGTAAAACTCACACTAAAGTAATAGTACAACGCTATGCAATTAAAACGTAAAGGAGCTAACTATCCAAGAACCACTTCCTTTCCTTTCCTATGACTTGATTCCGGGGCACCTGTCACGACTAACCCACCTGGAACGTTGAATGTTCCAGGGGTATGAGACACCCAAGTTAGATAGTTATATCTAAGTGAGTGCAACAAGAAGAGATAACATGCATGTGATGAGATATGTAGAATGATATGAAACCGCCTGTGTGGTAGTGACGCCGAGGTGTTGCAGTCACCCCCGCTGATCAATCATGTTCTCACATCTCCAAGACTTTTCACCAGTCTAACATGAGATCCTGACTTCAGCTAGCCACACACACCAAGTGATGCATGACAAAGAAAGAGAAAATGCTTGATTTAAAGGAAAGTCATGCTTATGCAAGTAATCACCCTTACCCGTGTGAAGACAAAATATTCGGTATGTAATATAAAGATGCAAGAAGCACTCACCTTGCTGATTCGGAAGCTCTAAAGTACTGTTCACAGGGTTCGGGAAAGTTTTTCTGCAAAAATAACATAACTTCGAAACTTAAACCTAAACTATTTTTATATGATGTCCTAGGGAAACATTTAAGGACCAACTGTACAAAATTTGGGCCCAAGAGAACATCTCACGCGCCCTCACGCTCTTGGGGAAGGATCCCCACGCGCTCCACTCGCTGCAGTCAGATGGCGCGTGAACTGCACGCGCCGCCCCTCCAGCTTTGCCGTCTTGAGGTTTTTTGGCCCGTTCTCCCTCATCCGAACTCCGATTTGACTTCCGTTTGAAACCACACGACCCTTATTCAATTATCTATCGAACTATGGAAAGAAATTAGAATTACCTTGCTGTTTTGTCACTATTTAATGCCTTTTACGGTGGCGGTCCAACTTTTCCGACGAAGTGTTTTACCACTCTATTTTTGGGCAAAGCTTCTCCTCTCAACTCACCTCCCCTTTTCCTCTTGATTAATGGTGAGAATTTCCCTTCCATGGCCTTGGTATTTATAGGCATTTATGGCCAATCCAAGAGTGCCATGTGTCACTTAGATAAGGTTGTAATCATCACTTTCGTAGGATTGTGCCAAGTGTCTCTTGAGATTTGAACCATTTCTCCCCCTTGTGACATGTGTCCTTTTAAACATGTGCCACCACATGTTAATTTGATTTTTTCAAGATTCCTCATGATTATGTCACCTAACTAAGTTAGCTTACTTGGTTCCTTTAACTAACTAGTTACAAGATATTTTAACTTCTTACAAATAACTCTTTAACCCAAATACTTATTTGCACTTATATCCCTTGAGCCCCTATAACTCCTTAAACTTCTCCAAAATACCTTAGATGATGTCCCCTTGCGATAGTTTCCGTGATTTTTCAGAAAACCCTTCATTCGTTCCTCGGCGATTACCTCGGAACTTCACATGTATCCTTCGATTTTCAAGGAAATGTTTTATTTCTTAAACAACAATGCCTAGGAAAACTTCGGGTATTACACAGAAAGATGAGTAATAGAGGTGGACGACCCCGTACTCGCAGTCAGACTGCTTTTATGCTGGACGAGGTTCTAGTGTCCACACCAGGCTCACCAGAAGAGTCTAGTCGAGATCTACGGCAGTGAATAGTTGAGATGCGAGGTATGTTAACAGGATTGATAAGGGAATCACTAGTTCCCCAAGAAGTAGGAGATAGTAGAGGCGATAAGTCAGTCGCTCCAACAACTCTAGTTGTGGAGGCAGATACAGGGAGCCAGCTATTAAAGGATTTCATGGCCTTTCGACCACCAGCGTTCCAAGGAGGCACATATGCAGCAGCAGTTGAGAATTGGATGCTATCGATGGTACAGATGATTGCCGAGTGCGACATAACACATTCTTATTTAGAGGCGATGCTGAGAGATGGTGGAAGACTGTCCGCCAAAGGTTTGCTAATCAAGAACCCACATGGGTCGAATTTTAACAAGTGTTCAATGACGCTTATTACCCAGCATGGGTTAAGGACTAGAAAGTTTTTGAGTTCGTTGAGTTAGTGTAAGGTACCAAGACAGTGGCCCAAGGTGAGGGAGAGTATACAGCCTTGACTAGATAGGCCTCAGAGTTAGTGTCCACTAAAGCTAAGAAGGCTATTAAATCTCAGAGAGGATTGCGTGTTGATATTTGCCACGCTTTTGGAGGAGCTCAGAGTGTGGATCATGCCACAGTAGTTTAGCAAACATATGCTGTCAAGAGAAATGTTTGAGAATTGCAAGATCGAGGTACATAATAAGAAGTTATTTGGAGACTTAGAAATTCTTGATGTTAGAAATTTTGATTTGATCCTTGTCATGGATTGATTGTCATAGCATTATGCAAGAGTTGACCGTCGATAGAAGATTATTGAATTTGATCTACCTCGACAGCCAGTTCAAATATATAAAGGAGTTAAGCCTATGGCTACGATTCCTATGATCTCAGTGATGAAAGTAGAGAAGTTGATGCATGATAGATGTGAAGTTTACCTAGTTTTTGTTACCTCAGACGAGGGAAGCAAGAGGAAGTTGTTTGAGGTGCCAGTAGTACAAGATTTCTCAGATGTTTCCTTAATGAATTATCAGGATTACCTCCTCGGAGAGGAGCAGAGTTTCCTATTGAGTTATTGCTTGGTATACAACCTATTTCTAAGGCTCCATATCGAATGGCACCTAATAAGATAAAGGAGTTAAGTACCTAGTTAGAAGAATTAATAGAAAAGGGTTTTATCTAACTCAGTTCATCCCTATGAGGCTCACTAGAATGGTTTGTGAGGAAGAAAGATGGATCTTTAAGGTTGTGCGTAGATTATTGCCAGTTGAATCAGGTGACAGTGAAGAACAAGTATCATTTACCTCGAGTGGATAACTTATTATACCAGTTGGGAGGAGCTAAGGTATTCTCGAATATAGATTTGAGATCAGGATATCACCAGGTGCGAGTAAGAGATGATAATATTCAAAAGACCGCATTCAGGACTCACTATGGACACTATGAGTTTGTGGTGATGCCATTTGGGTTAACGAATGCTCCAGTTGTTTTCATAGATTTGATGAATCGAGTTCTACGTGAGTACCTAGATTGTTTCATTATTGTCTTCATCGATGACATCCTAGTCTACTCACCTAGTGTAGATGAGTATACAGAGCATTTTACTTTGGAACTGTAGAGGCTTAGAGAAGAGCAACTGTATGTCAAGTTTAGTAAGTGTGAGTTTTGGCTCACTCAAATTGGGTTTCTAGGCCATGTGGTGTCAGGAGATGGTATTTCAGTGGATCTAGACAAGACTAAAGCAGTTATGGATTCGCTGAGGCCGACGACAGTGACTGAGATATGTAGTTTTCTGGGACTTGCAGGCTATTATAGGCGATTTATTGAGGGGTTTGTTCGTTTATCTTCCCCTATGACTAAGATAACAAGGAAATGAGAGAAGTTGGAATGGAATGACGCGTGTGAAGGAATGACGCGTGTGAACGTGCTTTCAAAGAATTAAAGTAGAAGTTAACTACTACACCAGTTTTAGCTATACCAAGAAGTGGAGAGAAATATTCCATTTACAGTAATGCTTCCCATTAGGATTGGGATGTGTATTGATGTAAGAGGGTCCAGTTAATGCTTATGCTTCCAGACAATTGAAGAAACACGAGGTGAACTACCCTACTCATGATTTAGAGTTGATAGCGGCAGTATTTGCATTAAAGATATGGAGACACTATTTATATGGTGAGAAGGTTGAGATTTATAGAGATCATAAGAGTTTACATTATCTCTTATCCCAGAAAGAATTGAACATGAGAAAAAGACGTTGTGTCGAGTTATTTAAAGACTTCGACTATGAGATTCTATATCATCTAGGAAGGGCTAATGTAGTAGCCGATGCTTTGAGTCGGCGAGGAGCTTCTATAGCTATGATGATGGTTTAAGAATGGAAGTTATTAGAACAATTAAGTGTTTTATCTATTTTAGCCCCAGAGGGTAGATCAGTTGTGAGTTGTGCTTGCATGAGAATACAACCCGAGTTATTTGATTTACTCAAGAACCAGCAATCAGAAGATGAAAAGTTGGCACAGATTTAAGCAGATATTGAGAAATTTTCTCCTTTGGGATATACTCTATGGAGTGATGGTATACTCTTATTTCAAAGACGTGTTTGTATACCTGTGATGGAAGTCTTAAGCAGGATATTTTGAATGAAGCACACAAAAGTCGTTACATTATTCATCTAGGTGTTGCGAAGATATACCATGACTTAAAGCGACAATATTGATGGAGTGGTATGAAGAAAGATGTAACTAAATATGTTTGACAGTGTTCAGTATGCCAACAAGTTAAAGCAGAACATCAGAAACCCACAAGTTTATTACTTCCATTGCCTATTCCAGAATGGAAATGGGATAATGTTACTATGGATTTTTGTGATGAGTTTACCCAGAATGACTAGGGGCTATGATGCTATATGGGTGATTGTTGATCGTTTGACTAAATCAACCCATTTTCTGCCTATTAAGAAGACTTATCCATTGAATAGATTTTCCAGAATTTATATTGAGGAGATCATGAAGTTACATGGTGTTCCATCCAGCATTGTATCAGATCAAGATCCTCATTTTAGTTCTCATTTTTGGGGAGCTTTGCATGAGGCATTGGGATCTCAGTTGAAGTTTATACAGTATTTCATCCGCAGACAAATAGCCAGTCAGAGAGGACTATTAGAACTCTTGAAGACATGTTGAAAACTTATGTTCTAGACTTTCAAGGTAGTTGGGATGAGTATCTACCTTTGGTAAAATTTTCCTATAATAATAGTTTCTATTCAAGTATTGGAATGTCCGTAAGAGGCTTTGTATGGGCGACCATGTCGATCGCCAATATGTTGGGAAGAGATTGGTGATAGGGCTTTATTATGTCCTGAAATTATTGAGCAGGCATCAGAAAAGATTCGAGTTATCAAAGCTATAATGAAAATAGCCCAAGACAGACAGAAGAGCTATGCAGATAAGTGACATCAAGACCTCAAGTTTAAGGTAGGTGACCATGCTTGGTTAAGGGTCATGCCTATTAAAGGAGTTTGCAGATTTGGCGTAACAAGGAAGCTTAGTCCTCGTTACATTGGTCCGTTTGAGATTTTGAGACTGATAGGGACTTTGGCATATGAGTTAGCTTTGCCACCTCAGTTGTCCCAGGTTCATAACATGTTTCATGTTTCGATGTTGAGGAAGTATGTGCCAGATCCTCAGCTTGTAATTGATTTTCAAACTCTTGAAGTTAGAGAAGATGTGTCTTATGAAGAGATGCCTATCAGTATTCTAGAGTGAAGAGAAAGGATTTTGAGGGATTGATCAATTCCTCTTGTAAAAGTGCAATGGCAACGTCACTTGTCAGAAGAGGTAATGTGAGAATTAGAAGAAGAGATAAGGAGCTTTACCCCTCATTGTTTGAGTAACCAGGTACGAATTTGGAGGACCAAATTCTTTTAAGGAGGGGAGAAATTGTAACGACCCATTAGAGGGCCCAATATTTATTCAGGAATTATTTAATTAATTATTGAAGCATTGATTAAGAGATTTTGCCAATTAATTATTTAATGTGGCAATTTAGAGATTTTAAAGGAAAAGAATAGCATTTATTTCTTTTTAATGTTGGAGTTAAAGGAATTTGCCAAGGTGGCAATTTAGATTCTTAATTGAGAGAATAGTATTTAAATAGCATTTAAATGACATTTATTTTGTAGAAATTAAATGCAAGGGCATGAAGGTAATTTTGGAGTTTTATTATTATTTGAGAGTTTTAATAATAATTTTTGTATTATTATTAATTAAGTGGGACTATGTATTTAAAGAAGAATGAGAATCCATGTATGAGATGGAATTGGATTAAGAGTCTCCTAGTCCCAATAGGAGAAGGTTTTGAGAGTCTCAAAGTTCAATTGGGAAAGGGATTCCAAGTTATAAAAGGAAAGGGATCTAGGACTTTATGTCTATATATAGAGCCCATAGCTTAGCTTTTCTTCACATTATGTGAAGAACAGAAAGGCCAAGAGATAGCAGAGGCTTGCTAGAGTCTTCAGGATCGCTCCAGGGTTCGATCAGAGAGTTCTATCAGGCAAGTATTCTTCCTGTAATCCCTTCTATTACAGGTTTATATCAGTTTTTCAGATTATTCCAAGTCTTCATTGAGTTCTCAGATTTTATATCAGTAAGCAGAGATGTATATATATATATATGCATATAACAATGAAGTTATGAGCAAGTTCTATTAATCCTTATCTATTTTGGATTGCAAGTTCCAGTAATCCTTATCCATTTTGGATTGCAAGTTAATTCTTATCCATTTTGGATTGCAAGTTCTATTAATCCTTATCCATTTTGGATTGCAAGTTCTATTAATCCTCATCCATTTTAGATTGCAAGTTCTATTAATCCTTATCCATTTTGGATTGCAAGTTCTATTAATCCTCATCCATTTTGGATTGCAAGTTCCATTAATCCTTATCCATTTTGGATTGCAAGTTTTATTACTCTAAATTCCAATATCCAGATACTTTGTATCGTATCCGGATGTATCTAAAGTTCTTCGAGTATGATATCCGGATGGTTTGTTTATACATCCGAAAAGGTCAAGATAATATCCAGATGTCTCGCCTGATATCCGGATGCCTCCCTCAAAAGTTGAATTTTTCATTCGAATAGTCCCCAGTTATAGCTGAATGCATCAGTGAGATATCTGGAGGACCAAAATCATATCTGGATGTCCTAGTTCATATCCGAATACTTCCCAGCATATCTGAATAGCTTCTTCTTTGAATGTCAGTGTATCCGGATGAGCCTTCTTCATATTCCGATGTCTTTCATCATATCCGGATATCCTTCCTGATATCTGGATGACTTTTTCAGAAATCCAATTTAGCTTCCAGTGAGTCCTAATTCAAGTTTAATTCAATTAATGTATTCAATACCTTCCAACATTGAATTCATAAGCCAGAACATGACAAGATTAATCATACCCTTACCATAAATCATAATTCATAGAATCTTTGTATTCCAATATATAGATGAAGATCATATCGTGTTCAGCATTATTTTATTATAACATGATCAGCATTATTTTGTGAGATTATGTGCATACATTTTGGTATGAGCATTGAGTATGACTTTATATGGAGCACTACATATCGTGTGCCAGCATTTATGTGAGCATTGCATTGCATTATGCGCGCTAGGCGGCTTGTCCGCGGGGATCCCATCAGTTTCAGTTTCAGCTCAGTTTATGAGCTGCTCGCCTGGTGGCAACCAGGGGGCTAGGGGCTTTGCCCACAGTATGTGCTTACAGTTTTTATGTATGCAGGTTTCAGATCAGTCAGGTATGTTTTATCAGATTATGTGGGCCTATGAGCCAAAGTTGCATACCTGCATTTAGTTTACAGTTTATGTGCATTACATTTTTTATGAATGCAATCAGACAGTAATTATTCAGTACAAGTTCAGTAAGTTATTTATCAGTATCGATATTCTTCGATTCAGCTTCAGTATTCTTTCCAGCTTATTACTTGCTGAGCTTTTGTAGCTCACCTTGTACTCTTCACCCCTCCAGGTTCTAGTAGGGGAGTATCAGATGTGGGGCTTAGCAGCAGTGTTCAATAGTGTGTGTACGTGGAGCCGCTCAAGATAAAAGATGTCTGGGAGTCTGTTGAGTTCTATAGAGTTTTCTCAGATTAGATCTTATTTTATATTTCAGTTGAGGGATTGTCCCTTAGATAGAGTTTGTGCTTTTCAGTCTGTATTGACTCAGAGTTTTTATTTCAATTAATTGAGATATTCATTCATGGTATCGGATTTCAGTTTATCAGTTAGTTTATTTTATTTTCCCCGTAGCACCTCTTCTCGGACAGTTCTAGGAGAGGGGGTGTTACAATAGAAGCCTTGATTATGTTGGATAACATGTTTTCTAAATGATGGGGGTTTGTTCAAAGTCTTTCCCTTAACAAACTTTGTTGTTGAGGTAGATGGTACATCATTTGTATATCCTAGCCCTCTTTTATCTCCAAATGGTTTTTGATTTCCCAAAATCATTTCCAGTTTCTTATTTCCTTCTAATAGTTTTTGAAATGAGTCTAATAAGTCATTGTTTTTCTTTTCTAATTCTGAAAGTTTGATCTTTAAATTTGTACTTTCTTTATCCTTTTGTTCAATGATTCGCTCTAAGTTATCATAAGCAATCTTAAGATCATTGCATTCTTTTTCTTCGATTGTTGAGACATTTTTCAGAACTTTGTTTTTGGTTAGAACCTTGCTATATGTTTCTAATAGTAAATTGTATTCATCATGTAAAGAATTAAATTAAAGAGAATTACTACTAGATGAACATGAAGTTTTCTCGTTTTCTTCTCATGCCATAAGGAAAAAATTTGTAGCCTCTTCTTGTTTACTTGAATAAGAGGATAAGGAAGCTTCTTCATTCAATGTGGCTAATGATTTCTTCTTCTTGTTATTTTTCAGCTTTTTGTATTATGGGTAATCTGCCTTGATATGCCCTGGTTACTTACACTCAAAACATTTTAATTCATAAGGAGTATCTATAAAAAATTTCTTCTTGTCATATATTTTTCTCTTGGTGACTTTTCCTTTTCTCATGAACTTGTTAAAATGTTTCGTGAGTAAGGTAAGTTCTTCATCTTCATCACTTGTTTCACTTTCATCTTCTTCTTTGGCCTTCAATGCTAAAGATTTCATTTTGAGCTCATTTGATTCTTTTCTATTTAACTTAATCTCATGAGTTAATAGTGAGCCTAATAGATCATCCATTGTAAGTGTAGATGTGTCTCTAGTTTCTTCTATAGCTATGTCTTTAGGTTCCTGATAAGATGGTAGACTTCCTAAGATCTTTTGAACCTTTTCTTCAGTGGTTATTATTTTTCCTAAAGCTTGCAAGTTTGTTACAATGTCATTAAACCTTGTGAACATTTCTTTAATGGATTCACTAGCATTCATTATGAAATTTTGATATTCACTAGTAAGAAATGCAATTTTAGTGCTTTTCACTTTCTTGGTTCCTTCATGTGTTACTTCTAAGTGATCCCAAATTTCTTTTGCCGTAGTACAAGAAATGACCCTATTAAATTCAGTTGGACTTAATGCACAATGCAATATATTAACAGCTCTAGCATTTGTTTCATTAATGTGTTTTTGTTGTTCACTCCAACTTTCGGTAGGAGGTTCCAATAATGTAACATTACTAGATATATATGTATATAATTTAGTATTTTGCATCAAGAAATACCTCATTCTTGTTTTCTAGTAGGTGTAGTTTGAACCATCGAAATAAGGTGGCCTTGAGGTGTTTTATCCTTCCAACTTGAAGTCGGTGTTGAATGCCATTTGGATAATTGCTTTTGGGTGGTTAAACCTACAAAACACTTAGAGACCTTGCTCTGATACCAATTGTTAGTTCCAAATGATGGAAAAATATATCCTAAGAGGGAGGGTGAATTGGGATTAGGGTAAATTCTTCAATAGTTTAAAGACCTATTGTTCACAGAACACTATGTTTAGAAATATCAAGGAGTTTGTTTCGAAATCAACCTTTCCGTTAAGTATGTTTCGAAATCAACATTTCTGTTAAGTATGTTTCAAAACCTAAATGAATATGTTTCTTGTGTCTCTAGTATGTGTGTTCTCGCGTATGTTCTTGTAAGTTATACTTATTATCTTCAAAGAAATGATATATATACCAAGAAATAGAATTTTGGCTAATTATAATCGTTAGAGATAAGATATTAAAGTAGGTTTTGAAACACACCTTATTGGTTTTGAAATAACACATTTTTACACTAAGGTTTCTAAACATACATCGCATGTTTTGAAACATCTAGCCTTTACAATTGGTTATGCACTTAGAGATAGAATGAGTAGGAGACAATGCTTTATGCTTAACATGATTTTGTTTTATTCTCCACTTTCAAAATTTTGAAATTAAAACCATAGAGTATGGAGATTAAATCAAAAGTAAACTTTTAAACAACTTTTGGATGTAAAGAAATTAAAAAGCAAAAGCATGTCGATTTTTCAAATATTCTGCTAAAAGAGTTAGATGTTTCGAAATATGATATGAAGGTTTCGAAACATATTTCAAAAACATATTTCAAAACATATGCAACTCAGATTTTAAATGCTCTACTGACAGAAATGACAAAGGTTTCGAAATATACTATATAGGTTTCGAAACATATACTTTAAATATCAAATAGGTTTCTTAATATAGCATCCAAGCTTAACAAACATTGAAACCTTATCAAAAGGTATTTCGAAACAGGTACAGAAACATGGAAGAATGATGTTTTGAAACATAGAATCTAAGTTTTGAAATATGATGCATAAACTTTGGATTTTTCAAATATTTGAACATTCGCTCCAAACACTATTCGTGTATGTTTTGAAATATGAAAATCTTATTTCAAAATATGAGATTGCCATAAAAGATTTTTAATTCTAAGATAGGTTTTCATCAAACACATTTTCTCATATATCAAAAAATATAATACAATAAAGAACAATCTTAAGAACTTGAGAATGACTAAAGAGATGTTCTTGGTATATAGAGAATGAGAGCATACCAGTGCTCTAGATCCAATTAGATTGATCATGTCATACACTAACAATTGCAATCATATTTATTATTGAATAAGGAATTATTCAATTTTACAAGAAGTTGTTCTATTAGTTTCTTGTTATTATTATAATTATGGGTTGAAACTAGATAGAAGTCCATATGATGTATACTGTGATTAATCTATAAAGATGTGACATGATGTATCATAGTTTGTAGACATCATTAAATGTCCCAAGTCATAACAATGTTAAAAATTAACATTGACAATTGCGGTAAGACTTCTATGTGCTATGTTTTTGCTATGTGATAGCATTGGGGGTCTCACACACATAAGCATCGAAATGCTTAGACAAGTATAGAGGTGACCAATGTTGGAGAACATGTCACTGGACATGACACGCCATGAGAATCCATTTTGGTTATATGTTGATGGAATTCTCATACGAGATGAGTGTAACTAATCCTTGGACCTGAGGTTGTCAAGGTCATCTCATAAGAAGAACGATATGCTTTGACATCATTACAATGGGTCTCGATAAAGGCTGCACATGGCAATCGTTGGGCATATCACGAGGCTTATGGAATTGGGTGCATAACTAAGATGGGACTTGTCTATCCCTTAAAAGAGAATGATGTATCTAAGGTGCCTTAAGTGGATATTCACTTTAAATCCATGCCTACCATAGTGAAATAGATAAATAAGGAGTTATTAATTCACTTTCTATTGAGTAAGGATATTCAGAGGACCGAAGAAAACTCATGTGATCATAATCAAACAACACATAGCCAGACTTTAGATCACAAAAGATACATTAACGAGAGGATCAAATTACACGGTAACCATACTCGTGAAAGGTTGTTTATGGATTATGGATTATGAATTCCTCTAAATAATTGGGTAGGTATGATGCCTTACTAGAGGCCAATCTTATCTTATGTGTTAGTATCGACACATTGCCAACATATTCAGAAGCATAATGAGTTATACGCAAAAGGTATAGTCCCTGCCTTAAACCAGGAGTGCAGACATATGGTTAAGTGGGACACTTCAGCAAGAAGTTTTGTCGTCATAGGTTCTCATTGAAAAGAACAAATAGAAGTAATGATGTCAATTTGACGAGGGGTCGTTATAAAGGAAAGAGTTTCTTAAAATGACAATTGATTAAATTAGAAAGGAGTTTCTAATTTAATAATTTCCTATATTTGTTGAAGTGGAAAATAAGAAATAAAATATATATATTTATATTTGGTCTAAATAGAGTATTTGGCCCAAATATTAAATTAAGTGTTATATTTGGACTAAATTAAATTTGGACCAAATATTTTTTTTAAACTTATAATTGGATTTGGACCATTTAATTAAGTTTTTAGTTGGATTAGGATAAAACTATTTAATTAAGTTCCTACTTGGACTAGGATAAATGGGCAGACCCATATCCATTAGGGTTTAGGAAACCCTAGGAGGCCTTGCTCCTCTATAAATACCCCTTTAACGGTTGCCCAAATTGATGAATGGTTTTTGTGGTTTTTCAAGAGTTGAAAAAAAATTGCTATTCACTATCTCCCATTTCCTACGACGTCAATTTGAAACGAGGAGGTTCTTTCCATCTATACACAAGCCATAAAAAAGAGAAAGAGCTAGCACTCATATTCCACTCTCTTCGCCAAATGACGTGTGTCGCGTATCACGAGTTAGAAGCCGGACGCTTGGATGGCTCGGATCCGCAAATGACTCAAAAAATCTGAAGGTTAGATTTATTTTATTATGTATGTGAATGTTTTGATTTTAACGTTGATCTAATCATTAGGAACGGAGTAAAATTCAAAATTTTTGAACTACGTTGCTTGTCCCGTAGCGATCTTGCTTTACTTACCCCGTTGGGATTCTGATGCATGCTATTCTATGTATGAGACCTAATATCGTATATGTTGTGAGTGTCACAAGCAGATATCAGTCTCATCCAAGTTTGGAACATTGGACAACAGTAAAGTGTATCCTTAAGTACTTGAGAAGGATTATGAATTTATTACTAGTGTAAGGAGAAGGTGAGCTACATGTTAACGAGTTTATAGATTCAGATTTTCAATCTAATATGGATGATAGAAAGTTTACATTCGGGTTTGTATTTGTTTGTAATGGAGGGGCAGTTAGCTAGAAATGTTCCAAGCAAGAAATAACTACGGACTTTGCTATGGAAGCCAAATATGTTGCGGCATGCAATGCTGCAAAGGAGCCTGTTTGGATGAGGAGGTTCATTGTTGAACTGGAGGTGGTTTCGTCTATTGAGTTGTCAATATCTCTATATTGCAACAACAATGGGCTTATTGCATAGGCTAGGGAACCCAGATCTCATGAAAAATCAAAACACATTGAGCGGTGCTTTCATCTGATTCGAGAGATCATAGCATGTGGAGACGTGCATGTAAGGTCCCCAATTTATTAGTTATATTTTTTTTTAGAGACCCGACACCAACACGGTTACCAAAAACTCATAGCGACTTCTTCCTTAGAAACCCTAGTTGAGAAATTTAAGGGGAAGCATCAGAATGGTTGGCACCTGCTAAAGTTTCAATGAAAATATGACAACTAGCACACATACACATTTCTGACAACAGAGCTTTATTACTGCCTCATACATCATTTTTCACATTCTTATGCATACTTCGGGGTTAATTACGCTGAGATGACACAACTTCTTGTCGAAGTGTCCCACTTAACCATACGTACGCTCTCCTGGTTTAAGCCAAGGATCGTACTTTTTGCGTATGACTCATTAGGCTTTCGAATATGTTGGCAATGTGTTGGTACGAACATATAAGATAAGATTAGCCTCTAGCAAGGTTTCATGCCTACCCAATTATTCAAAAGGATTTATAATCCACAAATAACCTTTCACGAGTATGGTTACCGTGTAATTCGATCATCTCGTCAATGTATCTTATGTGATCTCAAGTATGGCGATGTGTTGATTGATTACTATCACATAAGTTTTCTTCGGTCTTTCAGATATGCTCATTTAATAGAAAGTGAATCAATAACTCCTTATTGATCTCTTTCACCATGGCCATGGATTTAAAGTGAATATCCACCGAAGGCGCCTTAGATACATCATCCTCTATCAAGGGATAGACGAGTCCTATCTTGGTTATGCATCCATCTCCATAAGCTTCACGATATGTCCAACGATCGCCCAGGTGCAGGCTTTGTCTAAGCCCATCGAAACGATGTCAAAGTATACTGGTCTTCTTATGAGATGACCGTGACAATCTCAGGTCTTAGGATTAGTTACACCCATCTCGTATGAGAATTCCATCAACATATAACCAAAAAGGATTCTCATGGAAAGTTATGTCCAGTGACACATTCTCCAACATTGGTCACCTATGTACTTGTCTAGGCATCCCCATGCCTATGGGTGTGAGACCCCCATTGCTATCACATAGTAAAAACATAACACATACAAGTCTTACCGCAATTGTCAATGTCGATTCTTGACATTGCTACGACTTGGGACATTTAATGATGTCTAAAAACTGTAATGTATCATCTCACATCTTTATAGATTAATCACAGTATACATCATATGAACTTTTATCTAGTTTCATTCGGTTATTACAATAATAACAAGAAATTAATAAAATGACTTCTTGTAAAATTAAATAACTCTTTCTTCAAAAATAAATATGATTACAAATGTCAGTATACAATTTGCCCAATTTGATTGGGTCTAGAGCACCTACACTAATAGTATCATGTTCGAATATGTTGGATTAGATGATAAGTCACCTAGTGACACCTCAAAAATAGTTTTCAAAAATAGTTTTTTGTGCATATGATCAAATACATGATATGTGTAAATTTCCTACACCCATTTATAACAAATAGGGTGATAATCGTCTTTTATTGTTTATAAAGAAAAAGTAATCATTTGGTTCGAGATGAAAAACCAACACCCTTTGATAATAATGTATCTCTCGTTTATCGACCAAGTCATAAAAGGCAATGATATGTGTGACACCCGTAACTTACTTACATGCTTAACAATAATAATAATATTCGAATGAACTTTAAGGTTTAACGTAGAAAAACTAGAGAAACCAGACTTTTATAAACTTAAGTAAAGTTTCGAACATAATAAAATTCAAAGCATGTTTTGTGTAAATATACAGTTTGACATGGAAAACATGGTTTCAACAGAAGAAAGAAAGAATTTGCGAAGATGCTTTATAGCAATCGCATATATAAAAATATCCGGAGCTTAAAACCAAACTCATACTTCCTTTAAATTAAATAAAAATTCAAGACATGCTTTATGGCATACATATAGGAAAAGATCAGAGTTCAACCTTGAAAACTTTGTTTCAAAAGGAAACTAAAACTTAAATTCTTGAAAATTATTTTTCAACGAGCCACCATGCTCCACGTCCACGTCCACGTCCCGATCTCTTCATTCATGATCACCTGGGGGGGGGGGAGGGAAACATAAGGGGTGAGATTACGAAAATCTTAGTAAGTACAAGAGAACTTTCAAAAGTATTTAAACATGACATGAAATTCCAACATGAACATATAACATAAGGGGACACCATAGGTTCTACCAACTTGCAGGGGTAAGAACCTCCGTGCGTAGCGCTACTAAACCCCAGTCCCATAACTTGCTTGATAATATGAAACTTGCTTGAAACATTACATGAGGGACCGCATAAACATGATTCATGAGTGTGCTTAAACATCGTGGATAGTTCATAGTGTACTTACCTCAACTTGGTTGGAAAGGACCCAAATTTTCTAGCGAGACTATTTTGCTCCTGTTTCTACACCAAATTTGCTTCTTCCTTTTACAAAATTTTCCCCTTACTCTCTATCTCAAAATCCTCTCTTCTGATTCTCTCAACCTTGCCCAAACTCTACCTAAAACTTGTGAACTAACTTAAGGCCGATTTATAGGAATTTTTGGTCAATCATGTTTTGCCACACGTCCCATCATCATGAGGCCTCATTATTACCTTCCATGTGTGGTAAATAAATGCTTGCCACATGTCCTTAAGGATAAGGTTTGGAGCCTTTTGCAAACTTGTAGGCTAAATAAGCTTTTCTTGGCCAATCATGTGATGCCACCTCAGGGGGTCATTATGAGCCATCATGTGATCTTATCTTATCTTCTAAATGACCAATAGAAGATTCCCACGTGTCCTTGATATTTTGAGCCTCACATGCTTAATTAGATTTTTAACACTTTCATCATTACATCTCACATGGTTTAATTCATTTTTCTACATTTCCCATCATTACTCCCACATGGTTAATTGATTTTCTACATTTCCCATCATTACACCTTTAACTAGTTAGCTATATTAGGTTACCTTAACTATTTAGTTTGAGATATTTTGATGAGATATTTTAAGGTTTTAAGAACTACACCTTGGCCCGAACTTTTCAAATAATTTGCACTTAGGCCCTTGCAACTTGGTCCCCGGGCCATTTTTTAATTGTATTTTAGCCCCTGAAGAAGGATAAATTATGCTAATACCCCAAGATTTTAGATAAATTACACTTTTACCAAAACTTCAATATTTACGATTTTACCCTTGGCTCAGAAACTAAATTTTTGTCTCAAGACTTCCATAATCCCTTGAAATGTCCTATTTCTTTAAGTATCCAAATCTAAAAATCTCGAGTATTATATGATATTTCAGTCTAAAAATCTCGGGTGTTACAATCTACCCTCTTAAAAATAATTTTCATCCTTGAAAATTTACCTTACTTCTCGTCATCAAATAGCTGGGGATATTTGGATCGCATCTCGTCCTCGCGCTCCGAAGTTGCTTCTTCGACTGAATGATGTTGTCATAACACCTTAACCAACAGTATATCTTTATTATGAAGCCTTTGTACCTCTCGAGTAACAATGCTCATTGGTGCCTCCTCATACTTCAAGTCTTGCTAGATCTCTAATGGTTGATGCTTTATTATATGGGTTGGATCAAGGACATACTTTCTGAGCATTGATACGTGGAAAACATCATGTACTGTTGAAAGATCTGGTGGTAAAGCAAGTTGGTAAGCCACATTCCCAACCCGTTTCAGGATCTCAAATGGGCTTATAAATCGAGGTCTAAGCTTTCCTTTCTTCCCAAACCGTAAAACTCTTTTTATGGATGTAACTTTTAAGAATACCTTATCACCAATGGCGAACTCCAAATCCCTTCTTCTTTTATCTATATAGTTTTTCTTTCTATCCTGAGCCTTTTCCATACTATCCTTGATCTTTTCAATGGCTTATATAGTTTGTTCCACAATTTCTAGACCTAAAATCTTCCTGTTGTTGCCAAAATACAACAATCTATTTTTACTTGTGGGCAGACGTAAAAGTCTTAGGAGTCGTGCCTGTAATGATGAGAATCTTAATTGTTAGAACGGGAGGTGCTATGGCACACACCAAGAGGGGGGGTGAATTGGTTATTTTGAAAACTTAATTGAACTTGAAAAGCTTTTTAACACAAATTGAGGTTTTAGGATTTAAAACGTGAAGTATATAAAAATGACAAATGTAAGTTTACAGAGATAAAAATGTGAACCAAGTGAGGAATAATAAAATGCTTGGAAAGATAAATAAATCAAGGAGCACAAGCACAAGAAACACAAGGATTTATAGTGGTTCGGCTTAACCCAAGCCTAATCCACAACCTTAGCTCCTCACTAAGGATTTTGCAAACACTGCACTAAAACCCCATACTTAAACCAAGTAGGTCCTCTAATCTAAGACTAGGAATTACAACCTCTTGCTTATACAAGCAAGCCCTCTAGCACCTAGCTAGGAATTACAACCCCTTGCTTCAACGAGCAAGTCCTCTAGCACAAAGCTAGGAAAATAAGAGTGATACAAATGTAAATGAGATGCTAAAAGTTGACACTCTTAGTTACAAGTTCTCTCACAATGAAAACAAGGTTTGAATGAATTAATACAAGTTAAAATCAAAGCCTTAAAGAGAGAAAAAAATGAAGCACAATCACTGTAAATACAAATGAGAGTAACAATAAGCTCAAATTATTTCATTCCCATCCATTAGCCTTCTCTTGATCTCCTTGATATGTATATATAAGTATCCCAAGAGTCTTGCACAAAACTAGCCGTTATTGAGCCGTTGTAAGTTTCTATGAAACACATAGTCGACAGATCAAATGGGTTAGTCAACTATTTCTTCAAATAAAACTAGGCATAGTCGACAAATAAGAAAGCATAGTCAACTATTTCTCAACCAAAACTTCTCATAGTTGACAGATCCTTTTACATAGTCGACAGATCAAAAATACAAGGAAAATTTTAAAATTCATGAACAAAAATAGTCGACAGATGAAAAGCCATAGTCGACTATCCTTACATGATAGTCGATAGATCCAAAAAGAGTCGACAGATACAAGATATAGTCGACAGATGAGGAAGATTTTCAACAGAATGAAGCTTGAAAACATTATAACATATTTACATTTCTTTAAATATGTCCTTATTTTGTTTAATTTATATTTTACCTTCCATTTACTTTAATATATAAATGTAAATAAGAAAGTACCCCCCATTTGGATTCAATAAAAATATCTAAAAAATCAAAATCCATAAGAATAAAAAAATAGAATTTGGGTTTCAGTAGAAATTTAGGATTTTATGATTTTACCTCCTCCAAGATATACATTTTCTATTTCTTAAAAAATTCGTTAAAAATCATTTTATCACTAATGAATGTTAGCTATTGAATTACCGGGAGTTAGTTTTCTAAAAAAGGAAACATTTTCATATATGTCTCCTTATAAGGTGCTAGTCTTCCAAACTTAGAAAAATATTGAAGCGTTATCAAAACAAGTTTCAAAACATGATGCATGAACTAAAGGATTTTTCATATGTTTAAGTTTTAAGCCAAAACCTTTCATGCACGCTTCAAAATATGAAAGCTTATTCTGAAGTATGAGATTAACATAAATGATTTTTCATACTTAAGATTGGATTTTCATCAAACACATTTATGTTCAAGTTGGTCTTTTGCCTTAGAACAATTTTAGCTCTATGTTGACCAACGACTTCAAAGCTAATTTGAAAATCATGTTAGGAGATTCTTTTAAGACTAAATACTTGACTTTGCAAATCTCCAACTAATATAGAAAATCATAAATCTTTTTGGTTTTCATTTTAACAAAGCACTTGAAATTGATTTTTTTGAAAACCACCACCTTGATTCATGACTTAGGAATTTAATAAAATATATTTTTCATCATCAAAACTAAGTATACAAAAGTAAAACAACATTAACGAGCAACTAGATCTGGTTAACGAGCAGATCTGGTGATCCAACAGAGCTGATGGTCTGAAGGGGCTGATGATCTGGTGGGCTGATGACTTGGTGGATCTGGTATATCTGATGATCTGGTGGGCTAATGATTAGGTGGCCCAAGATAACAGAGTGACCTGAGGTGACTGAGTGACCTAAGGTGATGAGTGGCCTTGGATAACCGAGTGACCTGAGGTGACGAGTGGCCTTGGATAAGCAAGTGACTTGAGGTGACGAGTGGCCTTGGATAACCAAGGGACCCTCCATAACCGAGTGGCCTGCAAAACGAGAGCAACATTAAGGCGCGGGTGGAGGTCCTCGCGCAAACCTTCTGATGCCTAAGTTAGTTCTCGAGAGCCAAAAGTATGAATTGTCTTGAGGGGCCCAAGAGTGCGTACCTTGTGATGAAGGCATGGTCTCCTATTTATAGCAGAGGAGAGAGAGAAGACGTGCGAGAATCTCGCGGCCCATTTCGATGATTTTGCGGCCCATTCGAGAGGGAAAAGAGGAGAGATTAGCCCAAGCCCACTCGACCACGATCGAGTGAGGGGCCACTCGGTTATGACCGAGTGGGTGGCCACTCGGTTATGCCTTCTTTTGCCCTTTTCCTTGGTTTGGTTTTGAGTGGTTCCAGTACCTCAACTTCATTCGTGATTTTCACATTGATTCAACTCAAATCTCTCAAAACCCAAAACATGAAAGTTGTAGATAATTCTCTTATATTTCTATAGGACTTTGAGTCAGATAAATTGGAGCTAGTATGAGAAAGTTATGGCTGAAAAACCAAAGTAGTATCGAACCCACTCAGCATAACCGAGTGGGTCATGAAAAGTGAGGGGAAATTGGTCTCCCCATGACCGAGTGAGGGGCCACTCTGTAACACCCCAAATTTCTTGAGCGTGTTATGACTTAGGATTTCGGGAATATAAAAAGTTTTCATATCACAATAGCTGTCATACATCACACAATATCCCAAAAATCCAAATTTACACCTTCTCAGCTTAACAAACCCAATAATCGAATAGCTAAGACATACGTTAAAATCTCTAATGCAGAAGCTAGATCGAACCTGATATGGTTCACAACCATAATACTTTATTTATCATAAAATTGTTCAAGACGTTTACAAAATGAATTACATGGACATCATCTCTCGCAAGATATAACTGAACGTCTTAAACATATCCAAGACATATATAGGTTCGCATATAAATGAAAATATTATAAACATGCTATAGACAGCAAATTAAACTTATTCTTCAGCTACCTCCTTTCCCTTAGAGCCACTCGTCGAACCTGGAACGTTTGAATATTCCAGGGACATAGTCCAATTAGAAGATGAATCTTCTAGTGAGAAACTCCAAAAAAAAAAAATAGTTTATATCGATGCATGATTAGGTATAAAATGTATGAGAAGACAACGAGAACTACTCCGAAGTGCCTCGTGAACATGTTAGCCTCCTCCAACGAGAGCTTTCTCAATGGCGCACGCATAGCGCCTCTCGGGAGGTCCCTAACCATGTCACTTCAGCCCGACCTCATAGCACTCATGCAAGCACCACATTCGTTGTCCCTTAGGCTCACGGTCTTCCCCACAAGAGCTTTCTCGATGGCGCACGCATAGCGCCTCTCGGGGGATATCCGACTTTTGCCCTCGGCCAACAACAAATAGGTACAACAGTATGGCCACACAAATTTTATAAATGCAACAGTTAAAAAAAAGCTAACAGCATATATTTTTCAGAAAAGTACAGTTCATATATGCAACATGATTTCATGTAAGAGAATAACAAGTGTTTATGTGTAAGAACTTCACGAAACACGTCTCATGCAATAGAAGTCTCTCATAAGAGAATAAAAAATAGGATTTGGAGTATAGGAGTCTCACCTTGTTGGTTCATCTCTTAAACGGTACGGTTTCACTACAAACAGCCTAGGTTTCTACAGAAAACACACATTTTGGTAAACTTAAAATCAAATATTTTTACATAAGGTTGAATGGTATTAAATTAGGGGTATAACTAGAACATTTGGAGAAAAATAAACCCCTCACACGCCCTAGAAAGGAGGGCCACGCGCCCTCACGCGCAGGCATTTTCCGGCGCGTGTAACTCACGCGCAGGTAGCAGATTTCGGACAGCAATGCCTCGGTTTGGTATTTCGGCCATATCTCCCTCGTTTTAACTCCGATTCGACCCCCGTTTGAACCTACGCAACCCTCTCTTCCCCCTCTATAGGATTATCAAAAAAACAGACTTACCTCGCTTTTTTGCTGACTGATTTTGGCGAATTCCGATGAAGACCCGCAACTCTGACGAGGCTCGTTCTCCGCCGCTTTCTTCCCGCCTTCTTGCCGAACTCCCTTCTCTCTCTCTTGAGCAAGCTCCTCCTCTTAGAGTGCTTCACTCCTCAAACTTGGTTGGAATGATTTGTGAAGAACCCATGGTGCCTTTTTATAGATTTCTCCAACTAATCACATTATGCCACTTGTCAAAATCTTAGCCATGGACTCCAAAGACTCAAAGCCATAATTGAGTGGCTTTTGAAATCCAAAAATAAAATGAATTGAACTTTTGGAATCCAAGCTCAAACCCCAAACTTCTTTCAAATAACACTTTGGCCCTTATTTCAAGTCCTCAACTTCAATCTTTTACCACATAAGCTCTTAATTTCATCCTTATTTCGTTTGGATAATTTTCTAATTACAATTACACCCTCAAACATCAAATTTATCGAGATACTTAAAATCCTAAAATTAATAACTCAAAATTACTCAATATATACAATTTTTCGGAAGCCCCTTACCATCATTCAATCTTTTTAGGCTACAACTTAGCTTAACCGAAAACCATTTCTGATTTGATTTCTTTCAGCGTCATAAATCTCACCTCGAGACGCTCATCAAAAATATACCTTTAACCTTAGGTATCTAAGCTCTAGGGTACTTCCTACGACTAATTTGGTCATTTATTGCCAATTCAAACATATTTTTGGTATTTTAAACTCACTTAAAATACGTGACATCTTCACAAAAATATGGGGTATTATATTCTCCCCTCCTTAAAAGAATTTCGTCCTCGAAATTTGAAACATACTCAACATTATTGAATGTTAAATAATTATTGCATACAATTTCTAAAAGAAAATATAAAATTCCCTACTCTATTCCCATTTCCTCGAACAGATGAGGATATTTCTTCCTAATTGTTTCCTCAAGTTCCCACGTTGCCTCGTTATCCGAGTGCTTTCTGCACTGAACCTTCACTAACGGTATCTCTTTATTTCTCAACACTTGAGTTCAGCGATCTAAAATTGCTCTAGGTGACTCCGAGTAGGTCAAGTCATTCCTTAGCTCAATTGTCTCCACCCGAACTCCGAGAGTTGGATCTGGAACATTGATAGCATGCATATTTATACCATATTTTGGCATTTCACCTCATTCTTATTAGGCCATTTGAAGTAATTTTTGTTGATATTTCATTGTTTCTATTTTATTATGCTTCAAATTGTCCTTACACTATTTTCTATCTTACCTCTACTCTATGGATCCAGGCTTTAGGGAATATTGGATGGGTTAGAGAAGTGGCTCAACTAAAGGAGCTTGGGCCTACTTTCAAGGAGCAGACTTGGGCTACTCATTGTGCTGTTTTGGGCTCACTTGTTTTCTGTTGGGCTAGGCCCAACCCTAGCCTCCCTAGCCTTTCCTTTCTTAGCCATGTATTTAAGGCCTCTTAGCATTAATTTCCAGAATATCATGAGATAGAAGGAGAGGAGAAAATAGAGAGGATTCTGCCCGTTTTTTTGATGTTGTAGCATTTTTTCTGTTTTCTACATCTTTTGTTCCATTTTGTTTTCCTTGCTGTAATGATAGGCTAGAGCATTTGTAACCGGTTGTGTGTCTTGAATCCATGTGGAATTTGAGTCCCGGATGAGCTACAAGAATCTGGTTTGTTGTTTGTTTCT
Source organism: Diospyros lotus (assembly GCF_014633365.1). NCBI lineage: Eukaryota > Viridiplantae > Streptophyta > Magnoliopsida > Ericales > Ebenaceae > Diospyros > Diospyros lotus. Next base: position 22,109,843 of record NC_068342.1, read on the forward strand.
TATTCATTTCTATTTGGTTTAGTTTGGGCAGATTTGTGAATGCATGGAGTTCATGGCAGGTTTGTGTGAATTTGCATGGTTTCATTTTCTGTTAAATGCTTAAGAGAGCAGAATGTTATAGCCGGTTGGTATAACATCTAGGAAATGAATATTATGTGCTTGAACGGTTGTTCTTGCATAGGTCCGGATAGGTTGAATAGAGAGTGAATGGCTGCATTTTGTTTACAAGAAATTTCTGTATTCATTTTGTTGTTCCAATCATTCTAATCCTTGGACGGTTGTTGGGGATGCTTTGAGTTTGTTATCCGGATATCAAAACATCTAGCAAGCCAAGGTATATAGGTTGGACGAGGAAGATTTCACATAGGAGACAAATACACAGCCGGTTGCATATCTTTTACTGATTTTTCATCCATCTTTATCTTTCTGTTTTGTTAATTAGTTTTCTGTCAAAAAAACCCCCCTAAACAAACTATTATTTGTATTGGTTCTCCTTTGTTGGTAGAAGAAAGTGAGGCTCCTTGTGAGAGATGACCTAGGGTGCACTTTGCTGCAAACTAGAGAAGAGATGCAAACATAAATCTCTAATTCTGGAGTGGTTCGACAGCCGGTCAAACATGCCTTCGAAGTTGGGAGACGTGGAACACATTATGAATCCCGGACAAACTAGGCGGAAGCTCCAATCGATAGGCCAAAGGTCCGACTCTTTCCACAATCGGATATGGTCCTATATACCTTGGCTTCAACTTTCCTTTACCGCTTCCACGAGTCACCAAATGCTGGGGTGATACCTTGAGATACACTAGATCCCCGACCTCGAACTCTAGATCCCTTCTTCTTTGATCAGCATAGGATTTTTATCGGCTTTGTGCAGCTCGGATCCTCTCTTGGATTATTCGAATCTTATCGGTAGTCTGCTGCACAAGTTCAGGCCCTAACATCTGTCGTTCCCCTACTTCGGTCCAACAGATGGGCGATCGACACTCTCTTCCATACAAAGCCTCATAAGGAGCCATCCCAATGCTGCCGTGGTAACTATTGTTGTACGCGAATTCTACCAATGGCAGATGCTCCTACCAATTTCCTCCAAAATCAAGGGCACAGGATCTCAACATATCTTCAAGCGTTTGAATTGTCCTCTCTGATTGTCCGTCGGTTTGGGGGTGATAAGCCGTACTCAATTTCAGCTGGGTCCCCATGCATTCCTGCAAACTCTCCCAAAACCTTGAGGTGAACCTCGGGTCTCGATCTGAAACTATACTTACCGTCCCACCATGGAGTCGTACGATTTTCTTTACGTATTGCTCTGTAAATTTTTGTACCGGTTGATCCATCCTCGTAGGCAGGAAATGCGCTGACTTTGTCAACCTGTCTACCACCACCCAAATGGCATCATAGCCCCTTCGACTCTTCGGAAATCCTGTCACGAAATCCATCGTGATATGTTCCCATTTTCACTCAGGAACTTCCAAGGGTCTCATCAACCCTGCAGGTTTCTGGTGCTCAATCTTTACCCTTTGGCATATATCACATTGTGCCACCCTCCTAGCCACGTTGGCCTTCATCCCAGGCCACCGGTAGATTTCTCTAAGATCTCGATACATCTTCGTGGCTCCTGGATGCACGGTATACTTAGCTCTATGGGCTTCATCCAAAATTTTCTGCCTCAACTCCCGAAGGTTTGGCACGTACAGTCTACCCCGAAACCTGAGAATGCCATTTCGCATCTCAAAATCTGAACTCTTGGGCTGGCCTTGCTCATCTACCCATAGACGTATACGCCGGTCACTCCCACTAGCCTCCCGTATTTCGGTCTCCAGATCCAGTTGAACCGCCAGGCCAGCTACTAGGACAGAAGATCCCTTCGGTACTACACTCATCGTCATCAGGCTAAAAGCCTCAATCAACAGCCACTCCTGGGCCATCAACCCGGCCATAACAGTAGGCACAGTCCTACTCAAAGCATCAGCTACCACATTGGCACGCCCCGGGTGATACAAGATGGTGCAGTCGTAGTCCTTCAAGAACTCCATCCAGCGTCGCTGCCTCATGTTCAACTCTTTCTGCGAGAACACATACCTTAGGCTTTTGTGGTCTGTGAATACATCGAACATCTCTCCATATAGGTAGTGCCTCCATAGCTTCAGAGCATATACCACCGCTGGCAGCTCCAAGTCATGTGTTGGGTAGTTCACTTCGTGTCTCTTCAATTGGCGTGATCCATATGTGATCACCCGACCATGCTGCATCAATACACAACCCAAACCCACCTTCGAGACATGGGTGTATACAACATATCCACCAGGCCCACTAGGCATTGCCAGCACAGGTGCTAAGGTCAGTCTGTCCTTGAGCTCTTGAAAGCTTTCCTCACACTTTGCAGTCCATTCGAACTTGACCTCCTTCCGTATGAGCTTTGTCATAGGTGCAGCTATCTTCGAAAACCCTTCCACGAATCATCGATAGTAGCCTGCCAATCCCAAAAAGCTTCGTACTTCAGTCACACATGTCGGTTGCTTCCATCCTCAAACAGCCTCAATTTTAGCTGGATCCATTGAGATTCCTTCGGCTGAGATCACATGCCCAAGAAACGCCACTTGGGATAGCCAGAACTCGCACTTCGAGAACTTGGCATATAATTGGTGTTTCCTGAGGGTTCCTAGCACTATTCTCAAGTGCTCTTCGTGGTCACTTTCATTCGAAGAATACACCAATATATCATCTATGAAGACGATCACAAATCGATCCAGGTAGGGCTTGAATGCCCTATTCATAAGATCCATAAATGCCGCTGGAGCGTTAGTTAATCCGAATGGCATTACAAAGTACTCAAAATGGCCATACCTCGACCAAAATGCCATCTTCGGAACATCATCTGGTTTAATTCTCAGCTGATAATATCCAGATCTCAAATCGATCTTCGAGAACACTTTCGCTCCCTGCAGTTGATCAAACAACTCATCTATCCTTGGGAGCGGATACTTGTTCTTTACTGTGGCCTTATTTAGCTGACGGTAGTCAATGCACATCCTTAGACTCCCATCTTTCTTCTTCACAAATAGTACTGGTGCGCCCCATGGCGACGTGCTTGGCCTAATGAACCCCTTATCAGTCAACTCTTGTAGCTGACTCTTTAATTCTTTCATCTCCGATGGAGCCATTCGGTATGGCGGAATTGATATCGGCTGGGTTCCTGGCACTAACTTAATTGAGAACTCAATTTCCCGAGGTGGAGGTAGTCCCCGTAACTCTTCTGGAAACACGTCATCATATTCTCGTACTACTCGCACCTCATTGAGTTTCGGTACCTCTCTTTCTTCTAACTGAGCATAAGCTATGAATCCATGAGCTCCTCGGCTCAACAGCTTTGCTGCCTTCATTGTCGAAATCATCTTTATGACCTCGGGGTCGCCTTGTCCCCAAAATTTAACCCACCCTCCCTCGGGTTTTCTTATGGTCATTATCTTCCTACGACAGTTTATATTGGCATCGTACTTGGATAAGAAGTCCATCCCCAAGATTATGTCGAAGTCATATATTTCTAACAGAATCAGATCAGCCTGGAACCAAACATTACTCAGGCTAATTTCACATCCCCTCACCATTTCTGAGGACTTCATACTTTTTCCCATAGGTGTCAAAATCACCATAAGACACCCCATAGACTCGGTTTCTACTCTCAAACTCCTAGCCAAAGCATGCGATATAAAAGAATGAGTAGACCCTGGATCTATCAATGCATGCACAGGAGTATCCAAAATGAAGAGAGTACCTTGGATAACTGCAGGATTCGCCTCTACGTCCTCCTTGGTCAAGTTATAGACTCGGCCCTGTCTGGTCCCTTTTCCTTCTTCAATCTTTAGCAACTGCTCTTTCTTCTTCGGGAAATTCCTCGAGATGTGCCCGTGCTGGTTGCAATTATAGCAGATCACGCTCACTGGTGTTGCTACTATAGCTTTACCTTCTTGGACCATTCCCTTCTAGCAATTTCTGGAAGTATGCCCGAGTTGTCCACAGGTGTAACAGACAATACTTTGGCCATCGTACCTCTTGCCCAGGTGCCTCTTCTTGCATTTAAAGCATGTCTTGCCCTTTTTCATGATCTTCCCATCCCGAGGTCCCAGAGTCGAGTGGGATTTCTCTGATTGTCCTCCAGCTTGAATCGTCGTGGCCTTTAGTTCTGCCACCCGCATCATATTCTCCTCGGCGGTCATAGCCTTGAAAACTATGTCTGCATAAGACTCCACATGGACCAGGCTCATCAGCTGTTGAAATTCAATTTGCAAGCCTTGTAGGAATTTTCGTCCCTTCTCCACATCGTCCATCCCGTACAACGGCATATACTTGATTAACCGCAAAAATTCAGCCTCGTATTGAGCCACATACATATTTGTCCCTTGGCGTAAGTTCATAAACTCTCAAGCTCTAGCCAACTTCTAGCAAGTGGGAAAGAATTTCCCGTTGAACAGTTCCTTAAACCGTTCCCACGACATCTGGGGTGCCTCCCCCAATTCTACATCTGTTGCTGACCCCTGAGATCCTATCCGATTAGGTATCGCTCGCTGCATAGACCTCCACCATTGGGAAGCTTCCTCTTCCAGTATATAGGTCGCACACTCGACCTTGTCTTCATTCAGGATTCTCAATCTTTGTAGGATCTTTTTGGTCTGGTCCAACCAGTATTCACTGATTGCGGGGTCATCTGCCGGTTTTCCTCGAAACACTGGCGGGTTTTGTCGTAGATACCTCTCTAAGGAATCTACTCTTCTTTGCTCGAGGTCAGCTCGTGCATCTCTTTGACCTTCCACACCACCTCTTGGGTGTGGGTTGGTGTTGCTTTCTTCGCCATTGCCTCTCTCGCGCCTGTTCCTTCTTGTATTCACCATCTGGCAAGAAGACAGGGCGATCTATTAAATCATCACGGCATGGCATAATTCAATTTGAATAAGCAACAAGAGTATGCCACTAAATATTTCAAAAAATCCTAACCTAATTCCCAAAACTTACGGTAGCTTTACTCATCATGCCACAAGCGAACTTTTCCTTAGGTTCGCTCTGATACCAACTGTAACACCCCAAATTTCTTGAGCGTGTTATGACTTAGGATTTCGGGAATATAAAAAGTTTTCATATCACAATAGCTGTCATACATCACACAATATCCCAAAAATCCAAATTTACACCTTCTCAGCTTAACAAACCCAATAATCGAATAGCTAAGATAGGCGTTAAAATCTCTAATGCGGAAGCTAGATCGAACCTGATATGGTTCACAACTATAATACTTTATTTATCATAAAATTGTTCAAGACGTTTACAAAATGAATTACATGGACATCATCTCTCGCAAGATATAACTGAACGTCTTAAACATATCCAAGACATACATAGGTTCGCATATAAATGAAAATATTCTAAACATGCTATAAACAGCAAATTAAACTTATTCTTCAGCTACCTCCTTTCCCTTAGAGCCGCTCATCGAACCTGGAACGTTTGAATATTTCAGGGACATAGTCCAATTAGAAGATGAATCTTCTAGTGAGAAACTCCAAAAAAAAATAGTTTATATCGATGCATGATCAGGTATAAAATGTATGAGAAGACAACGAGAACTACTCCGAAGTGCCTCGTGAACAATTAGCCTCCTCCAACGAGAGCTTTCTCAATGGCGCACGCATAGCGCCTCTCGGGAGGTCCCTAACCATGTCACTTCAGCCCGACCTCATAGCACTCATGCAAGCACCACATTCATTGTCCCTTAGGCTCACAGTCTTCCCCACAAGAGCTTTCTCGATGGCGCACGCATAGCGCCTCTCGGGGGATATCCAACTTTTGCCCTCGGCTAACAACAAATAGGTACAACAGTATGGCCACACGAATTTTATAAATGCAACAGTTAAAAAAAAGCCAACAGCATATATTTTTCAAAAAAGTACAGTTCATATATGCAACATGATTTCACGTAAGAGAATAACAAGCGTTTATGTGTAAGAACTTAACGAAACATGTCTCATGCAATAGAAGTCTCTCATAAGAGAATAAAAAATAGGATTTGGAGTATAGGAGTCTCACCTTGTTGCTTTATCTCTTAAACGGTACGGTTTCACTGCAAACGGCCTAGGTTTCTACAGAAAACACACGTTTTGGTAAACTTAAAATCAAATATTTTTATATAAGGTTGAAGGTTATTAAATTAGGGGTATAACTAGAAAATTTGAAGAAAAATAAGCCACTCACGCGCCCTCACGTGCCATGGAAAGGAGGGCCACGCGCCCTCACGCGCAGGCATTTTCCGGCGCGTGTAACTCACGCGCATGCAGCAGATTTAGGACAGCAACGCCTCAGTTTGGTATTTCAGCCATATCTCTCTCATTTTAACTCCGATTCGACCCTCGTTTGAACCTACGCGACCCTTTCTTCCCCCTCTACAGGATTATCAAAAAAAATCGGACTTACCTCACTTTTTTGCTGACTGATTTTGGCAAATTCCGGCGAAGACCCGCAACTCCGACGAGACTCAGTCTCCGCCACTTCTTCGCCGCTTTCTTCCCGCCTTCTTGCCGAACTCCCTTCTCTCTCTCTAGAGAAAACTCCTCCTCTTAGAGTGCTTCACTCCTCAAACTTGGTTGGAATGATTTGTGAAGAACCCATGGTGCCTTTTTATAGATTTCTCCAACCAATCACATTATGCCACTTGTCAAAATCTTAGCCATGGACTCCAAAGACTCAAAGCCATAATTGAGTGGCTTTTGAAATCCAAAACTAAAATGAATTGAACTTTTGGAATCCAAGCTAAAACCCCAAACTTCTTTCAAATAACACTTTGGCCCTTATTTCAAGTCCTCAACTTCAATCTTTTACCACATAAGCTCTTAATTTCATCCTTATTTCGTTTGGATAATTTTCTAATTACAGTTACACCCTCAAACATCAAATTTATCGAGATACATAAAATTGTAAAATTAATAACTCAAAATTACTCAATATATACAATTTTTCGGAAGCCCCTTACCATCATTCGGTCTTTTTAGGCTACAACTTAGCTTAATCGAAAACCATTTCTGATTTGATTTCTTTCAGCGTCATAAATCTCGCCTCGAGACGCTCATAAAAAATATACCTTTAACCTTAGGTATCTAAGCTCTAGGATACTGTAACACCCGGTGTTACAGGTGTTAAAAGAATGAGAAAGAAAGTGAGAAAATTCCAAAAACGCCCTTGAGAAGGTATTGGATCCTTGAGATTGAGGGTGCCCTATGAGAGGGGTATTTTGGTAATTTGGATAGTGAAGTCCAATAAAGGGTAATTTGGTAAATTGAAAATAATTCCTAGGTGGAATTAAGTATGAAAGGGAATTAGTTCTCATTTTGGATTATGTGGAGATAAATGGGATTAAAAATTTACAAAGGGTATTTTTTGTAATTTTGGAGTAAATTCTATAATGGAAATAAATTATGGAAATGGGGAAAAATACTCATAAATTATTTATGTGAGTAAAATAATGGATTTTCCCTAAAATAGTGGGTTAATGTGGAAATGCCACATGGATGGCTTAGATTAAGTCTTGAAAGCCAAGGTTGTGGCATGGAGTGACACTTGGCATTTTCTTGTCCAAGTAAAATGGAAGAGATAAGAGTGATTATTTTAAATCAAAAAGAAAAGATTAATAGTCACTCAAGCCATTAATGATGGTGATGATGATGTTGGGAAAAGAAATTCAAATTTGAATTTTGAAAATTTTCATGGTTAATGGGTGAAATTTATCTCATTAAAATAAATGGCAATTAAATGGAAAGTTGCCTTACAATTGACATATATATTATTGATGGGTGAAATTGTCCCAATTATGCAAATAGAAATTTAAATTAATTTCAAAAGAAATTGAAATATGGTCATTCTTGCAATTAATGGGAGGCATAATTAAGTTGCATTTAAAGAAAATGCAAAAGAAATGGAAAATGGTCAAGCATTGATTATGGAAAATGGTCACATTAAATTAAATTGGAAAGAAAATATATATGTCTCTCAAGTGGTCACTCATGTGATGGGGTGAAATTAGTCAAATTAAATAAATGAGGAAAATGACTAATTTTGGAATGGAAGACCAAGATGATCCAAGGGTGGAGACTTGGCCTTGGATTGGGAAATTGATCCAAGGGTCATAAATTAGTCTTGAAAGTTGGCATGGATTGCCAACATAAATGGAAGTGAATCTTGAATGATTAGAATGGATGGTTGAGATTAAAAATCTCCAAAGCACATGGATTGTGCTTGTAATGGGAGGCTAAGATTATTTCTCTTAAACCTACAAAGATCCAAAGGTTAGGATCCATTCTTGAAAGAGGGAGAAAATATATATATTGGCAAGGTAGGAAGACAAGTCTTCCCTTTGGCCATTTGAAGAAGAAGAAGAAGAAGAAAGAGCCTAGAGGTAAACTCTTTAGTTTTTGTAAAGAAATCTAAGTCTTCTAACTTCTTAGTCTTCTTATCTTTAAGGATTAGATTTTTAAAGATCAAGGTTATTTCTTTTACTTCTTTAGGGGATGGAAGCAAGTGAAGTCTTGCCAAGTCAAGTTGTTGAAGCTCTCTTGAAGTTAAAGATTGTGGAAAATCTAAAAGAATAGAGGTAAGGGATAGCCCCATGGGATGGTGGCTTGCAAGTTGTAAGTATGATGCATGATTTCTATGTGTGCATTGGCATGTTGTGTGTTTTAGGACCTATGGCCATGAGGTTGAGTGGGGTAGGGTAGATTAAAGCCTCAAACCAAGGTGGTTGTGAGGATGTGGAAGCCCTAACCATGTTGCATACATGCATTGGCATCACATTTATTTTCATGTTCATACTATTGCCATTGCACCCTTATTGAGCTTAATAGCTCATGAGGTTTTTATCCTCACCATGTAGGTATCTCATGTGCAAGAAGGAAGGGAGTTTTGCAAAGTTAAGTGTTGAAAGCAAGGAAGAAAGCAAGAGAAGTAGTGTTTATGTATTTTATGCTTAAGTGTTGTATTTATTTGTTAATGTGTAATGAAGGCTAAATGTGTGGAAAAGGGGGCAAACTTGAATGTTTTGGAACCCCCTTGGTATGAGAAAGGGTTCTGGAAAATGTGGCCCATGCGCGCGCGCGGCCCCGCGCTGGGGGGGGGGGCGCGGCCAATTGCCGTGCACACCCCCCCCCCCTTTTGCTGCTGTTGGGTATTTTTTTTTTCCTTGATTATTTTATTTTAATTTAATTTTTGTTTATTTGAATATATGATATTATTTTGGAAATTCTGAAATAATTTATATTTAAATAAATAAATAAATGAGTATTTAGCCTCTAAATTGATTATTAAATTAATATAAATTTGAGGCAATTGTGGGGAAAATTTTCTATATTTTGGAAAATTAAATAATGGAGTATTCTCCTTAAATTTTGGAAATTGGATGAGGATGCCTTGAGGTTGTATTTCAAAAATTAATTTCCTAATGGTTCGAAAATTATGGAAATTTTGAAATAATTAAAGGGGAAAATCAATGGAGATTTATGAGGAAAATTTATTTAAATTTTTCCAAAGAAATATTAATCCAAACATTCTCCAAGGGAATTGAAAGTGAGATAAATGAGATAATGGTTGGGGCAAAGAAAGGAAAAATTATTTTCTTATAATTAAGGCGTTATGCCATAATTTACTTAAAGCTAGAGAGTTATAGCTTATTTTCTTTCAATCCTGGGAGGTCACCCTAAACTCTTCATTAAAGAGCTTGAGAAGGAGTGACGATTGCGAGGTTTCGGGTTTTAATAGGTCGCTTGATAATTCCCGGACCCTCGAGCGGAGCGAAGAGAGGGCAAAACCTAGTTCCCACCTAAGTCGTTTCCCGTTAAAACGTAGCTGTCTCTTCATCTTTGTCCTAGCATGTGAATAGTAAGTTGGCTATTCGTGAGTAACACCCGTAGGTGGGAGCGGGGCGTTACAGGTACTTTCTACGACTGATTTGGTCATTCATTGTCAATTCAAACATATTTTCGGTATTTTAAACTCACTTAAAATACGTGACATCTTCACAAAAATATGGGGTATTATACACTCGATCATGACTGAGTGGGGGGCCACTTGGTCATGACTGAGTGGGGGGCCACTCGTTCATGCCTTCTTTTTCCCTTTTGTCTTGGTTCGGATCCATCTTTCTTCAATACTTGACTATGAGCCTTAATAGTGTAGGTGTATCAACTTAGAGTCCAATTTCAGCCTTGATGAAGCCTGAATCTCTTAAAACTCAAAACATGAAAGTTTTGGATAATTATCTTATATTTCCATAGGACTTTGAATCAACTCAATCAAAGCTCGTATGAGAGAGTTATGCATGAAAAAAAAAGTAGTGTTGTATCCACTTGGCATAATCGAGTGGGTCCTCCCCACTTGGTCTCGGCTCAACCTCTTGCTCCTTCGGCATGTTTCCTTAATCTCCTACAACCCGTTGGGCCTTTGGGCTTCATGTCCATGTTGTGAAACTCTTTTAGGTCTTGTCATTCTCCAAGTTTGTAGGGCATATCAATTGCTCCCTACTCTTTTAGCCGGGAGCTCTGGGTGAAAGAGTATCTTGTCCTGTAAACTTTTAAATATTACTTCTCTTTTAGTTATTTCATCTTCTACACATCCTCTCTAGCTTGTTCGCACACCGTGCTTTTAAATTTCTAGACTCTAGTGATTTTCAATTCCTTTGTAGAGGTATGAGGTAGATATACTAGTGAGTTCGCTTTCCATAGATGTCGAACTATGCACCGATTAATGAGTTTGATTCTACTCCTAGTTATGGTGTTGTGAGTAGGACAATAATTTTGCACTTTCTTTTCCCTTGTTGTCGGGCGGTGAGTAGGGCAACGGGTTTGAATTTATTTTTTCCCCCTGTTATCAGGCCATAAGCAGGACAACAGGGTTGCATTAGATTTTTCCCTCATTGTTGGGCTGTAAGCGGGACAACAGGCTTGAATGTACTTTTACCTTATTATCGGGCTGTGAGCGGGGCAATGGGCTTGATTGTACTTTTATCTCATTGCCAAGCTGTGAGCGGGGCAATGGGCTTGAATGTACTTTTACCTCGTTGCCAGGCTATAAGTAGGACAACGAGCTTAATTGTACTTTTACCTTATTGTTGGGCCGTGAGCGGGGCAATGGGATTGAATGTACTTTTACCTCATTGCCGGGCTATAAGCAGGAGAACGGGCTTGAATGTACTTTTACCTCATTGCTGGGCTATGAGCGGGACAACGGGCTTGCGTTTATTTTTCCTCTCATTGTTGGGCCATAAGCGGGACAATGGGGTTGCGTTGAGTTTTCCTCCCGTTACTAGGTTATAAGCGGGGCAACAAGCTTGAGTTGGTTTTTCTCTCATTGCCAGGTCGTGAGCGGGACAACGGGCTTAAGTTTGTTTTTATTTCCTGTAAGTAGAGCATAAAAAACAAACTTTCATAAAGCAATGTGTAATAAAAAGGCTGACCTTTTTTGAAATAAGTTAGTACATCCACTGTTTCATTTTGGGTCTTGTTGTTGACTCTGATCCCGAAATACACGGGTTAAGCAAAATTTCGAACAATTTAGTTTTTCGATCTTTAACAAAGGCTCTCTTGAATGTGTCTGAAGTTTGATCCCAATTTTCTCTTTGAGGGCATTAATGGTGGCTGATTGCCTTCTTCTAGGGGCATGTCTTTTCGTGGCTTGTCTTAGTGGAATAGGAGGAGTCCCCTGACATAGTTTCACCGCCCAAGATGACATGTATGGGCTCATGAACTAGTTCATTGTCTAGATGTGGATTCTCTCCGCAATCCCTTCCTCCCTCTTAACATCACTGATTTGATCTCCCCCGCTCTTCCTATCTATCTTCTCCTCTTTGAGGCTCACTATCTTTGATCTGTACATACCTTTGAAGATGTCCTTCATGAACTAGCATCTCAATCTAATCTCTTAACTCCCGACACTGGTCAGTGTAATGACCATGAGTTCTGTGATATCTACAATATTCTTCTCTATTCTTCCCCATGGGATGGTCAACCTTTTTCTGGAGTCTAATGAGACCTAACCCCTCAATGGTTGCAAGTATGGTCGATCGAGGTTGAAGAAGTCTTGTGTAATGGTGGAATTGTGGTCGAGGTATACCTAATCCCCTAACCCGTCTGGAGTCTTCTTCATCACCGCGTTCCTTTCTTTTTCGTTCTCTGTCCTCATTCCCACCTACAACTCTCATAACTTCCCTATGGAACACGTATTTATTTTCCCTAGCAAACAAATCTGCTAGGGATGTTAGTGGATCCAAAGATAATGATTCTTGTAGGGGAGTTAGCCGTGTTCCATATAACATAGTAAAGACTGCCATTGCAATTGGTAAATCATGAACTTCGAGGGTGGCACTCTGAAATCTATCCACATATTGACGCAAAGTTTCTTTGTTCCCCTATCGAATACTGAGCAAGTATGTGGCGTCCTTTTTTCTTCAACTATTAATCATAAATGCCTTAACAAATTCCGTTTTGAGTTGACCAAATGAAGAGATAAAGGCCTTAGGTAAACTGTTGAACCATGTCCGGTCATGCCCTGACAAAGTTAAGGAGAAAGCTCGGCACATTATGTCATCGTCCCATCTGTGCAATATCATTAACGACTCATAGCTTTGAATGTGTCGACGTTCAATTGCAGCTGACCTCGATTCATTTTTGGGCTGCGATGAGTGAGTTCAAAGTGCCAAGAAGAAGAAAACAAAGATCTCAGACATGAATTGATACCAAAATTTTTACGTGGTTCGATCAGAACAATGCCTACTCCACGACCGCACTCTGATTATTCTCTCTGTCCCTGCCCCTCATGATATCTATCATTCTTATTTATACTGAGGGGCTTTTACAATTTAGATAACATATAGAAATACAATGATTACATAATGGGGGATAAACAACCCTTATTGTCTACACAAAATCGAGAGTGGGATACTCATTACGAGGGGCATGGGCTGTTGCAGATAAAGTGAATAGTCCCTACCTCTGACTTCTCAGCAGCTTTAAGACTTATGAGAGCTGACGGTTTTAGGCTAGCGACCTAGGCGTGTTGGAAATGTATGCCCTAAAGACACGTTTTGTTTAATTTATGGTAATGATGTTTCCTTTAGTCAGTTTATGGCACATATATTATTTGCATTTAATTGTTGGAAAAGTGTCCATGCTATTAAGTAAGTGATTCATGTGATGGGTCTTTCTTCACAGTTAGGCATGAATCATGGGTACTTAATAAGCAAGAAAATATTACTCTTGATCTTTTGATAGAACTAGGCATTCTATCATGATAAGATCATTGTGTAATAGATCCTAATGGAGGATGGCTTGCCTTAGCCAGTAAACAGTCCATTTACTCTAATACTTGAGTATTAGTTGGTGGTCTAGTGAACCTAGAGCTATATTCTTAGATTCACTGTAGGTGAGGTCTATCAAAGATCAATAACTTTTTGAGTTGGGAGTATGGTTTCTAATTAGCTAAGACAGACTAATACAAGATAGTTTCTGTGATTCACCCCTTTGTGATTGTCCAAGAATAATCAAATAATCCAAGGCCCTGGGAACGTGACTTAAGAGTGTGTGCTTCTGGGTAGCTCCCAGTGATAAGCAAGTACATTCGAGTAGTCACGGATTATTGGACTAGTGATCTAAGGATAGTAGAAATCATTTAGAGAGGTGTTAGTACATTATTCCTTTCTAAATGATGGGTGTTACGCAGAGGGGTGTTTTCGTCATTACACTAGTAGGTCAAAGACATGGCATATGCAAAATTATTCGTGGGGTCAGTGTTACCATATGGTGATAGTTGGAACACTTAGAATGACAAAATATAGCTACTAGGTAGTAGGGATATTTTGGTCATTTTAGTAGCCATGAATAATTTGTCTTTTGGTCCCCGGGGTAGCTCGATATAACTCATGTATTATTTAATACATTTGGCTTGTTGGGTGAATTACATTGAGAGAGAATTATTTTATTCAGAATGGTCCATAATTAATTGGGCTAGAATAAAATAATAGTTCATTAGTTTTTAATTAATTAATTGGGCTAACCCAATTAGAAAATTAATTAAATGGACTTGACCCACTAGGGTTTTAACCCTAGGGTTCTCCCTATATATATTCTCTCCTTGGTTGTTTTTCATCCAAGTTTATTTTTACTCTTCTTCACCGAAAGAGAGGCCACGAGTTTGAGTCATACCTTGGAAGATCAAGAGATCGTTCAAGATTTGATGCGAAGGAGCCGAAGGATTGCAGGACAGCCGTCATCTCCACCATGAGAGGAAGCTCCCGCCCATCCTCCTCCTATCGCCTCATTCCGTCCGGTAATCCGAAGGAAAAGTAAGTTTCCTAGATTCTAATCAATACGAGGAAAGTTTTTATTTAAAAACGCTTCTGTTGCATGCTATGTATCCTCAACATGATCCTTCAAGGCGGTCCAGCGAACTGAGGGTTTTATAGCGAGCCCATTAGTTGATCGTTGAGAGCTCGCTAAGGGGTTTTACCAGGAGCTCGCAAGATGTTTGTTTTACGGGCTTCGGTGGTGTATGGATTTCATTTGACGAGGTCGCCGGGATTTTTTAAGCTCTGGGTGATTGGGCAGGCCCATTGGACTGAGCCTGGCCCACAAGGGGTGATGCGGGAATAGCGTATAACAAAATGTGATTATAGGGATCATCCTTGCCGAAATAGGGGGTGATTTAAGGCATCTTGAATTTTCTGGGCAGTGGCTTCTCCAATAAATCTGTAGTAAACGAACATTTTCTGCGTTGTTGCTCCTCCATGGTTGGGATCAATTTCTTTTGTTCAAGTACTTCTTCAACTACCATTTTCATGTCATCCCGTATACTTGTTATTGTTTGGTTATCATGTCTTGTTGGCGTGCTGGCTCTAGTTTCATGGTATCTCCATCTTTGGGGGCTTCTAGCCTTGTTTTCCTTTCGTGGTCTCTCATTTCTTCGAGGCGTGGTGCGAGGATTCTACCTTGGTGCTTGTGATCTATCCTCCTGTCAAGGAGTGGATTGAGAATGAGAATCGGGAGTGGCCTCTTGATAGGAATTTGCTCCCACCACGGGCTGAGTCTCACGCGGTGGCATAAACTTTTTCAAGGTATTGGGTAACGTCCCTCTAGGCATCATACCTTGGAGTATACTGGCTATGTCTCGAAGTGCCTACATCCTTCAACATGTTGTTGTATTAATGCTTCATACTCTTCCCACGGGACCATATACGATGGCTATTGTGAAGTCCCAGCTTGATCAGCGGGAAGTAACCCTGAATCGATGTTCAGTGGAGGTGGGACTGATTGGTTCCCCACCTGTTGGTTCGGGGAAACGGAACGATCACCTCCTTGGGGTTGAGCAATATAAGGGGGCGGAGGTGCTTCTTGTGGGTGAGAATCGGGAATAATGGGAGGCGATCCCTATTGTTGAGAGTTTCATGGTGGTAGGTGTGTTTCTACACCTTGAGAAAGAGTTCGTCGGTGTCCACGGGTGTTTGCCATTCTTAAGTTGACTTTTTATCTTGCGTTTCCCACAGATGGTGCAGATTGTTGTTGCCAAAATACAACAATCTATTTTCACTTGTGGGCAAATGTAAAAGTCTTGGGAGTTTTTCCTGCAATGGTGAGAATCTTAATGAGCAACTGGATCTGGTTGACGAGCAGATCTGGCGATCCAACAAAGCTGATGGTCTGAAAGGGCTGATGATCAGGTGGCCCAAGATAATCGAGTGACCTAAGGTGACCGAGTGACCTGAGGTGATGAGTGGCCTTGGATAACCGAGTGACCCTCCATAACCGAGTGGTCATCCATAATTGAGTGACCATCCATAACCGAGTGGCCATCCATATCCAAGTGGCCTGCAAAATGAGAGCAACGTTAAGGCGCGAATGGGGGTCTCGTCCGATGCCTAAGTTAGTTCTCGAGAGCTAAAAGTATGGAATTGTCTTAAGGGGCCCAAGAGTGCGTACCTTGTGATGAAGGCATGGTCTCCTATTTATAGCGGAGGAGAGAGAGAAGACATGCGAGAATCTCGCGGCCATTTCGATGATTTTGTGGCCTATCTGAGAGGGAAATAGGAGAGATTGGCCCAAGCCCACTCGACTATGATCGAGTGGGGGACCACTCGGTAATGCCTTCTTTTGCCCTTTTCCTTGGTTTGGTTTTGAGTGGTTCCCGTACCTCAACTTCATGCCCAATGTTCACATTGATTCAGCTTAAATCTCTCAAAACTTAAAACATGAAAGTTGTAGATAATTCTCTTAGATTTCTATAAGACTTTGAATCAGCTCAATCGGAGCTCGTATGATAAATTTATGGTCAAAAAATTAAAGTAGTGTCGTATCCACTCGGCATAATCGAGTGGGTCCTCCCCACTTGGTCTCGGCTCGACCTCTTGCTCCTTCGGCTTGTTTCCTTGATCTCCTACAATCCGTTGGGCATTTGGGCTTCATGTCCATGTTTTGAAACTCTTTTAGGTCTTGTGATTCTCCAAGTTTGCAGGGAATATCACTTCCGCTCGCCAACTTCATTCCAATGAACAGGTGATCTGCATTTCCTTCCATATAGTGCCTTATAGGGGGGCATGCCAATAGATGCATGGTGACTGTTGTTGTATGCGAATTCAATTAATGGTAGATGTTTCTCCCAATGTCCACCAAATTCTAGAGTACAAATACGAAGCATATCCTCTAAAATTTGTATTGTCTTTTCAAATTGTCCGTCTGTCTGAGGATGAAAAGCTGTATTAAAACTCAATTTGGTTCCCATGGCTCTGTGTAAGCTTTTCCAAAAGTTGGATGTGAACCTCGGGTCCCTATTTGATACAATGGAAACTGGAACACCATGTAGTCTTACTATTTCCTTAACATATAGTCGTGCAAGCTGATCCATTGTAAATGTCATCCAAACAAGTACGAAGTGAGCTAATTTGGTAAGTCGATCCACGATCACCCAAATAGCCTCATGTCCTGCTATTGATTTTGGAAATCCTACAACAAAGTCCATCGTCACATGTTCCCATTTCCACTCTGGAACCTCCAACGATTGCAGTAACCTTACTGGTCATTGGTGCTCAGCTTTCACCTGCTAACATATCAAACATTTTTCAACAAATTTAGCTATGTCTTCCTTCATATTTCTCCACCAAAACACTACCTTTAGGTCACAATACATCTTTGTACTTCCAGGATCTATAGAATAAGGAGTGGAGTGGGCTTCTTCCAAAATTTCTTGCCTTAGTTCCTCAAAGTTTGGCACACATAGTCACCCTTGGAAATAGAGCGTGTCATCACTAGCTATTGTGAAGTCCTTCCGCTTCTCAGTATTAGCCTTAGTCTTGATGTACTCAAAGAATTGGTCTCCCTTTTGATAGCTCTTAATCTGATCACGAAGGGTCGATCGGACAGAGAGTGCTTCCATACAAGCATTAGAATTAGATGGCGTAGCAACAATCTCGAGGCTTAACCTCTCGAACTCCTTCCACAAAGGCTTTTGTGCTATCAAAGCTACTACTTGGCCCATTTTCTTTCTACTCAAGGCATTCGCCACCACGTTTGCTCTGCCAGGGTGGTAGTGGATTTCATAATCATAATCCTTTACCAATTCCAACCATCTCCTTTGCCTCATATTCAACTCTTTTTGTGTGAAGATGTACATAAGACTCTTATGATTAGTATAGATATCGCATTTACCTCCGTACAGATAGCGTCTCCAGATCTTCAAAGCATGCACTACTGCTGCAAGTTCTAGGTCATGTGTAGGGTAGTTTTGCTCATAAGGATTCAACTGCCTTGATGCATAAGACTACCTTACCTTTCTGCATCAATACGCATCCAATTCCTTGTTTGGATGCATCACTATAAATAACAAAATCTTTCGACCCTTCAGGAATAGTTAATACTGGCGTGTTGACCAGCCTCTTCTTTAATTCTTCAAAACTAGTTTCACGCTTCTCTGTCCATTCAAACTTAGTTCTTTTTCGAGTCAGCTGCATCAAAGTCCCTGCCAATTTGGAGAATCCTTTAATGAACCTCTTGTACTATCCAGCTAAACCCAAAAAGCTACAAACCTCAGTTACATTGGTTGGTCTTGACCAATTCAACACTGCTTCTACCTTGCTGGGGTCCACTTCTATTCCTTGAGTTGTGACGACATGCCCAAGGAATACCACCCTCTCCAACCAAAACTCGCACTTCTTGAACTTCGCAAATAGCTTCTTTTCCTTCAAAATCCCTAAAACAATCCTCAAATGCTTTCCATGCTCTTCTTCACTTTGAGAGTACACCAAGATATCATCGATAAAGACAATGATAAATTTATCCAAGTAGTCATAGAAAACTCGATTCATTAGGTCCATAAAAAGTCCAGGTGCATTAGTTAAACCAAAAGGCATGACTAAAAACTCATAATGACCATACCGAGTTTTGAAAGATGTCTTTGAGATGTCACTAGATTTGATCCTCAACTGATGATATCCTGACCTTAGATCAATCTTTGAGAATACTCATGCTCCCCATAACTGATCAAACAAGTCCGCAATTCTGGGAAGAGGATACTTGTTCTTAATAGTGATTTTATTTAATTCTCGGTAATCAATGCACATCCTCATTAATCCATTTTTCTTCTTGACAAACAATACTGGTGCTCCCCAAGGGGATACACTAGGTCGAATAAATCCTTTCCCCAACAGTTCCTCTAACTAAATTTTCAACTCATGTAACTCCTTTGGCGCCATCCTATAAGGAGCTTTTGAAATAGGTGCGGAACCAGGCACTAGATCAATAATGAACTCTACTTCTCGTTCTGGTGGTATTTCAGTCAGGTCATTAAGGAAGACCTATGGAAAGTCCTTTACTACATTAACGTCGTTCACTGTTAATTCTTTTCCTCCCTTAGGCACCACTGACATTAAGAATCCAAAACATCCTTCTGATTGCAATAGTTTCTTAGCTTTTAATGCTGAAATGACACGGGGAAGGTGTTTTGTCTCAGTCACTGAAAGGCAAAGTTCTATCCCTTCAGGATACTTTCAAACTATTTCCTTTTCGAAGCATAAAATGGTCGCATGGTGCTTGGAAAGCCAGTCCATTCCCAAAATCATGTCGAATACATATAAGGTCGTTTCTAAAAACTTTCCCTCGACCTCCACCTTAGTTGTTCTTACTACATGATTCGTGCTTATTATACCTCCTGAGGGTATCGCTACTCCTAAGGGAGTGCTTACATGTTCCACATATGCATTTAGTTTGCTTGCAAACTCAGGGGATATAAAAGAATGGGTGGAACCAGAATCAAACAAAGTATAAGCAGGTATTCTAGACATGAGGATGTTACCTGCCAACACGTTGTGGTCTTAATCCTTCTCCTGTCCTATGTCGCATCCTGGCTTCTGTTGATATGGTTGTTGCTGCTGTTTCTTTAGCTGACCCTTGGGACAGAATCTGGCCACATGACCCATTTCACCACAATTGTAACATGCACCGGTTCCCATGAGACACAGTCCAGTATGACGCTTTTCACACTTGCCACACACTGGGTTTATTTGATGATTTCCCGATGTTGAACCTCCTCCTTTATTCTTCTTCAAATATTCCTACTTCCCTTTACCTTTATCCTCCCACTTACGCTTTTCTGGTGGTCCAGACTGCGATAGCTTGCTATTACTGCTGACGTTTTCTCTAAAGTTCACCAGTTGGGCCTTAGCTAGCAACTCATGATACGTGCCTAACTCAAAAGTTACTACTACCTACCGTAAATCATCTCTCAACCCTTGTTCAAAGCGCTTTGCCTGCTTTTGTTTTATATCATCCTCTAAGGCTGGGGCAAAACGTGATAGCTCATCAAACTTCCTTTTGTATTCAATCAAGGTCATGCTACCTTGTTTCAACATGAGGAACTCTGCTTCCTTTTGGTTACGAATGTTGGCGGGGTAATACTTCTTAAGAAAAAGTTCCTTAAATTGATCCTAGGTCCACACGTCCCTGGGGTCGGGATCTGGCAGTAGAATCCCACCAATGCCTTGCTCCATGTTGTAACATATATGTAGCACATGTTACCTTCCTAGGGTCTGGACAATCTATGAGGTTAAAGATCCGTTCAATTGCTGCTATCCAATCTTCAGCTACTAGAGGGTTTAAGCCACCCTCAAAAGTTGGAGATTGAAGCTTCCAAAATTGCTCAACTAGGGTAGCATTGTTTCCTGAGTTTCCTTGGGGAGGTGCAACTGGTGGTGTGGCAGGTGGTGTCATGTTGCGAATGGCATCAATGAACTGCATGAATTGCTCATTGAGATTGTTGGTTTCATTAGCCCCATTTTGCGGTTGCCTGCCCCTATTATTGGCACTTCTAGCACGGGTTTCCATAACCTTATGTGAAAAAGAATAATTAATTCCTGAATGTAGGGTCCATAAGGATAAAGAGTACTATTATGGAACTACGTGTTAACTATGATTTGTTGGTCCATCGTTTCGTCTACCAATATGTATAACACTCAACTATAGAGCTTCCAGGTAAGGAGAGGGGTCACGTGGATCACTTAAGTCCCAAGTTGGCCTTAGACAGTTTAGGTCTTTGTGACAAAGCCCTTAGCGTGATCGCACATATCGATAAACTCAACAATAGATTCGTGTTTAATTACAATTCATTATGCAAGCTCTTCTTGATGGACTTGATTCCTAATTACTTTCGTTCTAATAAGCCCTTCCTAAATAAGTATTTTTGCTATAATCATGAACTCTTGTGTCTGAAGCAATATCACTAGCGAAAAATTCATACTAATTAACGAAAAATAAGAATCATATCTCTCACATAATTATTCCAACGTGAGCTTCATACGTGTGCATACATATAACAACATATGCTCATAAATATAGCTTGAGAGAATAACTGCATAGTTAAGGGGGACGTGGCTTGCATGAGAATAACTATGAGGTATAAGCATGGTATCCATAAGAAATAAGCATAGCAACTGACCCGGAGATTGGAAGCTTGGATGGGATGTGGTGGATTTCAACTTGCCATGAAAGATTTACCTTACAAATCTTTCTAAAAGACTCAGAATTTTTTCTTTAAAAACAATTTGAGTCTACAAGAAAGTAAAACTCTACTCTGATACCACCATGTGACACCCGTAACTTACTTACATGCTTAACAATAATAATGATATTTGAATGAACTTTAAGGTTTAACGCAGAAAACTAGCAAAACCAGACTTTTATGAACTTAAGTAAAGTTTTGAACATAATAAAATTCAAAGCATGTTTTGTGTAAATATAAAGTTTGACATGGATATCATGGTTTTAATAGAAGAAAGAAAGACTTCGTGAAGATGCTTTATAGCAATCGCATATATAAAAATATTCGAAGCTTAAAACCAAACTCTTACTTCCTTTAAATTAAATAAAAATCCAAGACATGCTTTATGGAATACATATAGGAAAAAAATCAAAATTCAACCCCGAAAAACTTTGTTTCAAAAGGAAACTAAAACTTAAATTCTTGAAAATTCTTTTTCAACGAGCCATCACGCTCCACATCCACGTCCCCATCTCCTCATTCATGATCACCTGGGGGGGTAGAACATAAGGGGTGAGATTACACAAATCTCAGTAAGTACAAGAGAACTTTCAAAAGTATTTAAACATGACATGAACTTGCAACATGAACATATAACATAAGTGGACACCATAGGTTCTACCAACTTGCAGGGGTAAGAACCTCCATGCGTAGCGCTACTAAACCCTGGTCCCATAACTTGCTTGAGAATATGAAACTTGCTTGAAACATTACATGAGGGACCACATAAACATGATTCATGAGCGTGCTTAAACATCGTAGATAGTTCATAGTGTACTTACCTCAACTTGGTTGGAAAGGACCCAAATTTTCTGGCGAGACTATTTTGCTCCTGTTTCTACACCAAATTTGCTACTTTTTTTTGCAAAATTTTCCCCTTACTCTCTATCTCAAAATCCTCTTTTCTGATTCTCTCAACCTTTCAAAAATTCTACCTAAAACTTGTGAACTAACTTAAGGCCTATTTATAGGCATTTTCGGCCAATCATGTTTTGCCACACGTCCCATCATCATAGGGCCTCATTATTACCTTCCATGTGTGGAAAATAAATGCTTGCCACATGTCCTTGAGGATAAGGTTCGGAGACTTTTGCAAACTTGGAGGCTAAGTAAGCTTTTCTTAGCCAATCACATGATTCCATCTCAGGGGGTCATTATGAGCCATCATGTGATCTTATCTTATCTTCTAAATGACCAATGGAAGCTTGCCATGTGTCCTTGATATTTTGAGCCTCACATGCTTAATTAGATTTGCAACACTTCCATCATTACATCTCACATGGTTTAATTCATTTTTCTACATTTCCCATCATTACTCCCACATGGTTAATTGATTTTCTACATTTCCCATCATTACACCTTTAACTAGTTAGCTATATTCAGTTACCTTAACTACTTAGTTTGAAATATTTTGATGAGATATTTTAAGGTTTCAAGAACTACACCTTGGCTTGAACATTTCGGATAATTTGCACTTAGGCCCTTGTAAATTGGTCATCGGGACATTTTTTAATTGTATTTTAGCCCCTAAAGAAGGATAAATTACGCTAATACCCCAAGATTTTAGATAAATTATACTTTTACCCGAACTTCAATATTTACTATTTTACCCCTGGCTTAGAAACTAAATTTTTGTCTCAAGACTTCCACAATCCCTTAAAATGTCCTATTTCTTCAAGTATCCGAATCTAAAAATCTCGAGTATTACATCATATTTCAGTCTAAAAATCTCGGGTGTTACAATATGACCATATATGCGTGCATACCATTAAAAACAGATTTTAACACAATAATCGTGAACTTTACATTCATGCGTAATTTCATGGATATAATGCAATTTATGTCAAATAAATAGTCTCGAGCATAATACAATGTAAATTGCAAAGTGCTAGTTTAATTTGAATGAAAGTGAAGGTCACATGCATGATAAACAAAAAATAGTTGGTTTATATGCAATAACTTGAAACTTTATGGGAAGAAGTGTCACCTCAAAAACTTGAAAACTTTAAAAAATGGCTCTGATTTCTCTTATCTGCTCCTATAAGCCTCTTTATTACTAACCACATTGTTGCCATAGTCGGAGGCAAGTATTAGCAACCTTTAGGTTGTTACGAATCATTATTGCAGATAGAAAAAGCCAAAAACCACTTCACACACCGTTGTCGCTTCGTCTTCTTCAACGAGCAATTCATCAGCTTAGTTATTCAATGATTGAAAAATATTGGTTTTCTCTAATTTTTTCATCTCTTTCTTACCCTTTTTTGGTCTTGCCTCACAACTGAAGAAGATATGGGCTTTTAGGCTAATTTTTGGCAATCGAATGCAATAGTCACCTTCACCACCACCAATCCCCGCTTTATACCCCACTATCACCACCTACCATTTTTTTTTTTATTACAATTGTGCTATCCTTTGACATCTATCGTATCCCTTAAATTTGGTTTCCAAATTCATGTATGCAAGTTGCAAGCGCCTAATATTTCACAATTTTTTTTCTTCCAAATTTAGTTTGTTTCCTTAGGGTTTCATAAGATTTCTATCATTTCATGTTTCCAATCGACTATGAACGCATCCAAGAGATTTTTAGATTGGATTTAACCAATTCTTGAATTGCCTAGTGCCTTCAATGATTTCCCTTGGTTTTCTTTAGTTTATTCTATAAGTTTTCAACTTCAATATCTTGTTCATCTATTGTTGGAAATTGCCGTTAAAAGTATCAATATGTTCTCTTCCATGCCGTTTTTGTGTGTTATAAAATTATTTCATCCAATTCTTAATCGCTTGCTCTGAATTTTGGCTCAAAGTGGCTTATCTAAGTTATTCTTCATGTCCCAGGCAACTTCTTTTCACAATCTCTTGAGATCAATTATTTTCTATTCAACACGTGATTGTTAATCTAGTTGTATCATTGCGTTCTCAAGTATGCCTATTTTGACACCTATCTTTTAATTCATTGCAATCCAATCTCATTTGGATTTTGGTGATTGTTAATCTAGTTGTATCATTGTGTTCTCAAGTATGCCTATTTTGACACCTATCTTTTAATTCATTGCAATCCAATCTCATTTGGATTTTGGTTGGGTTCAAAGTAGGTTGTCCAATCAACTTATCACACATTTCAATCGACTTCAAACTTGAATGATTTTTTAATTTGCATGTCAATTTCCGGTGAACTTGAATCCCACAAGTTCATTATAACCTCGTCTATGATGACCAGTATTGAGCTTGACCCAATTTGATTTGATTTGACTTATTTTTGTGCTCAAAATCGATACCCTAAGTTATCAAAATTAGCCTATTTTACAATTTTAAATAAATTACACTTAGGCCCAATTCTTTGTGAATTCATATTTTTTATTCTTCTATATCCCTCCCAGGTCTGATAATTCATCCAATTATCACTAAGGCTCCTCTTGGGGTCTCATTCTAATTAATTCAAAGATTAAGGCTCCTCTTGGGGTCTCTTCTTCTTAATAAAGGAAAAAGAAGTTGGGATGAAAATAAAGAAAAGAATGTATACTAGTTCTTGATTCTGGGGTATGGGCTAATATGCTGGTACTGCGTGCCAAAACTTCATTACCAATGATAGGTGCTGGTAAAAAAGCATGAGGAGTGCCAGTAATGCAGTTTAGCCGCCCTTCCTAGTTGGGACGACTTCAAGTTTAATCTGTACAGTGATTTGTAAGTTTCACCTGGATCACTTCATTACCAATGATAAAAGAAAGAGTGGCTTTCTCGATTACAGGTGATTTAGCTTTTAAGGATTCTATGTCTAACTGAAGCCAGCAAACAATTTCTTTCTTGATTGTTGTTTAAATGTAGGATCATCTCATCAGTCATTGACTTCATCATGAGCAACTAAACAGAGGGCTGTCCCAACTCTTGATCGAGCGCCTTCTCAAGCCATGTTTCTGCATCTCGCATCATCCCAGGGCTGAGCCTAACCATTAGGATACAGAATTCTCTCTCATTGAGCTCTCCGTCTCCATCAAGATCTCCTTCTCTGATCATCGCATCCAAATCGTCTTCGCTCATCCCCTCCATCCCCAAGAGTGCCGAATTCTTCCTTAGACTTTCTGATGTTATCAACCTGGTGGCTGGGTCTGCAAGCAGCTGAAATCCCCCACACAGTTCTGAGACGAACGTGTCGGCATCTAGCTTCTCTGCCATCACTGGCAACAGATCTTCGTACTCGCTTCTATTGCTTTTGGTGTCCATTTCTGCGAGAAGCCCTCTGAACCCAAATGCAAGATGAGTTTGTAATACCAAGAAGGTGTTATTATGGAGTACATATATAGTGAGGGTATGATACGGCACCACTTCTTCTATTATTCTGGAGTATGTGGCTCTGATTCAAGGATGTATGTGTTGCTCCAACGTGGCATTTTTATTTTATTTACTTGGAACAGTTTCCAGGAAGGTTCCTTTAGAGATATGGGGGAGAAGTAGCTTAATTTATCCGAAATTCAACTTTCCTTGAAGCTTCCTTTCTGCATGAATTTGTCCACTCTCACGCGTTGTGTCTAAGGCAGTGTTGCACTCTACTAATCCGTTTGTTGCTTCTTCTTTTTTTTTCTTCTTTTTCTTTTTCTTTCTTTGAATTTAAAAAAAGAATATTCCCAATCTGAAGCTTTTCTGTCATCAAAGACTAATTTGAAGACTCACTCCCAACGCAACTCTTTCTCATTCATTTCTCTGAAAACATTCGAAAGGGGTGAAACTAGAAAGACTAAATAAGCATGCTACGGTTGATCCCTAGCCCCGAAGACGAAGGCTCTTGCCTCTTCTCAATCTTTCTCTTTCACCTTTACTTTTTGTCACTTTCGTCTCAAATCACTGTATGGCTCTCATCCCGAGGGGCGGGATTAAAAGCGATGATGAATGGCTTGGATGAACGCACATAAAGCGTGGATGAAAGGCTGGGATTCAATCGTGTAAGCATGATTAATTATTTCAATAGAAATGGCAGACGAGCAGGGGAGATGATCGGGCAAAGAAAAGCAAGATCTGGCGCCAACCGAAGGCAGCTGATGGTTGTCACGTGCAGCCATCCAGTAGCTGCCAAGTGACAGCATGCGGTTGTTGCACGTGGCCATCCAACCAGCTTAAAGGCAACGACGCCGTTTGGAGCTTCACAGCCAACATGATCCTATGGCCAAGGTTTTATAGATCAATTGTGCGTGCTATATTGAACTCCTTGAACATGACATCAAACCTGTTGAATTAACAAAAATCCTTGCGTGATCTAATAAATCTCTTTATTTCTTAATCAGCTACAGTTAATGCGAAATTAATTGTGTTTCATTATATGGTTTAAACACATAATATGATCAAAAAAATAACATCAAAAAATTAACATAAGCAAACAAGAAAAATTAATGTAAAAGAAAGGAAAATATATAAATATAAGTATGTATGTATATATAGATCGCAAAAACAATCACAGCTGCCACTGCCATTGGCTGCTGGCGACCACCATGGTCGAAGATTCTCACGATCAGAACCTACCATTAGAAACACCAAGTCAAGAGGGTTAACATATAAAAAAGTGGGCAAGATTCAACAGTTGAATTTTTATAGATCTGAATTTTAATTTTAGCCCAAAATTGAAAAACGCACTGCCAGCCGCCACCGTGGCCAATGGTTTCCGGATCTCAGAGGCAACAACCCGACACCCAAGGGCCCATCGACCAACATACCCAAAAACCAACAAGATTTAATTGTCGAATCTTCGTAGATCTAACTTTAAAGTTTCGACCAAAGCTAAATAAGTTTAGAAGACTTACCTCCTTCTAGATCGAGGCTAATGAAGACGTGCAACGGACGGGAAAGAGAAAAAGAGAGGGCAGGAGCTACTACAATAAAGGAAACTCGGTCGCAGGAGAGAAAGAGACAGAAAGAGGGGGATGGAGGGAAGAAGGAAGCATGGGAGTGAGTGAGACAGAGATAGATGAGTTGAGGGTATATATATATTAAGGGTATATTTATAAATGTAATAGTGGCTAAATTTGTAATTTTCTATTGGGTGGCACTGAGGGTGGCATTGAGGATGTCCGAATAGCATAACTCTAACTTGTTATTAACATTGCTGAGAATCTTGCCTTTTTCTTCTTCAATAATGCTATGTGTCGCATCCTCATTGGATGAGGTGTTAGGAAGAAAAGATAATAGCATATGATTTCCTTAGTCTCCTCTAATGAAATGATGCCCCACAATTAATGACACCGTCATCAATCATCACTCTTAGCATTATTTTTTCTTATTGCTCCTCACATTCTAAAAGAATATGTAAGTAAATATAATAATTGATAATAATCAATTAATATTCTAAAGTTGTTATGACCTACCTCTCCGAGAGAGCTCTCTCATAAAGAGTTCTCCCGAAGAGAAAGTTGAAAGGCCTACCGGCAGCTGCCGATAGGGCTTCTTCAAGAGGCCCTTTCAGAGTCTCTCTGAGAGAGTTCTTTCTCGCAGACACTCTCCGAGAGGCCAATGAAACTATTGTCCACGTGGACTTCTATAAAAGGCCAGACATAACACGATTGGTGGGATTCGAACCTTTGGTAATCTATCTCGATTCTCTCAAATTTCCCTTTCCGAAGTACTCACATTTCTTTCCGTGGCTTTTCCATTCCCTGCGTATTGACTTGACCGTTGGAGGGTCTTTGCGGGAGATCCTTCCCGCAAGCCTTCTAATCTTTGTCGTGTGCTGCAGTCTTTTCGGAAGCTTGGCCAAGATCGTGTTTGCCTCTCCGAGAGAATCCTAGTTCTCTCCGAGACTCTTTGGAACACCTTCCCGAGAAAGACCCTTCTCTTTTTGGAATCTAGTTGATTCCTCTTTGAGAGCCGTGTCGAACCCTCTTCGAGAGCCTTATCCCAAAGCCAAACCAAGCCAGTCAGGTCTCTCTGAGAGACTAGTTCCCATTGCGAGGCATCTGCTCCCTCTGAGAGACTTCTCTTCCCTCTGTGAGAAACCATCTCTCTGAGAGGATCTTTTTTCGGGAAGCCTTTTCTCCAAGAGAGATTATTTCAGCAACTCTAATTCCGAAGGTCGACACCTCGTACAACTTTAGACGATGGTTTCCCTCACTCAAAACAAGTTTCTATTGTTGTATTTTGGCAACAACAATTTGATGCCGTTTGTGGGAAACTGACAAAAAGCCAAGATGACCAAAAACACCAGATCAACTGGCTTGGGAAGCCCGCCCCATCCAATACAGAGAAGTACTCGTTCCAGAATAACAGCTACTGGGGAACCCAACCTAGTGCCTCAACCAAAACTAATACTTGCAGGGCACCCTCGGGAGCAGGAGGTTCACTCAAGATGTATACCCCAATCGGAGGACAGTTAAGCAGTTAGACTAGGGGTAATCAGATTGTCAATTCTAAACAAGATCCTATAGCTAAGATTGGAGTCCGAGGACGGTTCAATCAAGGAGAAATACACGTTGCTGATCTTAGGGGAAGGGAAACAAGACAGGAGAGACAAGCTCCACCTCCAGCCCCTATAGTTTTAGAGCCGAGCTCTTTCGGACAATTATTGATTCCAAGGGAGAATCCAGCCACAACCCCAAGGGGAATTTTGGGACTATTGGGAATAACACCCCCCATAGTACCGCTCATTGACTATGAAAGGCTCCTGAAGAACTATGAGTAGTTGAGACATTAGAACGAGAAGCTTCACAAGAGCAACGAGAAAAATACTAGGAGAATGCAAGGGATCACAGCCCTTCTACAAGAGCTGATACTTGACATACACATCCCGTATACGGTACCCGCAGAGATTAGGGAAGGCAGATCAGGCGCTTGAGGATAGCCCAGGAGAGTAGCGCAAACGGGGATAAGAATTGGGACGCCGAGACAAAATGATCGCACCCCAAGACAAGCAAAACCGCCCGAAGTAAGTGGTAGACGAGTAGGGAAAGCCCTAATGTATGAAGAAACAACATAAAACACCCATTTCAGGGCTCTTTATCTCCCTCCTCCTTAGAGAGAAGACATAGGACATGGGATGTTAGACATGATAGGTGTTAAGAGGCTCATAGAGGAAGTATCGAAACAGAAACGAGTAGTGACCACGCCCAGGGAAGTCCTGACCCAAGGGATTCCCCTTATCAGAAGAAATCAGTCTAGCCAGGATTCAAATTGCCCCAACTTCCTATTTACTTTGGGAAAGAAGACCTAGAGAGGCATTTGCAGCATTTTGTGGCCGTGGCTCTACTATATGGTTGGAACGAGGTGAACAAATGCCTAGCATTTCCTTTCTCCCTAGTAGGGCAAGTATAACGGTGGTTCACAGATTTGCCAGTGGGGCACGTACAATCATTTGGGCAATTAGAAAAGGAATTTTTGGAAGCATTCTTGCCTTACGTACCGAAGAAAAAGAGCACAATGTACTTGATGAGCCTACAACAAAAACCAGGCGAACAGTTGAAACAATATATGGAGCGATTTAGGGTAATCACTCAAGAAGTGAGAGATCTCCCGGTCGGGTTGGCAGCATTGGCTTTACACAATGGGACTACTTATACACCTCTCAGAAGATTGATGGCCCTTTCTGAGCACAGCTCTATGATTGATTTATTCGCACGAGCAGAGTAATTCATAGTCCAGATGGAATTATTGGACGCTTGGTAGGTGAAGAGAAGTGGAAGACCAAGAGATTTAGAGACTAACTGAGCGGTAAAAACACAAGGAAGGGAAGAGCCCGTGAAGATGCAGTTCCAAAGCTTCACTCCCCTTAATGAACCTAGGGCGGCAATCCACTCATCTATTGCGCACACGGGGCTCATCAACTTTTCCTCTCATTCCAAAGGGCCCCTGGGGAGAAAAATGGAAGCCTTCTTGTAACGCCCCGCTCCCACTTACGGGTGTTACTCGTGAACAATTACCCGAATTGTCCACCTGCCCGGTCTTTTGATAAAGGGCGGACCATGTTTCAAGAAGAAACGCCCTAGGTGGGAACTAGGCTCGTCCTTCCCTTCCCTTAAAACCCCAGGATTTACTAGTAGAATTGGGCTTTAAACCACACCGCGTTTGGTTTAAAAGAAATCTCGCGAAAACTCCCAATCATTATTTTCTCATTTGAGTTTAATTCTTTTCCGACCAAGAATTTTTACCGGGCTCCAAAAATCACCATTTAAACCAATCCATTGTTCGATCACCAATTTTGGAGGAAAACTCATCATTTTCAAATTTCGGCATTAATCTCCAAAATGCCCGAAAAATCCCTTTATTTTGAAAATTCCTCCGGAGCCCAAATTCAATTAAGAAATGCCCCAAAGTGTCCCACTTAACCATACGTCCACTCTCCTGGTTTAAGACAGGGACCGTGCCTATTGCGTATGACTAATTAGGCTTTCGAATATGTTGGCAATGTGTTGGTACGAACACATAAGACAAGATTGGCCTCTAGCAAGGCATCATGCCTACCCAATTATTCAGAAGGATTCATAATCCGCAAATAACCTTTCACGAGCATGGTTACCGTGTAATTTGTAACACCCGGTGTAACCGGTGTTAAGAGAACAGGAAAGGAAGTAAGAAAAATTCCAAAAATGCCCTTGAGAAGGTGTTGAATCCTTGAGATTGAGGGTGCCCTATGAGAGGGATATTTTGGTAATTTGGATAGCGAAGTCCAATAAAAGGGTAATTTGGTACATTGGAGATAATTCCAAGGTGGAATTGAATATGGAAGTGAATTAGTTCCCATTTTGCATTATGTGGAAATAAATGGGATTGAAAATTCACAAAAGGGTGTTTTGGTAATTTTGGAATTTAATTATGGAATATTAGGAAAATGGTGAATATTCAATTATGAGAGAAAATAATTGATTTTCCCTAAATTGGTAAATTATGTTTATAATTAATGGATGGGTGAGATGGAAGACTTGGAAGCCAAGTTTGTGTCTTAGAGTGACACTTGGCATGGTCTTACTCAAGCAAAATTAAGGGATTTAAATAAACCAAAAAGAATGGAAAAGATGAGCCATTTAACCCATGTGAGTGTAATGATTTTGTTGCAATAAAAAGAAATTGCAAATGAAAAGAAAATGGTCAAGCATTAATGGGGGAAAATGGGAGATTAAAATAAATGGGAAAGAAAAGCATTTATGTCTCTCTAAGTTGTCTTTCATATTTAATGTGGTGAAATTAGTCCCAATTAAATAAATGAGAAATGGGATATTTATGGGATTTGAAGACTTGATCCAATGGTGGAAAATTAGTCTTGAAATTGGAATTTATCTAATGGTAGAGATTTAAGGCCTTATGTTAGCATGGATTGCTAAATGGGATGCAAGGATCCAATAGAAGAATGAGATGGATGGTGGAGATTGGATCTCCAAAGAAGTCCATGGCTAGGATTCATTCTTGAGAAACACATGGATTGTGTTAATTTGGATGGTGGGGATTTAGTCTTCCAAAATGCATCAAGGGTTGAGATTAAAGAAGACTAAGGGCTATGGATTGTGCTTCTTCCAATGGTCAAGATTCATTCTCAAAAAGTAAAGGAGAAATGAAAGGCTAGGATCAAGTCTTGCAATTGGGAATAACAAGGCAAGGAAAATAAATCAAAAAGAAAAGAGAAATGAAAGTTGTATAAAAAGGGAAGTGGACCTTCAAGCTCAAGTTTTTCCATTTGAAGAGTCTTAAGAAAGAAAAGAAAGGAAGATGGAGGAAGTCTTCCCTTTGGCCATTTAAAGAAATAAAGAAGAATGGAGGAGCAAAGAATTGAAGGCAAAGAAAGTCTTGAAGCTTGTAGATTGTGGAAGCAAAGGGGATTTGAGGCTAGGAGGATTTCTTCAAGTCTAAAGAGCCCCAAAGGTAAGGAAGGTATTATTTGGCTAGCCATTGAAGGCTAGGTTTCCTTCCCTTTTTCCTAATTTTATTTCTTCTAAATCCATGGGATTTATTTTTGTTCAAGGTTCTTTCAAGGAGTTTGAGGAAATTAAAGGAAGTGATTTTGGAGGCTTGAAGTTGTTGAAAACTTGAAGGTCCATGGAGTATTGAGGTAAGGGGAAAGCCCCAAGTGGATGGGGGCTAGCATGACTCTTGTATGCATTTTAACATTTTTGTGCTTGCTTTGCATATGCTTGTGTGTATGAGACTCATGGCCATGAAATTGTGTGTTGGATGGGTATGTTGAAGCCTTTAACCTTGAGGGTTGAGGTATTGGAACCCTAGGCACTTGCATATGGCATTGGCATCTATATTGTTAATTTCCATACTTTATGTCATTGCACCCTTATTGAGCTCTTGGAGCTCATGAGGTTTATTTGACCTCTTGTAGGTATTGAAGCATGCTATGGAAGGGTTTGGCAAGAGAAAGAGGCTTGAGCATGAAGACATTGAATATTTTTTTCAAATGGTGAAATTTATGCTTAAATTGTATATGCTTTGTGTAAGGGTTTCTTTAAGCCAAAAGGGTATATTTTGATGTGTATATATGGAAAGGAAAATCTGGAGAATTTGGGCATTTTTGGGGTGTTGGAAAGTTGGAATTTCAAAAAAAATGGGTTGCTGGAAAATTTTGGGGAGCAGCAGGTCGGCAGGCAGCAGGGGGCGCGCGCACACGGGTGCGCGCGCGGCAGGCGCACGGCCGCTGCTGGGCCAGCCCGCACAGCCGCGGGCCGCGGCCGCCCCCGGCAGCGCACGGTTGGGCCCAGGGAGGGCCCAACCGGCCGTGGGCCCGCGCGCGAAAAAAAAAAGGGGGAAAATTTCAAAAATTAGGGGAATAAGAGGGGAAATAATATGGCCCAATTTTGAGAGATTTTGGGCTATAGAAAAAATTATAAAATCCCCGAAGGAGTCCCCGAGCGATGAAATGTTGGAAGAATTGGAGGATTTTTCTAAGTATGAGTTTTCCCCTTAGTCTAGCCCGGTGTTAAGAAACATCTTGAAGCCCTTGGGCGGTGTAGCGGGTTATTTCTTCGTTTATAAGAAACTCGCAAGGTCCTAGGGCGTTTATGGATCCTGGGTAAGCGAAGGGCCAGACGAAGCCTAGTTCCCACCTAGGGCGTTTCTTCTTGAAACATAGTCCACCCTTCATCTCAGACCGAGCAGATGAACAGTTCGGGTAATTGTTCACGAGTAACACCCGTATGTGGGAGCGGGGCATTACATAATTCGATCCTCTCGTCAATGTATCTTATGTGATCTCAAGTATGGCGATGTGTTGCTTGATAACGATCACATGAGTTTTCTTCGGTCTTTCAGATATCTTCACTTAATAGAAAGTGAATCAATAACTCCTTATTGATCTCTTTAACCATGGCCATGGATTTAAAGTGAATATCCACCGAAGGCGCCTTAGATACATCATCCTCTATCAAGGGATAGACGAGTCCCATCTTGGCTATGCACCCATCTCCATAAGCCTCATGAAATACCCAATGATCGCCCACGTGCAGCCTTTGTCTAGGCCCATCGAAACGATGTCAAAGCATACCGGTCTTCTTATGAGATGACCGTGACAACCTCAGGTCCAAGGATTAGTTACACCCATCTCGTATGAGAATACCATCAACATATAACCAAAATGGATTCTCATGGCGAGTCATGTCCAGTGACATGTTCTCCAACATTGGTCACCTATGTACTTGTCTAGGCATCTCCATGCCTATGGGTGTGAGACCCCCATTGCTATCACATAGTAAAAACATAGCACATACAAGTCTTACCGCAATTGTCAATGTCCATTCTTGACATTGCTACGACTTGGGACGTTTAATGATGTCTAGAAACTGTGATGCATCATCTCACATCTTTATAGATTATTCACAGTATACATCATATGGACTTCTATCTAGTTTCATTCAGTTATTACAATAATAACAAGAAACTAATAGAATGACTTCTTGTGAATTTGAATAACTCCTTATCTAAATAATAACATGATTACAATTGTCAGTGTACAACATGCCCAATCTGATTGGGTCTAGAGCACCTACACTAACAATCTCCCACTTGCACTAGAGCCAATCATTCATGTATCTTATACCTGATGATCGAACATGACTTTCATGTTTCTCTTGGGACAGAGCTTTAGTCAAGGGATTTACGACGTTGTCATCCATCGATACTTTCTTTACATATGTCATCTCAGCTGATAATCTCCATTATCATATGGTGATGCCGCAATACAAGTTTGGTCCATTGATGAGACCGTGGTTCCTTCGCTTACGCGATGGCTCCATTGTTGTCCCAATAACTGTTATTGGATCAACAATGCTGGACACCACTTTAAGTTCATCAATGAACTTACGGATCCATATAACCTCCTTAGCTGCTTCAAAGGTTGTTATGTATTCGACTTCAATTGTTGAATCTGCCACTATCTCTTGTTGGAACTCTTCCAACTCATCGCCCAGCCATGTAAGCAGAATATGAATTTCGACTATACATGATTTAAAATTATTATGGTCGAATTGGAAACTGGCATCCATGAACCCCTTCATGGTATGCTCTCATTCTCCATATGGTAAAAACATCTCTTTAGTACTTCACAAGTACTTAAGAATATTTTTCACAGCAATCCAGTATTTCTCACCTGGATCAGCTTGATATCTACTACATATGCTCAAAGTATATGTGATATCAAGCCTCATACATAACATGGCATACATGATCGAGCTAATAGCCAAGGCATATGGTGCTCGACTCATCCTATCTCTCTCATCTTGTGTCTTCGAACACATCGCCTTGGAGAGATGTATTCCATGTGACATCGGAAGACTTCTCCTCCTAGAATCTTCCATGCTAAACCTCTTTAGCACCCTGTCAATGTACGCATTATGGGAAAGTGCTAGCAACCTCCTGGATCTATCTCTATAGATCCTTATTCCCAGAATATAGGTTGCTTCTCCCAAATCCTTCATGGAGAAAATATTTTGAAAGCCATATTTTAACTAATTGCATCATGGGAACACCATTCCTTATAGCAATATATTGTCCACATATAGGACTAAACGGACCACCACGCTCCCACTAACTTTCTTGTAAACACAAGGATCAACTTCCATTTTGTGAAAAATCAAACTTTTTGATCTTTTCATCAAAACATTGATTCTAACTCCGGGATGCTTGCCTTAGTCCATAAATGGACATTTGCAAGTTGCAAATCTTATTTGCATGTTTATGAGTAACAAAACCGTCAGGCTGTGTCATATACACATCCTCGACCAGGTTTCCTTTAAGGAAAGTTGTTTTGTCATCCATCTGTCATAACCCAGAGTCAATGTCAGACATTGCCTCATCATAGGTAGTAGGCTCATCGTTCTCAGCTAGAAACACATCTCCATGTGCCAAGATGAGAAATCCATATCTTTCTTGCTCGCGACGAACCCTCGTTGACCTATGAGGTTCTTGTGTAGAAGGTTGGGGAGTTGACACAACTTCTTGTGTCTGATCTTTCTCGAGTTCCTGGAGGGGAGTATTTGTTTGTGGTTTGCCTCGAATCTTATTCGAGCTTAACATTCCTCCCACTAGCCACAGCATCTAAGAATTCCTTCTCAAGGAATACCACATGCTTGGCAACAAAACACCTTTTGTTCACATGGGTGGTAAAAGTAATATCCATTTGGATATCCCACAAATAGATATCTCGTCGATTTGGGTTGTAGCTTATTACTGTCAACACATTTAACATAAATTTAACAACCCCAAATCTTAAGGAAAGACAAATTTAGCTTCTTTCCTTTCCATATCTTATATGGAGTCTGAGTAACTGATTTACTTGGAACCCTGTTCAAAACTAAGATCGCGGTGAGGAGTGCGTATCCCCAAAATGAAATAGGGAGTTCAGCACGACTCGTCATGGACCAGACCATGTCCAACAAGGTCCTATTCCTCCTTTAGACACACCGTTCATCACTGGTGTTCCAAGTGGAGTCCATTGTAAGAGAATCCCATTCTGCTTTAGATGATTTAGAAACTCACTGTTCAAGTATTCACCATCTCGATCTGATCGAAGTACTTTGATACTTTTCCCAGTTCATTTCTCTACTTCAAATCTGAATTCTTTGAACTTTTCAAAAGCCTCATATTTGTGTCCCATAAGATACACATAACCAAAACATGATCTATCATCAATAAAGGTTATGAAGTAGACATATCCACCTCTAACTTGGGTGGACATGGGTCCACACACATCAATGTGCACAAACCCTAGCACTTATGTAGCCTCCCTTTACTTTAAAAAGCGACTTAGTCATTTTGCCAAGTAAACAAGATTCGCAAGCACCATATGATTCATAATCAAATGTGCTAAGATATCCAGCTCTATACAAGTTGGATGTGCGAGTCTCATTTATATGGCTTAAGGCGACAATGCCATAAATAAGTGCTATTTAAATCACCTGATTTAAGTCACTTAATATTTATGTTATTGATAGGAGTATCAACATCAAGGACATACAAACCATTACGTATTGTTGCTTTACCATAAAACAACTCATTTTCATAAAACAAACAACTATTGTCCTTAAATAAAAATGAATATCCATCCTTGTCAAACAAGCATTAGAAATTATATTCCTAGTCAAACTAGGATTGTAGTAACAGTTATGTAATTCCAATACAAGCCCTATGGGTAATGTTAATAAATAGGTCCCTATAATTAATGAAGCAACTTTTGATCCACTTACCACGTGTAAGTACACTTCTCCTATTATTAATCTCCTCGTACTCCTAAGCCCATGCACAAAAGTGTAAATATGAGCATTAGATCCAGTATCTAATACTCATGTGGACTGATCAGAAGTAGATAGATTAATTCCAATAACATAAATACCTGAAGTTCCTTGAGTAGAACTCTTCTTACTCTACACCTCCCGGTTTATCATAGTGGAAATAGATCGCATCCTATTTACCCTTTTAGGTTTTGGTCTTCTGGACTTTTCCAGATTGCGCTATGGAAGAACTTTTCTTCCTTTTGGCTTTCTTACTCTTGGGTTTGCCCCTGTGCGCCTTGGGCCCTTCAACTAAGAGAACACTTCCCTTAACCTATAATCAATTTTAGGTTCGGTCTCTCTTAGTATGGACAACCACTCTCCAAGAGTCTTTTCCATAACTTTTAGGGAGGGACTATAGCAGCAAATCTAAGGTAAGTTTCAGCATCCATACCCAAGTTCAGCTCTAGCAACCTATTGATAAAACATATCATCTCCATGACATGCTTCTCAACAAATGATCCTTGAGCCTAGCCATGATCTCATAGGCATCATAACTCTTATGTGGCGACCTATGTTTCGGGGTCATGGAAGCCAAGATGATACACCAAGCGATGATCATATCACTCTCGTGCATCGTCTAGGCCTAATGTGCTATTATTTCTTTAACTGATGGCTTCGTAAGAAGATAGCTCTTTATCGCATAAAGAATCTTATCATACGTGAGGACTATCCTCAAGATGATCTCCCAGTCATAGAAATTAGTCTCGTTGAAGGTATTATTACCCTCGAGTATCGATCTTATCGATATGTTTCCAGACATTCTGGATCAACAACTAAATAGAGATATTATTATAATCATATCGAATTACGAAATCATAAATTGCAAGAAGTAACATTTTATGATTGCTCCCACTATTTTCTACGAGTTTGCCACCCTCAAGACATAACTCGGGAAGTCTCGTTGGAAGATTTCCTAGTAGGCTAGGGTCCCATCTCCCTTCGCACAACCTTGAGTGACTCAACAAATTGTGCTAAGATCGATTAGGTAGGTACTTTCTACCAATTGCATCTCTATGCAACTCCTAGATTCATTGGGTTGATAACTCCTTGCCAAGCACATCTTATGTGACTCCCAATCTTTGCCTCTATACTTAGTAAGGCCTTGAGTGACTCAACAAACCCCACCTTTTTAGTTAAGTCGAACCCATCATTCAGGGACATCTCATGGCCCATGAAGCATAGAAATCATAGGTGACACATGACCTTGAGTGACTCAACAAATCAAGTGCTAGCTAGAAACCTAATGCTTCATAATGATGGAAGGCAAGTTGGCTTAATATTAATGAGGGATTTATTATTTATTTATTTAGGTCTCATCACATGCAATTAATCAAATTAATAATGCATAATAAACGACTCAAACCGATGTATGGTATGGATAACTACGGCTAGCCCCCTCGAGCCATAGAAGGGAAGCTAGCGGGTCAAACCTAGGTGAAGAATCACATCTTGCTTCTCAAGCACATTCTCCAAGCCTTCATTGGTCTTTGAATCTTGTCTTCAATTTAGCTCCATCTCTTGTTCTTCATACAAACTACAACTATAACTACTTTATTCTATTCTACATACATTACATAGAATCAAAAACCCCGAGTTACATTCGGGGGGAGTGAGATGAGAAGAGAATGTACATCAGAGTATAAGAGAGGCAGGACACGTAGGCCCTATTTCAAAAATCAAATTTACAAACATTCATTCCCAACATAAAATAAATGGTCGACTCTATCCATACCATACACCCATGCAATCAATCACATTGATTCATTTAGATTATATTAATTAATTGTTGCATCTATTTAAATCTTAATGAAACGCTTTCAATAAATTGAAAATTTGTATAATTTTGAAAAAACAAACTTGTTTTAATTGTGTTGGGCTTGGGCTCCATCCATTAGTCTAACTAACAAGGCTTAATAGGCTTTGGATCAACCAATGCATGTCAAACATACACTAGCAGCCCAATAATTAATAAATAATCAAATTAACAGCCTTGACCCAATTTTAATCACGACCCAAAAGTGTCATACACTCATGGATCAGATAAAAATAATAAAAAATAGCCAAACAATTTGGCCGGGTCTCACCCGAGGGAACGAAACACACTAGGCCACCGAAGGGTCAGCCTGGGTGCTTCACGTGGACCCCGGGGAATGGTCAAACCAAAACTCGAGGGAGCGGGAAGGGCCGGGAGGCGGCTGGCAGCCCAAAAAGGCCAAGGGCGTGCGGCTGGGCCGCGCCTGGCGCGCGACTGCGGCCCGTGCGGGCGGCAGGGGCCACGCGGGCTATGCAAGCCCGCGCGCGGGCCGCTGGGGCCGCGCGGGTCAGGGTCGCACCCGCGGGTCACGCCCGCGCCCGGTCGCGCAATGCGCGCTCGCGGCCGCGCCTGTGCGCGCCATGCGCGAGCCCGGCCGCGCCCCAGCGCGCAGGGCCGCGCCTGGCTGGGCCCTACAAGCGCCCAGGCCGCCCCAGGCTGTTCCCAGCGCGCGTGGGCCCCGCTTGGCCGCGTCTTTCGACGCCCTGGTGCATCTGTATGCACTCCGAACCCTATTTCGCCCTTTTTCGTGTCATACACGATCTTTTTCCCTTCACCCAAAAACGTTTCGCAATCCAAAAAATACAAACGCAACAATTATTTAATTATTTCACAAATAATAACATAACCAAATCCGCACGTAAGGAATTAAAATATTTCGACGATGGCTCTGATACCACTGAAAGTAAAGCAAGATCGCTACGGGGGAAGCAGCGTAGTTCAAAATTTTTGAACCTTACCCCGATCCCGGCGATTGGATCAACATCGAAATCAAATCATTCACAAACAAATAAATAAATCTAACCTTTAGATTATCGAGTCGTTCGCGGATTCGAGCCGTCCAAGCCTCCGGCCTCTAACTCGTGATACGCAACACACGTTCGTTAGCAAGGAGAGCGGAATAGGAGTGCTAGCTCCTTCTCCTTTGCACGGCTTGTGTATAGACGGTAAAAGAACGTCCACGTTTCAAATTGATGCCAAAAAGAAACGGGAAGAGTGAATGGCAATACGTTTTTCAACTCTTGAAAAACGACACAAAAAATCACTTTTTATCATCGGCAACCTATAAAAGGATATTTATAATGAAATATCCTAGGGTTTCTAAAACCCTAATGGATTGGGCTAGCCCATTAATTCTAATTTAATTAGAATATTAAGTGGGCTTATTCTAGTCCAACTAGAAATATAATAAAATGGCCCAAATCCTTTTATAGGTTTAAATAAAATATTTTGGCCCAAATCTAATTCAAGCCCAAATATAATATTTAATATTTAGCCCAAATCTAATTTGGTCCAAATATAATATTTAATATTTGGCCCAAATATAATTTAGTCCAAATATAATATTTATTTTAATATTTGGCCTAAATCCAATTTAGTCCAAATATAATATTTAATTTAATATTTGGCCCAAATCTAATTTAGTCCAAATATTAACTTAAGTCCAAAAATATTTTATTTCCTATTTTCCACTCCAACAAATAGAAAATTATTAAATTAGAAACTCTTTCCTAATTTAATCAATTGCCATTTTAGGAAACTCTTTCTATTATGACGACTCGTCGTCATATCGACGTCATTACGTCTATTTGTTCTTTTTTCGTGAGAACCTACGACGGCATAACTTCTGTAATACCCCAAAATTTAATATAAAGGTTGGATGATGCCATAAAGTGTTTTAAATAGAAGTTTTGAATTTAAGTGCAAATGGGAATGATTTTAAGGACTCAAATGCAAATATCAAAGGATAACTTCCCTAACAATAGGAATAATTGTAATTATAAATGCCTATTTAAGAAGCTTTGTGTTGGAGAAATGGGATTGGAGGATTATCCCTAAAAGTCCTAAAGCTTATGATGATAATAATTACTTTTACCCTTAATTCAAAGTAAGGAAAACTTGGAAGAATTCTATTGGCTTACCAAAGCAAATGGATAAGAAGGGTTGTCTTGGAGGCCACGTTAGGAGCAATTGGAGGCATGAGATTGGAAGAATGAAAGGCTTCTAAAGGAAGGAAGAATCAAGTGGAAAGAATTTCAAAGATAAGCCATCATTACTAGGGAAGAAAAGTAGATAACTTAAAGGCTAAGTGTGATCTTGAAACTTGGAAGATTTTTATTTGGCTTGCAAAAGAAGAGAATGATAGAGCTTATCCTAAAGCCACGTGCATGAGTATTTGGAAGTTTAAGATTGGAAGAAAGGAAAAGCTTGAATAGGAAGATAAAATATTCAAAGGTTATAATGATGGATATTTAGCCAAAAGTCTTGGAATGACATAATTTGAAAGAATTGACTTGGAAGACTTAATTTGGAAGACTTATCGACATAGTGAAGGCTTATTGAAGAAGCCTTAAGGTGGAAGAATGGTTTTGGTTGATTTTAATTCAAAGTCTTAAACCATGATTACCTTTATCCTTAATTCACAAGTAAATGAAGTTGGAAGCATGCTATTGGCTCATTAAAAGTAAGGATAAGATGGGAAGGCACGTAAGGGCAAATGGAAGGAGTGGATTGGGAGAGAAAAGACTTACAAGGGAAGAAAGAATCAAAGGAGAGTCTTTTTCAAAGATGGCAATAATAACTAGGAAGAAAATGCCAACCCAAAAGAGATAAGGTGCAACCATGAGCTTGAAGATGATGAGGCTATAAAAGGGGTAGAAGAGTGGTCCACGTAGAGGAAAATTAAGAGAAGAAAAGTAAGGGAAAAGAATCCAGAGGAAGAACAAAAAAGAAGCCAAGAAGAGTGACCAGATTGGAAGTCACCAAAAACGAAGAAGAAACCTAAAAGGTAAGCCACTTTTCTTTCTGTAGGATCATATTACATTGAAAGGGGAGTTCGCAGGTTCAAACGGAGAGCAAATCAAAGTTAAAATGAGCAAGATATGGCCGTTTTAATTTTGGGTTGCAAAATAGAGAAGGGGTAGCGCGTGGCCACCCTTCCGAGGGCCCGTAAGGGCGCATCCGACCTCCGTTTAGCCTGAAATTTTCACCGTTGTTCTCCTATTCTAATTACCTACAACCCTGTGTAGAAATATTTGAGGTTGGTTCACTGAAATCCATGATTTTTGTAGAAACAGCCCCTAGTGCAAGAAATCGGGTTGTAAATCGTGCTATCGAAGGGAAAACGACCAAGGTGAGTGGTTCTCATGCATGCTTCCTCTAGATCATTCTTGGTTTCATTTGTGAGAGGTTCTTATGCATGCTCCTTGATTCTTGTTGATCACTCTTGGTTTCCACTTGTGGATGGTTGTTGCTTACATCTCATGTTTCCCTATTTTCGAGCATTTCTTTCCTATTTTGCTTGATCACGGAGTTTGTTGTTGTGATTCGTCGATGGAATTAAACATGACTACTCTTGCTCATAGCTTATGGATTGCATATTATATTTTCCTTGGTTTGTGCACCGTGCCTACAGGTGAGGCCGTACCTACTTGATTTTCTTTAGTTGTACATATTCCTTCTGCTTTGTCTTCAACATGTTGCTTGGTGATGGTTGCTATTGGTGGATCGGGAACTTGTTGGCTACTTGTTGGGAACATCACGAGGATCGGGGTAGTAATCCTGTGCCCAGAAGTGGGGTCGTGCCTAGAGGTGAGGCTGAAGGGACCACGATCCCGTGCCTACAAGTGGGGTTGAGATGTTTCACACAAGTGCCGACGGGCATAGTGGTGGCTTGTAATCCCGTGCCTAGAGGTGGGGCCATGCCTAGAGGTGGGGCTGAGGCATTGGACCACGACTACATGCCTAGAGGTTGGGCTTAGCCTGGAGGTGAGGCTGTGAGGTTTGACATGAGTGCTGGAAGGGATGATGGTGACTCGGGGAGGTTTTATTTTGATATGGTCTTGGAAGGTTTATACTTAATTCTGCTTGTTTCCTGGCATAACTGCATATTGCTCTTGCATGCACTGTTTCTTTCTTTCTTACCACTCACTTAGATATCATTATCTAACTTGGGGGTGTTTCTTACCCCTGGAGCATTCATCATCCCAGCTTTTTCAGAAGTGTCAAGCGTTACAGGTTTCAAGTTAAAGCGTGAGCAATAAGGTGGAGCTTCACTAGCTTTGGGATCTTGGATTCATTATGTACCCCTGTAACCGAAGTAATATATTGTGAATAGCAGTTAGGGTACTCAAAGTTTGTAATAAAAGGATGCCCTACAGTTGTACTACATTAATAAGTTGTGTCTTTCTAGAGTGTTAAGAGTCTTTTACATTTCTTGTACCTGGTAATGAAATCTAGTGGAAACCCATTTTATTTAGCTTTGGTTAAGCTTGCAGGTTCGATCCAATGCTTCTGTTGGTAAGGGTTTCCATAACGCCCGTAGGTGAAGTTAGCTTGTATTTGATATCATAATGGTATTTGGAAAAGTAGGGCGTTACAACTTCTTACCGAAGTGTCCCACTTAACCATACGTCCACTCTCCTGGTTTAAGCCAGGGACCGTGCCTATTGCGTATGACTCATTAGGCTTTCGAATATGTTGGCAATGTGTCGGTACGAACACATAAGACAAGATTGGCCTCTAGCAAGGCATCATGCCTACCCAATTATTCAGAAGGATTCATAATCTGCAAATAACCTTTCACGAGCATGGTTACCGTGTAATTCGATCCTCTCGTCAATGTATCTTATGTGATCTCAAGTATGGCGATGTGTTGCTTGATAACGATCACATGAGTTTTCTTCGGTCTTTCAGATATCTTCACTTAATAGAAAGTGAATCAATAACTCCTTATTGATCTCTTTCACCATGGCCATGGATTTAAAGTGAATATCCACCGAAGGCACCTTAGATACATCATCCTCTATCAAGGGATAGACGAGTCCCATCTTGGCTATGCACCCATCTCCATAAGCCTCATGATATACCCAACGATTGCCCACGTGCAGCATTTGTCTAGGCCCATCGAAACGATGTCAAAGCATACCGGTCTTCTTATGAGATGACCGTGACAACCTCAGATGCAAGGATTAGTTACACCCATCTCGTATGAGAATACCATCAACATATAACCAAAATGGATTCTCATGGCGAGTCATGTCTAGTGACATGTTCTCCAACATTGGTCACCTATGTACTTGTCTAGGCATCTCCATGCCTATGGGTGTGAGACCCCCATTGCTATCACATAGCAAAAACATAGCACATACAAGTCTTACCGCAATTGTCAATGTCCATTCTTGACATTGCTACGACTTGGGACGTTTAATGATGTCTAGAAACTGTGATGCATCATCTCACATCTTTATAGATTATTCACAGTATACATCATATGGACTTCT
Organism: Diospyros lotus; assembly: GCF_014633365.1. Lineage (NCBI taxonomy): Eukaryota > Viridiplantae > Streptophyta > Magnoliopsida > Ericales > Ebenaceae > Diospyros > Diospyros lotus. The sequence continues at coordinate 22,153,987 of NC_068342.1, forward strand.
ATCTAGTTTCGTTCGGTTATTACAATAATAACAAGAAACTAATAGAATGACTTCTTGTGAATTTGAATAACTCCTTATTCAAATAATAATATGATTATAATTGTCAGTGTACAACATGCCCAATCTGATTGGGTCTAGAGCACCTACACTAACAGCGATGATGCGTGTAATGATTTGAATGTTATGTGTGGATATTCCTATTATAGGAATAGGAAAATACCATGGGTCGAGATGATATACCCATAAGAGGTATACGGGTCGAGCAACGAGAAGCCGAAGCCCTAAGTGTGGGTGTTGGGGTTAAGAAAACCCAAAGGTGGGAATTGGGGGATAAGAAGTGTTATAAGGATGGGAATTCCTTGAGATTAAATTATGGAGGCTCATGTGGGGGACACGAAGCTGAGCCATGACAAGAGTCTTGAAGGGATCAGGAAAGCCTGAGGTATAACTAATCTGGGAAGAGATTAGTGGAGCGTCCTTGTGTTGGAAAATTGACCAAGCTTGTTCGAGGGAATAGAGTTATTCCCTTATAAGAGGTGTGATAAGGCTTCTGTGCTTATGATATAGTGAGCTAAGGTGGGAGTTAGCTCAAGGCTCAAGGAAGGGAGTCGTCAACGGGTCAAGTGATGAGTTCCAGGAAGGGAGTAAGATTGCTAGCAGTGAGGCTCTGTGTGTGTAACACTCGGTGTAATCGGTGTTAAGAGAATAGGAAAGGAAATAAGAAAACTTCCAAAAATACCCTAGAGGAGGTGATGAATCCTTGAGATTGAGGGTGCCCTATAAGAGGGATATTTTGGTAATTTGGATAGTAAAGTCCAATAAAGGGTATTTTGATAAATTGGAAATAATTCCTATGTAGAATTAGGTGAATAAGTGAATAAAATCCCAATTTGGTATTTATGTGGAAATATATGGGATTAATAAATTCACAAAGGATATTTTGGTAATTTTGGAATTAATTCCATAAAGGAATTTAATTATGGAATATTGGGAAAATGGTGGATGTTCTATTATTTGAGAAAATAATTAATCTTTCCCTAAAATGGTGAATTAATGTGGTAATGCCACATGGAGGACCAAGATAAAGAATTGGAAGCCAAGTTTGTGTCCTAGAGTGACACTTGGCATAATCTTGGAAATTTGAGAGAAATTATATATTAGAAATGTGGGAGCATATATATATATGTGGATTTATGAGTTGGAGAAAGAATTAAAGAAATGCAAAAAGAAAGGATATTAGTCTTTCAAGCATTTAATGAGAAGCATAATGGTGTTGGATTAAAAGAAAAATCCAAAAGAAAAGTAAATAGTCACCATTAATGCTTGAAATTATGGTGAATTAAATAAATCTAATGAAAAATGGGAAAATGGTCACCCATTAATGCTTTGGAAAATTGTGGGATTTATTTAAATGTGAAAGAAAGTGATTATGTCATTCAAAGTGGTCTCTCATGTTTTGGGGGAAAATGACCAAATTAAATAAATGGAAAGGAAATTCTATTTTTGGGATTTCAAGACAAGATCAAGGATGGAGATCTAAGAAGACCAAATGGCATGGATTGTGCTTCTTGTGTTTTCTCCAAGAGAGAAGTCTTGTTTATTAAAATGGATGGTTGAGATTTAAGTTTTCCCTTAAGCACATGGGTTGTGCCTTTAGTGAGTGGCTAGGATGCATTCTTGAAATATGGGGGAACTAGTATAAAATGGCAAGCAAGGAAGTCTTCTATTCCTTTGGCCATTTGGAGAAAGAAATAAAGAAGGAAGGAAAGAAAGAGAGAAAAAGAAGTCTTCCATGGAGAGAAAAGTGAAGAAAGAAAGAAGATGAAGAAATAAAGGCAAGTTACTTTCTTCTCTTTATTTTTTGGTATGCTTGTATGTAAAAAAAAAAATAAGTGGCTTGTTGAAATGCCATTTTAGGTGGGAGAAAAGGATGTTGGAAGCTTTCTTGAAATAAAGATTTAAAGGTTCAAGAATGAGGTAAGGGATGGCCCCATGTGGAGGAGGCCTTGCATTGCATTGTAAGTAGGTTGCATAAATTTTTATGTATCTCTTTGCATGCTTTACTTGTACATGAGACCTATGGCCATGGGGGTGGGAAAGAAGTGGTGGGCTGATGCCTCAAACCATGTTGGGTTGTGAGGATGGAATAACCTAACCATGCGTGCATGCATTTGCCATTACATAGACTTGTTATGCTTGTATTTACTTTGCATATGCACCATTATTGAGCTTTTGAGCTTATGAGGTTTGTTGGACCTCTTTCTAGGTGTTGAAAGCCTCATGGAAAAGGTGAAAATGGGAGAGAAATGGCTATGAGTGTTGAAGTCTAAAGTTGTGTAGCCTATGTATTTTAGTTGGTAATGTAAATAAATTGTATTTTATTTTGGTTTCATGTGTATGAAGCTTCCATGTTGTGTATGGTAGCTAAGAGAGGGAACATTTTTGATATGTTGAGGTATGTTGTAATAAAAAAAAAAATAAGATGGGTTTTGTTTGTGAAATGAGGCTTTGGAATCAGAAAAGTGGAGGATTTGATGCAAACTAAGGGTGTTTAGATTTCTAGAAATTTTTGGGTTAGAAGGCCCAAGAAAAAAAATATATATATTTTTTTGGAAGCAGGAGCAAGCAGGCAGCAGCCTGCGCATGGGCAGGGCCGCATGGGCGGCCGCGCGCCCGGCATGCGCGGCCAGCGCCCAGCGGGGCCCCGCGTGGGCGGGGCGTGCCAGCGGGCCACGCCAACCAAATTTTTTTAAAATTTTGGAATTTGGGGAAATTAAGGGGCATTTCTAAATTGATTTTGGGCCCCGGAGGAATTTTCAAAATAAAGGGATTTTTCGGGCATTTTTGGAGAAAATGCCGAAATTTTGGAAAATTGAAAATTTGAGTTTTTCCTCCAAAATTAGTAATCAATCAATGGATTGATTTAAATGGTGATTTGTGGAGCCCGGTAAAATTCTTGGATGGAAAAAGAATTAAATATAAATAAGAAAATGGCGGTTGGGCATTTTCATGAGTTTTCTTTTAATCAAATGCGGTGTGGTTGAAGCCCAATTCTGCTAGTAAATCCTGGGGTTGAGGGAAGGGAAGGATGAGCCTAGTTCCGGCCTAGGGCGTTTCGTCTTGAAACATGGTCCACCCTTCATCAAAGGCCGGGCAGGTGGACAATTCGGGTAATTGTTCACGAGTAACACCCGTAAGTGGGAGCGGGGCGTTACAGTGTGGAGCATGCATGTAATGCATATGCATGTAATGCATATGCATGTCATGGCCAGGGTAGGCATAACGTAAGTAGTCTTCGGAAGGACTCTGAGGGGAGTCGTGGGTGGTGTATGCATGTTATATGTATACAATACGATGTGATCATATCGTTATGATGATCCCGGACGGAATGTACCTAGGGTATGAGTAGACCCTAGCTGGTTTGAGATGAATTGAGGTTTATCCTAGGAAGGATATGTGTGTGAAAAAAGGACCAAAGCTGGCACTTGAATGAGATGAAAATCCCTAGCAAGTTAAGTTGGGAATCAGAGGGATCTAGATTAGGAATGAATGGGTTAGGCATGTATTGATATGCTTGTGAAGGCCATGGGATTAGAAGTCCATGTTGTAAAGGGCTAAGAAACCGTTCACGTGATTGGTGGATGAGGGGCCAATCAAACTCTCATGGAGACGCTTGGGGTCTGGTGGGACACCTAAGATCAGGAGATGAGAGGTGAATAGATCCTCATTGTGATACTTAGGGTCGGGGATGACGCCTAAGGTCACGAGATCCTTGTTGGGGTGATGAGGAGGTTACCTGATGAGGGGTATGAACGGGTTATGTGGTCCTAGTACAGTGATGGGTGAGTTGTGGCAACAGGACATCCATGGGCTATGAGCACACAGGAAATGCCAACTGTAGATAACAAGTGTGCAAGGGCGTGGCGAGTGATGTAGAGGCCCCAGGTTGTGATTCCAAACTCATGGGAGCCTGAGCAGGGCATGTTGGAAGGCCGAGCTAGGAGTAGTGATTGAATGCATATGGGGGTATGCAAGGGGAGATGCAAGGTCTAGACTCACCTGGAGGGTGATAGCATATGCTCTGGATTGTGGGTGCCGGAATTTGAAGTAGTCAAGCTTTGGGATGATCTTGGTGGAAAAGTGGTTCGTGATGGATCAGGATCCATTGGTATGGAAAGATAGGTCTTTTAGATCGTAGTTGAAAAATCGTGAGGTATGAGCTCGTGGGGTGAGATCATGAGGCTTTAAGAGTTGGACTGGTTTGAGATTCTCTTAGGTTGTAAGAGATATAAAGTCTTAAGGAATGAGGCTCATGGAGTGAGCCTAAGGTTATCAAGGCAAGGATATCCTAATAAGGATGGCTTTCATTAGATGGTGGTGGAACCATCCTAGCTCGTGGAGGCTTCAACGTAGCACTAATGCTATGGGTAAAAGGCTTGTAGTGATGGATCTGATGCTATGGACCATATGGCAGAGGATTAATTGGTTGGCTCATGGTTAGGGCAGGTGGCCCATTGACCGGAGCAACATAGTGAACTACAAGTGACGATCAGATCCCGAGGAGCTGGAGCCGCACCATAAGAATTATGTCGGGTAAGGGTCTAGGTTTCGTAGGATCGAAAATCTTTCGTGAAGGTCATGGTGACCGAGGAGCTAGGGTAGCTCGATTAGTAATCGTGTCCCGTGTGTCGTGGTGATTAGTCGCTTAGTGTTGAAGGCGAGCTCAGTTGAGTAGCTGAGAGTTGCGAGCCTGATAATTCAACTAGATCTAATTGAGGGGATTAGATAGATGTTGAGGGCGAATTTGAGATTTTTCCAATGGATATTGAGAGCTTGGATGAGTATGAATGGGATGACATTGGTCCTCATGAATGAAGTTTCAGTGCCAATGAGATCACCTGATAGATGTGATTGATACAGCTAGGGGGGATGCCTTGGTGTATGGGCAATTGACAAGATTTAACCTTATGGTTAAAGGTTAATAGGTGTGAAAGAAAAAAGCTAGTGGAGCTGATCGATGACCGACTGAGGGTGGTCGGTGGCGACCGAAGGCGCCGACCGGTGATAGTAGCAACGACGAGCAGCAGCCAACCATGGCTGTGCGGCATTATAAGGGTGGTCGATCGGTGGCGTTGGTGGTTCTAGAGCCGCGATTGCAGTTGCGGTTGGATGAGGTAACGAGCGACAGTAGGAGACCCTCTTGGCTAATGACGATAGCATTAGAGCCAATGTGGCTGCCAACCAAATGGTGTGAGCTCGATTGAAGTAAAAGGTGTAAGAGGAATCCGAGAGAAGCCAGATTTTCTCGGGGATTAGTAAGCTATTCAAGAATGGCAAGGTAATGAGAAAAAAGCTTAATCTAAGATCGAGGTCGTAGTGGTTAAGACGACCTATGAAATTTAAGATGCAACGACCTTGGGGAGAGACTCGTTGCTATCATGGTATTGTCATTGTTGAGGAGGACAAAGGGAACCATTGGGCATGGTAGACTTGCAAAGTCAGGTGTTAGTTGCGAGCTGAGAAGGAAGCTGTTATGGGATGGTTGTGAAGTCTCGTGCCTTGTGAAGGTGAGGTTGTGGTATGGAATTGTGGAATTTATAAATGTTCCAAGGGAATTGATTAGGCTAGTAAACTTGGCTAGAAAATTGTTACATGGGTGGTGGTGTAACCATGATGGCTTGAGGTAGTGGAGGTGGGAACCAAAGGCTCGGAGTCATACTACAGGTGCGATACAATCAGTGACGAACCTGAGCCATGCTGTTGGAGATTAGTATTGGGCCTTGATGTGCTTGTATGGGAGCAACATGGTCGTGAGGAATGGGTGTGAGCTCGCCTAATGCACAGGGCAACCCAATGATCATGCGGGTAGGCAAGGGCTGAAGATCTATGGCATGCATGGTAGGGATGGTAATAGCTGTGGTTAAAAGTTCCATAACCTTAAAGCAAAATGGTAGGATCACTTACTCGTTGTAGGGTTTGACAGCCGGAGTAAGGCTTAACATGTGGCATGATTGTGGGAAACTGAGGTATGGATGCAGATCATTTAATAGGGGTAGCCCAATGAAAGCCCCAAACGTGGGTAAGTGACCCCAGTTGGCATGTGGTATTGGCAAATAAGAAAAGCCTCAATATCTTTGTTGAGTATGGAAATAATCCCTAGATGGGAGAGTGTATGGTGCGTGCTTCGTTAAGCTCGAGGTATGAACTCGGGTAGTGTATGTTATTGGCTAAAGCTTGAAGTACCCACTATAATGTATGGGTATGTGGGTGATGCTTAAGTTATGGTGATGAGTAGAGGTTGGCTGGTTAAGGTAGTAGACCATATGAGGAATGGTCTGGTACGGCTAGAGGAGCAAGATGGTTGCTTCCTTTTTAGTGCGAGCATGGTTAATGTTGATCGGTAATGAAATGTTGCCATGAGGATCGACTCAAGCTATGGATATTTATAATTGACGAAGAAATGCCATAGATGCATGGGTGTTAGCGTGCTTAATGGGCATTGGAAGTGACATTGCTATGATTGAGCAGTGCTAAGATGTTATCGTGTTTGATCGGGATAAAAATCATGATTGTGTGTGATCAACAAGGGAAACGTTGTCGTGTGTGATCAGCGTAAAATTGTTGTTGACAGATCAATGATGCAATGTTATAGAGTTGATTGGCATAATCCTGTGTTGGTTTTGGATTGGTGTGGAAAATAGGAAGTCAGCTCCAAAGTGATGCTTTGAGGTAGTAGAAATCCATCAAGAGATGGACATCGTTGCAGTAGACATGACCAATGACCAGTAGTGTGATTTGGCAGCAGGCCAAAGTGGCATCGATTGATGAATGTCCTCGAGAGTCAGAGGACTAAAATCCAAGGAGGAACCTCGAGGTGGGGATAGATTGAGGAAAGGTGAGCAATAGCTAAGCTTTGAGATTCTTGAGTACGGGAGTTCGGTGATTTGCTTGAAAATTTGGTTGTCTTGAGCAGATGAGTAGGGTAAAGTGAATTTTGAGGAAAAAATTCTTTTAAGAGGGGTGGAATGTAATACCCAGTATTACATGGTGATGGAAAAAAAAATAATTTCCAGTGATTTGGAAAGGACCTCGGGTGGATGTCCAAGGAATAGGGCATGAGAGTGATGAGCGTCTCGTGGCGAGGTTAATGATGCTAGAGGTAGTCTGACTGAGAATAATTTTCGGAATAAATTCTATACAAGCCCGAATGGGTGCCAGTACCGAATGGTCATAAGGGACCTCCAGGAAGCTGAGGGGACCCTAGGGGTGGTCCGATTTTGCAAATGAGGCAACTCTGAAGTTTGTTGGGTGGAATGAAGGTCCCGTGAAGGCGCATGGATGAAATCAGCTTTGTCGAGTAAGCCGGTTATTAATTTCGAAGAAATCAAGACTTTGTGAGGCTTAATGATATTTATTTAATGCCTTGGGAGGGTCCAAGTGCTATTATAAAAAAATCCCCAAGTGCAATCAATAATCTCCCCAAGTGGAATTATGAGAATTAAGTGGGATTAATGTGTAATATATAAGTATTATATATATATGTTGTGCAAAAATGGGAAGGAAGCTTCTTCCCTATGATATTTTGAGTCAAAGAGAGCCCGGTTAGGGCTTTCGGCCAAAGCAGAGAGAGCAGAAGAGTGTGAGAGATCACAGGAGAGCTCGTGAGAGCCATGACCAAGTGAGAGAGAGCTGAGATAGAAAGAGAGGGCCGAACGTGAGTGGTCAAGGGTGGCCGATCGGTCATAGCAGCTACGGCCAAGGGCATTACAGCGTCGGCCATGAAATAGCAACATGGAGAGAGGCTGCCGACGGAGGCTGTGCGCACGAGCTACGGTGGTCGGGGTGGCGTGAAGGCTTGCTGACGACGGGTTGTAGTGGTAACGCTTGAAGTTGGTGACCGAAGAAGTTGGTGAGTCGTGCCTGAGGCGACGGTGGCCGACAGTCACATGGCAACGAGGAGCAGCCGGTGAAGGCTAGCTGACAGGCAGCAGCGGCGGAGCCAGGCGATGACAGCTGGTGCGTAGAAGTTGTAGTGCGCATAGGAAGAAGAAGGAGGAGGAGGAGGGAGAAGAAGAAGAAAAAAATAATAATAAAAGAAAATAGAAAATAAAGAAATCTGGAAAATAGAAAAAATGGGAAAAATGTCTGAAAATTCCAGAAAATTAGGGGAAAGCTTTGAAAATTAATTTAGGGCTCAGAGAGCATGCAAGAGGCTCGAAAATGTGGTTTTGAGCATTAGGTGGCATCTCATGAGGCAACGCCGGTGGGGCGTTTAGTCAGTTTTCTCCTCCATATTGAATGAGGTAAAGTAATTAATTCTTTTCTAGTTATATACATTATGACTTAATATAATGTGAGGTGATGGTTGGATTATGCCCTTTGTTGTTTGGAAATTTGTTGATGGATGATTTTGCATTGTTTGGTAAAGTTGAGGGCATTGGTTAAATGTCTGATGTTAATGGAGTTGGGTTTGTGTTGTTGCATATAGGGTCGACCAGGGAGGCAGTGGTCCTAGAAGAGTTCGAGACTCAAACTGAAGTTCGTGTTAAGGAAGAGATGAAGCTTCGAGCTAGGTAAGGGATGACCCAAGTGGTGGGGGTCTTGCTTGCATTTGTAAGTGTTTCTTTATGAGTTGCAAGTAGTGGTAAACATTTGCATGATATGTGTTCTAGTGTACCTATGGTCATATGGAGGACTAGTGATGGGAAGGGTTAGTCGATGCCTTAACCTATGGAGGTTATGAGGGCATGTAAGACTACCCATTTGCATTGCATTTTGCATTACATGCTCTCTCATGCTTCATTTACTTATGCATTACACTCTTACTGAGTCTTTATGACTCATGCGATTTTACCTCGTGTTGTAGATGTGCAAGTCCAAATGCAAGCAGAGATGGTGCCGGGAGGCTGTTGTGGCAACTAGTGTTGTTATCGAGTTGTATGCTATGCATTTATCATGTATGTATTAATGTGGTTGAATGTAAATGTTATTGAGCGCTAGATGTATCCAGTTGTTGTAATCACCATAGTGTGATAGGTGTGTGAGATTGCTTGTTGTATATAGCTTAGTTGGTGGAACTGTGTTCGGATCAAGTAAGGACCAGAAAGGTATGTTCCCATAAACATAAAACTAGCACATCAAACATCCGAACACATACATGATAAATGCATAGCATACACCTACCCTGATGGTGTATGTTTAATGTGCTACTATGCATTTAGTTGGTGGATGTTTGATGTGCTAGGTTTATGCCTGGGTCACATTTGGCTTGCTGTGAGGCGAGCTGAAGAAAGGTGAAGCTCACTTAGGTTTCGGGTCTCGGTCCGCTACGTTTCCTTGTCTATGTTTCGGACCGATTCCTTGAGTGAGGGAAGGACGAAGCCTAGTGCCCACCTAGGGCGTTTCCTATTGAAACATAGTCCAACCCTTCAGTTATTGGCTTAGCAAATGAGTAATCCGATAGATTATTCACCGGTAACACCCGTAAGTGGGAATGGGTCGTTACACAGAGGCAAGCAACAAAATCATCCTACATGGGCTGAAAACCCAATTAGAGAAACCAAAGGTAGATGGGACGATGAACTCCCTAGAATTTTGTGGGCTTATTGCACTACCAGTTGCATATCCATGGGGGAAACTGAATCTCAACTAACCTAGAGTTATGGTTTTCAGCAAATAAGGAAATTCAGATTGATTGAGAGAGAACTTGGATCTGTTGGATGAGCTAAGGGAGAAGGTAGCTACGCAGCTAGCGGCGTATCAAAGAAGGATCTCCAACTATTACATCGAGAAAGTTCACCCCCAGACATTTCAGGTAGGAGATTTGGTGCTCAGGAAGACAGCAGTTACGAATGCCCTAAAAGAGGAAGGAAAACTCAGGCTGCAATGGGAAGGGACCTACAGAATTAAAAAGATGCTAGGGACAAATACATATGTGTTGCAAACATTGCAAGGTGAGATGCTGGGCAAGACGTGGAACACCATGCACCTCAAAAAGTACTTTCCAACCGTTCCAGTCATAAGAGTGGCCAGGAGGGAGGACGAGGAAGACGAAGGGAGTTATGCGCCATAAGAAGCCCTTCCTGACCACATAATGGATCGGGATTCCTTTTAGATTTTCATATGTATTTTAACTCCCCTTGATGCATAAAAGAATATACCCCATGTATTCCCGTGGATGTAGGCGATGTTATAAGTCGAACCACGCAAAATCCTTTGTACCTTACATATGTGTAGCTGTCATGGAATCTGATGCAGGGACCATGGCAGGAAATGAAATCTAATGAGCCTTAACACTGCCAAGCTCGACAACGAAAGAACAATAGAGGTGAAGGGAAGCTTACTCCCTAGAGGGTCCAGCTCAACAAATGGAAATCTAGTGCTAAGGCCTCAGACTTCCTCGAACTCCCCAGATGCGTTCCGATGCAATGCCCGCAGGCTAACCTGGATCTCTCGTATGAGTCTGGTGCTAAGCCTATGGGCTAATCTTGACCCCTTGGCAGATCCGGGGCCAAGCCTCCCGGCAAACTTGGAATGACCAGCAATAGTCTGGCGAATAATCCTAGGTCTAACCTAGAACCCTATGTTGGATGAACCCGAAAGGGCCCAAGTAAAGCAGGAAACCGTGGTTAACCTTATAAGATGAACTCGCTCAATGGTGATCTCGCACCATGGCTGCGTGTTAGAGTTATACCCCACAAGCCAATTATATTTATATGTAATTGATCATATTTTTCATTGTGACTCTTTATCTTCAATCAATTATTATTGTAAGGCATTATGTTTTATTTGTCATTGATGGTTGTCTTTATTATTTCCATTCTTGACAAAGTCCATAGATCAAATAGGCTCAAAGAATATGATCGTGCATAGAGATGACAATCATGAAACATATTCCTTATAAGCCTTGATCTTAAATGTTCCTAGTCATAGAGTTATTAGGATTGGACACTAATAACTCGGATAGACTAGCATATATGATGCATGCTCAATTAGGAGAATGTCTTGTTTCATGGACATTGGTGTGTGGACACTAGTGCATATATGTGGGTGCTTATTATAAGAATAAGTACACTGAACTGACCCGCTACAGAATTCCTAATGGTAATTGTTTATTGTCAAATTAGAATTTCTGTGTTGCAATAGTGCAGATTGGTCCTTAGATTTGAGACATCATGGTAGTCTTATATTTGACTGGTTACGCTTTGGTTCCTTTTTGGATTCCAATGGAGTCATTAACAAATTATCACTGGGCGTAACCTTATCACATATGAAGGCTTGTGGGTGTCGAAATAGAATTCATCACTTATCGATAAGATGAGAAGATGTCCTGTGTATTCCGATGATTTCATGACTGAGGAAATCCTTGGCCAAGGTGAGGTGGAAATCAAAAGGTGTTTTGATTTCACCTATTAAGTCATAAATCTGGAATGGATACATAATTATTGAATGACTAGGGTTTCGTCATAAAACCGTACTATAAATTCAATCGGACATAGATTGATGAAAGAATTTTACTGTATGGTAATTGCAATTGAAAAGGTCTGTGTTTTTTCATCGTTGGCTAGACATTCATGGCATGTTGCTAGACGTTAACCATGATATGTAGGGTTTTAGAATTAATATGATTAATTCTAAAACTATTAATTAAAGAGTTTAATTAAGAAGTCCATGAGATGAGTTAATTATGAAGCCCATAAGTTTAATTATTCTATTCAGTTGGGCCTTCATATAGCCCAATAGAATTGGCCCTACATCTAGCCCAATGGTGGACCTAAGGGGTCACAGACTTAGGTTGAGCCTGTTCCACAATTTAAAAGAGAGATTTGGCCCAATATGATTAAGGGTCGGGCCTAAATTGTTTAAGGGATTTCCAAGGCACAACTAGGGTTTTTTAACTCTATAAATATGCCACTTATGAAGTTGGAAAGGGGAGGAAAAAATTTGGATCTCTCATTGGAGGCACTTAGGGTTTGCTAGCACTACTCGAGGTGTCGTGGAAAGGGTCGATCGTGTGGACCGACTTGGAGGATTTTGTGCTTGTAACTCTACGGATCAAAGAAGGCAGAATCGAAGCTACACGGTTGGCCGATTTCTAACACTGCGGGCCCTTCTCGATTCCCAAGTACATTCTGATGCGATGCCCGCAGGCTAACCTAGATCCCTTGCGCGAGTTCGATGCTAAGATTATAGGCTAACCTAGACTCCTTGGTAGATCTGATGCCAAGCCTCCCGACAAACTTGGAAAGTCCGATAGAATTCTAGCTAGTAACCTCGGGCCGAAGCTAAATCCCTTGCGGTAGATGAGTTTGAAAAAAGGTGGGAAATACGAGAAATACGCATAAGGCTAAAGGGCCACCTTGAATACCCGAAGGTGATCCAGCACAATGCCCCCTGGACTAACCTAGATTCACTAGTGCAACTTGGTGTTAAAGCAAGAGACTAACTTGGATCCCTTGTGGCAAACTAGCGTCAAGCTGGCAGGCTTTTCCTAGCTACTTGTAGGGATCCAGCACTAGGTCTCCCAGCAAACCTGAACACATAGTTGGAATCTGGCGCTAGGTCCCCTCCCGGTAAACCTGGATCCTCAATGATCATCCGACGTAGAGCCATTTACTAAGAAGTATTTGCTGGTGAGACCCATGGAAGGATATCGCGATATAGGTAATTCGCATGAAAGCCTCAATCCTGTAAGGTGAGGCAGGAACGGGCTCTTGATTATACTTGGGTTTCGGATTTATGGTTGAGATCTAATGTCTAGTATGAACTCGAAATGGTGGAAATAAGGGTCATGAGCATCTCTCAAAGAGATCAAGATGCACAATGAGGTAGGTAGTTAGACTCCCATAACGGATAGCCCACACACACCACGAGAATAAAGAAATGAATGACGAGCACCTCACCACCCCCAGTTGTAACATGGTTGGCTTATAAAATAAAAGAAGCTAACGCAATAGATGAGATTGACAAACAAGTGAAAGACTAAAAGCCATAGCATAATATATATATTAAGCACAATAGCGTGCCCAAAAGCCACATACATTCAAAATAAGGGAATCTGATGCATAGTATGCTAGAGTTTATATTCTACACATCGTGAATTCAAAAAGAAAATGATAAATGAGAAAGCATGAGCTAGTCTTGATCAGGGGGACAGTTAGCCGGCCTCGAGCCTTCCCCCTGGACCCAGTCTTGCAAAGCTTGACTGGTGGCATCCTTATCTAGGCCCTGCTTGGTCAGATGAATAGTGTTGGCCATATCTGTGGATAAGTTGGCATTGGTCGGGCAGGTCAGGAACTCGACCTCCTCAGGGTTCAGTATGTAAGGACGTCGAGGGCCTAGTAGGTTACTTAAGTCATCCTTCAAGGCTTGCCTCACTTACTCATCTGGCCTTGAATCGTTTGGCTCATACCTATGCCAGTCTTGAGGAAGGACGGAGGAGATGGCATCCACAAAAATCATGTCCTCGAACGACTCATGTGGCCGCCTAGTTTCTAGGAAGGTATAACCGTGGTAGAAGCCAAACTTTGAATAGCATGAGGCATATTCGTCCTTCTGACGGAAGTAGTCCGCATAGAGTCGGTAGTCTCGAACCGCCTTCTTCACAACCTCCTGAACTTCACTTTGCTTCTCTCCCACGACATTTTCATCCTCCACCTTCAGCCTTTCCACCTCCTGTTATACCTCAATTGCCTGCTACTCAATACTGGCTAGCTCAGTCCACAGGCGATAAGTTTCCCCTTGGTAGGTGGCATGGTTATGCCTCATCTCTGCTCGGGTATCTTGGTAGCTTGTTTCTAGGGACCGATATGAAGAAGTGAGTCGCTCATTCTCCAAATGTAGCCCCACTTCTCAAATCCCAAGTCTTGGATGCACTGGTTTAGGAGTTGTCGCTCTTGGTTCGAAGAGGCCGACCTGTTCCTCCAGTCATTCAATTTAGACTCTTTAGCTACCAGGCGAGCTCTGTTTATTGCGTTGGCCACCACGGCTCCTTGGTCTCCCTGCGCGGGATGAGAGAAGTATTGTAAGAAAAGGGATATAAGGCAAGGAAGATATGTAACATCCCGCATCGAGCGATAGGAAGGACTAGAACAACTTACCCTGATCGGCCTACGTGAACTTCCTAAGGGTCACCCATCCTTAAGCTTCTCAGCTCAAGCATGCTTAACTAGGGAGTTCTTTACCTACATTCAACACAAAAAGTATCCAGTTGGTGTTGTTTCCTTCCGTGCTTATCCTCGATATATACTACCATTTTCTAGGCTCTTGGGGTATTACATTCTCCCCCCTTAAGCACGTGACGTCCTCGTCATGCAACCTTACAACTGGTCCTAGATCTTCTCCCCTTTGGGGGCTGCAATCCTAGAAGCCTACCAGAAACTGCTCCTTGTACAAGCCCTTGAGCCCTGACGCCACTCCCAACCCTCATTGGGCCGCCTTCACCAAGGATCAGCTCTAATACCACGTGTAACATCCCGCATTAAGCGATAGGAAGGACCATAACAACTTACCCTGATGGGCCTACGCAAACTTTTCAGGGGTCACTGTGACACCCCGTTCCCACTTACGGGTGCCACTCATGAACAATTACCCAAATTGTCCACCTGCCCGGCCATTGGTGAAGGGCGGACCATGTTTTAAGACGAAACGCCCTAGGTGGGAACTAAGCTCATCCTTCCCTTCCCTTAACCTCAGGATTCTCTAGCAGAATTAGGCTTTAACCACATCGCATTTGGTTAAAAAGAAATCTCATGAAGATGCCCAATCTCCATTTTCTTATTTATATTTAATTCTTTTTCCACTCAAGAATTTTACCAGACTCCATAAAATCACCATTTCAATCAATCCATACATTGGTTGATTACCAATTCTGGAGGAAAAACTTAAAAATTTCAATTTTTCAAAATTCAACATTTATCTCCAAAAATGCCCGAAAAATCCCTTTATTTTGAAAATTCCTCCTAGGCCCAAAATCAATTCAGAAATGCCCCAAAATCCCCAATTTTTTGGAATTTTTAAAAAAAATCGGCCAGCAAGGCCTACGACGCCCCTCGGGGCCCAGCTGCGCGAACTGGCCGCGGGCCGCATCCCCGCGCGGCTGCGCGTGCCCACAGCTTGCTGCTGCTGCCACATGCTGCCATTTTCACTTCTTTTCTTTTTCTTTTTTTTTTTCCTTTGGGTCTTTAAACCCATATTTCCAGAATCCTTACCCCTCACACATGCATTAAAAGCATCCACTTTTCACATTCCAAAAGCCTCATTTCATAAACAAAATCATTTACTCCAACCTCATGATTTATTCCAAATAAATTACAACCATGGTTCTAGGCCTTCACAAGCCATTACCAACCCTTAAATTACATCACATGAGACAAATACAATAAATAGGCTTCCCTAAGCCATAAAGCCACAAATTAAATAACCACATGCCTAGGCTTCTTTAAGCCATAAATTTACAACAAAATAAATAACACCATGAGCTTCCAACCACAAGCTTGCAACTCTTCCTTTTCTCTTTTGACATAAGAACAACCTATAAGGGGAGGATAAAACCTCATGAGCCACAACGCTCAATAAGGGTGCAATGAACATAATATGTGATGCCAAATGCATGTATGCAACATGGTTAGGGCTTCCACATCCTCACAACCACCTTGGTTTGAGGCTTTAAACAACCCTACCCCACACAACCTCATGGCCATAGGTCCTTGAGCACAAACAACATGCCAATGCACACACTCAAAGTTTAAATACAAACTTACAACTTGCAAAGCCACCATCCCATAAGGCTATCCCTTACCTCATTCTTTTCTTTGAAGCTTCAAGAATCTCCTAGCTTCATTTCCTACTCTTCTCCTTAAGAGCTCCTTAAAATAAAAATTTAAAGAAGCTAAGTTACCGTTAAAAGAAATGAAAGAAACTTACATAAGCCTAAGGAAGAATACTTACATTCTTCTTTTTCTTCTTTCTTTTCCTTCTTCTCTTCATTATTTCCTTTCTTCTTCATTTCTTTCTCCAAATGGCCAAAGGAAGACAAGACTTCCTTACTTGCTATTTTATACTAGGCCTCCATATTTCAAGAATACACAAGAAAGAACAATCCATGTGCTCCTTTCTTTTTAAATCCAAGCCTTTGGATTTTCAAGAACCATCCACCACCCTTGGATCAAGTCCCATAAATATATTTCTTTTCCATTTATTTAATTTGGACTAATTTCAAGACAAGTCTTGAAAGACATAATCACTTTCTTTTTCATTGAAGAAATTGTCTCCAATTTCACACCATTAATGGATGACTAATTTCTTTTATTTTGCAATTTCTTTTTAGGCAACAACGTCATGGCTTGCATTTAATACTTGAAAGACCATTAATTCACCAATTTGAATTTCATTTAAATGCCTATTCTTGCTTCACAAGATTATGCCACGTGTCACTAACCACCATCTCCCAATTTCTCATTTCTTTTTGGATTTTCTTCACTTTTCAAGAGAATATCTCAACCTTCCATTTAAAGCACAATCCAAGTGCTTTGCTAGGATTTAATCCTAGCCTTCCACCCTTTTTAACTCATGATCTCCACCATTCAAAAATCATTTTTTTTTTAAAAAGAGATTCCATAATTGAGTTGGCAATCCATGCCAACTTGAAGGATTTTATCTCATCCATTAGATCACTTTCATTTTTCAAGAATAATCCTCCACCATTGGATCATCTTTCCATTCCCTTTCACATTTAATTAAATCTCATATTTTCCAAGGCATTTATGGTGACCATTTACCATTTTCTTTTGGATTTTCTTTAATCCACATAATCATGCCTCTCATTAAATGTTTGAAAGACCAATTAGCATTTCTTTTGCATTAAATTTAATCTCTCCATTTATACTTGAACAAGGCTTTGCCAAGTGTCATCCCTAGACACTAACCTTGACTTCCAAGTTTTCATCTCATCCTTCCATGTGGCATTACCACATTTATTCACCAAGTTAGGGAAAGATAATTATTTTCACAAATAATTGAATATCCACCATTTTCCAAATATTCCATAATTAAATTCCTTTATAGAATCAATCCAAAAATTCCCAAAATATCCTTTGTGAATTTATTAACCCCATATATCTCCACATAAATACCAAATTGGGATTTAATTCACTTACACCCCTAACTCCACATAGGAATTATTTACAATTCACCAAAATACCCTTTTATTGGACTTCACTATCCAAATTACCAAAATGCCCCTCTCATAGGGCACCAATATTTTCAATGATCTAACACCTTCTCAAGGGAATTTTTGGAAGTTTTCTTACTTCCTTTCTCATTCTCATAACACTAGGATTACTGGGTATTACAGTCACCCATTCTTAAGCTTGCCCAGGTTAAGCACGCTTAACCCGAGAGTTCTTTGCCTACATTGAGCTCAAAAGGTATCCAACTAGTATTGTTTTCTTCTTTACTTATCCTCGATATATACTACCCTTCTCTAGGCTCTTGGGGTATTACAAGATAACACCAAGATTCTAGGAGAAACAACTTATGAGGGCCAGGTAGAACTCAAAGTTGTCCATATCCTCACTAGAATTTCTAAAATACCGCCCCTCGTTGTGAGGAAGATTGGTAGAGCACAGAATATGGGCCGCAACACTAGGCGTGTCGATCATATCGATGTCCAGGACACCCGACTAAATTTGAAAAAGTTTCCCTCACACCCATAACCCTCGACCTAGATCATAAGCCTTCTCAATGGGAGGAAGCACCTCTGACAAGATAGGGTTGAGGCGCCGATGAGGGTGTTAAATATTCAAAACACGGTTGCTTTAGCGTTGGGGATTAATCACGACCTCATCCTTGAGCGGTGTCGATGGCTATTTGATCTAGTCGGGAAGACAACTCGACGTCCGCTGCACCAAGGGGTTGTAGCTCATTCCCACTTAAGTCGTTGCAGGCCCTCTACATCTCAGGACGATTCCCCCATGTCCTACTATACTCAACTCCCCTGAAAAAGCCCAACAAGGAGACGTAGACAGTCAAGGGAAAGGTTTGTCGGTGAGTCTACAATTAGTCATAGGAAGCTTCCCTTTTTCTGGGATGGTGAGGTCGATGAGTGAGCAAAACGTAGAAGCATCTCCTTCTGCTTCACGACTGCCCCTTCTTTTCTTCCTCTGCAGTAGTGCGACCATTGTTGTAACACCTCCTCTCCTAGAACTGCCCGAGAAGAGGTGTTACGGGGAAAATAAAATAAACTAAAATCTGATACCAACTGAACATCTCAATCAACTGAAATAAAATTCTGAGTCAACATCAATTGAAAACCATAACTACATCTAAGGAAAAAAAATCCCTAAACTGGAATATAAAATAAACCTAAACTAATAAAAACACCAACTAATAAACTCTCAGACATCTTTGGTCTTGAGCGACTTCACGTACACACACTACTGGACACTGCTACTAGGCCCCACATCTGGTACTCCCCCACCAGCACCTAGAATGGTGAAGAGTACAAGATGAGCTACAAAGCTCAGCAAGAAATAAACTGGAAAGAATAACTGAAGCTGAATCGAAGAATATCGATACTGATAAAAGTACTTACTGAACTTGTACTGAGGGATATAATAATTACTGGATTGCATTTACAAAATGTAATGCACATAAACTGTAAACTAAATGCAGGCATGCAACTTTGGCACGTATGCCCACATAATTGTAATACATACCTGGCTGATCTGAATCCTGCATACATAAAAACTGTAAGCACATACTGTGGGCAATATGTGTTGAGTTCTAACCTAGTCAAGAGGGGGGGTGAATTGACACCTTTTAAAAACTTTAATGCAAAACTTATGCACGTATATATATGAGAGAACAAATTTAATATAAACCAAAATTGTAGTTGAGAGTACGGGAGCACTTAAATACTAGATGGATAATATGATATCCACCAGCTGTGCTAGTATGTGCTTAGATCCAATATACTCTTCAAATTACAACTTGGTGAAAAACATGTGATTTGAATGCACACAATAACAAGACTTTAAATAAACCAAATTGAATATTGAATGAGTACAAAGAATGATCAATTAAAGCAAATCAGAATATAATAGCCAACAAGAATGTAGGCCTTAGGATTTGGCCACACAAAAACAAAAACAAGCAAGTATAATCAAGCAAGAATAAGTAAATAGTGAAGAGAAGAAGGACACAGCGATTTATAGTGGTTCGGCCCTTATGGCTTACATCCACTACCTAAGGATTCCCTTCCTTAGGATTTTCAATCAAATCCACTATATGAAACTTTTCTTACAACCACCAAAGCCTTCACTTGGCTTCACCACCACCAAACTATTTCTGGAGTCTCACACTCACTAGTTTGGATTTTGTACGCTCTTTACAAGATAGTAGAGATTGAAAAATAGGGTTCTCTCAAAAATAATACAATGAAGTGTAGAGAACTCTCTTAGTTTTCTCTCAAGAAGATAGAGGAAAAGAAAGACTTAGAGAGAATGAAAATCTTGGCCAATGATGTAGAGAATAATAGGGCTTCAAAAAGTTGTTCCAAAGGCTTCAAGAGATCCTTTTATATAGTGTTAGAGTTGGCTTTCCTTGATCAATCTCAGCCCTCCATGTGTCAAGTCTTCAAGCCAATCTTAGCCCTTCGTTTTGAATTTTTGATTTACCTTCCATAATCAGCTAACTTGATTGATCTTCAAGACCTTTGACTTTTGTAGATCTCCAATCAGCGTTGAATGAGCAAATCAATTCCAATAATGCATGGCTGATTTCAAGGATTAAAAATATCATCCAAACCCTTCATAATTCTTGCAAAATCGAAATTAAATAACAAATGATCAATTCTGACTTCTAGTTGATCTTCAAACCCCTTTGATTGTGCAATTGGCCCCTTAGCTTCCATAACAAGCATAACTAATTTGAAATTTGAATTTAAACCTCCAAATGGTGTAAAATCCTTCCAAATATTCTCAGATAATGAAGCAAATTTGTCCAATAATGAAGATATCAATTATAACTTCAAAGGCCCTTAATTGATCAAGTTTCCATACTAAAAAATGTTGACAACAAGAAGAGAATCAATTTGTGTAGCTGAATATATGCAAGATATCCTTAGAAAATTCTCCAATAATGAAGATATCAATTAGCTATAATGAGGATATCAATTAGTCATAATGAGTAAGATAATTGATTCCATGATTTAAGTAGAGGATCCTTTTAATGAGATAGAATCAGCAATAAAGGAAAGTAATATCAATCAAGGTTTAACTTTCAAACCTTAATTTCCTCCATTAATGTTGAATAATAGGGCTGAATCTTTAACTTCTCCATTTGAATGCAATTCAAAAATTCTTCCATATTTAACTAAGTAAAGAAGCTTCTAAGAACCTTTAAATTTACTCCATGATTCTCTTACCATATTTAGACCAACGAGAAGATGTAACCTTGATGAGTGTGCTCCACGTGGCTGCCATGTCATCAAAATGCCACATTAACAATGCCATGTCGCCAAGTTACATATATGGCAACTCCATATAGTGGACTACTCCAATCTCCTCAAAAACTTCCATATATATCTTTTGAACTTCTCATATATGAACAAGGATTCAATTTATCTTCTAGACTTTCCATTCTAAGAAGAACTTTCCATTCATAGCTCAAATACTCAAATTTCTAGAAAGCTCTCTAAAAACTTGTTTCCATATATAATGAAATCTCTATATAAGTATAAGAAGTTTCCATATATAACCTGTGTCATGAAATCACTAAAGAATAGCTTTGTAAGCCTTATGAAGGCTTCATGCTTTGTTAGAACATAAAATATAAATTCACATTCACACATGCCAATCATCAATCATCAAAATCTACACTCAACAATCTCCTCCTTTTTGATGATTGCAAAAACATGAAAGAAGCTATACTTAAATGATTTAACAAAAATATGATTTCCCCTTAATCTTGCTCTTGCTCCCCCTTAATTTAGGCTCCCCCTTAACTTGCTCTCTCCCCCTTAATTTAGTCTCCCTCTTATCCTTTTAAAACACCATTTAGCTATATATTTTCTCTCCCCCTTTTTTGTAATCTATCAAAAAAATACATGAGAAAGAAAAAAAATACAATTAGGGAATAGGAATCATACCAAGTGAGTTTCGAAGAAAAAGAAAATTTTCATTTGAAAGAGGCTTAGTAAAAATATCAGCAAGTTGATTCTTGGTATCCACATATTTAATCACAATATCACCTTGTAACACATGCTCTCTAATAAAATGATGTCTAACTTCTATGTGTTTAGCTTTGCTATGATACACCGGATTCTTAGATAAGTGGATAGCACTTGTGTTATCACAATAAATGGAAATATTCTTGAACTCTAAACCAAAATCCTCTAATTGTTGTTTAATCCAAAGCAATTGTGAAGTGCAACTACTTATGGCCATATACTCAGCTTCAGTAGTGGAGAGTGCTACACTTGATTGTTTCTTAGAAAACCATGAAATGAGCTTATTTCCTAGAAATTGACAAGTGCCCGTAGTACTTTTTCTATCCAATCTACAACCAGCATAATCCGAGTCACTATAAGCATACAAATCAAATAAAGAACTCTTATCATACCAAAGACCAAGAGTAGAGGTATCTTTTAAGTATCTAAAAATCTGTTTTACCGCAATTAAGTGTGATTGTCTAGGATTAGATTGAAATCTAGCACACAAACACACATCATGCATAATATCGGGTCTAGATGCAGTAAGATATAACAGTGAGCCAATCATAGATCTATATAGCTTTTTGGTCTACTTCATTACCATTTATGTCACTATCAAGCTTTGTATTTGCAGCCATGGGGGTAATACAAGGTTTAGCTAAATCCATGCCAAATCTAAATAGCAAATCTTTAGTATATTTAGCTTGACTAATGTGAATGCCATTCTCACTTTGTTTTATTTGCAAACCTAAAAAGAACATTAGTTCACCCATCATGCTCATTTGGAATTCACCACTCATACAATCAGCAAAATCTTTACATAAAGAATCATTAGTTGATCCAAAAATAATATCATTCACATACACTTGTACAATAAGCAAATCATTATTTTTATGCTTCACAAACAAAGTACTATCAATTTTCCCACGATTAAAATCATTTTGAAGCAAGAACTTTGATAAACGATCATACCACGCTCTAGGAGCTTGTTTTAAGCCATAAAGAGATTTAAAAAGCTTGTAAACATGATTTGGGAACTTTTGATTTTCAAAACAAGGGGGTTGCTTCACATAAACATCTTCTTGAATAAAGCCATTTAAAAATGCACTCTTAACATCCATTTGAAACAATTTAAAACCTTTAAAGCATGCAAATGCCATTAACAACCTAATAGCTTCTATTCTAGCTACCGGTGCAAACGACTCATCATAATCTACTCCTTCTTCTTGACTATATCCTTGTGCCACTAATCTAGCCTTATTCCTAACCACTTTTCCATTTTCATCCATTTTGTTTTTGAAAACCCATTTTGTACCAATAATAGAATGATTTTCAGGTTTAGGAACTAAACTCCACACTTTGTTTCTTTCAAACTCATTTAACTCTTCTTGCATTGCTATTACCCAATCGAGTGCTTTTAGAGCATCATTAATACACTTAGGCTCAATTTCACAAATCAAAGCAAGAGAACTAAAAGGATGCACACCATGAGATGATCTAGTTCTAACTCCATGAGAAATGTCACCTATTATTAATTCTTTAGGATGTCGGTGCTTATTTTTAATTTGATACCAATTTTGATCATGCAAAGGACCTATCAATTCATTATTTTCTTGCGATTCTAAGTGAGTCTCATTTTCCAATTTATCTACTTCTATTTATGAATCCATGTTATTAGGTGTAGATTCCTTTAAACTAGACTCTATTTGTGGTTCAAAAACTACATCTTCATCTTCTTCAATATTAGAATTCTTAGCTAGTGATTCATCAAATTTTACATGAATGGACTCTTCTATTGTTTTTGTCCTAGAGTTATAAACTCTATATGCTCTACTAGTAGAAGAAAAACCAACCAAAGAACCTACATCAGATTTAGCATCAAACTTATCCAAATTATATTTAGTGTTCAAAATGTAACATTTACACCCAAATGGTCTAAGATAATCTACTTTAGGTGTCTTACCATGCCAAAGTTCATATGGTGTCTTATTTAGCCCTTTTCTAATAGACAACCTATTTAACACATAACTTGCATGATTAATTGCTTCAGCCCAAAATGACTTAGGTAAACCACTTTCAATTAATATAGTTCTACCAATTTCTTGTAATGACCTATTTTTTCTTTCAACTACTCCATTTTGTTGTGGAGACCTAGGTGCAGAAAAATTATGAGAAATACCATATTTATCACATAACTCACCAAAACCAAAGTTATCAAACTCACCACCATGATCACTCCTAATCTTAATTACACATGCATTTCGTTGATTTTGTAGTTTTCGAATTTGACTATCAAAAACATGTAATGCCTCACTTTTATGAGAAATAAACAAGCACTAAGTAAAACGAGAAAAGTCATCCACAATCACAAGTGCATATGATTTACCACCTAAACTTTTAACCCTACTAGGACCAAACAAATCTAAATGAAGTAATTCTAATGGCCTAGTTGTGGTAACATCTTGTTTTGATTTAAATGACTCTCTAACTTGTTTTCCTCTAATGCATGCATCACACATATGTAGGTCATTCAAATTCAATTTAGGCACTCCTTTAATCAGATTTTTCTTTATTAGTTTAGAAAGAGTAGATGTGCTAATATGACCTAATCTTCTATGCCATAGATCCATAGAGTTATCATTCACCATAAGACAAGTAGCATCATTAACACATAAAGAATTCAGCTTTAGCACATGAATGTTTCCTTCTCTAATGCCTTTTAAAACAATCTTATTTAAAGAATCTTTAATCAAGCACTCATTACCTTCAAATGCAACCATGTAGCCTTTGTCAATTAATTGACTTATGCTAAGCAAGTTGTAGGATAAGCCACTCACAAATAAGACACCTTCAAACATGAGTTTAGAAGGATTACCCACATTTCCAATGCCTACAATTTTCCATTTTGAGCCATCGCCAAAAGTAACATTACCTCCATGCTTTTTAGCTTTAAGAGACGAAAATAAGGTGGCATCTCCAGTCATGTGCCTTGAACATCCGCTGTCCAAGAACCATTGGCTTGAAGTACCTTTGGCCTTCAAGCACACCTATTAAGCAAATCAAGGAACCTTAGGTACCCAAACTTTGGGTCCTTGGGGGTTAGAGAACATGAAATCATAGCCATATGTATCAAATATATGTTCCTTAGCTTTTTGATCATTTAAACCCTTAGGAATCCAAAAACTCTTAGTTTTAACAACTTTATTATTTCTAGTTCTAGCTAGTGTTGCATATTTAGCTCTAGGGAGATATTTTGCTCCTTTAATGATTCTAGCATGATGCACACACCTAAAATGAGTAAGATGAGTGGAAGAACCAGTTTTTTGGATTTTCTCTTTTAGTTTACTAGGGTCAAAACCAAGACCAGCCTTTTCAAAATATGGTTTTTGAGATGCAAGCAAAGAATCCAATTTACTGGAACTCAAAGAGAATTTTAAAAATGATTTTTCCAAGTGCTCATTCTTTTCTTTTAAACATGCTATTTCATTTAGTAACTCAGAATGATCACATACAATGCATTCATGCTCCCTAAGACTATCAATAGTGTCATGCAATTCATTTATAGTATCTTTTAATGCACACACTTCATTTGGTTTATTTTCTTCCATTTTCCTAATTTTAGAGTTTAACTCATCTATTTCTTCCATGTACTCTTCCTCTTTCTTTTCTAATCTACCATTTTCTCTCTTAAGCTCCTTGATTTCTCTAATAGCCGATTTATGTTTTTTAAACAGAAAATCAAACTCTTCTAATAACGCATCCATTTCGGAAGTGTTTACCTCCTCATCTGTGGAAGATGAGTTCTTTTCTCCTTTGGCCATCAAACAAAAGTTGGCCTTTTCTTCTTCTTCATCGCTTGAAGATGATTCAGATTCACTAGAATCATCCCAAGTTGCTTTGAATGCTTTTCTATCTTTCTTCTCTTCCTTTCTCCTTCCTTTGGATCTACCCTTCTTTGATTTGGGACATTCGGACTTGTAGTGTCCAATCTTACCACACTTGTAGCAAGTAACCTCCACTTTCTTTTCATTTGTGGCTTCTACGGGCTTAGTCTTGCTGAAACTCCTTTTATTCTTTTTCATAAACTTTCGAAGCCTCCTAGCCAACATGGCAATCTCCTCTTCTGAATCCTCCTCTCCATTGGATTCCTGTGCAACAGGTAAAGCAATTGATTTAGATTTTAAAGAATCTTCTGTATTTTTATACCTATTTTTGAGAGTAAGCTCATGTGTCATTAGTGAACCCATTAGTTCATCTAGTGATAACTTCTTAGTATCCTTGGCCTCTTGAATGGTTGTCACCTTTGGATCCCATGCCTCCGGTAAAGATCTTAGAACCTTTTGCACCTTTTCAAAATCTGAAAATGATTTACCAAGAGACTCAAGAGAGTTAAGAATATCAGTCAAGCGAGTATACATTTCAGAGATAGATTCATTAGGTTTCATAGAAAACAATTCAAAATCATGTATGTACATGTTTATTTTTGCTTCTCTAACTTGACTAGTACCTTCATATTTTAACTCTAACTTCTTCCAAATTTCATAAGTAGATTTACAACACTGTACATAATTAAATTCGGATCTACTTAAGGCACAATGAAATGCACTCTTAGCCTTAGCATTTAAAGCAATTAATCTCTTATCTTCATCCGTGTACTTATCTCTACTCTTTTCTACTATCTCTTCTACTTCTCCTCTCTTTACCTTTTCCTTAGGGACATATGGACCATCTCTAACTATTTCCCACAAATCAAGACTATATGCAGTTAAAAAATCTTCCATCATTGTTTTCCAATATGCATAATCGATGCCATCAAAGAATGGTGCCCTAGATAAAGAACGACCCTCATTTTCATAAAAACGTGAACTCGATGCCATGGATACACCTAGTGATGATTAATCACTCTCTTAGGAACCTCGCTCTGATACCACTTGTTGAGTTCTAACCTAGTCAAGAGGGGGGGTGAATTGACACCTTTTAAAAACTTTAATGCAAAACTTATGCACGTATATATATGACAGAACAAATTTAATATAAACCAAAATTGTAGTTGAGAGTACGGGAGCACTTAAATACTAGATGGATAATATGATATCCGCCAGCTGTGCTAGTATGTGCTTAGATCCAATATACTCTTCAAATTACAACTTGGTGAAAAACATGTGATTTGAATGCACACAATAACAAGACTTTAAATAAACCAAATGGAATATTGAATGAGTACAAAGAATGATCAATTAAAGCAAATCAGAATATAATAGCCAACAAGAATGTAGGCCTTAGGATTTGGCCACACAAAAACAAAAACAAGCAAGTATAATCAAGCAATAATAAGTAAAGAGTGAAGAGAAGAAGGACACAGCGATTTATAGTGGTTCGGCCCTTATGGCTTACATCCACTACCTAAGGATTCCCTTCCTTAGGATTTTCAATCAAATCCACTATATGAAACTTTTCTTACAACCACCAAAGCCTTCACTTGGCTTCACCACCACCAAACTATTTCTGGAGTCTCACACTCACTAGTTTGGATTTTGTACGCTCTTTACAAGATAGTAGAGATTGAAAAATAGGGTTCTCTCAAAAATAATACAATGAAGTGTAGAGAACTCTCTTAGTTTTCTCTCAAGAAGATAGAGGAAAAGAAAGACTTAGAGAGAATGAAAATCTTGGCCAATGATGTAGAGAATAATAGGGCTTCAAAAAGTTGTTCCAAAGGCTTCAAGAGATCCTTTTATATAGTGTTAGAGTTGGCTTTCCTTGATCAATCTCAGCCCTCCATGTGTCAAGTCTTCAAGCCAATCTTAGCCCTTCGTTTTGAATTTTTGATTTACCTTCCATAATCAGCTAACTTGATTGATCTTCAAGACCTTTGACTTCTGTAGATCTCCAATCAGCGTTGAATGAGCAAATCAATTCCAATAATGCATGGCTGATTTCAAGGATTAAAAATATCATCCAAACCCTTCATAATTCTTGCAAAATCGAAATTAAATAACAAATGATCAATTCTGACTTCTAGTTGATCTTCAAACTCCTTTGATTGTGCAATTGGCCCCTTAGCTTCCATAACAAGCATAGCTAATTTGAAATTTGAATTTAAACCTCCAAATGGTGTAAAATCCTTCCAAATATTCTCAGATAATTAAGCAAATTTGTCCAATAATGAAGATATCAATTATAACTTCAAAGGCCCTTAATTGATCAAGTTTCCATACTAAAAAATGTTGACAACAAGAAGAGAATCAATTTGTGTAGCTGAATATATGCAAGATATCCTTAGAATATTCTCTCATAATGAAGATATCAATTAGCTATAATGAGGATATCAATTAGTCATAATGAGTAGGATAATTGATTCCATGATTTGAGTAGAGGATCCTTTTAATGAGATAGAATCAGCAATAAAGGAAAGTAATATCAATCAAGGTTTAACTTTCAAACCTTAATTTCCTCCATTAATGTTGAATAATAGGGCTGAATCTTTAACTTCTCCATTTGAATGCAATTCAAAAATTCTTCCATATTTAACTAAGTAAAGAAGCTTCTAAGAATCTTTAAATTTACTCCATGATTCTCTTACCATATTTAGACCAACGAGGAGATGTAACCTTGATGAGTGTGCTCCACGTGGCTGCCATGTCATCAAAATGCCACATTAACAATGCCATGTCGCCAAGTTACATATATGGCAACTCCATATAGTGGACTACTCCAATCTCCTCAAAAACTTCCATATATATCTTTTGAACTTCCCATATATGAACAAGGATTCAATATATCTTCTAGACTTTCCATTCTAAGAAGAACTTTCCATTCATAGCTCAAATACTCAAATTTCTAGAGAGCTCTCTAAAAACTTGTTTCCATATATAATGAAATCTCTATATGACTATATAAGTATAAGAAGTTTCCATATATAACCTGTGTCATGAAATCACTAAAGAATAGCTTTGTAAGCCTTATGAAGGTTTCATGCTTTGTTAGAACATAAAATATAAATTCACATTCACACATGCCAATCATCAATCATCAAAATCTACACTCAACAATAATATTGATAAGAATCGCTGAAAGTAATCATGCATGATCTGGTATACATACTCACTGCTCGTGCATATATATATATATATACACACTGACTGTAACATAAATCTGAGACTTAAACAAAGAGCTGCTGAAACTGATGATCGAATGCTAAATACGATCCTATAAGAAAGGTTTACAGGGAGAAGAACTTGCCTTCCAACCTCTCTGATCGATCGAATCGATGCTTTTAATGAAAATCTCCCTATGCCAAGACACTACAATGCTTCCTAACTCTCTGCCTCTTATTCTCTCTTTTGTTTTTCACACGGCGTGAAGAACTTATTGGCCATCAAACTCTATATATATATACTTTGAAGCCCTAAGGCCCATCTCAATCTCCTAATATAACTACGAGTCTTCTAATCCAATCCTCTCACAGATGGATTCATTAATCCCTTAATCACAATAATTCTATTTACTAATTAAACACTAATATCAAATCCTTAAATGACCCTCAAGTCCTTGCATTTAATTTCTCATAATATAAAAAGAATTAAATGCTATTTAAAAGCTATTTTCTCAACTAAAAATATTCTAAATTGCCACATTAAAATTAAATGGCAAATTCTCTTAATTAAAATACCTTATGAATTAATTAAATAATTCTAAATAAATATTAGGCCCTCTAACGGGTCGTTACAATTGTCTCCTCCACCTCTTTTGTTAGCTGGACGTAGGGAGTCGCCGGCTCATTGGAGGAGCCCTCAAGGGCGGCAGTGAAGCCTATCCTCCTTTGCGAGCCTAATGACATTTGCCTCCTTGCTACTCACAAAGAAAAAGAAGTGAGGAGAGTTAGAATGAAGATAAAGAAATTAAGGCAAGCAATAAGGAACTGTATACTCAAATGCTAAGAAACAAAAATTAAGAGAAAAGAAATAACGAAAATGAAAAAAGTAGTCAGGTGGGTCCACACCTTTAGGGGAATGCTTCTCCTGTAGAGAGATGTCCCCTTCCTCTACGGTCACGTGAGCAGTAGGTCGATGATGTGATATTTTCCTAAGAGCCCGATGATGGGATGGTCCAACAGGGCCTTGGATCCTGTAATACTAGAAGTTTTTTAGGCATTGTTGTTCAAGAAACAAAGCATTTCCTTTGAAATAGAAAAGTTCGATAGGCACGTGTAATTCCCGGGTAATTTTCGAGGAACACATGAAGGATTTCTGAAAGATTAGGGAGGATAATGCAGGAGATCATCATCTTAAGGGATTTTGGATGGTTTAAGCAATTCTAGGGCTCAACTGTTATAAGGACAAAAAACTTTTGGGTTAAGGAGTCATTTGTGGGAAACTTGAAATACCTAGTAACTAGTTAGTTAAGGAAACCAAATGGAGCTAACCATTTGTTAAAACTGTAATGATGGGCAATGATTAAATTTAAATAACCATGTGGAAGCACACATCTCGAGGGAACACTTGTCGTAAGGGCCTGCAAAGGCACACATCTCAAAGGACACATGGCGCGATCCTACGAAACTCAAGATGAGCTCTCTTATCCAAGCGACCCGTGGAGTGCCCAGATTTGCTGGGGTCGTCTTTAAATACTAGGCCTTTGGATGGATCATTTTTTCCATTAGACAAGAGGGTAAGGAGGTGAATTTGAGAGGAGAAGACCTGACCAAAAATAAGGTGAAAAATGCTTTGTCGGAAAAGTCAGGCTGCTACCATAAAACATGCCAAACAATGTCAAAATAGTGAGGTAAGTCCATTTTCTTTCCATATTCGGATAGAAGATTTAATAAGGGTCCATGGATTCAAATGGGGGTCAAATCGGAGTCCGGACAAGGGAGAACAGTTCAAAAATCAGTAAGCGGGCAAAATTATCGAGGGCAGGATGTGCAGCCCACGCGCCACTATAGGGGGTCTTCCCCCCGCGCATGTGGGGTCTCCTTGCCCCAAATATTTTCAGTTTTGGTCCTTGATTTTATTCCTAAGACCCTATGTAAAAATATTCTAAGTTTTAGTTACGAAAACGTGTGATTTTTGTAGAAAATTATTCCCGAACACTGTGAACAGTGCCCAACCGCATCCAAAAGAGCAAGGTGTGTGTTTCTTGCATCCCTTTTGCTATATATTGAACATTTTGTTTTCATATGGGTAAGGGTAATTGTAACACCCCCTTTCCTAGAACTGACCGAGAAGAGGTGCTACGAGAAAATAGATAAAATAAAATAAAACTCTCTGATACCGTAACTAAACATCTCAATCAACTGAAATAAAAACTCTGAGTCAACATAACTGATAACCATAAATTATGTCTAAGGGACAATCCCTCTACTAAAATATAAGATAATCCTAAACTGACAAGACATTATAAACTTAACAAAACTCCTATACATCTTTAATCTTGAGTGGCTCCACGTACACACACTACTGACCACTACTACTAGGCTCCACATCTGGTACTCCCCCGCTAGAACATATATGGAAGGGTGAAAAGTACAAGGTGAGCTACAAAGCTGAGCAAGTAATAAACTGCAAAGAATAACTAATGTTGAATCGAGGAATATCAATACTCATAAAGTACTAACTGTCCTTGTACTAGAGGAATATTAATCACTGTAAAATTGCATTTAGAAGATGTAATGCACATAAACTGTCAAACAAATGCAAGTATGCAACTTTGGCTCTTATGCCTACATAATCTGATAATACATACCTGACTTATCTGAATCATGCATACATAAAAGCTGTAAGCACATACTGTGGGCAATAAGACCCTAGCCCCTCGGTCGTCACCAAGCGAGCAACTCATATCTAAGCTATAACTGAAGCTGATGGGATACCCGTAAGCTAGCCGTCTGGCACGCATAATATAATGCAATGCTTATATACATGCTGGCACACGATATGTAGTGCTTCATATAAAGTTATGCTCAATGCTCATACCAAGATGTATGCACATAATCTCACAAAATAATGTTGATCGTGTCATTATAAATGCTAAACATATAGTCTGATCTTCAATATATTGGAATACAAAGATTCTATAAATTATGTATTATGGTATGGGCATGTTAGATTTATCATACTTGGCAGGAGAATTCAATATTTAGAAGTATTGAATAATTTAATTTAAATAAAACTTGAATTAAGCTTAATGGAAGCCATTATTCGAGTTGCTAGAAAAACCATCCGGATATGAAGGAAGGGTATCTGAATATGGGAGAGACATCCGGATAGGCTGAAGGCTCATCCAGATACACTGGGATGCAATCACATAGGTTATTCAGATATGCTAGGAGCTATTCAGATATAGCATAAGACATCCGGATATGATTCAGGCCATCTAGATATCTCACTAAGGTATTCAGATGCTACATGAGACTATTCGAATATGAAATCCAACTTTTGAAAAGACATGCAGATGTCAAGATATCTGGATATGCTAGATTTATTTGGATAGAAGGAAAGAGCATCTGGATATGAGTTATTCGGATGTACAAAGAACCATCCGAATATCACACATAATGAACTTGGAACCCATCTGAATATGAATCAATAAATCCGGATATTACTCATAACAAGGACTAGACATATCCGGATACGACTTGATGTATTCGGATGATACGATAACACTGAGAACTCATTCGGATAACACCAAAACTCATTCGAATGTTTGAAACATCATAATAACAAACTTACAGTAATAAAGACTGCATCTTGAATCAAAGCTTAATATTACTACACCATTCCGAAAGAAATCTTGGGAGAACAATCCGAATCCATATAAAATAACATCAAGATGAATTGACAATCATATTGGGAAAGGAAATGCTTGCGAGAAAATTATGCATAGCTTATCAAAACTCACTGTACATTGATATACTACATGTATATATATATATAAACATATTGTCTAATCAATCTGAAAACTCAAATAAAGAGTTATTGAAACTGAGATTAATACTGAAACATGATCCCGCAAGAATGGTTTACCAGGATAGATACTTGCTCATGACTTCACTATTATACGAATACATATATATATGGATATATAAACATATATGTTTACTGATGCAAAACTGAAACTTAATGAAGCCATTGAATAATCTGAAAACAAACTCACAAGAACCTGTAATGGAAGGGATTACAGGGAAGATACTTGCCTTGATGATCTTCTTGATCAACTCTATGGTTACAATGCAAAACTCCCATGGAAATCCTCACAGACTGCACTCTTGAACTCTCTATTGCAACCTTCTCAACTCTCTGTTCTTCAAGGTGTGAAGAAAACTAAATGCTATGAATCTATATATATAATGGAAAGGCAGCCCTAAAGCCCACATCTCCTTCTCCTTATACAACTAGGAGACTTCTCAATCCTTCTCCTTCTCTTGTATGAACTCCTAATCTCTTAATAACTCTAATTAAATAATTAAATTTTAATAACAAATTCTTAAATGACCATCTCGTCCTTACATTTAATTTTCACATAATTAAATAGAATTAAATGCTATTCTTTTCCTTTAAAGTCTTTAAATTGCCACATTAAAAATAATTAATTGAAAAAATCTCTTAAACACTAATTAAATAGGGAATTAAATAATTTCTAAATAAATTCTAGACCCTTTAATGGGTCGTTACAGTTATAGCCTGGACTTGTTCATGGGAACTGAGTTCACTGGATGTTGCTTCCACTTGGTTTCTTTGTTTGATTGGATTTGGGTTGGGCTGAGATGGAAAACATCCAAGTTCTCTAATGCTAAGATTTTGAGTCAATTTGGTGAGTTGGCTCCTAATGTCTTCCATGGCTCTATTGGTTTGTTCTTGAAATTTAGCCACTTGTGTGTTGGTTCCCATCTATCCTTGCATGAACTAATGAAGCGTATCTTCCAAAGATCTCCTATGAGGAGGTTGATAAGTATTGGACGAAGATCTCTGATTAGGCTGAAACTATTGAGGCTGTGTTTGTGAAGGAAAGGGGGTCTGAGTATGGTTTCTTAAGTCATTTCTCCAAGAGAAGTTTGGGTGGTTACGATTATTTGGGTTGTAAGTATTGAAATTTGAGTTATGACCACCCGAATGATAATTTCCTCCCTAATTCTGATTGGAGTATTGACTTCCCTCATAAGCATGTGAGTGTGTACTATTGGTCTGGCCATACAGAACCTCTTTGAAAGCAGGTAATGTAGGACATTCTTCAATTTTATGATTGATTGTTTCACACATAGCACATCTTACCTCAATTTCATTCACTATTTGGGGTTTTTGGAGTTCTAGATTCTCTATCTTTTTGGTCAATGCAGTTAACCTTGCACTCAAATCATCATTTTCACTCAACTAGTACTTTCCCCTGGGTTGGTCTCTCATATCACTAGAAGAGATTGGTCATACTTCCCAATTCCTAGTATTTTCTGCTAGTGTATTGAAAGGGTTTAATTGTATACCTATTTTTATATAATTTTTATCTTAATCTTGTGCTATTTTTTCTACATGAAATGTGTATTTATGTGAATTTTACATTATTTTAATCATTTTTTGTAGGAACCCACCAGAGGACATTATTAATTGAAGATTTGGGCATAAAAAAAATATTATAAAGTTAATTTTAAAATTAATATAATTAAAAGTATATTATATTATTTGTATTATTTATATATATTATATTATTTTATGTTATTTATATATATTATATATTATACTAAAGTGGCGTGAACGTGTACTAAGGCATGTCATGTGAACATTTATATATAATATATTATAAGATATTAATATAAGATATATACTATATTAAGATATATTATAAGATATTGATTATATTCTATATAGAATATAATATTATTGTTATTATAAAGTAAAAGTGAAGTCCGTGTTGAGGAGAATTGAAGCAGCGCATGGAGTCCAAATTGGAAGCCTAGGGCCACGCGTATATAAATAAAATAAGATAAGGAGGAATTGGAGATTGGAAGGAAGGAAACGACGAACAGAAAGAATTTGGAATTGGGGCGCCTAGTGAAGAAGGCTTCTGGGATGGCGCACATGGAAGATTGAAGAAGAGAAGAAGAATTGGACTTGAAGCGACAAAAGCCGCGAGAAAGGGGAAGGCGCACAGTGAGGGAGTTGAGTAAACCTCACGCATAGTGATGTTCATGAAGCAAATTCATTGTGACCTAGATCTATTCTAGATCTGGGCAGGAAGTTCTTATTCCCCTTTTAATTTTTGTTTTCATTTTTATTTTAATTATGTATGGCTAAATTATTTTAGCTAGGGTTTGGATGGATTTTAATTTTGGAATTATGTGATTCTTTGTTTAGTTTGATTCAAAATACGATTATTATTTGCATGAGGATTTTATATTGTTGTGTTTAATGCTTTAAAATATTGGCCACTTTTTAATGATTTAATGATTTATGCATGACTGACTAAAGGATTGTTATAAATTAGATCCATAGGCAATATAAATCACATGCTTGACTATGAGATAGAAAGATGATTAGCTCATGTGTGAGAATCGAGAAAGTTTAGTGAGTCAAATCTCCTTTCGGGATTAGAGGTTTCCAAAGAACTTAATGCTTATTTATTTCGTTGATATCTGCTCAAAAATCTGATAGTGAAATTGAATTAATAAATCATTAATATGACTTGAGAAGGTTCATTAATTAATTGAGGGAAATCCACCATCATATACAAATAATTATAAAATACTATAAGAGTATTTTTGGTTTTGAATTGGATTGAATAGATAATTACATAACCTAAATTAAAAGAAATCTAAATCATAGTGCATTTATTAATTAATTTTTCTCATAAAGAATTCAGTCTTTTGATTTATTTTTCTTTTTATTCATCTGATTAATTAATTAGTTCAACTTAGGCTAAATTAAATTATTTTGATATTGTAATTTAGTTCTCGTGGGATCGACACTCTTTTCATCACTATATGCATATTTGACTACGGTACACTTGCCCGAATTAATTGTGCATAAATCACACATCAAGTTTTTGGCGTCGTTGTCAGGGACTGGTTTATTGCATATCAAAACTACATAAGTTAGCCTTAGATTGAACATCTATGTATTTTACTTTAGGATTTAAATATTTTAATTTTATTTTATTATTATTTTATTTTTTTCTTTATCTTTTAGGAAATTTTTAATTTTTACTTCCTTCTTTTATTTTTCTTGATAGGTTCTCTTTTTAGGATTTAAATTTTTTATTTATTATTATTATTTTTATTTTATTTTACTTTAGCTTTTAAAAAAAATTATTTTTAATTTTTAATTCTTAACTTTTTCAGGAAATGACACGCAATAGTTATCAATGGGGCAATGAGAGTGCAAATACAAAGGGAGTTGACATTTATAATTTTGATCCTATCACTGCTTTATCTGTTCAAATTGCTACATTAAATAAGAATTTGGATAATTGGGGGATTTCAATGACTGTTTCTTCTTTTTATTTTATTTATTGTGAGCTTTGTGGGCAAAGGGGACATGCTAGTGTAGATTGTCAAGTAGGAAAATCTTTTTCTTTTGGTTCTTCTGAACAAGCTAATTTTATTACTTATGGTGGCAACATGTCAAATTTTAATCCCTACTCCAATACTTACAATCCTGGATGGAGGAGCCATCCTAATCTTTCTTGGAGTAATAATCAACAAAGAGTTCCCCCCCGACTTTCAACAACAACAACATCAAATTTTACAAGAGAAGAAGCCGAATTTGGAAGATATGATGGCAAATTTTATCAATAGTACAAAGGCAAGAATGCAAAACTTGGAAACTCAAATTGGACAACTTGCCCGAGCAATTTCAGAAAGACCACAAAGAGGATTAGCAATACTGAGAAGAATCCAAGGGAATATGTAACGACCTATTAGGGGTCTAGACGTTTTCAGGTATTTTATTTTAGGATCAAAAATTTTTACTTTAATTAATTGAGGGTTGAAAATATTTTTCTTTGGAATGAAGAGTAAGTGGAAATGAGAATATGGTAACCCATCTAAATGGAATCCAAAAATGTAGGGAAAGTCCAAGTAGATTGGGCCATTGAGATGTGTTTGGAATTTTAATTATATATTGAATGGGCTTGGATTATGATAATTTATTTGGGTTAGTGAGTTGGGTCATGGAATGGCCCATGGCATGGGCTGAGCCTAATTGAGAAATGAGATTTGAAATCCTTAAAGGAAAATCATAATAAAATAAATTGGCCATCAAATGTCCATAGTTCCCTTGGTATTCCATTTGACCATTGTAAAGGTGAAGGGCAATCAAGTCATTTGGACCAAGTTCCAGGTGCAGACTGTGCATTTCCCTCTTCATGCTTCATCTGCATTAGCGACATTTAATTGATGTGTGCCTGCCTTTCCCTTTCTACAGCTCTTTCTTCCTACTTCTTCTTCTTTCCTTTCTACCTTTTGGTCCCATTTTCTTATTGGCCGAGAGGAGCTTCAGGAAGAGAAGATTTTTCTTCATCGCGAAGTCATCAGGCAAGTTCCCTTCGTTCACTCTCTCTTCATTCCTGTAAGTTCTTCTTGCACTCTCACTTTATATTTTTCAGTGTGAGCTCCCTTGTTTATTTATTATCTTGTGCAAGTTCCCCTGTTAGTCTCGTTGCTACTTATTTGTATAGATTTTCTGTCTGTCTTGGGTTGTTTTCATTCTTGCTTTGATAACTCGAATCTTTTCTATCATCTGCTCAATAATTTCAGGACCTAATAAAGCCCTATCACCAATCTCTTCCAAAATATTGGCGATCGACACGGTCGCCCATACAAAGCCTCATACGAAAATTCCAATACTTGAATGGAAACTAATATTGTAGGCAAATTCCACCAAAAGTAGATGCTCATCCCAACTTCCCTGGAAATCTAGAACACAAGCTCTCAACATGTCCTCAAGAGTCTTGGTTGTCCTCTCTAACTAGCCATTTGTCTGCGGATGAAATGTCGTACTAAACTTCAACTGAGATCCTAATGCCTCATGCAAAGCTCCCCAAAAATGATAAGTGAAACAAGGATCTCTATCTAATACAATGCTGGATGAAACACCGTGTAACTTTACGATCTCCTCAATATAAATTCTGGCAAATCTATTCAATGGATAAGTCTTCTTGATAGTGTAACGACCCGCTCCCACTTACGGGCGCCGCCGGTAAATAATCGACCGGATTACTCACCCGACAACCACAACTAAAGGGTTGGACTATGTTTCGACAAGAAACGCCCTAGGTGGGAACTAGGCTTCGTCCTTCCCTTCGCTCCACTCAGGAATCGGTCTCTACTCAAATAAGAAAAATCCAGCGGACCAAGACCTGAAACCAGAGGTGACCCAGGCACAAAGCTAGCATACAAACATTTCGCTGAGTTTGGGGATTTATGAGAACATACCTTGCTGATCTTGACTCGGTCCGAAACTTGGCTTTACCAACTATGCCACATTCAACAAGCAATCTCACAATCATCTATCACACTGATGATTACAACAATTAAATACATTTAAGCTCAATAACACAGACATTTATTCACAAGGGTATACATACACCACGCCCCCTGGCTACATACAAGCAATATTAAAAATACATAACTCGGGCAACACAGCTAGTTGCCACAACGGCCTCCCGGCGCCATCCCTGCTTGCATCCGAACATGCATCATCTACACATGAGGTAAAACCTCATGAGTCATAAAGACTCAGTAAGGGTGCAATGCATGTAAATATGAATATAATCATGTTTATGTATGCCAATGCATGCAAATGAGGCTAGGTCCACTCATCCTCACAACCCACTAAGGTTTGAGGCATCAACCTATCAGCCCCCACCACACTAGTCCTCCATATGGCCATTGGTCCACTAGGTCTTGCATCACACAAGATATAATCACTACATGCCAATGCAACATAAAAACATTATCAAACACATTTACCAACTTGCAAGGCCACCTCCACATGGGGCCGTCCCTTACCTGGCTCGAAGCCTCCTCTCTGCCTCGGCACGAACTCCAGCCCGAACTCCGAGCTCTTCTAGGATCATCGCCTCCCTGGTCGAACCTAGATACAAATACACACAAACCCAACTCTATCAACATTTGGCATTAAACCAATGTCCTCAACTTCGCCACACACACCATCAAAACCATCCATCAACAATTTTCCAAACAACCCTAGTATAGGGTTTAATCCCATAAATAACTATTTTACATTAACTCACTTAATGCAATTAACTGGGGAAGAAAAATATTAATTTACCTCGACTCATTTGGAGAGAAATTCGGAAACGCCTACGTCGACGTTGCCTCCCGAGCTGCCGCTTGCGCCCAAAATTCCATTTTTGAGCTTCCGACAAGCTCTTCAAGCCCCAAACTAATTTCCAGAACTTTCCCTCATTTTTCTGGAAATTTTTCCCTTTTTTTTGTTTTTTCCATATTTTCTATTTCCTTTCTTTTTTTCTTTTTTTTTCTTTTTTTTTCTCTTTCTTCCTCCTTGGGTCTTCTTCCCAGCGCGCCTGTTCCTCCTTCTTCTTCAGCGACTCCCACGCGGACCAACACCGACCGCCACCTGCCTCGCCTCCGTTGGCCACCGCTACTACCTGCTAACTCCCCACTGTCGGCTGCTTCTCGCAACCACGCCGCCACCTCCTCAAGTGAGCCATCGCGGCCCCCTGCGTGCTGCTGCAGCTTCGATGCTGCTGGCCCGCATGTCCGCCATGGCCGACCATCAAGCTCCTTGCTATGGCCGCCTTCCTCCGCTACAGCTCCTTCGTCATCGGTCTCCCTCACAGCTGGTCCGGCTCTGCTCGATCTCCTTCGCCGAACAGCCATGGCTACAGCTTGGTGTTACTGCCATCGGTCGCTGCAACTAGCGACGCTGCAACTCCGGCCAGCCCGACCCTCTCTCTCAATCACTCTCTTTCTTCCTCTCACGAGCTCTCCCTCATTCGCTCACTCTCCCTTTGCGATCTCTCGGCCATCCTCCCGAGCTTTGTCTTCTGCCTCTGCGTTTTGATTTCAATTTGAGAGAGAATGGGCACTGTAGCAAACTTGATGCCCACGCCTATACATACATTTATATATATTTACACATTAACCCCAATAACCATATTAATCTCACTTAAGGATTTTAATTACACTTGAGGATTTTTATATATAGCACTTGGACTCTCCAATGCTTTAATTAATTACTCTTAAAAAAACTTAAAATCTCGATTTTTCCAAAATTAATTACCGACGCTTTCTCGGGAATATGGATTTCGTCCCTGCGCCTACACGGGACCTTTATTCCACCCGAAAACACCTAAGGGTTGCCTTATACGCAAAATCGGACCACCCCTAGGGTCCCCTCAGCTTCCTGGAGGTCCCCTCCGACTATTCGGTATTAGCACCCACTCGTGTTTATACAGAATTTATTAATTAATTTATCGAGATTGACCCTTGGGCTTCCCAAACCACCCGAGGTCCTGACAAAATAATCCAA
Organism: Diospyros lotus; assembly: GCF_014633365.1. NCBI lineage: Eukaryota > Viridiplantae > Streptophyta > Magnoliopsida > Ericales > Ebenaceae > Diospyros > Diospyros lotus. Next base: position 22,193,701 of record NC_068342.1, read on the forward strand.
ATTTTATTTATTTTCAACACCATGTAATACCGGGTATTACATTCCACCCTCCTTAAAGAATTTCGTCCTCGAAATTTACTTTGCCTTAATTTCTTGCCCAAGATAATCACATTCTCCGGCTACTCTCCGAATCCCTTGCTCAAGAATCTCGTAGCCAAACCATTTCTCAGCCTTTACCTCGGGTCATTCTCACCTCAAGGTTTCACTTAGGCATTTGGTCATCTGCCTCTCGAGGACATTCACCAATCGAATACCGCTTTAGCCTCTCGCCAAGTCGTACCACTGGTCGCTGGTCATGCTTACTACAACGATATCTATCTCTGGATGGATTTTCTCTGCCTTGAAGCATCGCCTTGCAGGTTTACTTCCCATTTCCCTTTTTCGTATCAACCGAAACAACTCTCACTAACATTGCATTACTGATCAGTCTACCACGATTTTACGCCGATCACACACGGCAACGTTTCCCACTGCCAATCACACATGGCCACGATTTTACGCTGGCCCAACCAGCAACGTCTTAGCACTGATCATCAGCCGCAATGTTTCTTTTAGTGCCCACAAGGCACTCAGACACCCATTTATCATGGCATATCGCCATTAATCACACGCATGCATAGCTTGAGTCGATCCTCATGGCAACTTCTCGTTACCGATCAACTTACTATGTTAGCACTACTTGGGAAGTAACCATTTGGCCCACCCTGCCAACATCGACCATTTCATACATGGTCTTCTACTTTGACCAGCCGACCCTTATTTATCGATACGATTATGCAAAATCGATATACCTAACACCATGTCAGGTAATTACACATTTCAACCATATGTGCATTACCCGAGTCCAACTCGAGCTTGACGACGCACGCACTAATTACCATCTCACCTCGAGCTTAACCATGCTCGGGCCACAACCTTCTCCCAACCAGGAGTTTCTTGCACAAGCACATAGACTCCTCTGGCCTTCCTTTCTGGCCGATATTGCACGCTAGTAAGGGTCTCATACCCATACCAGAGAACTCTTCACTAAGCAACTCCTCTTCAATTTTTCACCCCATTTCCGCTTTCACAATCATGCCCCATGCTAGGCCTTACCTTAGCTATTAAACCCTACTGCGAGTTAAGGATCCTACCATTGCGCTTAAGGTCGCGAAACCATTAATCAGCCCTTGTCATCACCCACGGTGCGTGGCACAAGTGATTAGCTTATTACCATTTTCACAATCACTTATACATCGCACTTGTAGGATGACTCGTGCCTTTGGTCCACACCACAACAAGCTATCATGGTTACACCCTCACTCTTGTAGCGGTCTTCTAGCCAAATTTACTCGCCCAGCTTCAATTTCATTGGGAGTTTTCAAACCTCACCGTTTCTCAATAGAGCCTCTTACTCTTGAGGTACGACACTTCCAGCCATCCTAAATCAAGTTCATTCTCAATCCGCAATAGACACTTGAGCCAAACCATGCAATATGGTTCCTTTTGTCCTTCTCGACAAGGACAACACCACAACAGCAATGAATTTCTCTCCACGGTCATTGCATCTCAAATTTCATAGGCACCAGCCTTCATGGCCATTCACACTCGGCTTCAAGGTCCTACCATGCACAATGGTTACCTTTGACCTTCCAGACCACATCTTTTCCCTGACAGCGACGATGACACTAGCATGTCACCTCAAAAGACTCGCTGCTCCTTGAATCTCACTGGTCATCGCAACCAGCACGCCCCCAATCTTAGGCCGCCTTCCTCATATCACCTTGTTATACTTATAGCAGCTAGCTAATTCCCTGAGAGACTCTGGCTTCTCCCGGACTTCTTATACACTTTGCTATAATCAGCTCACATCACTTGGTGAGCGACCACATTGGCTGTAATGCCGCCATCCTCAGCTAAGACAATCTCCTACCATCGCTTAGCGCCACATCCAACCGCAATCGCGACTCCGGAGCCACCTACGCCACATGACCGACTACTTTCACAACACCCCATGACCCTGGCCAGTCGCTGCATTACTGCTGCCGCTATCACGGGTCGGCGTCTTCAGTTTCCATCGACTACCCTTAGCCGATTACCAATCGACTCCACTAGTTGCTGTCTTTCACACCAATTAACCCCTAACCATGAGGTTAAATCTCATTAATTACCCACACTCCAAGCCATCCCTCTAGCTGTACTACTCACAGCTATTAGGTGATCTAATCACCTAAACATCATTCTTGGGAACCAACCTCGTCCCACGAGCTCTTCCTTCGAGCTCTCGTCACCCATTGGTGACATCTTTAATTCGCCCTCATCTTCCATCTAACCCACTCGATTAGCTTTAGCCGGATCGCCCAGCTCATAACCAACACAATCTTCCTCCAGGCACTGCACTTACAATCATCGACTATGACTTCGATTTAAACTCCACCCACTGGAAATCATCCCTGCTACTCCTGTGGAACCCATACTTCCACTGGATGCCGTAAGACTCACATTCCTACTCAGGCACTTGCCATCACGCTGGCCTTTCTGGGTGATCCATCCTGTTAGAGTTATAGTACCTTAGGAGGTCCATCTAGTGTTATGGCCCCATGCCCAACTTTTCTTGGGAGAACATCTCAAGTTCTACCTAGGCCACATTTCAACACTACCATCTATAACTTTCGTTACGGAGTAGCACTCCTTCAAGCGGCACAACTTTGCCTTGACCAACCATCTTTTATTCCCTTGGATCTCTTTCTCAAAATTCTCCTGGTCTAACCACCAGGACCCGCTGAACCTTTATACTAGAGACATACACGGCACCCAACAAGGTTTTACTTCACAGTCCTCGAGCCTCACGCTCTCACCATTGCCATCAGGTGCTACCACCTGGCAACTAATCCTGTGTCAACAACTAGAAACCCATTCAGTGCCACATGAAGATACTTCCTCAATTTCGCATCGACACATCAGGACTAATACTAGACCGTGCAATTGCAAGCCTTCACAAATTTCAAACCGTGCCTCAGCCACACGTTCAACCTGCCACAACTCACACCACAGGATTAGAGGTCCCCATACTGAAACTTTTGCACTCCTCAATATTCCCATCTCATGGTTGGCTTCCAACTCGTAAGTCTTGCCCTCCACGGCACTTACGTAACATTCTGGAGCCATTTATGGACTCCACCAATCAACCCATCTTCTTGCATCACCGCAAGGTCACACTGGGTCCATCATCTCAATTTATCCGATCAATTGTGATCAATTTAACCACAACTGCGTTAGCATCCTTTAACAAGGAGCATTGCCACGCATCTCATTTTCATACCACAGGATATCACCCAATCAATTCACAAATCTTCCTGCTGCCAAGACAACAAAAGACACTACGATGATTTTTTTTTTTCAACCCTCACAGAAATTTAGGTCTGGCCCAGACATAACCTACAGCATACCCCAGGTCTTCACGTCTAATCGTCTCCATCGCAGACAGGTTACTCCACATAGAGGGCTGCAGTCCCTCTCGTGAACTAACCGTCTATATCCAGTGGTCCTTAGCATTAGACCCGTCAACCGTAGGCATCAACTGTAGCGTTATTCCCACGCTAGACCCGTTTCTTTTCCCCGGGTTTCTTTCTCAAACATCTCGAAGTGCTACCATACCCAAACATTAGCCAAACCACTTCGACACTACTTATCGAAATAAAAGGCTTAACCCCTGACTCGGGTGCAACGCCCTAACCGCTCTTATTACTAGCAGCCGAGTTGTGGAACTGGTCATAACTTTCGTCACCCTACTGCATTTCACAGATCTTTAGCCCCTGACCATCTGCATAAACACTGTGTTGCCCTGTGCTTTAGGCGAGCCAACACCTGGTCATCATTACTATGTCACTCCCATACACTGGCCCAACACTGGTTCCCCATCGTGTTGCCCTGTGCTTCGAAGAGTCAACACTCAATCATTATTACCGTGTTGCTCCTTTACACTGGCCCAACAATAGTTTCCAACAGCATGGCTCAGGTCCCACTCTGATCTATTTCGCACCCCGTAATGTGACTTTCAACCTTCCAGTCACACCTCTGATATCAAACCCGGCATGACTACCTCGCCACGCTCGTAGCCACTATCTTTATCAGGCTTCCTACTCGGCAAAATCTATCGGATCATTACAGCGTTCCACGATTTCTCCTTAGGACTACTCTAGATGTCCTATCCCTTACAGGAGATTCTCGGTCTCACATGACTAAATTTCCTAAGGTGCTGCTCCAAATCTTCGGCATCTGACCGTCACCTACAGTTCAAAAAATTGCTCAGGCCTATGGGTCACTTGCCCTCAACGCGAGCCAACTCATTAGTCCTCTGCCACACGGTCCCTAGCATCAGATCCGTCACATCGAGCCCTGCACCCTAACATCAAAGCTACTTAAAGCCTCCTTAAGCTACGATAGTTCCGCAACCATCTTACCAAAGCTATCTTACCTGGTTATCTTTGCCTTGATAACCTCAAGCTCATTCCATGAGCCCCACTCCTCAGGACTCTACATTTCTTACTGCTTAAGAGACTCTTAAACCACTTCACATCTTGAGGCCTCAAGATCTTACCCCACGAGATCATACCTCAAGCTCTGGCACCCATAACCATAGAGCACCTACCATTACTCTTCAGGTAAATAGAGATCTCTCGTCTCTCCTTGCACATCCATAGTGCATTTAGTCACGACGCCCGGCCTGGCCTTCCATAACTTGGAATTTACAATTCGGGGCCTCCACATTACACGTCATGCCCCTGCCCATCGAGGCATCTAAAGTTGGCATTTCCATCGCGCGCATAGCCTATGGATGTCCTGTTGCCACAATTCACTACCCTCGCCCACACACCGCTCATACCCTTCATTGGGTGACCTCCACGTCTCCCATCAAGGGTCTCGAGACCTTAGGCATCATCACGACCCCAGGCATCATAATGAGGGTCTATTCACCTCTCATCTCCCGACCTTAGGCGTCCCACTAGATCCCAAGCCTCATAATGAGAGTTTTGATTGGCCCCTCATCCGTCAATCACATGAACGATCACTTGGCCCTACATAACAAGGACTTATAGTCCAATGGCTCTCACGCGCATATCAACACATGACCAACTCTTTAATCCCCAATCTGGATTTCCCTGGATTCCAGCTCGACTCACTTGGGACTTCCATCTCGTGCAAACACCCGCTAGGGTCCACTTGCCACACGCCTATCATTCCCAATGATCGACCTCGTCTCATCATGTAACCGACTAGGGCCCACTCATACCCTAGGCACTTCCTCTCCGGGATTATTTTAACAATATGATCACATTGCCTGATGTCGAATCTTCCTTGAGCCTCGAGCTAACACCCACTCTAGCTCATTTCATCTCAAGCGCACTGACTGCTACGCTACCCTGCACATTTATTTATCAAAACTACAACTAAATTCATCAGACGTCAATCCTTTTATTAAAGCAGGTGTAGGGCGATTATACTCGCCAGTGTGCGAGTGTGCGTGTAGTACAATTTTAAATTTATATTTCGGTAAGTCCGAGTTGGTTCACAGGGAGATTATTTATGGTTGAAAGTAAAAATCATAAAATATTTGAGTTTAGGAGGTAATTAAGATGATCTAAAGACAATAATTAAAGCTAAACTAATACTGAATTTAAGTAGCTTGGGTCAAGATAATTTCAGTGTCAAAACCAATTAATTCCCAATTTGATAGAAAAGGTCAGCAATATTCATCTGAATTAAGTTTTACAGCTCTGTTAGTAAATTTAGTTCAAGATAATGGTAATTCTTGTTTAAGCAATATCCATACATGGCATGGAAATTCTAAGTTAAGCAATTACCATAAATTGAACTATATTCCATAGACAGAATTTATAGATATAGATTAATCATTTAGGCTTGGGTATGAAAACGTTTCCAGATCTAGCAATCTCCATACGTGGCATGAAAATTCTAAGTTAGGCTTATGCTCCAATCCAAACTTAAAGATACAACGCACACTGCTCAAATTAAATCAGATTAATATTACATATTTTAAGCGCAGCTTTCTTTGGGAATCATTGGCGTTGGACACTGTCCTTGCCTTAACCCAAGAATGGATTTAGCTACTCATCTTCATTTTAAAATAAATTGGCAGGAATTTAAATAACGAGAATTAAAAGACAGTATTTAAAAGACTATTTTTTAACCGACCATATAGGCGGTATATAATGAAAAGACAATAATTGAAAGACTATTTTGAACCGACCATATAGGCGGTATGTAATTGAAAGACAATAATTGAAAGACTATTTTGAACCGACCATATAGGCGGTATATAATAAAAAGACAATATGAATAACATAATACAACTATATGGAAACAAAGGTTAAAGATTTAAGAGAAAAATTCTAAGAACAAAACTACATAGAAACTAAAGTTGAAAATTTAAGAGAGAAATCTAAATATCACAATTATACTTTCATTATAAGAAAAATCCAATCCTTACAAATGCACCCTAAGTGCTCTATTTATAGGCTAGAAAATGTAATGAAAACTATTCAATTATATAATTTAATAATACAAAATATCTAATTAATGATGTAAGCGATGATGTAATTCCAACTCATGATGTAAGCGATGATGTCACTCCAACCCATGATGTAAGCGATGATGTCATCAATTTGTGAGACTTGGGCTTTTCATATTTTTGGGCTTGGGCCTTGCTTGTGTTGGGCTTGGGCTTGAACCTTCCTTGTGTTAGGCTTGGGCTTGGGCCTTCCTTGTGTTGGGCTTGGGCTTGGGCCTTACTTGTGTTGGGCTTGGGCCTGGGCTTTCCATATTTTTATATTATTATATTATTATATATATTATATTTATTTTTTTATATTTTATATATTTTATATATATTTTTATATTAATATTTTAAACATGCACAAAATCACAAAATGCATAATAATATTCAATTTAAACTATTTTAAGATCAAAATAAGGGTGAAATTATAATAAAATTTTTACAAAATTGATCACTAATCACGCACACACCTTACTGCACCGCTTCCAAGGCACAACTCTATTCCCTCGAACATGCTCGACGAATCCTTGACATAGGGACGCTCCACTAATCCCTTCCCGGACTAGTCATGCTTCGGCTTCACGTCCCCACACGAGCCTCAACACTTCAATCTCAATGAGTCCTCATCCTTAGAACATACCATATACCCAAATTCCAATATTTAGGGTTTCTTGACACCGACACCCACACTTGGGTTTCTGGTTCTTCTTTCCTCAACCCGTATACCTTTCACAGGTATATCATCTCAATCTAGGGTATTTTCTCATCCCTAGAACATGAACATCCAAACATACCATTGTAGGCCTCAATGACTTGACCCAATCCCTTAGGGTCCTCGGGCCACATGTCTAACTTTCAAGGTTATTGGACCAACCTTACATTGAAATCTCAAAATTTCAAATCAATTATTCTCGACCCCAACTAAGCAGTTAAGACATTCCGACTTACATTCAAATCATGCCAAACAACCCCAGACTCAATACTCTGGCAGTCTCTCACATCAATCACTTAACCGACCACACTTAACACCCAAGCACGCGAGCTTTCCTCACTCATATAGTTAGCCATGCTCTGATAACAAACTGTAACAACTCGCTCCCACTTACGGGCGCCACCGGTAAATAATCGACCAGATTACTCACCCGACAACCACAACTGAAGGGTTGGACTATGTTTCGACAAGAAACGCCCTAGGTGGGAACTAGGCTTCGTCCTTCCCTTCGCTCCACTCAGGAATCGGTCCCTACTCAAATAAGAAAAATCCAGCGGACCAAGACCCGAAACCCGAGTGAGCTTCACCTCTCTTCAGCTCACCCCATAGCAAGCCAGAGGTGACCTAGGCACAAAGCTAGCATACAAACAATTCGCTGAGTATTGGGGATTTATGAGAACATACCTTGCTGATCTTGACTCGGTCCGAAACTTGGCTTTACCGACTATGCCATATTCAACAAGCAATCTCACAATCATCTATCACACTGATGATTACAACAATTAAATACATTTAAGCTCAATAACACAGACATTTATTCACAAGGGTATACATACACCACGCCCCTTGGCTACATACAAGCAATATTAAAAATACATAACTCGGGCAACACAGCTAGTTGCCACAACGGCCTCCCAGCGCCATCCCTGCTTGCATCCGGACTTGCATCATCTACATATGAGGTAAAACCTCATGAGTCATAAAGACTCAGTAAGGGTGCAATGCATGTAAATATGAATATAATCATGTTGATGTATGCCAATGTATGCAAATGAGGCTAGGTCCACTCATCCTCACAACCCATTAAGGTTTGAGGCATCAACCTATCAGCCCCCACCACACTAGTCCTCCATATGGCCATTGGTCCACTAGGTCTTGCATCACACAAGATATAATCACTACATGCCAATGCAACATAAAAACATTATCAAACACATTTACCAACTTACAAGGCCACCTCCACATGGGGCCGTCCCTTACCTGGCTCGAAGCCTCCTCTCTGCCTCGGCACGAACTCCAGCCCGAACTCTGAGCTCTTCTAGGATCATCGCCTCCCTGGTCGAACCTAGATACAAATACACACAAACCCAACTCTATCAACATCCGGCATTAAACCAATGCCCTCAACTTCGCCACATACACCATCAAAACCATCCATCAACAATTTTTCAAACAACCCCGGCACAGGGTTTAATCCCACAAATAACTATTTTACATTAACTCGCTTAATGCAATTAACTGGGGAAGAAAAATATTAATTTACCTCGACTCATTTGGAGAGAAATTCGGAAACGCCCATGCCGAAGTTGCCTCCCGAGCTGCCGCTCGCACCCAAAATTCCATTTTTGAGCTTCCGACAAGCTCTTCAAGCCCCAAACTAATTTCCAGAACTTTCCCTCATTTTTCTGGAAATTTTTCCCTATTTTTTTTCCATATTTTCTATTTCCTTTCTTTTTATTTTTTTTTCTTTTATTTTCTCTTTCTTCCTCCTTGGGTCTTCTTCCCAGCGCGCCTGTTCCTCCTTCTTCTTCAGCGACTCCCGCACGGACCAGCACCGGCCGCCACCTGCCTCGCCTCCGTTGGCCACCCCTGCTACCCGCTAACTCCCCACCGTCGGCTGCTTCTCGCAACCACGCCGCCACCGCCTCAAGCGCGAGCCATCGCGGCCCCCTGCGTGCTGCTACAGCTTCGATGCTGTTGGCCCGCACATCCGCCATGACCGACCATCAAGCTCCTTGCCGCGGCTGCCTTCCTCCGCTACAGCTCCTCCGTCGTCGGTCTCCCTCACAGCTGGTCCGGCTTCGCCCGATCTCCTTCGTCGAACAGCCATGGCTGTAGCTTGATGTTGCTGCCATCGGTCGCTGCAAGTAGCGACGCTGCAACTCCGGCCAGCCCGACCCTCTCTCTCGATCACTCTCTTTCTTCCTCTCACGAGCTCTCCCTCATTCGCTCGCTCTCCCTTTGCGATCTCTCGGCCATCCTCCCGAGCTTTGTGGCCGGCTGTCGAACCACTCCAAAATTAGTATCTCTATATATCTCTTCTCTTCTCTAGTTTGCAGCAAAGTGCACCCTAGGTCGTCTCTCACAAGGAGCCTCACCTTCTTCTACCAACAAGGAGAACCAATACAAATAACAGTTTGTTTAGGGGGGGGGTTTGACAGAAAACTAGGTAACAAAACAGAAACAAAATGAGAGATGAAAATCAATAAATGAAATGCAACCGGCTGTGTATTTGTCCCCTATGTGAAATCTTCCTCATCCAACCTATAAATCTTGGTTTGTTAGATGTTTTAATCTTCGGACATCAAACTTAAAGCATCCCCAACAACCGTCCAAGGATTAGAATGATTGGAATAACAAAATGAATACAGAAATCTCTTATAAACAAAATGCAACCATTCACTCTCTATTCAACCTATCCGGAGCTATGCAAGAACAACCATTCAAGCACATTATATTCACTTCCGAGATGTTATACCAACCGGCTACAACATGCTGTTCTCTTAAGCATTTAACAGAAAATGAATCCATGCAAATTCACACAAACCTGCCATGAACTCCATGCATTCACAAATCTGCTCAAACTAAACCAAATGGAAATGAATAAGAAACAAACAACAAACCAGGTTTTTGCAGCTCATCCGGGACTCAGATTCCACATGGGTTCAAGATACACAACCAGTTACAATAGCTCTAGCCTTCCATTACAGCAAGGAAGACAAAAATGAAGACAAAATGGAGAAAACAGAAAATGCTAACAACCAGAAAAATGGCCAGAATCTCCTCTCTTTTCTCTCCTTCTTTTTTCCTTGAAAATAAGTGCTAAAAGGCCTTAAATACATGGCTAAGAAAGGAAGAGCTAGGAAGGCTAGGGTTGGGCCTAGCCCAACAGAAAAGAAAAGAAACAAAAGAGAGCCCAAAACTGAAAGTGAGCCCAAATCTGCTCCTTTAGATGAGCCACTTCTTTAGCCCATCCAATATTCCCTAAAGCTAAGCAAGCCTAGATCCATAGAAGTAAGATAGAAAATAGTGTAAGAATGGTTTGAAGTATAATAAAATAGAAACAATGAAAGATCAGCAAAAATTACTTCAAATGGCGTAATAAGACTGAGGTGAAATGCCAATATATAGCATAAATATGCATACTATCACTTTGTCCTCTGCCTCTGCGTTTTGAATTCAATTTGAGAGAGAATGGGCACTGTAGCAAACTTGATGCCCACGCCTATACATACATTTATATATATTTACATATTAACCCCAATAACCATATTAATCCCACTTAAGGATTTTAATTACACTTGAGGATTTTTATAAATAGCACTTGGACTCTCCAATGCTTTAATTAATTACTCTTAAAAAAACTTAAAATCTCGATTTTTCCAAAATTAATTACCGACGCTTTCTTGAGAATATGGATTTCGTCCCTGTGCCTACACGGGACCTTTATTCCACCCGAAAACACCTAAGGGTTGCCTTATACGCAAAATCGGACCACCCCTAGGGTCCCCTCAGCTTCTTGGAGGTCCCCTCCAACTATTCGGTATTGGCACCCACTCGTGTTTATACAGAATTTATTAATTAATTTATCGAGATTGACCCTTGGGCTTCCCAAACCACCCGAGGTCCTGACAAAATAATCCAAATTTTATTTATTTTCAATACCATGTAATACCGGGTATTACAGATAGGTAGAAAATGGGTTGATTTAGTCAAACGATCCACAATCACCCATATAGCATCATAGCCCCTAGTTATTCTAGATAAACACATCACAAAAATCCATAGCAACATTATCCCATTTCCACTCTAGAATAGGTAATTGAACTAATAAACCTACAGGTTTCTGATGTTTCACTTTATCTTGCTGGCATACTAAATCCTATGAAATATTTTCTTGGCTATATCTTTCTTCATTCAAAATCTCTTGCTTAAGATTTCTCTCATCGGGTATACAAATACATCTTTGAAATAAAAGTATACCATCACTCCATAGAGTATATCTCAAAGGAGAAAATTTCTCAATATCTGCTAAAATCTGAGCCAACTTCTCATACTTTGATTGCTGGTTCTTGAGTAAATCAAATAACTCGGGTGGTATTCTCATATAGGCACAACTCATCACTAAACTATCCTCTGGGGCTGAAATAGATAGAGCACTCAATTGCTCCAATAACTTCCATTCTTGAACCATCATCCTAGCCATAGAAGTTCGCATTGACTACCACGTTGGCCTTTCCTGGATGGTATAGAATCTAATAGCCGAAGTCCTTAATTAACTCGACCCAACGTCTTTGCCTCATACTCAATTCTTTCTGTGATAGAAGATAATGTAGGCTCTTGTGATCTGTATAAATTTCAACTTCCTCACCATATAAATATTGTCACCATATCTTCAATGCAAATACTACTGCTGCTAACTCCAAATCATGAGTAGGGTAGTTCACCTCGTGTTTTTTTCAATTGTCTTGAGGCGTAAGCATTAACTCAACCTTATTGCATCAATACGCAACCCAAACCTGAATGGGAAGCATTATTATAGGTGAAAAATTTCTCTCCAGTTCTTAGTATGGCTAAGACTGGTGCGGTGGTCAACTTTTGCTTTAATTCTTGGAAAGCATGTTCACATGCGTCATTCGATTCCAACTTCTCTCATTTTCTTATTATCTTATCCATAAGGGAAGATAACGAACAAATCTCTCAATGAATTACCTATAATAGCTTGCAAGACCTAGAAAACTACGTATCTCTTTCACTATCATCGGCCTCGGTCAATCCATAACTGCTTTAGTCTTATCTGGATCTACTGAAATATCGTCTCTAGACACCACATGACCTAAAAATCCAATCTGAGTGAGCCAACTCACACTTGCTGAACTTGGCGTACAATTGCTCTTCTCTGAGCCTCTATGGTGCCAAAGTAAGATGCTCTGTATGCTCCTCTACATTAGGTGAGTAATTAGAACTCAATTCATTCAATCCATGAAAACAGCTGGAGCATTCGTTAACCCAAATGGTATCACCACAAACTCGTAGTGTCAAATCTATATTTAATAATACTTTAGCTTCTCGCAATTGGTCTAATAAGTCATCCACTCGAGGTAACGGATACTTATTCTTCACTGTCACCTGGTTCAATTGGCGATAGTCAATACATAATCTCAAAGATTCATCTTTTCTCCTCACAAACCATTCTGGTGCTGGTGAGCGATTGTCGAACCACTCCAGAATTAGAGATCTATATGTCTCTTCTCTAGTTTGCAGCAAAGTGCACCCTAGGTCATCTCTCACAAGGAGCCTCACTTTCCTCTATGAACAAGAAGAACCAATATAACCAACAGTTTGTTTGGGGGGGGTTTGACAGAAAACTAATTAACAAAACAGAAAAATAAGGATGGATGAAAAATCAGTACAAGAAATGCAACCGGCTGTGTATTTGTCCCCTCTATGAAATCTTCCTCATCCACTCTATAAATCTTAGCTTGTTAGGTGTTTTAATCTCTGGATATCAAACTTAAAGCATCCCCAACAACCGTCCAAGGATTAGAATGATTGGAATAACAAAATGAATATAGAAACCTCTTATAAACAAAATGCAACCATCCACTCTCTATTCAACCTATCCGGACCTATGCAAGAACAACCGTTCAAGCACATAATATTCATTTCCGAGATGTTATACCAACCGGCTATAACATTCTGTTCTCTTAAGCATTTAACAGAAAATGAAACCATGCAAATTCACACAAACCTGTCATGAACTCCATGCATTCACAAATCTGCTCAAACTAAACCAAATGGAAATGAACAAGATTAAAACAAACAAACCAGGTTTTTGTAGCTCATCCGGGACTCAGATTCCACATGGATTCAAGATACACAACCGGTTACAAATGCTCTAGCCTATCATTACAGCAAGGAAAACAAAGTGGAACAAAAGATGAAGGAAATAGAAAAATGCTAACAATCAAAAACGGCCAGAATCCTCTCTCTTTTCACTTCCCTCCCCTATGAATATGAGTGCTAAGAGGCCTCAAATACATGGCTAAGAAATGAAGATCTAGGAAGGCTAGGGTTGGGCCTAGCCCAACAGAAAATAAGTGAGCCCAAAAACAGCAAAATTGAGCAGCCCAAGTCTGCTCCTTGAAAGTGAGCCCAAGCTCCTTTAGTTGAGCCACTTCTCTAGTCCATCCAACATTCCCTAAAGCCTGGATCCATAGAAGTAAGATAGAAAATAGTGTAAGGATGATTTAAAGCATAATAAAATAGAAACAATGAAATATCAGCAAAAATTACTTCAAATGGCCTAATAAGACTGAGGTGAAATGCCAAAATATAGTATAAATATGCATGCTATCAGGTGCACCCTACGGGGATGAACTGGGATAAAATGCTTTTCTATTAATTCTTCTAACTGGGCTTTCAACTCCTTTAGTTTATCAGGTGCCATTCAATATGGATCCTTAGAAATAGGCTGTATACTAGGTAATAACTCAATAGTAAACTCTGCTCCTCTCTGAGGAGGTAATCCTGGTAATTCATCAAGGAAAGCATATGAGAAATCTCGTACTACTGGCACCTCAAACAACTTCTTCTTGCTTCCCTCATCTGAGGAAACAAAAACTAGGTAAACTTTACTTCCATCACGCATCAACTTCTCTAATTTCATTACTGAGATAATTGGAATCATAGCCATAGGCTTGACTCCTCTATATATCTGAACTGGCTATCGAGGTAGATCAAAGTCTATAATCTTCCATCGATGGTCAACTCTTGCATAATGTCGTGACAACCAATCCATGCCAATGATCAAATCAAAATCCCTAACATCAAGAATTTCTAAGTCTTCCAAATAACTTCTTATCATGTACCTCGATCTCACAATTCTCAAACATTTCTCTTAATATCATACTCTTGTTAAACTACCGTGGCATAATCCACACTCTGAGCTCTTCCAAAAGCGTGGCAAATATCAACACGCAATCCTCTCTGAATTTAACAACCTTTTTTAGCTTCAGTGGACACCAACTCTGAGGCCTATATAGTCAAGACTATAAACTCTGCCTCACCTTGGGCCACTGTCTTGATACCTTATTCCAACTCAAAAACTTTCTGGTCCTTGACCCATGCTAGGCAATAAGCGTCATTGTGATGTCCTTGCCAAGGAGGACAAGAGGAACCATTATGCATGGTTTAAATCAGGTATCTATTACGGGTTGAGAATGAACCTGATGTATGATGGCTGAAAGTTTGTGCCTCAAGAGTAAGAGGCTTTGTTGAGAAATGGGGAGATTTGAAAAGTCCCAATGAAATTGAGGCTGGGTGAGTGAAGTTGGCTAAAGACCGCTACAAGAGTGGGGATGTAACCAAGTTAGCTTGTTGTGGTGCGGACCAAAGGCACGAGTCATCCTACTAGTGCGATTTAGTAAGTGTTTGTGCAGATGGTAACAAGCCATTCACTTGTGCCACGCACCGTGGGTGATGACGAGGGCCGATTAATGGTCCTGCGACCTAAAGCGCAATGGTAGGATCCTAGACTCGTGGTAGGGTAAATAGCCAAGGTAAGGCCTAGCATGGGGACATAATTGTAAAAGCTAAAATAGGGTGAAGAATTGAAGAGGGGTTGCTCAGTGAAGAGTTCCCTTGTATGGGTAAGAGACCCCTACTAGCATGTGATATCGGCTAGTAAGTACCTTGTGTGCTTAAATGCAAAGAACTCCTGGTTGGGAGAAGGATGTGGCCCGAGCATGGTTAAGCTCGAGGTGAGATTGTAATGGTGCGTGCATCGTCAAACTTGAGTTGGACTCGGGTAATGCACGTATGGTTGAACTGTGTAATTACCTGGCATGGTGTTAGGTAAGTTGATTTTGCGTAATCATATCGAAATTGAGGGTCGGTAGGTCAAGGTAGAAGGCCATGTATGAAATGGTCGAAGTTGGCAAGGTAGGCCAAATAGGTGCTTCCCGTGTAGTACTAGCACGATAAGTTGATCGGTAATGAGAGGTTGCCATGAGGATCAACTTAGGCTATGCGTGCGTGTGATAATGATGGTATGCCATGATGAATGGGTGTCGGAGTGTCTTGTGGGCACTAAAAGAGACATTGCGGTGGATGATCAGTGCTAAAACGTTGCTAGTTGGACCAACGTAAAATCGTGGCCATGTGATTTGGCAGTGTGAAACGTTGCCGTGTGTGATCGGTGTAAAATCGTGGTAGACTGATCAGTGAAGCAATGTTAGTGAAAGTTGTTTGATTGATGGAAAATGGGAAGTGGTCAGCAAAGTGATGCTTCGCGGAAGAGAAAAATCCATCTGTAGATGGACAGCGTGGCAATAAGCGAGACCAGCGACCAAAGGTGCGGTTTGGCAGGAGGCCAAAGCGGTATTCGATCGGTGAATGTCCTCGAGAATAGGAGGATCAAAGGCCTAAAGCAAAGCCTTGAGGTATGAGTAACCCAAGGTAAATGTGAGAAATGATTAGGCTATGAGGTTCTCGAGCGCAAAAAAAAAAAATTTGCCATGTAGCCCGAGAATGCAATTATCTTTGGGCAGGAGATTATGGTAAGGTGAATTTCGAGGACGAAATTCTTTTAAGGAGGGTGGAATGTAACACCCGGTGTAACCGGTGTTAAGAGAATAGGAAAGGAAGTGAGTATACTTCCAAAAATGCCCTTGAGGAAGTGATGATCCTTGAGATTGAGAATGCCCATGAGAAGGGTATTTTGGTAATTTGGATAGGAAAATCCAATAAAAAGAGTATTTAGATAAATTAAAAATAATTCCTATGTGGAATTAGGTGTATAAGTGAATAAAAATCCCAATATGATATTTATGAGGAAATATGTGGGATTAAAAAATTCACAAATAGTATTTGGGAATTTTGGCGGATTCCATGAAGGAAATTAATTATGGAAATAGGGAAAATGGTGGATAATAAATTATTTGAGGAGAATAATTTAATTTTCCCTAAGTTAGTGAATTAATGTGGTAATGCCACATGGAGGACCAAGATAAAGAATTGGAAGCCAAGTTTGTGTCTTAGAGTGACACTTGGCATAATCTTGGAAATTTAAGAGAAATTATATATGTGGATTTATGAGTTGGAGAAGGAATTAATTAAATGCAAAAGAAATATTAAATGGTCTTTCAAGCATTTAATAAGAGGCATGATTATATGGATTAAAGAAAATCCAAAAGAAAATGGTAAATGGTCACCATTAATGCCTTGGAAAATATGAGAGTTATTTAAATACATAAGAAAATATTTATGTCTCTCAAATGTGATGTTGGAAATTAGTCCCATTAATTTAAATGGGAAAGAAAAGAATTATGTCTCTCAAGTGTGATGGATGTGAAATTAGTCCCATTAATTTAAATGGGAAAGAAATTATTTATGTCTCTCAAGTGTGATGGATGTGAAATTAGTCCCATTAATTTAAATGGGAAAGAAATGGAAATTAGTCACTCATTTATGAGTGAAAATGGGGAAATTTATTTAAATGGGAAATAAATATAAATTCAATGGATGAGATGTATTCTTGAATTAGAGAATAAATCCTATGGTGGGGATTTAAAGAGAAGAAATGGCATGGATTGCCATCCTAATAAAAGTGTGCTTTCTTTCAATGGTGGAGATGAAGTCTTGTAAAGACCAAGGAAATCCAATGGATGAGATTAATCAAGACCAAAGCACATGGATTGTGCTTTCTTGTGTGGTTGGGATTTTCTTTCAAAAAGCAAATGGAAATCAAGGGCTAGGATTAAGTCTTGAAATTGAGATTTCAAGACAAGAGTAGTATTTAAAGGGAAAGTAAGCCCTTGTCTCAAGTTTTGTCATTTCAAAGAAAGAAAGAAAATGAGAGGAAGGAAGAGTTGTCTTCCAAGAAGAAGAAAGGGAGAAAATGAAAGAATGGAGAAGAAATAAAGATGAAGCCAAGGTATGTTCCATTCTTCTCTTCTCTAATTAGTATTCTTGTATGCAAGATGAGTGACAAGTTGAAATGCCATTTTAGGTGGGAGAAAATGGGATTGGAAGTTCTCTTGAAATAAAGATACGGAGGTTCAAGAATAAGGTAAGGGATGGCCCCAAGTGGTGGAGGCCTTGCATTGCATTGTAAGTAGGTTGCATAAATCTTTATGTATCTTTTTGCATGCTTTATTTGTTCATGAGACCTATGGCCATGGGGGTGGGAAAGAAGTGGTAGGTTGATGCCTCAAACCATGTTGGGTTCTGAGGATGAAATGACCTAACCATACTTGCATGCATTTGCACCCTTACTGAGCTTTTGAGCTCATGAGGTTTTATCCTTCCCTTGTAGGTTGTTCTTATGCCAAAAGAAGAAAAGGGAATGTGTTGGAAGCTTGTGGTTGAAGCTCATGGTGTATCATTTTATTTTTGTTGTAAAGCTAAGGTTATGGCTTGAGAAGCCTAGGTTTGTGGTGTTCAATTTGTGGTTTAATGGCTTAGGGAAGCCTATTATTGGTAAGTGCTTCATGTGATGTATGTTAAGGGTTGCAAGGGCTTGTGAAGGCCTAGAACCATGAATGTAATTTATTTTGGAATAAATTGTGAGTTTGGAGAAAAGAATTTTTGTTGTAAAAATAGGCTTGGAAATTGGAAATATGGAAATTTTCAATGCATTTTTTTTGGAGTGGAATATCTGGAAAATTTGGGGTTTTATAGCCCAAAGAAAAGAAAAAAAAAGAAGAGAAAATGAGGGAACCAGCAGCTGGAAGCTGCTGGAAATCAGCAGCAGCAGGCTGCACCCTGCGCGCGGGCAGGGCCGCATGGGCGGCCGCGCGCGCGAGCAGGCGGCCGCGCGCGCGAGCAGGCGGCCGCGCGCGGGCGGCCGTGCCAGCGCGCGGCGGCCGCGCGGCATGCGCGGCCAACCCGTGCAGCCAGCGCCCAGCGAGGCCCCGCGCGGGGCGTGCCAGTGGGCCCTGCCGGCCAATTTTTTAAAAAAATTGGAATTTTGGGAGAAATTGGGGCATTTCTAAATCGATTTTGGGCTCCAGAGGAATTTTCAAAGCAAATGGATTTTCGGGCATTTTTGGAGAAAACATCGAAAATTTGGAAAATTGAAAATAATGAGTTTTTCCTCTAAAATTGGTGATCCATCAATGGATTGGTTTAAATGGTGATTTTTTTTTAGAGCCCGGTAAAATTCTTCGATGAAAAAGAATTAACGAGAAAATGGCGATTGGGCGCCTGAAGGAGATTTTTCGTATAGCCAATGCAGTGTGGCTAAAGCCCAATCCTTGCTAGTGAATCCTAGGATTCAGCGAAGGGAAAGACGAGCCTAGATCCCACCTAGGGCGTTTCGTCTTGAAACATAGTCCGCCCTTCGCCAAAGGCCGGGCAGGTGGACAATTCGGATGATTGTTCACGAGTAACACCCGTAAGTGGGAGCGGGGCGTTACAGTCTCCACAACTGGAACTGTTGGAGTAACTAGCCTATCGCCTCTACTACCTCTTACTTCTTAGAGAACTTGTGATTCTCTTGCCTGATTAGTAACTAGGGTACCCTCATCAATCCTGCTAACATGCCTCGCATCTCGGCATTTCCCTTGCTGTAGGTTGCAACTAGACTCTCCTGGTGAGCCTGGTGTGGACACTGGAACTTCGACTTGCGTAGAGGCAGCCTGACTGCGAGTATGGTGTCATCCACATCTATTACGTATCTTTCTGCATCACCACTTAGGGTTAGAATACTGTTAATTGGGCCAACTTATCTAACTGACGAACACAAGTCCTAACTCTACCCAACATCCTATGTGTGTACGGGAGACTCATCAAAACCCTGCTCTGATACCAATACTGTAATACCCCCTCTCCTAGAACTGCCCGAGAAGAGGTGCTATTGGGGAAAATAAAATAAAACTGACTGATAAACTGAAATCTGATACCATGACTGAACATCTCAATCAACTGGGATAAAAACTTTGAGTCAATACAGACTGAAAAGCATAAACTCTGTCTAAGGGACAATCCCTCAACTAAAATGTAAAATAGATCTAAACTGAGAAAACACTATAAACTCAACAGACTCCCAGACATCTTTTATCTTAAGCGGCTCCACGTACACACACTATAAAAAACTGCTACTAGGCCCCACATCTGGTACTCCCCTACTAGAACCTGGAGGGGTGAAGAGAACAAGGTGAGCTACAAAAGCTCAGCAAGTAATAAGCTGGAAAGAATACTGAAACTGAATCGAAGAATATCGATACTGATAAATAACTGACTAAACTTGTACTGTATAATCACTGTCTGATTGCATTCATAAAAATGTAATGCACATAAACTGCAAACTAAATGCAGGTATGCAACTTTGGCTCATAGGCCCACATAATCTAATAATACATACCTGTCTGATCTGAAACCTACATATATAAAAAAACTGTAAGCACATACTATGGGCAAAGCTCCTAGCCCCCTGGTTGCCACCAGGCGAGCAACTCATAAACTGAATTGAAACTGAAACTGATGGGATCCCCACAGATAAGCCGCCTGGCGCACATAATGCAATGCAATGCTCACATAAATGCTAGCACACGATATCTAGTGCTCCATATAAAGTCATGCTTAATGCTCATACCAAAATGTATGTACATAATCTCACAAAATAATGCTGGTCATGTCATAATTAACTGCTAAACATGGTATATGATTTTTATCAGCTATATTGAGATTCAAATATTCTGAAATTTCTAAGTATAGGCATGGCATATTGGATTTTATCATATCTTGGCATAATAATTCAATATTTGAATAATTGAATATTTATATTAAATTTAAGACTTGAATCAAGAATTTATTGGAAGCCATTCGGATGCCATATGATATTATTTGGATGACTAAGGAAGCATAAGGAAGCAATTTGAATGAAACAACAGCCCATTCGAATGAAAAAAATGGACTATAGCAAGCTTATTCGAATGACAGAGGGCTTATTCGAATGACAGATGATATATAACAAAGGCTATTCGGATCTGATCCGGGACTCATTCGAATGACTCACAAATTCATTCGAATGAATTTTGAAGATTTTCAACTTTTGAACTGGCAAAAAGCGACTCATTCGAATGCAACAGTACCTTTATTCGAATGAATTTTGGGGTACTCACGGGTCATTCGAATGACAAGGAGACTCATTCGAATGCTAAACTATACAAAGCAACAACTTACTCACATCTTTAAGGGCTCATTCGAATGACAAGAAAGCTCATTCGAATGACAGACCAAAAACACATACGAATGATATGATATCACATGACTTATTCGAATGACAAAGGACTCATTCGAATGACTGATACATTATAAGGGAAAAACTTACGATAACACTGAAAACTCATTCGGATGCCTCAAAACTCATTCGAATGACAACACAAGACTCATTCGAATGACTGGAATCTCATCAGAAATAAAACTCACGATAACAAAGACTACATCTTGAATCAAAACTTAACATTTCTACACCATTCCAAAAGAAATCTTGGGAGAACAATCCCAATTGATATAAAATAATATCAAGATGGATAAATCAATCGTTTTTGAAAGAAAAACGCTGAAAAGAATTTTGCATGACTTATCATATCTCACTAGATAAAGATATATCGCATGAATCTATATGCATCTACTTGAACATACCATCTGATTAAACTAGAAACTCAAATCAACGAGTCTTGGTATTTTGAGATCACTGCTAAAATGATTTGAAGATCATATTTAAAAGATTCACTATAAAGAATCATGCACAACTTTTTCATGCACTCACTGTTATACACATACACATATAGATATGTATATATACGTGCACTGTCTGTAACAACTGAAACTCAACAAAGAGTTACTGAAAAACTGAGATTAATCATCGAATCATGATCTCGTAAGAATGTTTTACAGGGATAGATGCTTGCTCAATGAAGCCTTTGATACGCTAATCTAAACACGCATATAGGAACATATAAAAACTGGCTGATATAAATCTAAGAACTCATTGAAGCGCTGGAATAAACTGGGAACAAACTATTATGAATCTGTAATGAAAGGAATTACAGATAGGATACTTGCCTTTCAATCATTTTTGATCGATTCTAATGACTTCACGAGAGCCTTCTATGCAACACTTTGAAACTGTGGCTCATTCTTGGCTTCTCTGTTCTTCATCCATGAGGCGTGAGAAGCTCCTTGCTATGACTATATATATATAGAAAAGAAGCAGCCCTAAAGCCCACTTCTCCTTCTCCTAATGCAAATAGGAGACTTCTCAATCCCAATCCTATTCACGTATGGATATCACAATCCTCCTTTCATATGGATTCTTAATCCCTTAATCACAATAACTCCATTTAATAATTAAATGCTAATATCAAATCCTTAAATGACCAACATGTCCTTGCATTTAATTTTCATAATAAATAAATGCCCTTAAATGCTATTTTCTCAATTAAAAATTACTCGATTGCCATATTGACAAATTCCTTTAACTACTAAATTAAAAAGAAATAAATGCTATTCTTTTCTTTCAAAATCTCTAAATTGCCACATTAAAAATTTAGTTGGCAAATTCTCTTAATTAATTCTCAATAATTAATTAAATAATTCTTAAACAAATGCTAGGCTCTCTAACGGGTCGTTACAAATCATGGTTGCGGTGCTGCCTGAGTGTCTTCGCATTCCGGCTATCAAACCCTATGCGGGGACTACTGATCCAATGGATCACCTAGATTTTTTTACTTCCCATATGATGGTGCAAAACGCATTCAACACAATGTGGTGTAGGGTCTTCCTAGCAACGTTGGAGGGGCATGCACGAGCCTGGTATTCAAACCTGGCTCACCACTCAATAGCCAACTTTGCCCAGCTTCAGAGTAGCTTTTTGGCTTACTTTGCGCCTCTTCGGAGGCATCGAAGATCCACTATGGCCCTCATTAGCCTGAAGTAGAACCATGGTGAATCTTTGAAGGATTTTTTCTCGCATTTCAATATGGAAGCTTTGAGCATTGAGAACTTCGATCATAGTGTCGCTATGGTGGCATTCCAAAATGCCCTAAGGCCTGGTCCTTTCGCTCAATCGTTGGCTAAAACTCCCCTCTTACATTTACAGATATCCTAGGCTAGGCAATGAAGAATATTAATGTTGAGAAGGTTATGAAGGCGAAGAGAGTCGAGTATACCGAGAAGAAGGAAAAAAAGAAGCATCCCGAAGAGAATAAGTGTGAAGGCCGAATGGAGGATCAAAAAAGAGAAGCATCATCCTCGGTGGGAATTGGGCAATTTTACCCCCTTGAATGCCCCAAGAATGGAGATCCTTGCCACCATCGAGGGCAAGGAATATTTGAAGAAGCCCCAGCCGATGAGGGCACCATCTAACAAAAGAAATCAGAAAAAATATTGCCGCTTCCATCGAGATCACGGTCATGATACGAAAGAATGTCACCAGTTAAAAGAGGAGATTCAAGAGCTCATTAATCAAGGTTTCCGTAGGAGTTTTGTTTCCAGGGAAGTGGATTCTTGAAGAGGGAGGGAGTGGCATTCGCGGAGTCCCCCCACTAGGAGGGATCGAGCATAAGAGCGAGATCGAGTCCAGCATTCACCCTGAAGGAAAAGACCACCGTAGGCAGGAGAAGAGCATCCTTAGCCCCCAGTATTTCATAAGCTCGCCACGGGGGAGGTCCCGGGAGTGAAGAGCAAGGAAGATGTAGGGAACAGCTAAACCTCGAGGGTGAAAAGGTCAAGGAGAGGGGAAACAATCTCCTTTTCAGATAGCGACCTCCTCGGGTATCTGAATCAAAATTATCCCCTGGTAATAACAGTCGAGTTGGGAAAGTGGGAGCTTCGTCGAATCCTAGTGGACCCAGGTAGTTCTTCGGAAATCTTGTATAAGCGAGCCTTCTTGGGCATGGGATAGCGAATGGAGCAGCTAAGGCCATCTCGTGTCCCCTTGGTGGGATTTGATGGGGAAGCAGTGTATTCAGATGGAGTCATTCAGCTTTCGTTAACCTTGGGAAAGGGCTCCCAAACCTCTCAGGTCGTGCTAGATATTCTGGTGGTAGACGTGCCTGCGACATATAACATGATTCTGGGAAGATCGGGCCTCAATGCTCTTCGGGTTATTCTAAGCACGTATCACATGATGATGAAGTTCCCCATGGCTAGTGGGATAGGTGAGGTGTGAGGAGATTTGTGTTCGGCCTGGGAATGTTACATGGCTTCCATAGGCGTAGCAAGGAGTGAGGAAATCCCACAAGGGCAAATGAAAGAGAAATCGCTGCAGGGAGAAGCTCCAGGTCAGGGAAAGGATTCTAGAGGAGAAAAGGAGGAAATACCCCCACTAGTTGTCAGTTTTCTATTGGAGGGGTCGAGGGATCAGAAGACTGCAGGCCAGTGGACAAGCTTAAGGAAGTACCTCTAAGGGAAGATTGCCCTGATCATTGCATAAAGATAAGCACGGAGTTAAAAGACCTACTAAGGGGTTAAATCTTAGCCCTCTTTCGGCAGTATGCAAATGTCTTCGCATGGACTGCCCAAGACATGCCTGGGGCCGATCCAGAGGTCATGACGCACAAGTTGGGAATACGTCCGGGTTTTCGACCTATTAAGCAAAAGTAGTGAAGTTTTACCCCAGAAATAACCCGAGCGATTGACGCAGAGTGGAGAAGTCGATGGGGGCACAATATATTCAGGAGGTTGATTATCTTGAATGGTTAGAAAACATGGTGTTGGTACCCAAAGGAGAGGGCAAGTGGAGACTTTGTATTGATTTCACTGATCTCAATAAAGCTTGCCCAAAAGATGGCTGCCTTTTTCCCTGTATATGTGCCCTGATTGATGGAACGGTTGGTTGTTTGCTAATGAGTTTTCTAGATGCCTTCCAAGGGTACCACCAGATTCCGTTGCATCTCGAAGATCAAGAGAAAATGACGTTCAAAACCAATAAAGCAACCTACTGTTACACAGTAATGTCGTTTAGATTGAAGAATGTTGGAGCCACCTACCAGCGCTTAGTGATAAGCTTTTCGAACACTAGTTCGGTCGGAATATGAAAGCTTATGTGGATGACATGCTAGAGAAGAGCCTCGTTGCCGAACATCCTCCCATAGATTTGGAGGAGTGCTTCCAACCCCCTCGTAAGTTTCATGTAAAACTTAATCCTATCAAATGTGCTTTTGGAGTTTCTATAGGAAAGTTTTTGGGTTATATAGTTCATCACTGAGGGATAGAGGTGAACCCAGAAAAGGTTAAAGCTATTCTGGACATGCTAGCCCCGAGGAACATTAAGGAAGTGCAAAGCCTAACAGGAAGAATGACTGCTTTGGGGAGATTTCTCTCTTGGTTGGCGGAGAAAGGTCACCCTTTCTATAAGGTCTTGTTGAAGGCAAATAATTTTGTCTGGAATGATGAATGTCAGGAAGATTTTAGCAAGATGAAGGAACATCTGGCCTCACCTCCTGTTCTCATTAAGCCTCAGCAAGGAGAACTGGTGTACCTTTACTTGGTAGTAGCCGAAGAGGCTGTGAGTTCAGTGCTGGTCTTAGAAGAAGATAGAAGACAGAGGCCTATTTACTATGCCAGTAAGCGATTGATAGGTGCGAAAGTTCGATACTCCCCTATGGAGAAATTGGCCTTTGCCTTGGTGATCTCGGCAAGGAAGCTTCAGCCCTATTTTTAAGCTCACACTATTATTGTGCTTACAAACCAACCGTTGAGATAGATGCTTAGCAAGCTAGAGGTCTCCGGAATGATGTTAAAATAGGCTATGGAGCTCACAACTTTTGATATAGAGTATAGACCCCGACTAGCTATTAAAGCCCAGGCGTTGGCAGATTTCATCGCCAAAGGGATTGGGTTTCATGGGTGCTGGTAGTGGATGAAAGCTCGACCTCAGGCAGGGGCGGAGCGAGGCTGATGATCAGAAGCCCCGATGGTCAATCTTGGCCCTATGCCTTGCACTTTGAGTTATGAGAGTCTAATAACGAAGCTGAATACGAGGCCCCATTAGCAGGATTGAGGCTTGCTAAGCAGTTAGTTGCGCAACGAATTGAAATAAGCTTGGACTCCAATCTGGTCGTGCAGCAAGTAAATGGAGAGTATGAGGCTCAGGAAGGTCACATGGCGAAATACCTAACTATGGTCAAGGAGATGATGGCACGTTTTCAGTTAGTAAAGGTGGAGTATGTTCCTCGGGCCAAGAATGTAGAAGTGGATCTCTTGTCCCGAATCGCTTCGTCTTCCTTCCCGACAAGCACTCGGGAGATCCGAATTGAGTCTCTATCGTAGAAGAGCATTGAAGAGTCTATCGAATAGTTGTGTGTTGAGGATGAGCCTAGTTGAATGGATCCCTTGCTATTATACCTGAAGGAGGAAAAACTCCTCGATGACGACTCGAAATCTCGAGAGGTCAGAAGGAAGACACAAAATTTTGTACTAGTCAACGGGGAACTTTATAAGAGGTCATTCTTGTAGCCATTACTCAAATATATCCGACCCCACAAAGTGGAATATATCCTCAGGGAGATCCATGAAGGTGTATGTGGAAGCCACATTGGGGCTCGAACCCTTAGCCAAAAAGCTCTTCGACAAGGGTATTATTGGCTGACAATGGTGAAGGACTTGGAGCAGCTGGTTAGAACTTGCAATAGATGTCAGCGAACCTCCAACCTGGTTCATGTACCAGCTGTCACTTTAACTCATCTGGCTTTACGTTGCCCTTTTTCTCAATGGGGCATCGACATCTTGGGTTGTTTTCCCCCAGCGGCGGGCCAAGTTAGATATATTATTGTTGTTATAGATTATTTCACGAAATGGGTTGAAGCAGAACCGATCGCCTCCATTACTGCTCAGCGAGTAAAGTAATTTCTATGGAAAATGTGGTATGTCGCTTCGGGATTCCTCAGGTTCTAATTTCCAACAACGGCACTCAGTTCACTGACCGATCGGTGTAAGAATGGTACCAAGAGTTGGGAATAAAGCAGCATTTTACTTCGGTGGCCCATTTGCAGGCCAATAGCCAAATCGAGCTCGCTAACCGAACTTTGTTGCATGGTCTAAGGGCCCGTGTGGATAGGGAAGATGGCAGTTGGGTAGAGGAGTTACCGAGTATTTTATGGTCTTACCGAACCACAAAAAAGATGTCTACGGGTGAGACTTTGTTTAACCTATGTTATGGTTTGGAAGCTTTGATCCCAGTCGAAATAGGCGTACCAACCCTCAGAGTGGAACTCTTTAGCCTGGAGACTAATGAGAAGAGTCTAAGAGACAACTTAGATCTCCTAGATGAACTTCGTGATCAGGTGAAGATTCCACAAGCTGCCTACAATCAGCGTATTGAAAGATACTACAACCGAAGGGTAAGAGCTCGAAGTTTCCTTCTTGGAGATTGGGTATTACAATGAGCAGATGTTCGAGGTGCCCAAGAAGCAAATAAATTAACGCCGAACTGGGAAGGTCCCTCCAAAGTGATAGAAGCCCTCAACCTTGGCGCTTATAAACTCTAAACCGCCAAGGGTGTACCCGTTAAAAACACTTGGAATGTATAGAATTTGAGAAAATTTTATCAGTGATGTTATTTATTAACTATAATTTTTGAAATTTATTTATTTTTTCTCTCCCATTAGTTAAAGCTCCTCACTGCAAAAGACCCCAGGGGACCACCCTTGACCAAAAATAAGGCTAATCTCGAGGGGCCCCGAACCCTCAACAAAAAGAAAGGATCAGATGTGATCCTCAAGGGGCCTCGAACCCTCGATAAAAAAATAAGGGATCAGATGTGATCCTCAAGGGGCTCAAAACCCACAACAAAAGAAAGGATCAGATGTGATCCTTGGGGGGCCTCGAACCCTCAATCAAAAAAGAATGGATCAGATGTGATTCTCGGGGGGCCCCGAACCACCTCCAAGAAGCAAAGGATCGGATCTGATCCCCAAGAGATTTTTGTCCCTGATAAAGAGCAAGGGAAATCTTTTAAAGTGTAAAAAGGTTTAGATGCAACCCTCCAGTTTTAGAATTACGGTCTTGGTTAATTAACTAAGGTAGGTAACGCTCAGATGAGGATGGTAAAACAAGCAAGCAAATTTTATTGAAATATTAAGTTCAAAATACAAAGGCATCTATTCTAAGGAAGAAAAAGCTGCTAAGACATCAAAGGCGATGGAGTCCACGTCCAGGTTCGGGAAGCATTCCTTCGTAAGTTTCTTCATATACTCGAACCCAGCCCGAAGAACCCCTTCTAGCTCCGTAGCATAAGCTTCGAAATTTTGAAATTCCTCGCGACCCTTTGGAAAAGCTACAAGGGTATCTTCAAGGGCGGATCGGAGCTTTGTGCTAGCCACATGAAGAGCTTCCTTGCACTGGGTGTAGGACTCCAGGGTCTCAACTTGGCTTCTCTTGCTCTCTTTCAGCTCCGTGGATACTTTCTTAGTAGTCTCCTTGAGCTTCTCATTAGCGGCCTTTACGGCATCCAGCTCTTCTCCGAGATTGGAGTTAGCTTGCCGAGCTTCTAGCATCCCGTTCTGCGCCAACTCCAACTCTTAGCGAGCCTGGGCTTCGGCCTCGTTTGCAAGCTTTGCCTCCTCTCAAGCCAGCTTGATGGATTTGTTAAGAACACGTACATGGTGCTTGAGGTCAGCTACCTTTGAAGATAGGGCCTCAGACCCTTGGAGTCTCCGAACCTCAGAATCCAAAATCGATAGGCGAGCCAGATAATCAGACTCTCGTTGGATTACAAAATTCTTGAAGGCTAAAAGACACTATCGAAAAAGATAAGAAAAGCACTAGTATTAAACCTGCTGAGGAAAAGGAAGCCTGGAGAGGAAAATCGGGCTATTAATACTACCTTCAAGGTTTCAACGTAGTGGTCCGTCTCGCCAGGGATTAGCGGAAGCATAGAAACAGTTAAGTCCAAAGGGTTTGCACCTAGCTCAGGGGCGAGAGTCGGAGAGGAGGTTAGAGTCGTCAGAGTGTTGGGGGAAGCTTTGGCCGCCTGGGGGTCTTTGTTTATTCTAGCTGCAGAGGAGGTGGAGGCATTTTAGACCCTTCGGTGCTTCGCTCTCCTGGCCAGAATTTCTTTGGGAGACAGCACTGAAGTCTCCTCTAGTGAAGCCTTCCCTGTCAATTCCAGGTGGTCCTCTAGTGATAGGGATGTTAGTATGCGCCTAAAAACAAAAAAGGTTGGGATGGTGAGGTGCGTTATGGTTGGCTCCATACCTACAGCCGGTCGATTTCCTTGAGCCCCCGCTCTAGCCATCTCCAGCGCTTGGGCGATAGTTTCATCATCATCCTCAGACAGATCTCGCGAGGAGGCAAGCGTAGCTGCCGGTGGTTGAGTAGGTTAAGAGTCCCTCTTGTTCCTCGGGGATCGGGATACCGTGGAAGGGCTCTTCGGGCACGCCTTAGTTTCGTCCTTGGGGGGCCTCTTGGAAGGTCTGAAGATCCCCCTCCGCCATTTTCTTGGATCTGGAAAAGGCAGAAGATCCTTTCTTCCTAGCATTCTTCCAAACCCTCTCGGGCGGCACTGAGAGCCCTTTGCTTTGAGAGGGCTTGGAAGCCTTTTTCAAGGCTTTCTTGGTTTTAGTAGTGGCCGAAGGACACTTACTCTCGGGGAAGTCCAAGACCATCCCCTCAGTGATAGGAGAATAAGTTATCTCCTAGAGATTTTCAACTACGAAAGAAAAATAATGAAGATCAATATCCAATAAGAATGAGGAAATGAGGAAGAAAGAAAAGGGCTAACACTTACAGGTCTCGCCATCTAAGCCCGCCTGGGTAAGTGTCGGGTCGGAGAGCCATCCCTCTTCCCAGTTTTGGCTTATACCCATGATCCTATGGGCCGGTTCCTTGATATCTTCGATGTTTAGATGTTTGTGTTTGGTGTCTAGAGTCCACCCATTGTACACAGACCAGATTTCTTGTGTGGAACCGGATGGTCTGGGGCAGACAAAGACGAAACGCTCCTTCTAGTCGTCTGAGTCTTTAGACCCCCTGGATTACATGAGGGTCGAGGCCCTGATTTCAAGTTCATGACATTCCTTGGATGCAATAAGGCATCTATCCTTCACAATTCTGGGTGAGATAGAAATTTAGCCCCATGGATCTCGGTTGGTGGTGAAAAAATAGTCGAAAAGATCCCCCGAAGGCTCTACTTTGCCAAAATTGTAGATAATGATGAAGTCCATCAGGTACCTCCACCTGAAAGGGGATAGTTGGGCTGGGACAATGGTGAGATGTTGGAGAAGCAACATGACCCTCCCTCGGGGGGCGAGGGGGGCAAGCGAAAGCCCTTGTCAAAGGCGCATTTGTAGACACAAAGACGCCCAACGACAAGGTGACATGTTCGTAGATTGGTGTTGAACTCGACCTCCCACACTTCGAAAATCTTGGATTTCTCCCTGAACTGTTGACACTCTGTTTTGTTCATCTATTAGTAGGGAATGAAAGAGGCAAGGTGGTTTTCCCACTTGACAAGCTCTGCGCCGTCCGAATTAAGTCTTCCAGATCCAGTAATCGCCATCACAGAAGGTTGAAGAAGAAGCAAGGAAGATGCAAAAGGAAGGGATGCTTTCAGACATGATAGCTGGTTGCACAAGAGTAGGATCGGGGGAAGAAGGAAAAAGAAGGATAAGAGTCGCCTATTAAAGCCTGGAAGGTGGAGAACCAAAGGGCAGGTAATGATGAGCATTAATTACCCAGAGGTCGCGCGGCTCGAGATGTGAAAGGATTGGACAACGTCTGGGGAACAAACATTAGCATCATAACAAATTAGTAATCACGTCCCACGAGCATGTGCAAGAAGGAAAAACTCCCTAGTTCTTTGGGTTTGACAAATCTCGACCCTCAGGGTAAAAGAGTGCATGAACCTTCGGAGACTTCGACACTCCTTGAGCCATTCAAGCTATGTGGCTCAAGGAGTGGGGGGGCAAGTGATGAAGGAAAATACCCTCGGGTCCATAATTACTTCAATAGCCCGAGAATATAGCCAATGGCAGCGGTGAGACGTGCCCGCTAAGAAGCCACTCCCCGGACATCATCATACTTAACAAGAGAGAAGGCACTTGGCAGAGACGCCTCACCACACCGGTTAGCCCGTTACTCAGCAAAGATTCTCCGGATTTCTCGAGATCGATCATCACATCGAGAATCATGGAGATAGGAACTACCCGAACTCCTCATAAGCGATTATGGGATCCATATCGGTAAGATCATAGCTCCGCGAAGAACGGGATAAGGATCTCGGTAATTTGAGAGAGAATCCTTACCTTGGCAAGAGGATAAAAGGAATGGACGTGCGACGGGTAAGGGATCTCTTTTCTTTCTCTAAGTTCGAAACTACATGCTTTGAGCTGGTACTAATATGGAAATATAACTTGAACGTCGGAGTGATCCTGGGGGAGCAAGACCCCGACTCCATTGCAGGTTCCTGAGTTAAGGGAGAGGAAGGTGATCGGCCTCCACATCATCATCATTTATGTTCATAAAATTATTTAATAGGCAATTAGGTTGTCAAAGCAGTAATAGCCATATTACATAATCATATGAAATAAATATCAATCAAATTAATTGACAATAATACCAATCATAACATTGTCTCACAGCTATCTCGTTATCTTAACTAACAAGAAATTCAGCCACGCATGATAACAAAAATCATCATAATTAAACTTTTAAAAAATATAATTAAAAATCAAAAATTAATTTAAGAACTAAAGAATTGATAATAAAAAAAATTAATTCAAAATTCTTCTCTAAAATTGATGATTGCCATGGCTAAGTGTTGGATTTGTGCCTCCCTCCAATTCTCTGCTTCTCTCCAATTTATTCTTCCTCGGTGCGCTTCATCCCGTTCCTGCACCGCAAAGCCTCTTCACAATTTCTTGCCTTCAGTTCCGTTGCAGCCATCCATCGTCCCTTTATGATAATCTTTCTCTGATATATATATAAACTCCAGGCACGGCCCTAATCCTCCCATTCGAACTTATATTATTATAATATATTATAATTAAAATGCAATCCCCTTACTCCACATTCACGTTAGTATAATATATAATATAATATAATATATATCTAATACATAATATGTAATATATGATATAATAAAATATAATAGTTAATAGTTAATATTTTATTAATTATATTAATTTTAATTAAATTATAATATTAATTATTTATAATATTTATCATATTTATTTTTTATTTATATTATATTATTAATTTATAGTATTAATTTTAAAATTAACTTTATAATATCTTATTCTTTTTTTATTTTTTTATTTTTTATTTTTTAACCCAAACACTAATTAGTATTCTTATAAAATAACAAAAAATACTAAAAATTAAATATATCTAAAGAAAACTCAAAATATTAGACAATTTTAATAAAACACATATAAAATACTAAAAATACTATTCAATTATGATCAATAAATGTGTGAATAAATTCTCATATCACTAAGTAAGATTTGGGACACACAAAAAATAACTCATATCATATATTGTGAGTGTTATTAGAGAATAATAGATATTTGAGTTATGACTTGAGTGCACTTTTTGTCTTGTGATTGTGCACCTTATCTGAAAGTTTGAGAAAACTCATGGTACAATAAGTTTAAAAAATCTAAAATTTTTGTAATTAATCAGGTATTTATCTTTATGATATATACAATTTATACCTAGAATAATCAACCAACGAAATAAACTTGGCTCTAAATGCCGACTATATGTTGACAGCAAAGCAACGAGCAAACAATTTTGAACAATTCTCATATGAATTCCAGAACACAAGTGGATGAAGCAAGTCATAAGTTTGTTTGTTTGTGTTGTTCAGTCAGCGATGAAAGATGCAGATTTCAGATTCATATGCCTTCATAATTCCGGCCTTGATGTGCACGGATTTGCCCACCTTGTACAAGTGATGATCATCCATGTAAGCTCGGTGATACTTCCACCTTAATCTCACTTGTCAATCAGCGCGGTATGCATCGGCAACCGTGTAAATACCAGTAATTAGTCGCCGATCTAGTTTGGGCCCCTCGACGATGTTCATCACCTGCGAGAATATAATGGCTCGACCATGTTCCGATTATAAAAACACATCATTGGTGACCAAATTAAGATGATAATTAGACGGAAGACAAGATGAACAAATTTATGAAAAAGGCAGCCTAATGAGCGTACCCTGAAATTTCTGTCGCACATGTCATCATGATGAAGGGCAATAATGTTTCGGCACTTGGAAGCAGCAGAGCAATCGCGTGCGAACTAAATCATCCAATGATAAAGTAACGAATAATAGTATTTTCTTTTTTATTATCTAGAAATCTGACTTTGTTCGTCTAATTTTGGGTGAGAGCGACCATCTCTCTTGATTTACTTTTCGAGTAAATCCAGAGACAATCTCAATTTATATACATTTAAAGTGAATTTTCAAAAAAAGCAACTACTGTCCCGTGAATCCCATCTTCACGTCATGCCAACGAGATTTCCGAAGAAACAACAAAACACACTATAATCCTACCTCCACCTGGGCAACTTCCAATCATATTGCTGCATTCCAACTAATGCTGTCTTTCAATAATAATTTGACTTTCACAACATCAATAATATTTGAATATTTAATGCTCTTATTATTATTTATTTTTTTGCGATTTACTGGTAGGACACGTCAGTAGGGGCAAATTGGGGGGGGGGGGGAATATTTAATGCTCTTATTATTATTTATTTTTTTGCGATTTACTGGTAGGACACGTCAGTAGGGGCAAATGGGGGGGGGGGGGGGGGGGGGGGGGGAATAATAGCATTTCATGAATGATTGCTCTCAATCTCAATATGTACTCTCTGGCGATTCAAACTCCCGAAAGAAGCGAGGGATAGAATCAAATTTTGAAATATTTTTATATCCTACTGTCCATAAATTTTGGACTGCAAGCCCAACTCCCCGCAAATGAAAACTTCGTTCTAGCTAAAGATAATGGGTTCTCAGTTTTCATTTGGAAGAGATAAATTCCAAATAAAAATCTAGTTTTAGAGTTTGGCACAATTGTTATTTTTTTATTTATCCATCATTATTGTCTTTTATTTCCCCCTTCTTGCGGCATACTACATATAGCTATTCCTCGTTGATTCATTTTGAGTTGAGACGTCTTCGTCATGCTCTCTTAGCACTTGTTATAGCTAGTTTTAACATGCTAATGCTAAACCCACAGAAATATAAAATTGATGGCTTGACTAATTGGATTAGTGGATTATATACCACAAGGATTAAGTGATCCAGTGGAGAGTAATTGAAATTCATGAGACTGAATTCAAAATCTTGAATTTACCCATACTACTATCCATCATTTGCTGCAAGTCCACGATGACTCATTCATCTTAACGCTTAAATTCAAATCAAAAAGTTGTATGTCTTCCCGGATTAGATTGCAGTAACGAGCTTTGCTAATTATTTCAAGAGCTCTGCTCTCATATCTCACTTGAGTTTCTGAAATACTAAGCCTCAGAATAATGGGAAGTTCTACAAGACTTGGCACGGATTGATTGAACAAACTCTGTTTGTTTGCTGGCTTTGGCAACGTAATCTGGGACTACCCTGTTTTGCATGCTCCGAACTCTGACTATGATATAGATTGGCATCTCAACTCATGGTCATGGATGCACGCACGTCGAGAAAATTCAGCTTGCCCGATGCCCATTTCCAGCCTCACCCACCACACAAGCAATATTATTATGTTTTTTACATTGCTTCTATAGGATCTTCGTCTCTCGGGAAAATACTTACTTCATTTCAGGCCCAGAAATCCCACCACTGGTAGCTACTACCGGGTTGGTCAACCAGACCATCGGACTCAAGACTGCCCCAATTCTCTGGAGATGTCAGGGAACTGTCTGCCGGTTCCCCCATGTTCAGAAGTTGCATAGAAGGATCTTCTTCGTCCAGCTCAAAGATCTTGTTTTGAGTTATTTCCAGGGACAATCTCGGTTTCTCCTCCTCCTCCTCCTCATCGTCGTCGTCGTCCGCAAATTCACTCTTCACGTAGCCTTCTCTCTCCAATCGGTCCTCGGTTCCACTGTTCTCTCCGGCGGCTCTCCTGCAGGACTCGTTTCCCTCCGGAGACTTGTCAATCAGATCGTTTAGCTTCTGCAACTGCCAAAATCAACATACAGAGGTCTCATGAGCTTCAGTCGCTCTCTTCTACTACTGCAACTACTAGGTTTCGAGTGGTTTAATAATCTTAAGATATGCGCAAATACCTGTATTGCTAAGGCCTGCTTCTCCTTCCTGAGGATTTCGAACTGGGAGGTGAGGGCGTCGTAATTGGCCTGCAGAATGGTGTAGTCTCGCTCGAGCTGCTTGGACTTCCAGCGAGCCCTCCTGTTCTGGAACCATATAGCAACCTGGCGTGGCTGCAGCCCGAGCTCTCTTGCCAGCTGCAATTTCTTCCGGGGCTCGAGCCTCGACTCCGACTCGAACATCGTCTCCAGCGATCTTATCTGTTCATCGCTGAACCTCCTCTGGTTCTTGCTCTTCTTCATCTTCTTGGGTACTGAGCTAAGGCCGCTTAAACAGTAATCCCCACTACTCATCGGAGAAGTATATTCACAACCATCCAATCTCATTGGTTTGCTGTTTAAGCTGGAAAGGCCGGGGACTTGAATTGATTGCTTTGAAAGGATCAAGGCGTGTATGTGGTCGAAGAACTTGTTGCGGGTGGTTCGGAGATGCCGTTTTATATGGAGAATGCGATGGATGGATGGCTTCCCTGTGCAGCTTTGTGTTGCTTTTCTTCAGTGCCTTGTGACCATTCCCCATTTTCAATTTCTTAAAACTCGTTTCTTTAATCGCCATAATTGCATGTTTATTTATTTAAGAATCTTGGGCCCCATCTTCATGTCATGATTAATGCTCTAGAAGCTTAGACCCTGAGGCGGCTTCAAGCCCTGCCTTCAACTCATTCATCCGTGTTCAGCTCGCGCTCGGAAGCCGATCGACTCGTGACATCTTCTTACTCCTTTCGTGGCACTAGAATGTTTATATAAATATTATTTTTTTTTTGGTAAGGCGATAATGTTCGGGATCTTTATCATTATGCTTGTCATGGTCTGCATCGTCCAATTTTAATTTGTCCTTTAATATATTTATATATATATATATGAATTGTACTGATCCATTGGACTATGCCAGACAAGCCCATAACTTGGCACCTAACCATCTCCAAACTAGATCTTGACTCAAGAGTTTAGATAATGTTTTCATCTAAACTGAGATTCTTGTGCCAGTAACAAATTCTATCAACTCCGGACAACTCACGTACTGATTTTCATCAGCTCATAATTCTCATCTAGTCCAACATCCTCGAGGATGATCCCTCTCACTACTGTGCATCTTGGACCTCTATCCTCTCATAGCAATCGACGACACGCAATGTACCTTCAGCTCTATGTAAACTAGCCTAATCGTAGACCAAGGTATCTTATTTCTAAGCTTTACCAATATTTTGACATTCTGAATACATACTGACTTGAGCGTCGGAGTGCTTGCAGGTACCGACCACCCCCACTGCGCAGATCGTCGAATCATGACGCTCCATCGCCATTGCAACCAATCCGATCAACCTCGTTAGACTGGAATGAACATTTGTCACCCACCGTGGGGTCTGGTAAAACTTTCCTACCCCACACGACGAAACCCTACAATCTCTTCTACAAACCATCCATGGCCAAAACTAGAAGCCACAACATGGCTCCTAACCAGGAAAACCCAAACATCACCAATGACTATCAACCAGAGAATCCAGCAATTATGGAGGCCTTCATCCAAACCATTCAGCAACTTCAAGATTGAGTTGCTGAGTTAACCCACAACCAACAATGTGACCAACACAATGAGCGGGTTAATAAAGATGCAAAAGTCAACCATCATCAACAGTCCAGTCCACCCATACCCCTGCTCCTCCATCGTCAGCATCCTTGTACACTCCGAGCCACCCTTTCTTAGAGTTCATCATATCCGTACCCCTGCCAGAAGGGTTCCGCCTTCCTGGCACACTAGAGTTGTATGATGGAATTGTTGATCCCTAGAAGCACTAAATAATGTTCAATTCTTTGATGTTGTTAAGCTGGGAAACTGACTCGATCACGTGTTGTGCTTTTCCTAGCACTTTAAAGAAGTTCACCCTATTGTGGTTTTCCACTCTTGAGCCAACTTCCATCCACAACTTCTCCGAGCTCGCCACTCACTTCCTCGCTCATTTCTCTACTAGCAGAACTCACCATAAAACCTCAACCAGCCTAATCAACCTAAAGCAAGGAGAGAACGAGCCACTTCGAGCAATCATGAATTGGTTTAACCAAGAGTTCATTCAAATCAGGGACCTCAACCTGACTATTTCCCTGCACGCTATCATGGTAAGGTTAAGCCTAGGTCCTTTGCTGACTCTATGGCTCGAAAGGCTCCCACCAACTTTGATGAACTCAGACTACGAGTAGCTAGCTATATAAATGTAGAAGAAATGTCGACTACCAGGCGTAATAACTCCTAACCACAGGCTTAGTCATAGCTGAATCAATAGTCAGGGCCATCTGCTGAGCATCAACGCCACCCCGAGAGGGACTTCGATTAAAGACAAGATAACAGAGATTGCACCAAGAGACAAAGAGAGCCAGGTTGAGTTCCTGAGCCACCCCGGTTACCTTATGACACTTACACCCATCTAATGACAAGGCGAGATCGGATCTTCCAAGAAGTCTATAATTCAAGGATCATTCCACTTCTCGAGGTGAGAGCTCGACCTAACCCCAACCTTAATGTAGGCACCAGCAAACGCTGTGATTATCATTGGATGTTCGGCCACACGACTGAAGAATGTACCACCCTCAAGGATCAGATTGAGAGGCTGGTTAGAGAAGGCCACCTATGTCGGTATATCTATAGGAGACGGGGACGGAGTAGAGAACTGCGTGATGACCGACGTCTAGAGAGAAGTTGTAGCCACCAAGGAAGACCTAGGGTTGAAGAAGGTCAAGAAGCCAGGGCAGCCCCCCCCCCCCCCCGATCAAATACGGGGGGTTATCGACCTAATTTCTAAGGGCATTGTAGGTAGAGCAGATTCTAGCTCGTCAAGAAGATGTCACCTCAAGGCGATGATGTCCGTTAGAAGCACTGAGCATCGGTCGAGGAGAATGGCCCGACACCTAATGATCTCCTTCGTTGATGAAGACTATGTAAGGATTGACCAGAAGTTAAACGATCCCCCTGGTGATATTAGTGGTCGCGACCAACTTTGTCATCAAGAAGGTCTTGGTGGACCAAGGGAGCTTAGCCGACTTGCTATACTTGTTGACCTTAAAGAAACTGGGGGTACCAAAAAAAGATTTGAAGCCATTTAGGAGAAATATGTCTGGCTTCTCAGGGCAGCAGGTGAACATCAAGGGGTAGATTGAGCTGCTGACTACGTTCAGGTTAGCTCAGTTACTCAAAACAGTCAGCGTCAAGTACTTGGTGGTTGATGTCAGACACCTTAAAAAACCTTACTGGGTCCTTCGTCCCTCGACTCCTTGGGCACAGTCGTTTCTACACCACATTTGGAGATGAAGTTTCCAATTTTGGCCACCGAGGTTAAAGTAGTCCACATCGACCAAAAAGAGGTCTAATAGTGCTACAATGATAGCTTGAGAGTTCAACGCTCCTTTCTTGGCGAGGGGAGCCACAACAACTAAACCACTGCCACCAGTAGCCTATATACTCATCATAACATAAACATGGTAGAGTTAGATCCACGGAGTGAGTTCCTAGATAGCCGACCATAAGCCACGGAGGAGCTACTTCCCGTGAGCTTGGGGACCTGCCCAGAGCAGATAACCAGGGTTAGCATTGCACTTCCCCCTGACCTCAAGGAGTAGTTGATCAAGCTACTACAACAAAATGTTGACCTCTTCATTTAAACGCCCACAGACATGCCAAGCATTGACCCATTTTCATCTGCCACAAGCTGGCAATAAATCCAAACGCAAGTCCAGTTGCATAAAGGAAAAGAAAATTAGGCGAGGAAAGATGGTGGGTAGTAACCTAGGAGACGACGAAGCTCCTCAAAGATGGATTCTTACCCCTTATCGAATATCAATCGGCTCATGGATGGAGCCTTGGGGTACAGATACCTCAGCTTTATGGATGCGTACTCAGGCTACAACCAGATCTAGATGCACCCAGATGAAGAAGAAAAGATAGCTTTCATCACAGAGAACACGAACTTTTACTATAGAGTCATGTTGTTTGGATTGAAAAACATAAGAGCTACATACTAACAATTGATGAATAAAGTGTTCACTAATTAGATAGGTCGAAACATTGAGGTATATGTGGATGATATGGTGTCCAGGACTTCAGAGAATGGAGATCATTTCTTGGATTTAGCTGAGATCTTCAAGCAAATCCAATGACATAACATGAGGTTTAATCCAGAAAGTGCATTTTTGGTGTACAAGCCAGGAAGTTCCATAAATTCATGCTCGCTAGTTGAGGAATCGCTAGTTAAGGAATAGAAGCCAACCCCAACAAGTGTAGAACTATCCTCGAGATGAGCAGCCCCAACAATGTGAAAGAGGTCCAGCGACTAATAGGCTAGATAGCTGCCCTCTCCCATTTTCTCTTGAAATCAGCAAACCGGGCTTAACCATTCTTCCAATGTTTAAAGAAGCCAACAAAGTTCCAGTGGACGGAATAGTCCAAAGTCGCCTTCCAAGAGTTGAAGCACTTCCTAACAACCCCTCCCATCCTTTCAAAGCCAAAGCCTGATGAAGAGGTTTTTCTCTATCTCTCTATCTTAGAAGGCGCTCTCAACTTTGTGTTGGTGACAAAAGAAGGGAAAACACATTGACCAATCTGTTTTGTCAGCAAAGTTCTACAAGGGATCGAAATCCAATACCAAAAGATATAAAAGTTAACATTCACCTTGGTTACCACAACTTGGAAGCTTGGACCTTATTTCCAGAGTCATCAAATCATGGTGCTCACCGATCAACCAATCAAGCAAGTGCTCTAAAAGCCTGAGCTCTCAGGAAGAATGATTGCATGGTTAGTGGAATTTTCTGAGTTTAGCATACGGTATCAACCCCACAAATATATTAAATCCCTGATGCTATCCAACTTCTGTGTTGAGTTATCTTCACTTGCTCAAAGTTCAAATAGTACCCCTTGGATTTTATCGGTGTACGAAACTTCAAACATCAAGGGAAGCAGGGTAAGAATAATCCTAGAGGGACCAGATGGGATTTAACTTCAGGGTGAGCAACAACCAAGCCGAGTATATATGAATCCCTCATAGCTGGGCTAGGCTTGGCCAAAGAAGTTGGAGCCACTAAGTTGATTGCAAAGAGCGATTCCCAACTGGTGGCTAATTAAGTTAAGGTAAATTCCAAGCAAAAGATCCTCAGCTCGACAAATATCTCGACCAGGTTAAAATCCTAACCGAAGCCTTCGAGTCCTTTGACATTGAGTACATTCCAAGGGAGAAAAATTCAAAAGCAAACTTACTGTCAAAGCTCACTAGCACCAAGGCTCTAGGAAACAACCGATCGGTCATATAGGAAACCTTGGGTTCACCAACTGTTGACTTAGAAGAAGTGCATGCCATGGAGGCAGACCCTAGCTTCTGGGGGTTCCCCATCATTCGATTCCTGAAGGAAGTAGTGTTGCCCGATAGCTTTAAGGAAGCAAGAAAGTTAATGAGAATGGTTAGTCTCTATACCATGATTGGGGATCGACTGTACAAAATGAGCTTTACCATGCCACTTCTCAAGTGTGTGGATGGAAGATAATCTGCTTACATAATGTCCAATGTCCAAAGTTCACGAGAGGGTCTGCGAAAGCCACATTGGAGGCCGGTCGTTAGCAACAAAAATACAATTGGTCAGATACTATTAGCCAATCATGATCTATGATTTCTTGGAATACGTGAGAAGATGAAAGAAGTTGTAGAAGTATGCAAATACACATCACTCCCCGCTAGAGGATCTTCACAGTCTCGACGTATCTTAGCCTTTCGACAAATGGGGGATTGACTTACTCGGACCTTTCCAACTAGCCTTAGGCTATGTCAAGTTCATTGTGGTGGCCATTGATTACTTCACCAAGTGGATCGAAGCTAAGCCCCTAGCAACAATTACAGTAGAAAAAGTTAAAAAGTTCGTTTGAAAAATGTCATCTGCAGATACGGCCTGCCCGGGCTAATCATTTCTGACAATGACACTCAATTTACTAATGCAAAGTTTCAAAGATTTTGTAAGGAGCTCAGCATTCATTAGGCCTTCACCTCGGTTGAGCATCCATAGACAAACAGGCAAGTCGAAGCCAACAACAAGGTCATCCTCGTTGGGCTCAAGAGACGATAGGATCAGGCAAAGAGGGCTTGGGCAGAAGATCTCCCTATGGTGCTATGGTTAT
Organism: Diospyros lotus; assembly: GCF_014633365.1. Classification (NCBI taxonomy): domain Eukaryota; kingdom Viridiplantae; phylum Streptophyta; class Magnoliopsida; order Ericales; family Ebenaceae; genus Diospyros; species Diospyros lotus. The sequence continues at coordinate 22,234,678 of NC_068342.1, forward strand.
ACCATACCACAACACAGACATCAACGATGAAGACTCCTTTTAGGCTCACCTATGGGTCAGAAGCAATGATTTCGTGGAATTCGAGGAGCCGAGCCCCTGAAGGCAACACTTTCAAGAAGATACCAATGAAGATCAGCGAAGACTTAAAGCTGGATCTCCTCTAGGAGGTACGAGACCTAGCCTAAATCTGAGAATAAGTAGCTAAGCAAAGGGCAGTCCAGAGGTACAATTCCGGGGTCTCATCCCAGAGTTTATCGTAAGGCGATAACTCAGGGGAGGAAAGCTCGATGCCAGCTGAGAAGGCCCTTATCGTGTCACTCGTAGCCTCAGTAATGGAGCCTACCACCTAGTCGAGCTCTTAGGGTGACCCTTGCCAAGGGCATGGAACGTAGCTAGCCTATGGAAGTATTATAGCTAAGTAACGGTCTCATGAGAATTATTTATGGGTCAAAGAGTAATTGATTTAATTTATTTGTTAACAGAAGCTAAAGTTTGATTTTTTGTTTCTTAGATTCAGTTTATTGTTTTATTTGATTATCCCATTTTTTTCTTCTTTAGCTCTATTACATGGCATATTATTTGGTTCTATGCTGAGGTCCTATTATCAATAAAATTAGATCTTCAATTCTTTTTCATGTCACACCACTGTCTGAAATTGCTCCAAGCTTTATCCTGATCTCCTCACCAAGTCGTGCCCTTCCCGGCTAGTCCCGATGATCGAACCTCATGTCATCCCGACCTCTTCACCAAGTCATGCCCTGCCCAGCTAGGCTCGGTCAGTCCGCCCACCCACACCAAGGCTTATCTCGGGGGGCAGACCTCGGTCAATAGCTTCATCCTTTAAATTCTCAACCTCCATTATACGCAATATAAAGGTCAACTCGACGATGATACAAAAGAAAATGCACGCCTGACCTTGTGTTGGAAATAAAACGGGTGAAGTTGGAATGGAAACAAAACAAGTCTTGCAAAACAAAACTGACAACAAACAAGAACATTGAACAAGTGTAGATAAACAAGAACACTGAACAGTACAGGTAAACAAAATTCTTCATTATATTACAAGTTGAAATACATGTTACAAGAAGAAAAATAAAAATAAAATTGCTACAAGAAAACTACGGCCCAGAAGGCTCGAGAGCACAACTAGTTATAGCAGCTGTTCTCGAGACAAGGTTGACAACAATGGGGTCCATCGATTGATTGACAGCCCCCTCAGACTTGATTCTCCATAGCCCCTGCTACCCCAGCCAAAGGCTCGGGCTAGCCAACTTGGTTAGTAGTAGCTAGGTCCATAAGTCGGCCATCCACGATCTCCTGAAAAAGGTCAAAGGCGGAAAAGTCAACCCTAGGGAAAAGTAGCTATAACATCCCACATCGAGTGATAGAAAGGACCAAATCAACTTACCCTGATGGGCCTACGCAAACTTCCTAGGTCACCCATCCTTGAGCTATCCTAGCTCAAGCACGCTTAATTCGAGAGTTCTTTATCTAGATTCAGCCCAAAAGGTATCCAGCTGATGTTGTTTTCTTCTTTACTATCCTCAATATATATACTAGCTTATCTAGAGTCCCTTCTTGGACCTGACCTTAACCTCTTGGGGTATTACAGTAGCCGAGCATGGGACAAGGCCTTCTCATACCCAACCAAAAATTGGTTGGCGGCCTCATCTAGCAAGCCCTTAATCTCATATCGTACCTTGTCAACCTTGTCCTTCAAATGGATGACTTCGAACTTCACTTGATCGACCTTGAAGAGAGAGGTTTCCAACTTAAACTTTAGCTTCCCCTCTTTCTCCTCTACCAACTTCATCTTGGTCTTCAGTTGGTCCCACTCCTTCTTCGTGGTTCCCTTTCTAGCCCACGAGCCTCTCACAAAGATGGCTTACCTTCAAGGTTGTCGACTCTACTTCGTCAATTTGCTTTTACAGTTGGTCCTTCTCCGCAGTCAGCTCCTTCTTTATTCGATAAATCTCCTCTTTATGGGCCAACTCAGCACTCTGCCGTTGAGCCTAGCACTCCACCTCCAAAGATCGGAAAGGGGCTTGCAACTCGGCCCAATGACAAAGCTCGATTTGCCCCAAGTCCAGCATCTTTTGGCGATCGATGAGATCGGATAGGTGCTCTTCGACTAACACCTCAGGGAGGAACTGTTTATTCCATAGACTCCTCGAGTGTTACCCATTAGTTGAACCCGAAGCGTCAGATGACCTTAACTCCTCTTCTCGAGTCACTTTTTTTCTTTTTCGTACCAACTGGCCTTTCTAGGCATTAGTTAGCCTTTCAATCTGGGAGGGGGTAGGGGCCTTGGCCTTGGCAGCTTTAAAGGAAGCTCAGGAAGCTAGCACAAGACCCTTTGCCAGGTCGGTGGCCATGTTAGGGGGAGCTTTCTTGGCTGCTCTAGAGATGGAGACCTCATTGACAATTTTACTAGCCGAGGCTGAGCTAGTTTTTGCCACCTCAGCTTTCTTTCTCTCCAAGAATCTCCTGACCTTATTAGGAGTCATCTTCAGAGCCATCAACCCTGAAATAGGAAATAGATAGTATAAAAAACAAAGTAGATAGTGACAAGGAAAAGAGAAACAAATCAGGAACCTACTCATATACTCGACCATGATATTGTGCTCTTTATTTTTGGTTTTGATGATGGACAACAAAATGGTTCAATAACATTAGTTAATATAAATTTTTGGTTTCATCTAAAAATCATTTTTCATCTTTATAAAAATAAAAATAATATCTAAAACAAAATCTTTCATGTGAATTATTTGAAGCTCGTTAAAGATTAGGAATGATATGTTTTCTTCAAATGAATTTCAAAATTAGATTTCAAAGAATAGAGAAAAAGGAAGTCTTTAAACCAAAGGTTCTTTTGAAACTTAAAAGCATAATGTTGACAGTTTCAAAGAGCATGTCAATAGTATCTTCTGTTTAGGTAAAGATGTTGACAGATTAATCTAAACTGTTGACTGTTTTTATGATTTTTGGCCCAAACTGTCAACAGTTTATATCAAACTGTTGACAGAAAAATGTTGGCTCTCAATTTCTAAATTTCAACAACCTCTGCATTAGAAACGTTGACAGTTCTTGAAAACTGTCGACAAGCTAGCTTAAACTGTTGACAGTTGTTTAAATTTATAACTAACATGTCGACAGCCTTCAAGAAACTATCGATAATTTTTATCACATACAACTTATAATGGCTAGTTCCTCCATTCTTCTAAAGTGGTCTCCCTACTTCCAACGACAAGATTCTCGATCAAGCTTTCAAGACTATAAATATAAGTCAAATGGGTGATCCAAGAAACTCAAGTGATCAATCTACAAGCTCCTAAGTGCTTATCCATTGTTGCACTTCATTGGTGTTCTAAATCTCTTTATTTCAAGGCTTTATGTTTATTGTGTAAGATTATATTTCTAATCTTGATTACATTGTAACTAAGGGGGCATATTCTTAGATATCCATTTCTTGTATCACCCTTTGTGTTCCTAGCTCGTATAGCTAGAGGACCTACTTGTATTTACGTAGGAGATTGTACTTTACTTAGCTTTACTAGAGGGCTTGCTTATTTAAGCAAGAGGATTGTAATTTCCTACCTTGGTGCTAGAAGGCCTATCTGGTGTTATAGGAGGGTTAGAGTGATTTTTTTGAAAATCCTTAGTGATGAGCTAAGGTAGTGGATTATGGTTGGTTTAAGTCGAGCCACTATACATCGCCTGTGTAACTCTATTGCTCTTATCTCTTATTTCATAATGTGATTTGCAATCTTGCATCAAAATTTCATGCTTCTTCATAAAGAAAATTTTAAGTTTTAAATCAAAATTTTAAATATTCCAATTCACCCCCTCTTAGGTATTGGTGTCATTGCTATACAAAGCTATCAGGCCAAACCCTCCTGGTCCTCCCTGAGCTTAATAAGAGCCAATGTCTCCAGCACCGAAGAAGTTTCGAGCACGTCCACCATCACTTGGTCCTCTGGGCTGAGGCTCCAATATTCAAGCCCCATAAAAGAGCTCAGTTCGCTCTTCCAGTGCAAGGGTCTATAGGCCATTCGTGCCTAGGAAGAAGGTGAGCTCATCCTCCTAAGAAGCCATCTTGAAGAAGTTGACCTTGAAACCCTTGTAAGAGCTATCAAGGGGCCGGCTTCAACAACTGCCTCATGGGAAGACCATTTAGGGACACCCAGCTACCTTTGCTAACCCCATTCGATTGAAAAAAGTAGAAGAACACCCTTGTACTCGTCTCCTGACCTAGAAATTTGGAAAGCACTTCGAAGGCCCGAACAAAAGCCAAACTATTCGGATGTAGTTGGGTTGGAGCGACATTCAGCATCGCCAGGACCGAGCTTTGGAAGTCGGTGAAGGGGAGCCGTAGTTGAAAATGTGTGAAGAACATTTGTACATGTAGATTGACCTCAAATACACGTTCGAGGCCAAATCCATGTAGACTCACTCTTCCTCCCCACACAGCATATGAATAGGCCTTCATCCCCGACAGTCGACAGAAGTACCCGTGTCCTCAACTCGGCGATTCTCTCAAAAGAGTTGTATACCGAGGCAATCTTAGCCATATCTTCACTCACCCAAGCATATCTGCTGCAAGGCAAACTCGAAGATGAACCCACTCAGTCAGTCCTAGGCTCCTCGCCGCCACTCACGTCGTCCATAATAGCCTTCCTAGCCATGTACATAATACCTACAATGTCCTCAAATGACCAAGGCAAATCGAATTATGAGAAATCGGTATCCCATGCTTATTCTGAGCTACCCTCAAAACCCTCGATCTATACCTTGAATTTCCCTCCTAAACCCAAACAACAAGGCTCGGTGGCTAACTTCTCGCAAAGGCATCGGATTCCTCACCAAGAGCCCCCCTATGATGATTGCATGTTCGCTCTCATCCCCAAATTTGCCCCTCAATCTCACCGTAACAATCGAAAATCGATGAACAATAATGACCAAAGAAAGTGCAAAAGAAAAACAAACTAGACTAGAGGAATTACTTGAGAAATCAAGCGAAGATCCAAGCCGAAAGTTAACCAGCTATTGAGGATGGAAGCTATATAGAAGCAAGAAGGTAGCAAAAGAATGGAAGTTTGAAAATAGCCAATGAATGTAGAAAGTGGAATAGAAAAGCGAAAAAAATGGCTTATAGATGTCCTTATATAGATATCACTCAACAATTGAGATGAAGGCCTGATGCATCCAACAGATAAAGATCAAGCGTCGTCAATCACCACAAACATCGCGCCAAATGTCATGTCGCCTAACATACATTTAAACACCCAAAGTAGAAGTGAATGAACGACTCTGTCTGCTCACGACGCCCCTCATCTCTCGAACTTGACACCTCAAATTTTGAAATTGTGTGCGCTACTTGTCAGTACCTTGAAAAATGCCCCCTAAAACTGTTGGACTCGGCCTTAGTAAGCTCAGCTCCAGCTAGCTCGGACTGAGGCCAAGGCAAACTAAGGCGTTATAACCACTTCGACTACATTCCGAGCTTGAATGCTCGCCCTTGCGAACATCCAACCTGGGGGACTATGAATCATATTGATCCATTGGGCTGTGCCCAAGCAACAGGCCCACAACTTGGCACCTAACCCAGTCCCTTTGCTAGATCTTGGCTCAAGAGCTCGGATAATGTTTCCATCTAAGTTGAGATTCTTACGCCAATAACGGATTCCATCAATTCCAGATAACTCACGCACTGATCCTCATTAGCTCATAATTCTCATCAAATTCAAGATCCTCGAGGATGATCCCCATCACTACTGTGCATCTCGATCCACTATCCTCATTTGATGGCTGGGGACAGACAAGGTACCTTCATTTCTATGTAAATCAGCCTGATCGCAGACCAATGTATGTTCTTTTCAAGACTTACCAGCACTCTGATATTCTGAATACATACTGATTTGGGTGTCAGAGTGCTTATAGGTGCCAACCACCCCCCACCGTGCAGATTGTCAAATCATGACGATCCATCACCATTGCAACCAGTCCAATCAATCTCGTTGGGCTGAAATATATATAGTTTTTGGGTAAGTAAGTTTTGTCCATTAATCTTATGGTGAGAAACTATGTGAATCACGTTCTGCCATAGCCTTGTCGTGTGCTTGATCAATTCATAAATAATTCTTAATCTGCATTCCCTTGTCATCAGTTTATGGACACCGTCAATCTTTGTAAATTTCTAACCATGACCAATTTAGTCATGAAAAGGAATTTGAGTAAAACATATAATCAAATAAGAAAGCAAATTAAGCCCCTTTTGTCATCGAGTTTACCTGATCATTCGAAGTATGTTTAATATCAGGTTTGTATGCAAAGTGTTGAGTAAAATCTACAAGGCCTTTAACTCCGCTTAAATATTTTGTTAAATAATTAAAATTAAAATTTAGTTTAATTTAACTAATATATATTAATATAATTTATTTTTATATAATAATAATAATAATAATCAAACTCCACACAGTGTAAAACCAAGCCTATGAAGTCTGAGTCATCACGCAAGGCAAGCCGGCTAGAGTGGCTGGGCTGGAGAGGCGGTGGTTGAGCTTCAAGCCTTAAGCGAGCGGCACGGTGACAACGTGCCATACTTGGTGTTCTATTTTCAAACTGAGAAAGCGACAAAAGTATGTGTCACTTGTCAGGCGCTGGCCAATGATATGATGCCATATGCGATTAGTCAAAACGTGGTATCCGTAACGTCGGCTCTTCCTCCGGGGGACGCCGTGACGTGGCAAGGAAGCCGTGGATGAGATTCTATTGCTCGAAAGCGACCCGCAAGACACGTGCCACTGCTGGCTTGAAAAACTTTCAGAATCGTGTGGGGACAAGTGTTTAAAGTAATACAGGTGTTTGTCTACCTCTTCTTTCCTAGCTTGTCTTTTTCTCACCGGCTACGTTCGTCTGCCACGTGGTGGCACAACCCACAGTTTCGCAATCCATTGACATATTCACCAACTATTATATATCAATACATCTATATGATATTGCATGATTTTTTGTATATATCAAAGGTTTCAGATGCCTGCGATCCAGCATCAGACCAATTGGGGTGAATCAGGCGATGGTCAGACATTCTGATCGTTTTGTTTTCAATTAGAGTTTAAATTTTTGAAAAGTAATAATTATACATATTTATTACGCAAAAAATAGTAATTGTCACTTTTACACAAAAACAAATTTACTGTTTTAAACTCGTATCATTTATCATACAATTTTATATGTACCGGCCATATCCATAAATATACACATATACTTCGATAAGAGGGGTACGATGTTTGTTGGAGTCCTGAGCCTATCAAGAGCTTTGCTAAACAATTGGGTGGTACGTCTAAGACGTTTTGCGCTCTTCCCAAACAAAATTATAATAACTTGACGGGTATAATTTTATTACCAGCTTTTATATGTTTATTGGTAGTTTAAATTTTTATGTTTAATTTTTTTTAGATTAAAAATTGTAAATTGCATCCGTCATTGATTTTTTTTATTTGTAATTTTTTAAAATTAAAAGTGACGTGTCTTAAATCATGACCCACTTATAAAACGATTAAATCTAAGAATAAACAAATTTAAAGAAACTCAAAAAATAAAAGAGGAAACTACAAAGGGTGGGAGACCCTCTCGTCTAGGTTTCTTGAAAACTCCCCCGATAATTCTCATTCAATTGTTAAAAGAAACTTTCTGGGAGAGTAATAAGTCTCTTCAAGACCTTCCAAATGCGATCTTGATCGAAACATGCCAGCTAACTTTTGAGATTGATGTCTTAGATCTAGAATAAACAAATCTCAAAAGATGCAAATACTCTCCCATCTATCGTCACCTTTAGCCTCTATAAATAGAGGTGACCCCCAACTGTCTGATTATGTGAAAAATATTACTCTAAGCCCATTATTTTCTCTTTTGATTTTTAGTGAATTTGACTTAAGCATCAGTGTACCTATGAGGGAAACACCCCGTGCCTTTTGACCAGCTTCTTTCTTGAAGATTGAAAACTCTCATGCAACTATAAATTCGACAAGAACAATTAGTATTGTTTGTAGGTGTTGTTGCAAAAAGTACAACAATTAGTGTCTAGTGAAACAAAGTTTTTATAAAAGTGAGACTGCCTTAAGGATCTTGTGGCAAGGATGTTCACCACAAGAATTTTTCCACAAGAGAGGCTGCTACAGGGATATTCACCACAAGGATGTTCCCACAAGGATTTTGCCACAAGAGAGGCTACTGCAAAGATATTTACCGCAAGGATGTTGCCACAAGAGAGGTTGCTGCAAAGATCTTATTACAAGAATGTTGCCACAAGAAAAGTTGCTGCAAGGATATTCGCGATAAGAGATGTCTTGTTCTTCTCTTGATACTCGAAAATGAGTTAGAAGATTCACGAAAATTCTCGCTCGCGATGACCCTTCGATGCCTAAGTTAGTACCGGATATAGATAGTTGTTAATGAAAAATAATAAAAGTGCAGTTAATGTGTCTAAATTTTACTAAATTTGGGACCTCCTTGCCGCAAGCCCCTTTGCCACAAGCCCTTCAGCTGCAAGCCCCTCTGTTGCAAACCCCTCGGTCGTAAGCCACAAGGCCTTCTTTTGGTGTGCCTTAGAGCACACTACTTTGCTAGGGAATTAATATCCTTAAAAGCACGTTACTGCAAGCCTTCTTTGTCCACGTCATATGCCTTGCCTTGGGAATTAATATTCTTAAAGCACACTGCCACAAGCTCTATTGGTGCCAAGATTTTTTCATACATCAATTTCATTTTTACTTTAAAAAATTCTTAATTTTTTTCTTATAATTTTCTTATAATACAATAATTACCCCACACTCTTCTTTTTTGCCTTTAGGTAAAATGGAAGAGTAGGAAAATTTCAAAATTTATTGCCAAACATGGGATGGTGTTAAGGCACACTGCCACGAGGTCAGTTATTGCCCTCGGGTTGATTTTTTTTGTCGTCCATTAGTCTTCTAGCACACTTCTATAAATTTCACTTCCCGCGATTATTTCCTATGCTTTACCTTAGACAAAGAATCTCCCTGACACGAGGAAATTTCCAAGTAATTTTCTTTGGAAAAGTCCCTCTGCCGCAAGACTTTACTTTCTGCGTTGCCATAAGACATGTCCTCCCTGTTTTGCTGCAAGCACTTCTTCTTCCTCATATTTTCTTGTCGTAATAGTTCTTTTTGTTTCTCGCCACGAGAGTTCCCCTTATTTCTTCTTGTCGTTAGGATATTTCTTCATTCCACCATCTTACCGTGAGGATCCCAGCTCTTGCTGTCTTTTTCACCACAAGGTTTATTCTTTCTTTTGCTATCTTGCCATGCGGATCCCAGCACTTACTGGCAGGATTTGTCCTTGTTGATGCAAGGATCGGTCCTGGTCTCATTCGCAGCAAAGACTTTATCACTTTTGGTCGTGGCCAGAAGACTTTCATTTTCCCAAGGATCAACATCTTTGTTGCTGCCAATATCTGAGCATTTTTCCATAAGGATCTGTATCCGTATCCGTATCCGTATCCTTTCCCTTGTGCCCTTTTCCATTTTGAGATCACTACCACGAGTATTCCATTTCGCCCTCAAAGATTGGTTTCTTTAATGCCACTAGGATCCAATTTTGCTGTTAGGAACCATGCTTCTCCGTTAGTGTTTTTACCGCAAGATCTTTTCTTAACTATTTTTCCAAATCCTTGTTGCTGCAAGCTTCTTTTCCAAAAGGGCTTTTGCCACTAGATCCTATCTTAGCCCTTTGCTAGGCCCTTGCTGTCGCTAGCTTCTTTGTTGCAAGATTCCTTGCCACAAGGATTTTTGCTGCTAGCATCTGAATTTTCTTTATTCCCTACTGCCTAGAGATTTTCTGCCCACTTTCTTTTCCCCCTCATCTTTTAGGGAAATGTGTATTTTCTTTTTCTAAGGTTTGTTCCTTCTGGTTTTGGCTTTCTTCTCGCCTTTTGGTAGCATGGCATCTAGGGGTGCATATTTTCACACTCAAGTTCTCGAGGGACGTACCTCCCAATTCCTTATGGGAAAGTGTTCTGTCCTGATAGCGGACGAGATTGCTTAATTGGTGGACAACTATCGTATTCCCTCCTCTTATCGCGCTAGATTGCCGGAGTTGGGAAAATCTTGTGCCGCTATTATTTCGGAGGGGTGGATAGCGATTCATGAAATAAGTTTTCGCCCAAGGTTCCATTTTCTGCTCAACCCATATAGTGTCGAATTTCTCCATTGAAGTGGTACTTGACCTAGCAACATCCTAATGACTGGGCCCAGTTAGTGGGGTTTTTGGTTTTATGCCAAGAGAGGATGATGCCTCTCACCATTGATCTTCTTTTCTACTTTTATTGCTCTCGATTGGGATAGTCCCACTAACACCTATATACTCTCTATAGGGAATGCGTCGAGCATTGTTTATTCGAAGGGATCCCACCTAGGCCACACTATTTTGATTCTCGTTGGTTCATCATGAATCCCTAGCGAGAAGGTGGTACTCCCTTCGAGGTTGGCGTTCAGATGATAGAGTGGCTAAGCCAATTCTTTCTGTGCCAAGTCTTGACCTCCAAGAGTAATATAAAGATGAGCGGCGCCACAAGCTTTCTTTGATAGGAAATTAATATCCTTAAATCTTGCCGCTACAAGCCTTCTTTGTCCATGTCATATGCCTTGCCTTGGGAATTAATATTCTTAAAGCACACTGTCGCCAGCTCTATTGGTGCCAAGGTTTTTTGTTACATCAATATCATTTTTGCTTTAAAAAATTCTCCATTTTCTTCTTATAGTTTTCTCACAGTACAATAGTAGGAAATTGATCAAGAAGCCAATTAAAAAACCCTCAATAGTCCAAATCCCCCAAGTCACTGGGAAAGGCTAGTGGAAGTCTCTGGGCTAGGATACAACTAAGGGAAGCGAAAAAGTTAATTATAGGTCTTCGAGAAACTGAGGCAAAATCTCCTAGACTAATAGTGAAAGACTAGTTCCTCCATTGGAGGCAAGAAAGTCTCCTAGATCAATAATGAAAGACTAATTCCTCCCTCAGAGGCAATATAGTCTTTCGGACCGATAGTGAAAGGCTAGTTCCTCCTTGGAGGCGAAATATTCTCTTGAACTGACAGTGAAATACTGGTTCTTTCCAAAAGGCGAGAGAGTCTCTTAGACCAACAAGAAAGACTAGGCCTTCCCCAAGACTCGATTGATAACCCCTTACCAACTTTGTGTAGGCATCATCAATTGAATCAAAACCCATAATGCCAGAAAATAAGTGTTTAAACAGAACAACCATGGCTCACATAAGATTGCTAGTACCCATAAATTGACAAAGCCAAGAAAGACATGAAGGTTCAATCTCTTGGATTTCCTCAAAGATCGCAAAAGACTCTTTAGTCTCTTGCTAACCCCTAAAGACCTTGGGAGACCATTTCTTTTTACGACCCCTAGGACCTCAGGATTACCTACCTTTAACCATTCCCCTTGCTAAATATGAAGCTATTTGGAAATAGCATGAAAATAGTATTTTAGCTCTCTTGGAAATGGTTAGCCTTTTGCAAAGCATTATATCTCATGCTTATTTGCCACCAACACTTCAAAACTTCATGGCTGGAGGCCTTACTATGTTGCTGAGTCTCCTAAAGGACCAGGATGAATTGCCTCTCCTAGAGAACCCTAGAGATGCCCATTATTGGGAAAGTCTCTGAGCTTTCCAAGACTCTTCTAGAGCTTGCCCATCCTCAGGGTGTTTGTTTCAAAAAAGGAAGGAACAATGCTGAGAAAAAACCACTTTAGAGGGATAAATGCCCTGAAATAGTAGAGAGTACGATAGTCAGAGACTAGGTTGCACGAAAAGGGGGAACAACATTTTTCCAAAAATGTAGGAAATGGAAACATAGGGTAAAGTGTAAATTAAAAAATCTAGGAGTTTTTTTGTAAACATAATTTTTAATATAGAAAATTATAAAAAGAAAACTATAATTTTTGATATAATTTTGTAAATATCAAAATAAAAAATGCATAGCTTAGAGAATGAACACAAACACCAACACAAAGAAACTAAAGTAATAGTCAGAGATTAATTTATTCATGCATGAACAAAGAGAGAGGGGGGCTACTTAGAGAAGGAACGACCAGTGACGACCAAGAGAAGGAATGACAAGTGGCAAACAATTCGAGAGAATGGCCGGCGACGAGGCTCTATCTTTAGGATTTGACGACCGAGAGAGGGTCGATCTTCAGCTAAGGAACGATGAGGGAGTAGCAAGAAGTAACGAATACCAAAAGCAGAAGCGAGGGAATGACATGGAGGGAGCACATGGAGCATCAATCTCTGACGACCAAGAGAAGACTTTAGGGTTCTGAAACAAAGCACTGAAAGAAGAAGAAGAAGAAGGAAGTAGGGAACTTTGGGATTCATGAGAGACTATGGCCAGAAACGTGTTTCTGGCCATTTTATGTAATTTCTGAAATGACCCCAGTCCCAACGAACTGTTAACAATTGTAACGACCCGCTCCCTACTTACAGGCACCATTGGTGAATAATCAACCGATTACTCATCCGACAAACCAAACACTTAAGGGTTGGACTATGTTTCAACAAGAAACACCCTACGTGGGAACTAGGTTTCATCATTCCCTTCGCTCCACTCGAGGAATCGGTCTCAAAATTAAACAAGGAAACACAGCGGATTGGGACCCAAAACTCGAATGAGCTTCACCTTTCTTTAACTCACCTCATAGCGAGCCAAATGTGACTTAGGCACAAAACTAGTGCATCAAACATCTGTTGAGTACTGGGGATTTATGGGAACATACCTTTCTGATCTTTACTCGATTCGAACTTGGCTCCACCAACTAGGACCATATACATCCAGCCTTCTTACAATCGCCTACCACACTATGGTGTTTACAGTAACTAGATACATTTAGCGCCTAACAACATATACATTCAATCACAGGATTACATACATGAAAAATGCATAACATACAACTCAGGCAACATGATCGAGGCTGTCGAACCGACCAGATTAGTATATGTATTAGGACTGGTTTGCAGCTAGGATGCTCCCCAGGTCGTCTCCCAACGAACTGTCAACGAACTGTCAAAACAAGATTAAACGAGGGGGGGTTGTGATGAAAATCGAACTTAAAAACGCTCAAGAATGAAACAAAGATGAATTCTCGACCAACTAAAACGTAACCCTCTACAAACCTTGCCTCCTTACCACGGTAATCCCCGTCTCACTTATGAAAATAATCTGTTTGGTTTGATTTTTGAAAAACTCTTCTACAACCGTAAAAGATTAAATCAAAACGAGCAATCTCTCATAGAATTTATAATATACCTTTTCTTTCTAATCAAAGCCTCAATCGAGCACGTCAATTAAACCCATCCAAAGATCATGCATGCATTCACACAACCGTGTAAAAGAAACATACATAAACTTAGAGAAGGAAAAGAAACAAAATCATCAATAAAAACATGAGAATCGAGTTCCAAACCAGATTCGACTATATGACCGAGACTCAAACCGAGCAAGGGATACGGGAATGTAGTAGATTACAAGCGAATTAGCCTTCCATAGCTTCTAGGTTGAAACCGTGAGAATCCTCCAAAAACGGCCACCCTAATGCCTCTTAGCTAGCTTTTATTTATAGGGTTTTGGAAAAGAAAAACCTAGGCTAAATGGGCTTAGGGTTTTTTAATACATATGGCCCATAATTTAATTAATTAAAAGGGCCCAATGGATTCTAAATTTTCCCATAACCCATAATGAAGTATGGTTGCCTCTTTCAAACTCGATGTCCGTCCACCTTGCAAAACCCACTTGCGCCTCTATTGAAATAGCTCAAATCTGCGGCCCAAATCTGCCAAATAAGAATAAAAATAGTGTGAAGCCCAATAAAATAAAATAAACGCAAGACAAATGAAATAACCTAAATAGAGTGTAATGAAGATGGAATAAGAGGGATAAATAATATAAAATATGCGCGCCATCACAACACCGCTTGTTACCACAATAGCCTCCCGGCACCATCCCTTCTTGCATCTGGACTTGCATAATCTACAACATGAGGTAAAACCTCATGAGTCATAAAGACTCAGTAAGGGTGCAATGCATAAGTAAATGAAGCATGAGAGAGCACGTAATGCAAAATACAATGCAAATGAGTAGTCTTCCATGCCCTCATAACCTCCATAGGTTAAGGCATCGACTAACCATTCCCACTATTGGTCCTCCATATGGCTATAGGTACACTAGAACACATATCATGCAAATGTTTACCACTACATGCAACTCATAAAGAAACACTTACAAATGCAAGAAAGACCCCCAATACTTGGGTCATCCCATACTTGGATCGAAGTTTCATCTCTGCCTCGGCATGAACTCCAGCCTGTAATATCCTAGTATTTTGAGAATAATAATAATTAATTTTTTTGTATTTAAAATATTTTTTAACATCCATTAGAGATTATAATTGAGAAAACTAATGGGCTTAGAGTTAATGGTGTAAGTTGAAAAAGGAAAGATTAAGTAAATAGACTTAAAGCTAGTGGGCTAAGTTGAAAAAAAAGAAAGGCTAAGTAAATGGGCTTAGAGTTAGTAGGCTAAGAAAGTGGGCTTAAAATTAATGAACTAAATGAAAGAATAATCTATTTAAAAGAAGATTTAGTGGAAAATAATTAAGGTGAAAAAATAATTAAAGATAGTGGGTGAAATAATTGAAAAATGTGGGAGACAAAGTAGGGTGTGGAAAAATAATTAAAGATTATGGGTAAGATTTAGTGAAAAATAATTAAGAAATGTGACAAAATAATTAAAGATAATGGGTGAAATAATTGAGAAATGTGGGAGAAAAAGTAGGGTATGGACAAATAATTAAAGATTATGAGAGAGATTTAGTGGAAAATAATTAAGAAATGTGACAAAATAATTAAAAATAAGAGGTGAAATAATTGAGAAATGTGGGAAACAAAGTAGGGTGTAGACAAATAATCAAAGATAATAGGTGAAATAATTGAGAAATGTGGGAGACAAAGTAGGGTGTGGACAAATAATTAAAGATTATGGGAGAGATTTAGTGAAAAATAATTAAGAAATGTGACAAAATAATTAAAGATAATGGGTCACTACAATTATGCTAAGCTTAATTCAACCTTCTATAAATAAAGAAAACTTGAAAGGTTTGAGGATCTAAATTAGAGAGAGAAAGGTTGTAAGCAAAAAGATTTGAGAGTGAGAGAGAGATTTGAAAAAAAAAAGAAGAAAAAAATAGGAAAAAATAGCAAAAATTATTAAAAAAAATACTATAGGATGGGATTAGTAGTTCTTGTGAAAATTTATGACAGAAGGCGTCGTTGGATAAGAAAACCGAGACTTCATCGCAATATAGAAGAATACTGAATCGCTCCGCGAGAAGGTGAGTTATCATTGAAATTTTCTTCAAAAATTTCAAAAATATAAGAATAATATTTTAGAATTGTTGATGATGAAATTGGAAGAGAAATGCATGATTGGTATTTATTATGAATTTTTGAGGCAATAGATGCTTGAAAATCAAAGAGAAAATGAGAAATAAATAGAACATGGATTTTGAAAATTATGAGGAAATATTTGGGGCTTATGAATATTGTTTTAGGAATTATTGTGAAGAGAAATTGAGAAAATTCTATGAGTAAGTATTTAATTCATAATTTTGAGGAAATAATAGGAGGAAATGGGAGAAGTTAGGAAACTTAGAGAAAATTAGAAATCTGTTTTTTTTTTAAGGTAATTATGATGCCCAGGGTATGTCAAGGTTCATAATTGAGTACGATTGAAAGTCCGACGCGAATTTGAGGTAAAATTATGCTAAGGGCAAAATTATCTTTTTGCAAGATAAGTGGTACCTCCCAAATGGATTAAGTTTTATGAAAATGCTTGGTTTGTAAGTGGTTCGATTTTCAAAATCTAATTTTATGTAAATGATCTTATCATGTTGTCATGCCTTGATGTGAGTATGTCATGTAGATTACATTGCATTTATATATTTGATTTATGAAATATGCATATGAGCATGATGAGATTCACGGTCGTACGTTGCATGGGTTTGGGATTTGGTACTGGCGCCGTTGCCTTACCCCGGTCTGATAGGGAGACTAGAAAAATGGCTGGTAATCTTAAGATGTAGTCGACCCAAACATGAGAGTTATGATATTATGTGTATTGCATATATATATGAGCATTAAATGTTTTGTTCATTTACTTAGATGATTAATTATCTAACTTGGGTTTTGCCCCTGGAATATTCAAACGTTCCAGATGGAGATTGTAGCAGAAACGAGGATGAATGAGGTATGAAATGGCACTTAGCAAAGTGCATGATGAGTTGAATGTATGTTATGTAGCTCATGTATTTAAGTTCTGATACTTCGAATTTTGAACGTTTTGAGGTATGATGATGTAGAACCTTATTTAGGGTTAATGTTAGTTGAGAACTTATGTTATGTATTAAGTCATGTTGAGAAATTTATGTTCCTGTGATGTAAGAACTGATTTATAATTAATGTTATGATGTTAGGTTCGATTCTAGCTTCCGCACTTAATGTTTATGATGATTCCCCTTAGAGATAAATGTATGGAGATTTTGGAATGGATAAGAGTAATGATATGAATTAGCAATAGTTTTAAGACAAAAAATTATTATCCCAGAATTGTTCTGAGTTTTAATGCACTCGAAAAACAAGGCGTTACAGTTGGTATCAGAGCGAACTATTAGAAAACTTAGGAAAGATCATCAGGAATCTATAAACTCGAGGTTTAGAAAAACCCTAGATCTAGAAATCTCTATTTAGAGATTCGGGGATGGATGATCGAAGTTTTAAAAGTTACTGGATTTAAGTGTGGTATAGTAAAAGTGCATGTCTAGGAAAGTTCTGGCTAAGAAAAAACTTGGTATTTAAGTGTGTTCGTTTGTGACCCACCTTTCTTTCCTGGGAACTTACCTGGTGTACTATTCATGAATAAACACTATTCCAGTATATGGTTACTATTCTCAATAAATAGTGGAAGCCTGATGGAAATTGATACAAGTAAAATGATCTACCTATTGAAGTTAGGGTCGATGATGTGATTCGGGTGTAAGGTTGACTCGGTAACCATGATTATGAATCCGAGAGATTTAGAGACTGTTGATTTGAGGTCATTAGCCAAAATCATTACAATGAAAGATGGGATAACTGTGTTATCGAGGATGATCGAGTCATGGATAATTAGTCCGATGTGACAGGGCCTAGCTGATGAGTTGAGGATCGAAGGATAAGGATTTTTGAAGATTGTTTAGTGTCTCAGAAATAAGATATGTAGAACAGGGATCCAATAGATTGGGTTAAACAAGAGGCTAAAGATGGCTAAGTGATGGCTCGTGAGTTGCGTCAATTGATGAGGTGACAGTGGTGCAACCGATGTGACTCGCAGAGTCGGGACAAGGAACCCTTGCAACGTGATGACACTACTAGTTTGGTGTTCACAGTGAACAGATCTGGATCTATAGACCCACTAGAAAGGGTTGATGGATGGCTTGTGGTAAGGTACGGGAGACCCGTCGACCAAAGCGTCATAACAGATAACATGGGAGACGATCAGATGCTGAAGATCTGGAACAACACAATAGGGTTTATAACTTGTAAGGGGTCCAAGTTCCAATGAACTGGAGTGTGAGATGTGCCACTAGCTGGTGATATGACTATGGATTGCTGTTCCAATAGCTATGAGAAATTTTTAGGACAATCATTTAAGAAAATAAGGAGCCTGTTAATATGTGGTATAGGCACTTGAGGTAATGAGAGAAATACCAGGATGTGTTCTCGAAAGATGTATTGGAATTGTTTCTTGACAAATAGAACTGCTATTAATAGCTTGGGGTTATCTGATGATCAGTTATGTGTGGCTTGACCGAGGACGTAAATTATCAGGTTTTGAAAGAGATGATAATTAAGAGTCGATATTTTTATCTCGATTTGATGAATTATTAAACAACTGCAAAAGGATGAAATATTTATGATTGATATGCAGTCAAGAGTAAAAATAAAGGAATGAGACATTAAAGTACCCAAAATATAACATTTATTCTATATGTTCAATACAGTTACAAAAGATCAAGCCATACAATTACACAACAATAAAAAAAAAAAAAAAGAAGTGAAAGATAAACCCCAAAATGTCGCCAATACTCAATGTTGATGATGACTACTGAAAATGTCGGGTCCAAACTCATTGACGTCGTCATAAAGAGGCCATTGGCTACCGTTAGTTTCGCTGGAGTGAAATAGAGAAGTAGTCTTCGAAAAACTAGGGAATGAGATAGGTTCAGGCATAATGGGGTATTCAGGCCACTGGCTACCACTAGTCTCGCCAGGGTGAGATAGAGAAAAAGTCTTTAGAAAACTAAGGGGTGTAGCATGTTCAGGTATATTAGGATATACAGGCCACTAGCTACCGCTAGTCTCACCAGGGTGAGACACATAAAAAGTCTCTAGAAAACTAAGGAGTGTGGCATGTTCAGGTATATTGGGATATTCAGGCTACTAGCTACCGCTAGTCTCGCCAGGGTGAAATAGAGAAAAATTCTCTGGAAAACTAGGGAGTGTGGCATGTTCAGGTATATTGGGATATTCAGGCAACTAGCTACCGCTAGTCTCGCTAAAGTGAAATAGAGAAAAAGTCTCTAAAAAACTAGGGAGTGTGGCATGTTCAAGTCTATTGGGATATTCAGGCCACTGGCTACCGCTAATCTCGCCAAGATGAAATAGAGAAAAGGTCTCTGAAAACCTAGGAAGTGAGACATTCTTTGGGATAATGGGATAACCAGAGCTTCTGAATGGATTTGGATCATCTGCGGGTAGTGATCCATGCGAGATAAGTTCAAAAATGTTGCAAAGGTCAGATTAGGTTCTAGAATAGGGTTTGGATGAGGTTGTGGGTGAGACCAATTTGGAACCGGTTGAAGATATGCATAATGGTTTGCAAATAGTAAATTCTGCAATAATGCTACATAGGCTTGCAAGTTGACAACATGTTGTTAGAGATCGACAACTTGTTGTTCGAGGGAAAAAATATGGGATACATAACCGTAAACAGGGTCTTGAAGCCGATCTAGAGCTTCCATAGTGAATTAACAGTTACCCCAAACCGGTCACTTATCAGAAGTTGGGCCAGGATTTTGGAGGCATTACTGGCACCAAAGACTTGATGGATGGCAGTAAAATGAAAAGATGCCTCCTCATGGCCGAAGTAAGGGGCAAAAACACACAATGGGGTGCATCTCCTCCTTAGGACTTTGCAAGCATCACATGGAAACCCGGGTCCTGACATGGATTTGGGTATTAGCTAGATCTAACTAGATCTGGGTACAAATCTAATGGGTCGGATCTAGATGGATGGGATAGATTTAGGAAGATCAGGTCTAACCAGATCTAATTTAAGATTACAAAACTAAGGATATGATGAAAAAATGGCAGACCTGAAGAAGAACAGCAGTGGGCAGGGGCGTTGATGGTCGGCAAAGGCGGTGATAGTCGTGGTAGCAGCCGAGGTGTAACACCCCGCCTTACACAGGCGCGTCACTATAAGGAAATTCCCAAGAATCTTTTTTTCTAAAAAAAAAAGACTGTCACACGCGGCGCTATGAGAACAATCTTCACATGCAGATGAAACACCCGTCACATACAATGGCCGACACCCGCGGTGATTCCAAGAGCAATCTTCACATGCAGGTAAAAATCCCGAGAACCCCAGTCTTACTCGTTTAACTAACAAGATCAATAGACTTAAAACTAAATGAGATATGATATAACACAGCGGAATAAATACATCAAAATGTCGTGGCCTACCACGAGTGTCATACAAGATATTCCCATACCGAAATATGTAATACAAACTATCAAAGGATACAACGTTGACATACTGTTAGTGTAGGTGCTCTAGACCCAATCAGATTGGGTATGTTGTACACTGACAATTGTAATCATGTTATTATTTGAATAAGGAGTTGTTCAAATTCACAAGAAGTCATTCTATTAGTTTCTTGTTATTATTGTAATAACCGAATGAAACTAGATAGAAGTCCATATGATGTATACTGTGATTAATCTATAAAGATGTGAGATGATGCATCACAGTTTCTAGACATCATTAAACGTCCCAAGTCGTAGCAATGTCAAGAATGGACATTGACAATTGCGGTAAGACTTGTATGTGCCATGTTTTTGCTATGTGATAGCAATGGGGGTCTCACACCCATAGGCATGGGGATGCCTAGACAAGTACATAGGTGACCAATGTTGGAGAACGTGTCACTGGACATGACTCGCCATGAGAATCCATTTTGGTTATATGTTGATGGAATTCTCATACGAGATGGGTGTAACTAATCCTTGGACTTGAGGTTGTCACGGTCATCTCATAAGAAGACCGGTATGTTTTGACATCGTTTCGATGGGCCTAGACAAAGGCTGCATGTGGGTGATCGTTGGGTATATCGTGAGGCTTATGGAGATGGGTGTATAACCAAGATGAGACTCGTCTATTGATTAGTGATCAATTTTGTAAAAATTTTATTATAATTTCACCCTTATTTTGATCTTAAAATGGTTTAAATTGAATATTATTATGCATTTTGTAATTTTGTGCATGTATAAAAATATTAATATAAAAATATATAAAATATAAAAAAATTAAATATAATATATATAATAATATAAATATGGAAAGCCCAGGCCCAAGCCCAACACATGGAGAGCCCAGGCCCAAGCCCAACACAAGGAAGGCCCAAGCCCAAGCCCTACACAAGGAAGGCCCAAGCCCAAGCCCAAAACAAGGAAGGCCCAAGCCCAACACAAGGAAGGCCCAAGCCCAAAAATATGAAAAGCCCAAGTCCCACAAATTGATGACATCATCGCTTACATCATGGGTTGGAGTGACATCATTGCTTACATCATGAGTTGGAATGACATCATCGCTTACATCATGTGTTAGATATTTTATTTATCTTTGTATTTTTAAATTAGTTATTTTATTTTTCTTTAGATATTTTGTATTATTAAATTATATAATTGAGTGGTCTCTATTGCATCTTTTACCCTATAAATAGAGCACTTAGGGTGCATTTGTAACCATTCAATTTTCCTATAATGAAAGTATAGTTATGTTCTTGAGATTTCTCTCTCAAAATTTTCACTTTAGTTTCAATATGATTTCGTTCTTAGAATTTCTCTCTTAAATCTTCAACCTTTGTTTCCATATAGTTATATTATGTTATTCATATTATCTTTTTATTATATACGGCCTATATGGTCGGTTGAATATTGTCTTTAAATATTGTCTTTTCATTATAAACCGCCTATATGGTCGGTTAAAAAAATAGTCTTTCAATTCTTGTCTTTTCATTATAAACCGCCTATATGGTCGGTTAAAAAATAGTCTTTCAATTCTTGTCTTTTCATTATAAACCGCTTATATGGTCGGTTAAAAAATAGTCTTTCAATTCTTGTCTTTTCATTATAAACCGCCTATATGGTCGGTTAAAAAATAGTCTTTCAATTCTTGTCTTTTCATTATAAACCGCCTATATGGTCGGTTAAAAAATAGTCTTTCAAATACTGTCTTTTAATTCCCTTCATTTAAATTCCTGCCAATTTATTTTAAAAATGAAGATGAGTAGCTAAATCCGATCTTGGGTTAAGGCAAGGACAGTGTTCAACGCCAATGATTTCCAAAGAAAGCTGCGCTTCAATTGTGTAATATTAATCTGATTTAATTTGAGCAGTGTGCGTATAGTGTATCTTTGAGTTTGGATTGGAGCATAAGCCTAACTTAGAGTATCCATGCCACGTATGGAGATTGCTAGACCTGGAAATGTTTTCATACCCAAGCCCAAATGATTAATCTGTACCTATAAATTCTATCTGTGGGATATAATTCAATTTATGATAATTGCTTGACTTAGAATTTCCATGCCATGTATGGAGATTGCTTAAACAAGAATTATCATTATCTTGAACTAAAATTACTCATAGATCTGCAAAACTTAATTCAGATGAATATTATTGATCTTTTCTATTAAGTTGGGAATTAATTGGTTTTGACACTGAAATTGTCTTGACCCAAGCTACTTAAACTCATTGTTAATTTAGTTTTAATCATTTCCTTTAGATTATCTTAATCACCTCTTAAAATCAAATATTCAGTGATTTCTGTTTTCATCCAAAATAATCTCCCTGTGAACCGACTCGGACTCACCGAATTATAAATTTAAAATTGTACTACACGCACACTCGCACACTGGTGAGTATAATCGCCCTATACCTGCTTTAACAAAAGGATTAATGTTTGATAAATTTGGTTGTTGTTTTGATAAATAAATGTGTAGGGTAGCGTAGCAGTCAGTTTTTGGCGCCGTTGCCGGGGAGATTAATTGGTAACTTAGTGTGTTATTTTTGTTGTTTTACTACTTTTAAAAAAAAAACAAAAAAAAAAATAAATATTTTAAAAATAAAGAAAAAAATCTATATACTTAAAAAAAAAAAAAAACTTGTTAGGTAACTTTTAGTTACTAAACAGTGTATGAGACTTAGATCAGGTAGAGTGCTAGAACAAGAAGTCCATTCACAATCTCTAATGTCTCAACAAAATGATAACATGTCTGCTCAAGGGGGTGATCATGTTGATCAAGATCCCTTGGGAGCTGAAATGCTTCGACCTCTCAGGGACTATTTGCACCCTCCGAGGCAAACTACTCCCTCTTGCATTGTACTTCCAGTTAACCATCATAGATTCAACTTTAAACCTGGTACCATTCAGATGTTACCTACTTTTCATGGTATGGATTCGAAAAATCCGTACACTCACATGAGAGAATTTGAAGAGGTCTGCGGCACTTGTGTCGATCAGAATGTCAATGAGGATACTGTGAGGCTAAAATTGTTCCCATTTTCATTAAAAGACAAAGCTAAAATGTGGTTAAACACATTAGAGTCGAGATCAATAGGAATATGGAGAGAAATGCAAACTAAATTTTTAAAGAAATATTTTCCGGCCAATAGGACAGCATCCCTTCAAAGACAAATGATGAACTTTGCTTGTAAACCCACCGAGTCATTTGCTCAAGCTTGGGATCGTTTCAAAGATCTACTTCTTACTTGCCCACATCATGCTTTTGAGCAGTGGCGGGTGGTTAGTTTTTTTCATGATGCCTTAACCCCTAACCTTAAGATGTTAGTGTCGACCATGTGCAATGGTGAATTTTATGAGAAGACACCTGAAGAAGCTTTTCACTATTTCGACACTTTAGCTGAGAATACTAGGAATTGGGAGGTAAGTCCATTGTCTTTGGAAGACTCAAGAGAGCATGTCAGTCCACAACCTCGAGGAAAATTTCAAATAAGTGAAAGTGATAACATCAATGCCCGGTTAACAGCATTAACAAAGAAGATGGAAGAATTAGAGTTAAAAAAAACCAAGGCCGTCCATGAGGTGGAAGTCCTTTGCGTGGTTTGTGAGACGAATGGCCATATGACAGAAGATTGTCCTACCATTCCTGCTTTTAAAGAGGTCCTCTATGGCCAAGCATCTGGAGCACAACCACGTCAGACAGAGGGTAGGCCTTATCAGAATCAGAATCAGAGTGGGAACTACTTAGGGTACAATCCTAATTCCAATACATACCACCCCAACTCCCGTAATCACCCTAATTTTTCATGGAGAAATGATTCTGCCGCCCAACCCCATGCACCATTCCCCTCACAGCCACAGTCTTACCAACCAAACCAAGGGTCATCTGGTGCATATCAACCTCCTCATAAGAGATCTCTAGAGGACACCCTACAACAATTCATGCAAGGTCAAATAGGAACTAATACACAAGTAGCCAAGTTTCAAGAACAAACAAATAGGGCTCTAGAAGACATGAGAAGTCAGCTAACTAAGTTGACTCAGACCTTGAGTGTTAGAGAACCAAGAAAGTTTCCCTCACAACCAAGTCCGAACCCCATAGGTCAAGCCCATAGAGCCGAAGGGTCATCTAGTGAGAATCATGAACAAGTCCAGTCTGTCACTGTCCTTAGGAGTGGGAAAGTAATTGAGAAACCTAAGGACCCTAGGACAATGTGGCCTACCACTAGTAAAAAAGACCAAGGGCATGATGAAATGAATGATGAGGAAGTGAATGAAGGAAGTAAAGAGGGTAAAAAGAAAGCTGAGAAGGAAGAAAGAGAGCAAGAGAGAAAGCAAAAGGAAAAAGGGAAGAGTGTTGAAGAGAGATCCAAATTTGAACCTCGACCACCCTTTCCTCAAAAATTAACCCAATCAAAAAGAGATAAAACAAATGCAGACATATATGAAGTATTCAAACAAGTAAGGATAAACATTTCTTTATTGGATGCAATTGAGCAAACACCTTCGTATGCTAAGTTTTTGAAGGATCTCTGTACAGTCAAAAGAAAAATCAATGTGCGGGAAAAAGCATTCTTAACAGAACAAGTAAGTGCTATCCTTCAATTTAAGACCCCTCCAAAGTACAAGGACCCAGGATGTCCTACCATTGCTTGCATAATTGGAAGCCAAAAAGTCGACCAAGCACTTCTTGACCTAGGGGCTAGTGTCAATCTGTTGCCTTTCAGTGTCTATCAGCAACTAGGGTTAGGAGAACTCAAGCCCACTAGGGTCACTCTTCAATTGGCTGACCGATCAGTAAAAGTTCCTCGTGGGATTGTGGAGGATGTCCTAATCCAAGTGGACAAATTCTATTTCCCAGTGGACTTTATTGTCTTAGATACCCAGCCCCACCAGGGTCCTCAGTCACCTATTCCCGTTATCCTAGGGAGACCATTCATTGCTACTTCGAATGCAATCATCAATTGTAGGAATGGGATCATGAAACTATCATTTGGGAATATGACGGTGGAGATGAATGTTTTCAAGGTAACTAAGCAACCAAATGATGAAATGGAATTGGAGGAAGTAGATTTAATCCAGACCTTAAGTGAAGAATACTTTGAGGAGGCTCTTTATGAGCAGGTTATTTATAAATTAGAGAAGCAAACTTCGAAAGGGATAGAGCCTGACGTTGAGTCAGCCAGGGTGATCACACAACTGATGCTTGGCCTAGAGCCATTGAAATTACCTGGGAATGAAACCACACCATCTTTGGTTCGTCCACCCCAACTTGAGAGAAAACCATTGCCGAATCACCTTAAGTACGCATTCTTAGGTGAAAGGGAGTCTTTGCCAGTAGTGATTTCATCAAGCCTAGAATTGCATCAAGAGGAAGCATTACTAGATCTCCTCAGAATGCACAAAAAAGCTATAGGATGGTCTATCTCTAACCTACATGGCATTAGCCCCCTCACCTGCACCCATAGGATATTCTTAGAGGAAAATGCGAAACCTGTAAGGCAAATGCAAAGGCGTTTGAACCCGAACATGAAAGAAGTTGTCCGGGGAGAGGTTCTTAAACTGTTAGATGCAGGTATCATCTACCCCATCTCAGATTCCAAATGGGTCAGTCCGACTCAAGTTGTACCTAAGAAGTCAGGAGTCACTGTGATAGCAAATGAGAACAATGAGCTCATCCCTACGCGCATCCAGACTGGATGGCGTATGTGCATTGATTATAGGAAGCTCAACTCTGTGACAAGGAAGGATCATTTTCCGCTTCCATTTCTAGATCAAGTCTTAGAGAGAATAGCGGGACATGCCTTCTACTGCTTCTTGGATGGGTACTCTGGGTATAATCAAATAGAAATTGCGTTAGAGGATCAGGAGAAGACCACATTCACTTGTCCATTTGGGACATTTGCTTACAGACGAATGCCATCCGGTCTATGCAATGCCCCTGCAACATTTCAAAGATGCGTGATGAGCATTTTTAGTGAATTGGTAGAGAATGTGGTGGAACTTTTCATGGATGACTTCTCAGTGTATGGAGATAGCTTTAATAGTTGTCTGAAAAATTTAGAAAGAGTCTTAGAGAGGTGCAAGGAAACGCATTTAGTGCTAAATTGGGAGAAGTGCCACTTCATGGTCACTCAAGGAAGTGTCTTAGGACACATTGTTTCTTCTAAGGGTATTGAGGTCGATCAGTTTAAGGTTGAATTAATTCAAAAATTACCCGCCCCAAAGAATGTGAGGGATGTTAGGTCTTTTCTTGGCCATGCTAGTTTTTATAGGCGCTTTATTGCTTCATTCAGTGCCATAGCCAAACCTTTATGTCGCCTTTTAGTCCTAGACATGCCCTTTGAGTGGACCAGTAAGTGTCAAGCTGCTTTTGAGAAATTAAAAAACTCACTTGTTTCTGCACCTATCATTCAGTCCCCTGATTGGTCCCTACCATTTGAGCTGATGTGTGATGCCAGTGATTACGCGATAGGAGCCGTGTTAGGTCAGAGGAAAGACAAGAAACCTTATGTGATATATTACGCTAGCAAAACTCTTAATGAGGCTCAAAAGAACTACACCACGACAGAGAAAGAGTTGCTAGCAGTTGTCTACGCCCTAGACAAATTCCGGTCTTACCTCGTGGGGTCACTGGTGATTGTTTTTACTGACCATGCTGCTCTTAAATATTTATTAACAAAGCAAGATGCAAAACCCCGTCTCCTTAGATGGATCTTATTGTTACAAGAATTCCATATCGAGATCAGAGACAAAAAAGGGGTAGAAAATGTGGTAGCCGATCACTTGTCTCGTCTACCATGCCAAAATCTTAATCAATTTGAAAACCCAATCCAAGATTCCTTTCCTGACGAACAATTGTTTCAAACAAACACTCAAACTGAACCACTCACCTTTCCATGGTACGCTGATATAGCAAATTATCTAGTCACTAGACAGATCCCAGATTATTGGTCCAAACTAGATAAAGAAAATTTTTTTAGGAAGGTGGTGACATTTTTCTGGGATGACCCGTATCTGTTCAAATATTGTCCTGACCAAATCATTCGCAGATGCATCCCTAATCATGAACAACAAAGTGTCATAAATTTTTGTCACACTCTTGCTTGTGGAGGCCATTTTTCCATCAAGAAAACAGTTGCAAAAATTCTACAAAGTGGATTTTATTGGCCAACATTATTTAAGGATGTGTACAGATTTTGTTCAAGTTGTGATCGATGTCAAAAACTAGGCAGTCTATCCAAGAGAAACATGATGCCATTACAACCAATCCAAGTGTTAGAAGTCTTTGACTGCTGGGGTATAGACTTTATGGGTCCATTTGTTAGTTCGTTTGGGCATGAGTATATCTTACTTGCTGTTGACTATGTGTCCAAATGGGTTGAGGCAATCCCGACAAGGAGCAATGACCATAGGATTGTGGTGAAATTTTTAAGGGAAAACATTTTTAGTCGGTTTGGGATGCCACGAGCGATCATTAGTGATGGGGATTCCCATTTTTGTAACAAGGTCGTGGCAGGTCTCATGAAAAAATATGGTGTGTTGCACAAGATTTCCACGCCGTACCATCCCCAAACCAGTGGTCAGGCTGAGCTAGCTAATAGGGAGATTAAACATATCTTAGAAAAGATCGTTGCCACCAATCGCAAAGATTGGTCTTTGAGATTAGTAGACGCTCTTTGGGCATATAGGACTGCATATAAAACGATCTTGGGAATGTCTCCATATAGATTAGTGTATGGTAAACCTTGTCATCTTCCCGTGGAAATTGAACATAGAGCATATTGGGCAATTCAAAGAATCAACAAAAGTTTGACCGAAGCAGGCTTCTCTAGGAAGCTCCAATTAAATGAGCTTGATGAAATAAGAAACGATGCATTTGAAAATGCACGACTGGCTAAGCTTCGCATGAAAGAGTTGCATGACCGACGCATCATTAGGAAAAGCTTTCATGTCGGGCAACAGGTACTTTTGTATGATTCTCGATTGCATTTATTCCCAGGAAAATTAAAATCAAGATGGGTTGGCCCCTTCATAATCAAGTCCATCTCGGAATATGGGGCTTTCGAAATTGAAAATCAAGAGTCAGGGCAATGCCTTAAGGTCAATGGTCATAGGTTGAAACCTTATCAGTATAGTTATGAGGAAGACGAAGGAAGTGTGGATTTAGGGGATCCACCATTAAATGAGTAAAAGAGGTTTCGTATCGTTTGGGAATCTGACGTTAAAAGACCACCTTTCCATTTAGGTTAAATGGATGTTTTTAGGTCCAGCACATTAATAACAACCCCTGTAGCTATTCATGGTGAAGAAAACATCACATATTCATGCATTGATGACCGCCAGGTATGTCTATCCTCTATCTTTTCTATTATTGTCGATTGAGGACAATACGCAATTCAAGTTGGGGGGTAAGGTGGGAATTGTTGTTTTGTGTGGTATATGTGATTTTGATTTTATGAGGCCCCTTCAAAAAAAAAAATTATTAAAAAATATATAATAAAATAAAAACTTTATTTTCTTAATATATATATATATATATATAACGATATAAGAAGGAGACAAACTCAACGCCGATGACAACTATTTATTTATTTTTTGGGCAGAGCAATCACACTGCCCTATAAAGGAAACGACACACTGCCCTATAAAGGAAAAGGAGACGCGGAACGTTGAAAAGAAACACCGAACGTTGAAAAAGGAGACGCCAGACGTGACCCTGCACTTGTGGCACGTCTCAAGCCAAGTGTAGTTGTTGGAATGGTGACTTCCACAGCCCTATAAGAGACCCCATATCTGCATGAGGCAAGCCACACTTCTTTGAGCTCAGTCTTCTCTCATTTGTGTTGTTCTCCGATCAGGTACTCTCGTTCCTTTTGTAAGGTTCATTATTTTGTTTTACTTTTCTTTTACTATAGTTCTGTTTTAAAAAAAAATGAATCTTCAGCTCTTGAAAATTCGTAAGTGACTGCACTCTCACCCTGCATTTAAAACACAAAACAAAACACAATAAAAATTTTATATTTTTTTTTATTTATTTAGGCGAGAGGTTTATACTCGTCAGTGTACGAGTGCAGTTGTAGTCCAAATTTAAATTTATACTTTCTGGATAAGTCCAGGTCGTCCACTGAGAGATTTATTTATGGCAAAAGAAAAAGAATGTCACACACACACACACGCATTTAGAGGATGGATAACATGATTTTTTTATGATTTTTTTTAGATAACAAATACTAGAAAATAAAACAAGACAGAAGTTGAAATAAATACTGAACGTGAGAATATGAAATTGGATAGTACTTGAGTTAAGACAATTTCAGTGCCAACCCGTTGATTCCCAAATTTAAGCATAAAAGATTAGCAACATTAATTTAATTTCAGATATGAGGGTTTGTTATTAAATGCAATTAAAGATAA
Organism: Diospyros lotus; assembly: GCF_014633365.1. Taxonomy (NCBI): domain Eukaryota; kingdom Viridiplantae; phylum Streptophyta; class Magnoliopsida; order Ericales; family Ebenaceae; genus Diospyros; species Diospyros lotus. The sequence goes on from NC_068342.1 coordinate 22,264,016, forward strand.
TGATAGCTCTAGTTTCAACAATCCCCATACATGATATGCGGGATTCTAAGTTAAGAAACTACCATAAATTCAATTACAATTAATACACAAAACAACTAAATTAATCATCCGGGTTTGGGTATGATAGCGTTTCCAGTTCTAGTAACTCTCATGCATGACATGAAAGCTCTAAGTTAGGCTTACGCTCCAATCCAAACCTAGTGATTTTTCAATAATCAAAACACACTCATATTGAAGTTTAAACTAATGTTACTCATTTAAAGCGTAACTTTATTTGGGAATCATTAGCGTTGGACACTGTCCTTGCCTTAACCCAAGATTAGATTTAGCTACTCATCTCCATTAAATTAATTGACAGGAATTTAAATGACATAATTTAAATAACAGAATTTAAATGACAGAATTTAAATGACAGGAATTAAAATAGAAGAAACTAACCGGCCATTTAGGCGGTAGATAATTAAAATACAAGAATTAAAATTGCAAGAATTTAAAGGCATAAACTAACCGTCCATTTAGGCGGTGAACAATTAAAATACAAGAATAAAAATTACAGAAATTTAAAGGCATAAACTAACCGTCCATTTAGGCGGTGAATAATAAAGTAATAATAAATGACATAAGAATTTAAAAGAAGAAAGAAATGAAGGTAGTAAGATCACAAGAGAAAATACTAAAGAAAATGAGAGAGAACAAAAGCAATTCTCAAAGAGAGAATTCTAAGGAAATAACTAAACTTTGATTCAAGAATAATAATCACACTTACAAATGCAATCAAGTGAGCTATTTATAGGCCACAAGATGCAATACAAACCACACAATTTCAATTATTCAATTAGACATAATTATATCTAATGGGCACTCACACACTTAAAGTTAAATGGATTTTAGCTATAATACACACCTAATATTAAATGGATTTTAGCTAAAATACATACCTAATAAAGCACTCATAAAGTTAAATGGATTTTAGCTATAATATCCACCTAATAGTTAAATGGATTTTAGCTAAAAAACATACCTAATAAAGCTCTCACATAAAAAATAAAAATAGATTTCTATAAATTGGTTTTTTAATCTTTATTAGGATTAAAAATAATCCTTGGGCCTTCTCCAAATAATATCTTCCATGGGTTGCTCAAATTGGGCCTTAATTCTTCATGGGCTTGAATTCTTCATGGATTTGAATTTTTCATGGGCTTGATTTCTTCATGGATTTGATGTCTTCATGGACTTTAAATCTTCATGGGCTTGATTTCTTCATGGGTTTGATTTCTTCATGGATTTGATGTCTTCATGGACTTTAAATCTTCATGGGCTTGAATTCTTCATGCCTAAAAAAAAAATAATTTAATGTTATTAATAAATTATATATTATATATATGTATTACACATGGCACACATATATATATATTAGATTATATTATATATATATATTACATGCATGCATATAATGATGTATATGTATTATATATAATTTTATATATTATTATTATTATTATTAAATTTTACTTTAAAATTTCATTTCATTCATTTTTCAATTTAAACTTGCATATAACCATAAAATATATATTAATATCTAATTTAAACCATTTTTAAGATCAAAAGAAGGGTATAATTATAACAAAATTTTTACAAAATTAACCACTAATCATACCCCCAACTTAAACATTGCTAGTCCCTTAGCAATCAGACTATACACATGCCAAGTTTTAATAACTGTATGAATGTAAAAATTTCAAATTTGAAATCGAAATGCATAAAATTGAATAAATAATTTAGCATTCTAAATCAGATTTTTGGTTAAAGATCATACAATCTCAGGAATAGCAATTAGGATGACCAACACACAGACTTACTCTCTTGAAGTTTTGACTCAAATCTCACTATGGATTTTCCCTCCAATAAAAAGGATTTCTCAGGTGTACACACAAGGGGGTGCACCGTTATAAGAGTAAATGCAGAACAAGTTCAAAACTCAGTGTCATCCCAAATACAAGGAACGTATTTTCATGAAAGAACAAGGAAATTGATATAGCTTCATGATTGGAATAATGCTCTAGATGAGTAACTTCTGAATTTAAACATGATTCCCTACTCCAAACTCGAATTCTGAGATCACATGATTTATAGCATAAAATGGGACCAGACTGGGTTGTAATGGGGCTATGAGGTTAATACGGGTTGTCAAAGAAAAGGTAGATTATGGAAAGTGTGTGTGTCGGGATTTTTTTTTTTTTTTTTTTTTTTTTTTTTTTAAGCAGTTATGCTGAATAGCTAAGAGAAGTTGCCCCATTTTTTTTCACTTTTTTTTTTCTTTCTTTTTTTTTTTCTTTTTTTTTTTTTCTCTCTTTTTCTCTTTTTCTTTCTCTTTAAATATGAAAATAGATAGACAGATTAATTCCCAAAAACACACCAGGTTGGTCAAAATTCATATTGTTTTGGGTAAAACGAAGGTAGCGAAGAAAGTTGTACTACAAATGGCTCAAAAGGGCTACCAAAGGAGGTTAATTTAAAGAAAGAAAAAGGTTTAATAAGCTCAAAATGAAAGAAATTGATCCCCCTATCATGCTTCTACAAAACGATGATACTCAGTCATCTAATTCAGAGTTTGAAACCAGTCAAACTTATCCGTTATCATACTAGACATTCAATGCGAATTGATGTTTTGAAGCCATTGAAAAGATAAGATAAACAATAAAGCATATTTAGAGTAAGTGTTATTTCACTCAGAATTAACGGTTATTAGGCTCAAACACTCACTTGGGTAATAGTCTCCACTTTTGTTGAGAGATCATACAGTGTACTAATCAGCTAATTACTGTTACCTTTGACTTTATGACCGATAACTAATTTTTAAATTTTGAATCCCCGATGAATGCAAATTACTTATTCTAATGCATATACGTTTTCAAATAAGAAATCAATGCATTCATGTTTTGTATTGCAAACTTAACCGGCTATCAGTGCATAACTTCAAGCTTTAGGAATAGCATTATTTAAAACACATAATTTTTTTTTTTATTATTATTATTTTTTATTTTTTTAATAAGAGCAGATAAAGATAATCAAAATCACACAATACTACAAACTAGCAATAGCAAACTCACAGTTAAATATGAACCAGATAATTCATAATTAGACCTTACACCCCCCAACTTGAATTGCAGTAATAAACTAGGGTTGTTAGGAATACCTGTAACTCCACAAGTCCATAGATTTGCTGTGAACTGCTAAAACTTAAACAACAAATGAGCATACCATATATATATATATTTATATTTTCACACCAAAATAAAAATTCCATGCAAGTCATAAGAAAAAAAAATGCGTCTCAAGAGTACAAAAAGTACTCCTTACTCAGCCATCTTATCAAAGACTTTGCCTAACAACATTCCACAGTTTTTTTTTTTTTTTTTTTTTTTAAGAACACAACCAAGAAAAATCCTGCAAGTTGTTCAATACTTAAAATGCGTCTCAAGAGTACAAAAAGTACTCCTTACTCAGCCATCTTAATAAAGAGCATTTCTCACAGTGATAAATCTAAATTAATCGGACCCCTTTGGCGCTTGTTACTAATTGCCTTAGACCAGTCTATCCAAGGCTCATAAGGATCGTGCTGTGGAACATAAGTGTGTAATTTTTCTAGCAGCTCATCAATGGTGGATGCGGAAATGAGAATCTTTCTTGCTGAAAGAGAAATGAACTTTTGATCCACAGCCTGATCAAGAAAAGAGAGCAACCCATCAAAAAAATGGTTAACATTTAAAAGTCCAATGGGTTTGGTATGGAGATTACTCTTGGCCCAGGAGATTATACAAAACATTTCTTCAAGTGTTCCAAAACCTCCTGGTAAAGCAATGAAGGCGTCTGACTGATAAATCTTACAAGCCATACGCTCAGACATAGAAGTCGTTTCTATAAGTTGACCGCGTGTAATCCCAGAAATATGTGGTTCAGCTAAAGGGAATGGCATTACACCTACCACAGATGAATTTCCAAGATGTACAGCTTGTGAAACATAACCATTCAATCCACGACTTCCCCCTCCATATACCAAATTAATTTTTTTTTCTCCTAATTTTTTGCCTAGTTCGCTTGCTGCAAGTGCGTAACAAATATCACTCCCAAGTTGAGAGCCACAAAGTACACATATGGTTTTGATTCGACGAACTAACTGACCTTCCATGTTTGTTCCTTTTGTATGCCCTGGAAAGAGATTTAGCGATCAAAAGTAGCTATACAACAATTCAACAAGAAATAAATACAAACAAAAATCATGCGTATGTATAAGTAGTTGTGATTGTGGCTCACATCTTCCTCTGGTTTTACGTCCAGAAACGGCTTAAACACTTTCTATGAAGCGGGGATAAGCTTCCCATCCAATTTTCTTATAGATTGGCAAACAGGGTCGTTTTTAGTCAGATTCCCAAGACTATAGCGTTGGTGGTCACTTCTGAACTGGGTCCATAAAGCAAGAAGTTCTCTTTTCACTATTCCACATGGATGCGTCTCAAGAGTCAATCGGATATCATCCAAAGACTCCTTACTCAGTCCATCCTTTATGAAACTAATTTTATCTTCTCGATTTATGGACGTAAACCCCACAGATTTGCATCGTGTGTTACAGGTCCATCGAGCACATTTGTAACAACCATTCACTCTTTTCGCTCTTCTTTTCTTCGAAAAACTACTCTTCCCTAAACCTGGAAAGTGCTTAAAACTCGGTGAAGTTTCACCAGCTAATCGAACTTTTGCTTCGATCAGCCAACGAATATCTTCAGGAATGTTATTATGCATCAACAGCCTAAGTCTTTCACACCTAGCAGCATAAATCTTTTTCAAATCATTTTGTGGGAGAGATGGATAGTATTTGTGAATTTTTGAGAGATAAAAATCCATTTTTTTTTTTTTTTAAATAACTATACTGAAAAGAAAGTAAAGAACTATAAACTTTGCAAAAGGGATGAGAGTACCTGATCGGAGGATAACACAAAGGAGAGAAGATTGAGCTCAAGAAGGGTGACTTGCCTCATACAGATATGGAGTCTCTTATAGAGCAACGGTCATCACTATTCTACACTCGAGTCGAGACATGTCACAATTACAGGGTCAGGCTTGGCATCTCTTTTTCAACGCTTGGTGCCTCATTTTTCAACATTTGGCAGTGTGCCTTATCCTTTATAGGGCAGTGTGATTGCACTGCCCAAGAAAAGATAGCTACCACCAGCGTCAATTCTGTCTCTCTCAATTCAAATTTTTTTTTTTTTTTTTTTAATTTTTTTTTTTTTAGTAAATTTTTATTTTTTTTTTATTTTATTTTTTTATTTTTTTTTTAGTAGGGGCCCAATAAAATCATATATATCACACAAGACAATATTATCAAGTCAATCAAAATTATTTCACTAATAAATCAATAAGTACACCTTACCCCCCAACTTAAATTGCGCATTGTCCTCAATCGGCAATAAAAGGATAGAAGATAGGCATACCTGACGGTCTTCAATACATGAACTCGTATGGAAAAATTTTTATTTAGACTGCATACAGAGAAACACTATTTGAATCAAAGTTAATTAAGTAATGCAGAAAATGAACAACTTATATATATACTTCTTTATTATTATTATTATTATTTTTTTTTTTTTATTTTTTTTTTTTTCAGATCTATAAACATCCATTTAACCTAAATGGAAAGGTGGTCTTTTAACGTCAGATTCCCAGACGACATGAAACTTCCCTTATTCATCAGATGATGGTGGATCATCCAAATCCACAACTCCTTCATTCTCCTCAACACTACCCTGGTATGGTTTCAACCTATGACCATTGACTGTTAGAAGCTGTCCTGACTCCGGATTTTCTATCTCAAATGACCCATATCCTGAGATGAACTTGATTACAAAAGGGCCGACCCATCGAGACTTCAATTTTCCTGGGAATAGATGCAATCGAGAATCGTACAAGAGTACCTGTTGCCCTACCTGAAAGCTTTTTCGAATGATGTGCCGATCATGTAACTCTTTCATGCGAACCTTGGCCAATCGTGCATTTTCAAATGCTTCATTCCGAATTTCCTCAAGTTCATTCAATTGGAGCTTCCTGGATAAGCCTGCTTCAGTTAGACTCTTGTTGATCTTATGAATTGCCCAATATGCTTTATGCTCAATTTCCACCGGCAGATGACAAGATTTACCGTATACTAGCCTATAGGGAGACATTCCCAAAATTGTTTTGTAAGCTGTCCTGTATGCCCAAAGAGCGTCTACTAGTCTTAAGGACCAATCCTTACGATTAGCAGCAACAGTCTTTTCCAATATGCGCTTAATCTCCCTATTGGCTAGCTCGGCTTGACCATTGGTTTGGGGATGGTATGGTGTTGCAACCTTATGCAGTACACCATATTTCTTCATTAATCCTGCCACAACTTTATTACAAAAATGGGAACCCCCATCACTGATGATTGCTCGTGGCATCCCAAATCGACTGAATATGTTTTCTTTCAAAAATTTCACGACAGTCCTATGGTCATTTGTTCTGGCCGGGATTGCTTCTACCCATTTGGACACATAGTCAACAGCAAGTAAGATATATTCATGACCAAATGAATTGACAAATGGGCCCATAAAATCCATACCCCAACAGTCAAAAACTTCTAACACTTGGATCGGATGTAATGGCATCATGTTTCTCCTTGACAGACTTCCTAACCTTTGACATCGATCACAATTTGAACAGAACTTGTACACATCCTTGAACAATGTCGGCCAATAAAATCCACTCTGAAAAATTTTTGCAACTGTTTTCTTGACAGAAAAATGGCCTCCACATGCAAGAGTATGACAGAAATTGATGACACTTTGTTGCTCATGATCGGGTATGCATCTACGGATGATTTGATCAGGACAATACTTGAAGAGGTAGGGCTCATCCCAAAAGAAGGTTCTGACTTTTCTGAAAAATTTATGCCTATCTTGCTTACTCCAATGGTCTGGGATCAGACCAGTTGCCAGGTAGTTCGCAATGTCAGCATACCAAGGGACAACAGATGATGCACGAATAACATTCACTTCAAACAGTTGCTCATCAGGGAAATTGTCATGAATTGGTTCATCAAATTGTGTGAGATCTTGACTTGGAATCCTTGACAAATGGTCAGCCACCACATTTTCTACTCCCTTCTTGTCTCTGATTTCAATGTTGAACTCTTGTAGGAGTAAGATCCATCGGAGCAGACGGGGTTTTGCATCTTGCTTTGTGAACAAATACTTCAGAGCAGCGTGATCAGTAAAAATGATCACTAGTGACCCTACGAGGTAAGATCGGAACTTGTCCAGGGCAAAGACAACTGCTAGTAACTCTTTCTCTGTAGTGGTGTAATTCTTTTGTGCCTCATTAAGAGTTTTGCTAGCATAGTATATCACATGAGGTTTCTTATCCTTCCTCTGCCCTAACACAGCTCCTACCGCGTAATCACTAGCATCGCACATAAGTTCAAACGGGAGGGACCAATCAGGGGACTGAATGATAGGTGCTGAAATGAGTGCATCTTTCAATTTATCAAAAGCATTTTGACAGGCAGGACTCCATTCAAACGGAACATCTTGAGACAACAAATGGCACAAGGGTCTTGTTATGGTGCTAAAGGAAGCAATGAATCTCCTATAAAACCCTGCATGTCCCAAAAAACTTCTGATGTCTTTCACATTCCTAGGGATGGGGAGTTTTTGAATTGTTTCAATTTTTGATCTGTCTACCTCCATCCCCCTAGATGAAACGATGTGCCCCAAGACTATGCCCTGTTTCACCATGAAGTGACATTTTTCCCAATTGAGTATCAGATTTGTTTCCTCACATCTTGCTAAAACCTTTTTCAAATTCTCCAAACAGGCCTCAAAGTTACTTCCATAAACAGAAAAGTCATCCATAAATACTTCAACAATCTGCTCAACCATTTCACTGAAAATGCTCATCATACACCTTTGAAAGGTGGCTGGAGCATTGCATAACCCAAATGGCATGCGCCTGTATGCAAATGTCCCAAATGGACATGTGAAAGTTGTCTTCTCTTGATCTTCTAGTGCAATTTCTATCTGATTGTACCCTGAGTACCCATCTAAGAAACAATAGTAGGCTTGGCCTGCTATTCTCTCCAGAACTTGATCCAAGAAAGGCAAAGGAAAATGATCTTTCCTTGTCACAGAATTGAGCTTTCTATAATCAATGCACATACGCCATCCTGTCTGGATGCGTGTGGGAATCAGTTCATTGTTCTCATTTTTTACAACAGTGACTCCAGACTTTTTGGGTACTACTTGTGTTGGACTTACCCACTTAGAATCAGAGATTGGGTAAATTATTCCAGCATCCAATAGCTTCAGCACTTCTTTTCTGACAACTTCTTTCATGTTGGGATTTAATCTCCTTTGCATTTGACCGAAGCAGGCTTCTCTAGGAAGCTCCAATTAAATGAGCTTGATGAAATAAGAAACGATGCATTTGAAAATGCACGACTGGCTAAGCTTCGCATGAAAGAGTTGCATGACCGACGCATCATTAGGAAAAGCTTTCATGTCGGGCAACAGGTACTTTTGTATGATTCTCGATTGCATTTATTCCCAGGAAAATTAAAATCAAGATGGGTTGGCCCCTTCATAATCAAGTCCATCTCGGAATATGGGGCTTTCGAAATTGAAAATCAAGAGTCAGGGCAATGCCTTAAGGTCAATGGTCATAGGTTGAAACCTTATCAGTATAGTTATGAGGAAGACGAAGGAAGTGTGGATTTAGGGGATCCACCATTAAATGAGTAAAAGAGGTTTCGTATCGTTTGGGAATCTGACGTTAAAAGACCACCTTTCCATTTAGGTTAAATGGATGTTTTTAGGTCCAGCACATTAATAACAACCCCTGTAGCTATTCATGGTGAAGAAAACATCACATATTCATGCATTGATGACCGCCAGGTATGTCTATCCTCTATCTTTTCTATTATTGTCGATTGAGGACAATACGCAATTCAAGTTGGGGGGTAAGGTGGGAATTGTTGTTTTGTGTGGTATATGTGATTTTGATTTTATGAGGCCCCTTCAAAAAAAAAAATTATTAAAAAATATATAATAAAATAAAAACTTTATTTTCTTAATATATATATATATATATATATAACGATATAAGAAGGAGACAAACTCAACGCCGATGACAACTATTTATTTATTTTTTGGGCAGAGCAATCACACTGCCCTATAAAGGAAACGACACACTGCCCTATAAAGGAAAAGGAGACGCGGAACGTTGAAAAGAAACACCGAACGTTGAAAAAGGAGACGCCAGACGTGACCCTGCACTTGTGGCACGTCTCAAGCCAAGTGTAGTTGTTGGAATGGTGACTTCCACAGCCCTATAAGAGACCCCATATCTGCATGAGGCAAGCCACACTTCTTTGAGCTCAGTCTTCTCTCATTTGTGTTGTTCTCCGATCAGGTACTCTCGTTCCTTTTGTAAGGTTCATTATTTTGTTTTACTTTTCTTTTACTATAGTTCTGTTTTAAAAAAAAATGAATCTTCAGCTCTTGAAAATTCGTAAGTGACTGCACTCTCACCCTGCATTTAAAACACAAAACAAAACACAATAAAAATTTTATATTTTTTTTTATTTATTTAGGCGAGAGGTTTATACTCGTCAGTGTACGAGTGCAGTTGTAGTCCAAATTTAAATTTATACTTTCTGGATAAGTCCAGGTCGTCCACTGAGAGATTTATTTATGGCAAAAGAAAAAGAATGTCACACACACACACACGCATTTAGAGGATGGATAACATGATTTTTTTATGATTTTTTTTAGATAACAAATACTAGAAAATAAAACAAGACAGAAGTTGAAATAAATACTGAACGTGAGAATATGAAATTGGATAGTACTTGAGTTAAGACAATTTCAGTGCCAACCCGTTGATTCCCAAATTTAAGCATAAAAGATTAGCAACATTAATTTAATTTCAGATATGAGGGTTTGTTATTAAATGCAATTAAAGATAATGATAGCTCTAGTTTCAGCAATCCCCATACATGATATGCGGGATTCTAAGTTAAGAAACTACCATAAATTCAATTACAATTAATACACAAAACAACTAAATTAATCATCCGGGTTTGGGTATGATAGCGTTTCCAGTTCTAGTAACTCTCATGCATGACATGAAAGCTCTAAGTTAGGCTTACGCTCCAATCCAAACCTAGTGATTTTTCAATAATCAAAACACACTCATATTGAAGTTTAAACTAATGTTACTCATTTAAAGCGTAACTTTATTTGGGAATCATTAGCGTTGGACACTGTCCTTGCCTTAACCCAAGATTAGATTTAGCTACTCATCTCCATTAAATTAATTGACAGGAATTTAAATGACATAATTTAAATAACAGAATTTAAATGACAGAATTTAAATGACAGGAATTAAAATAGAAGAAACTAACCGGCCATTTAGGCGGTAGATAATTAAAATACAAGAATTAAAATTGCAAGAATTTAAAGGCATAAACTAACCGTCCATTTAGGCGGTGAACAATTAAAATACAAGAATAAAAATTACAGAAATTTAAAGGCATAAACTAACCGTCCATTTAGGCGGTGAATAATAAAGTAATAATAAATGACATAAGAATTTAAAAGAAGAAAGAAATGAAGGTAGTAAGATCACAAGAGAAAATACTAAAGAAAATGAGAGAGAACAAAAGCAATTCTCAAAGAGAGAATTCTAAGGAAATAACTAAACTTTGATTCAAGAATAATAATCACACTTACAAATGCAATCAAGTGAGCTATTTATAGGCCACAAGATGCAATACAAACCACACAATTTCAATTATTCAATTAGACATAATTATATCTAATGGGCACTCACACACTTAAAGTTAAATGGATTTTAGCTATAATACACACCTAATATTAAATGGATTTTAGCTAAAATACATACCTAATAAAGCACTCATAAAGTTAAATGGATTTTAGCTATAATATTCACCTAATAGTTAAATGGATTTTAGCTAAAAAACATACCTAATAAAGCTCTCACATAAAAAATAAAAATAGATTTCTATAAATTGGTTTTTTAATCTTTATTAGGATTAAAAATAATCCTTGGGCCTTCTCCAAATAATATCTTCCATGGGTTGCTCAAATTGGGCCTTAATTCTTCATGGGCTTGAATTCTTCATGGATTTGAATTTTTCATGGGCTTGATTTCTTCATGGATTTGATGTCTTCATGGACTTTAAATCTTCATGGGCTTGATTTCTTCATGGGTTTGATTTCTTCATGGATTTGATGTCTTCATGGACTTTAAATCTTCATGGGCTTGAATTCTTCATGCCTAAAAAAAAAATAATTTAATGTTATTAATAAATTATATATTATATATATGTATTACACATGGCACACATATATATATATTAGATTATATTATATATATATATTACATGCATGCATATAATGATGTATATGTATTATATATAATTTTATATATTATTATTATTATTATTAAATTTTACTTTAAAATTTCATTTCATTCATTTTTCAATTTAAACTTGCATATAACCATAAAATATATATTAATATCTAATTTAAACCATTTTTAAGATCAAAAGAAGGGTATAATTATAACAAAATTTTTACAAAATTAACCACTAATCAGTAAGTACTATCCATCTCTCCCACAAAATGATTTAAAAAAGATTTATGCCACTAGGTGTGAAAGACTTCAGATGTTGATGTATAAAAATATCCCTGAGGATATTCGCTGGTTAATTGAAGCAAAAGTTCGATTTCTTGGCGAAACCTCACCTAGTTTTAAGCATTTTCCAGGATTGGGAAAGAGTAGTTTTTCGAAAAAAAGAAGAGCGAAAAGATTAAATGGTTGTCACAAATGTGCTCGATGGACTTGTAACACACGATGTAAATCTGTGGGGTTTACTTCCATAAATCGAGATGATAAAATTTGTTTCATAAAGGATGGGCTGAGTAAGGAGTCTTTGGATGATATCCGATTGACTCTTGAGACGCATCCGTGTGGAATAGTGCAACGAGAAATTCTTGCTTTATGGACCCAGTTTAGAAGTGACCACCAACGCTATAGTCTTGGGAATCTGACTATAATTGACCCTGTTTGCCAATCTATAAAAAAATTGGATGGGAAGCCTATCCCCGCTTCATAGAAGGTGTTTAAGCCGTTTCTGGACGTAAAACCAGAGGAAGATGTGAGCCACAATCACAACTACTTGTATATACGCATGATTTTTGTTTATGTTTATTTATTGTTGAATTTCTATGTAGTTACTTTTGATTGCCAAACCTCTTTAACCAGTTCTACTTTCAGAGCATACATAAAGAACTAACATAAATGGAAGGCCAGCCAGTTCGTCGAATCAATACCATATGTGTACTATGTGGCTCTCAACCTGGGAGCGATATTTGTTACACACTTGCAGCAAGCGAACTTGGCATAAAATTGGGAGAGAGAAAAATTAATTTGGTCTATGGAGGGGGAAGTCGTGGATTGAATGGATGTGTTTCACAGGCTGCACATCTTGGGCAATCATATGTGGTAGGTATTATGCCAATCCCTTTGGCTGATCCACAGATTTCCGGGTACACACGAGGTCAACTTATAAGAACGACTTCTATGTCTGAGCGCATGGCTTGTAAGATTTATCAGTTAGACGCCTTCATTGCTTTGCCAGGAGGTTTTGGTACACTTGAAGAAATCTTTTGTATAATCTCCTGGGCCAAGAGCAATCTCCATACCAAACCCATTGGACTTTTAAATATTAACCATTTTTTTGATGGGTTGCTCTCTTTTCTTGATCAGGCTGTGGAACAAAAGTTCATTTCTCTTTCTGCAAGAAATATTCTCATTTTCGCATCCACCATTGAGGAGCTACTAGAGAAATTACACACTTATGTTCCACAGCATGATCCTTACGAGCCTCGGATAGACTGGTCTAAGGTAATTGGAAGCAAGCGCAAAAGGGGTCCGATTAATTTAGATTTATCCCTCTAAGGAGAGCAAGTCTATGATAACATGGCTGAGTAAGGAGTACTTTTCTGTACTCTTGAGACGCATCTGTTTATTTTGACTTGCATGAATTTTTTTTATGTTTTGTTTTAAAAAATTATGGAATGTTGTTAGGCAAGTCTATGATAAGATGGCTAAGTAAGGAGTACTTTTTGTACTCTTGAGACGCATCTCTTTATTATATGACTTGCATGAATTTTTCTTATTTTGATGTGAAAAAGAAAAAAAATATAAAAAATATATGTAGGGTATTCTCACTTGTTTGTTGAAGATTTAGCAGTTCACAGTAAACTTACAGACTCGTGGAGTTACAGGTATTCCTAACAAACCCTATTTTATTACTGCAATTCAAGTTGGAGGGAGTAAGGTATATTTATGAACTATCTAGTCCATGTTTAACTGTGAATTTGTAACTGCATGCTTGTAATTTTATGTGAATTATTTACTTTTATCTACTCCTATTAAAAATCAAAAAATTGTGCGTGCTTTAAATAATGCTATCCCTAAAGCTTTGGAGTTATAAACTGATAGCCAGTTGAATTTGCAGTATGAATCATGAATGCATTAATTTCTTATTTGAAACCGTAGATATGTGGGATTAGAGTAAGTGATTTTCATGCATCGGGTGTTCAATAATTAGAAATTGGTTTATCGGTCATAAAGTCAAAGGCAATGGTAATTAGCACACTGCATGATCCCTTAACAGAAGTGGAGACTATTACCCGAGTGAGTGTTTGAGCCTAATGATCATTAATTCTGAGTGAAATAACACTTATTCTAAATGCGTTTTATTGTTGATCTCATATTTTCAATAGCTTCAAAACATCAATTTGCTTTGAATGTCTAGTATGATGGCGGATGAATTTGGCTGATTTCAAACTCTGAATTAGTTGACTGAGTAACATCGTTTTATAGAAGCATGATAGGGGATCAATTTCTTTCAATTTGGACCTATTAACCTTTTTCTTTCTTCACATTAACCCCCTTGCTAGCCCATTTGAGCTGTTCTTAGCATAATTCCTTTCATTACCCTCGTCTAACCTAGAACCATATGAAGTTTATCCAACCTGGTGTGTTTTTAGGAATCAGTCTATCTCGGTACTTTCATATTAAAAAGAAACAAAAAAAAAAAAAAAAAAAAGAAGAGAAAGAAAAGAAAAAAAAAAAGAAAAAATGGAAGTTCTCTTAGCTTTTCAGCACGAGTGTTTCAAAATAAATGCTGAAGAAAAAAATATGTTTAATTTGATATTAGTGTCAAAAAAAAAAAATCCCAACACACCCTTTGCACACTTTACCCTTTTCTTTGACAACCCGTATTAACCTCATAGCCCCATTACAACCCAGTCTGGTCCCTCTTGATGCTATAAATCATGTGATCTTAGGATTCGAGTTCAGAGTAAAGAATTCTGTTTAAATTCAGAAGTTATTTATCTATGGCATTATTCCAATCATGAAGCTATGTTAAATTCCCTATTCTTTCATGAAAATACGTTCTTTGTATTTGGGACGACACCGAGTTTGAACTTGTTTTACATTTACTCTTAAAACGGTGGCTCCCTTGTGTGTACACCCAAGGAATCATTTTTTTTTATTTGAGGGAAAATCCATAGTAAGGTTTGAAGTCGAAACTTCGAGAGAATAAAGTAGAATAATGATCATCCTAATTGCCATTCCTAAGATTGTATAACCTTTGACCGAAATCTAATTTAGAATATTCGACTGTATGACAGATGGCTTGTTCTGTTCTATGTATTTCCGTTTTGAATTTGAAATTTTTATATTCATGTGATTATTGTGAATAAATCTGGCCAGTGTAAAGTTTAATTGCTATGGGACTAGCAATGTTTAAGTTGGGGGGTGTGATTAGTGATCAATTTTGTAAAAATTTTATTATAATTTCACCCTTATTTTGATCTTAAAATGGTTTAAATTGAATATTATTATGCATTTTGTAATTTTGTGCATGTTTAAAAATATTAATATAAAAATATATAAAATATAAAAAAATTAAATATAATATATATAATAATATAATATATATATAATAATATAAATATGGAAAGCCCAGGCCCAAACCCAACACAAGGAAGGCCCAAGCCCAAGCCCAACACAAGGAAGGCCCAAGCCCAAGCCCAAAACAAGGAAGGCCCAAGCCCAACACAAGGAAGGCCCAAGCCCAAAAATATGAAAAGCCCAAGTCCCACAAATTGATGACATCATCGCTTACATCATGGGTTGGAGTGACATCATTGCTTACATCATGAGTTGGAATGACATCATCGCTTACATCATGTGTTAGATATTTTATTTATCTTTGTATTTTTAAATTAGTTATTTTATTTTTCTTTAGATATTTTGTATTATTAAATTATATAATTGAGTGGTCTCTATTGCATCTTTTACCCTATAAATAGAGCACTTAGGGTGCATTTGTAACCATTCAATTTTCCTATAATGAAAGTATAGTTATGTTCTTGAGATTTCTCTCTCAAAATTTTCACTTTAGTTTCAATATGATTTCGTTCTTAGAATTTCTCTCTTAAATCTTCAACCTTTGTTTCCATATAGTTGTATTATGTTATTCATATTATCTTTTTATTATATACGGCCTATATGGTCGGTTGAATATTGTCTTTAAATATTGTCTTTTCATTATAAACCGCCTATATGGTCGGTTAAAAAAATAGTCTTTCAATTCTTGTCTTTTCATTATAAACCGCCTATATGGTCGGTTAAAAAATAGTCTTTCAATTCTTGTCTTTTCATTATAAACCGCCTATATGGTCGGTTAAAAAATAGTCTTTCAATTCTTGTCTTTTCATTATAAACCGCCTATATGGTCGGTTAAAAAATAGTCTTTCAATTCTTGTCTTTTCATTATAAACCGCCTATATGGTCGATTAAAAAATAGTCTTTCAAATACTGTCTTTTAATTCCCTTCATTTAAATTCCTGCCAATTTATTTTAAAAATGAAGATGAGTAGCTAAATCCGATCTTGGGTTAAGGCAAGGACAGTGTCCAACGCCAATGATTTCCAAAGAAAGCTGCGCTTCAATTGTGTAATATTAATCTGATTTAATTTGAGCAGTGTGCGTATAGTGTATCTTTGAGTTTGGATTGGAGCATAAGCCTAACTTAGAGTTTCCATGCCACGTATGGAGATTGCTAGACCTGGAAATGTTTTCATACCCAAGCCCAAATGATTAATCTGTACTTATAAATTCTATCTGTGGGATATAATTCAATTTATGATAATTGCTTGACTTAGAATTTCCATGCCATGTATGGAGATTGCTTAAACAAGAATTATCATTATCTTGAACTAAAATTACTCATAGATCTGCAAAACTTAATTCAGATGAATATTATTGATCTTTTCTATTAAGTTGGGAATTAATTGGTTTTGACACTGAAATTGTCTTGACCCAAGCTACTTAAACTCATTGTTAATTTAGTTTTAATCATTTCCTTTAGATTATCTTAATCACCTCTTAAAATCAAATATTCAGTGATTTCTGTTTTCATCCAAAATAATCTCTCTGTGAACCGACTCGGACTCACCGAATTATAAATTTAAAATTGTACTACACGCACACTCGCACACTGGCGAGTATAATCGCCCTATACCTGCTTTAACAAAAGGATTAATGTTTGATAAATTTGGTTGTTGTTTTGATAAATAAATGTGTAGGGTAGCGTAGCAGTCATCTATCCCTTGATAGAGGATGATGTATCTAAGGCGCCTTCGGAGGACATTCACTTTAAATCCATGGCCATGGTGAACGAGATCAATAAGGAGTTATTGATTTACTTTCTAATTAAGTGAAGATATCCGGAAAACCGAAGAAAACTCATGTGATCGTTATCAAGCAACACATCGCCATACTTGAGATCACATAAGATACATTGACGAGAGGATCGAATTACACGGTAACCATGCTCGTGAAAGGTTATTTACGGATTATGAATCCTTCTGAATAATTGGGTAGGCATGATGCCTTGCTAGAGGCCAATCTTGTCTTATGTGTTCGTACCGACACATTGCCAACATATTCGGAAGCCTAATGAGTCATACGCAACAGGCATGGTCCCTGGCTTAAACCAGGAGAGTGGACGTATGGTTAAGTGGGACACTTCGGCAAGAAGTTGTGCCGTCGTAGGTTCTCACGGAAAAAGAACAAATAGACGTAATGACGTCGATATGGCGAGGGGTCGTCATAATGGAAAGAGTTTCCTAAAATGACAATTGATTAAATTAGGAAGGAGTTTCTAATTTAATAATTTTCTATTTGTTGGAGTGGCAAATAGGAAATAAAATATATTTGGGCTTAAGTTAATATTTGGACTAAATTAGATTTGGGACAAATATTAAATTAAATATTATATTTGGACTAAATTGGATTTGGGCCAAATATTAAAATAAATATTATATTTAGACTAAATTAGATTTGGGCCAAATATTAAATATTATATTTGGACCAAATTAGATTTGGGCCAAATATTAAATAAAATATATTTGGGCTTGAATTAGATTTGGGCCATAATATTTTATTTAACCTATAAAATGATTGTGCCATTTAATTATATTTCTAGTTGGACTAGAATAAGCCCACTTAAGATTCTAATTAAATTAGAATTAATGGGCTAGCCCAATCTATTAGGGTTTTAGAAACCCTAGGATATTTCATTATAAATATCCTTTTATAGGTTGCCCAAAATTAAGAGGTTTTTGGTGTCGTTTTTCAAGAGTTGAAAAACGTATTGCCGTTCACTCTTCCCCGTTTCTTTTTGCATCGATTTGAAACGTGGGTGTTCTTTTACCGTCCATACACAAGCCGCGCAAAGGAGAAGGAGCTAGCACTCCTATTCCGCTCTCCTTGCCAACGTACGTGTGCCGCGTATCACGAGTTAGAGGCCGGACGCTTGGATGGCTCGAATCCACGAACGACTCGATAATCTAAAGGTTAGATTTATTTATTTGTTTGTGAATGATTTAATTTCGACGTTGATCCAATCGCCGGGATTGGGGTAAGTTCAAAATTTTGAACTACGCTGTTTACCCCGTAGCGATCTTGCTTTACTTTCACATACAACTGTTCATACATATACCAAAATAAATACTAACACTTCCAAAATGGTACAACAACTATCCACTAAACACTGCTGTCCCTGGCTGGAACGTTGAATGTTCCAGGGGCATAACCCAGGTTAAATGATAAAAACATCTAAGTGATGGCATGAAATAGTTTATAAAATGCATGAACACCATTTGATCATGGCATATACAGACAACGACAACATACAACATGTTTAACTTGAGAAATCTCCTTGACATACTCAACCTCCCGTGGAAAATCTATTCCACACACCGTTGGGGTTGACCTTGCCGCGACATACTTAATCTCTTGGGTGCCCTAGCGTGTCACCTGTTCACCAGGGTTAACCTTGTCCCATTCTCAAGAAAACCCCATCTCGTCCCATACGGACCCAACAACGACACTAAAATCGACACCCCGATGATATGAAAAATACATGCCATGCACCAACTCATTTTAAAAGTAAAAAATAGTTGATGCAATTTATCACATGTTAAATATGCAAATGATGCCACAATGTATATAAGTGTAACGCTTTTGTAAACAACCCAGGTTCAGGAGGGTATAACTACTCACTAGAACCGGACCGATCATGTGAATCCTAAGCTCAGGAGGGCAAAACCACCCACCAGAACTCACTACACACACTCCAAAATACATTCAAGATAAGATAAATCTAGAATCAAACCACTCACCTCAATTCAAAAAAGTTTGATTTTTGCCTCGAAAAACGTGCCACACTTCAAAATTCGTGTAATCCTTCTTCCAATGACCCAATTGACTCCTATTTCACCATTGAGACTTTAGGAATCAATATTTCTATTTTCCCTCAATTTTATCTATTTTTTCTTTATTTTTCAAACATTTCTACCTCTCAAAAAATCATAATAAATGCCAAACACCTAGTTTTCTCAAATATTTTTACATAAACCATCCTAAAATAATTTTATAAAAATTATAAAATTAAAATCAAGGTAAACCTGGATCTCACGCGCCCTCACGCGCTGGCGCGTGGGTGAGGCTGGGGTCCACGTGTGCACACGTGCGACTGGTTTTTCCGGTCATCTTCTCTGGCAATGGTGACCGATGCTCGATCTGATTACAGGGCCTTGAAGCTCTTGGAGAGGCGACCTCAATGGCACCCTCACATGGATGAAATAGTCACCAGAAAATGCCTTAAAAGGCGGTTGTAGGCTGCGGTCTGGCGAAGCCCGATTTTTCGGCTAAGCCCCTAAAACCCCACTTATCCTATACCAAAAGCCTTCAAATTTCTCAGAAAATATCCTCACAACCCAAGGATCAAAAGCCCCTTATCCCTTAAGCTCGATTCAAGCAAAAACACGAGAAATTTTAGCTATTTTTGTTTTTGAAACCCTCGGCCTCCACCCCATTTTATACTCGATCTCGACCCAAATTTCCACCACCAATCGATTGCTCTTATCCCCTTAACCCTAGATCTAGCCTCCAAACTAATTAAACAACCCCAAATCATGAGCTACAACCCTCAAAAGATTTGGCCAAATCAAAAATTTCTTTCGCCATTAAAACCGGTCACATCGCCGCCGTGCTCGGCCAATGGCCACCCCCAGAAGCTTCATCATCACCTGAAGACTGTCCTAGTACCTCTAGGCGAGCTTCCCGACGTTCAGAGGTAGTTACCAGCGGCCATGTGCGGCGATCGCGTTCACACCATGATATTCTCAAAAATTTGCATTTTAGCCCCTAGCCAACTTTTAATTACATTTTCTCCCAATCCTAGATACCCCTAGACTATCTAACACTTTCACTATTGCCCATAAGTTCCATATTTTTCATTTTCCTCAAAATCTTCTAAAGAACTTGCCATTTCGACCTCCCTCGAGTAGTTTACAAAATCCATACTTTTGCCCGAATACCCCTAATTGCGTGTTTTTGACTTCAAACCTTCAAAAATCTCTTGATTTTGTCTAATATCGATTATTTGGATAGTTTTACCTTTATTGGCTTGCTTTTCATGGTCCCTCATCCTTCGGTTGCGTTTTGAATATTACATAAAAGCCTGAAACTTTAATAAATACCGATTTTGACCTCATAATTTCTAAAAATGCTTATAATATTGAACACTGGATATTACACGAGGAAGCCAAGCGGTGGTTGGAGGCTACAAGCGCAGGCAACAGCGTGGCTAGATCTGGCCGACGGGGGCCCTTTTAGGCCAACGATGATGGTGATCGGAGGTTGAGGGCGCGAGGAAGCCACGGATGGCTCACGATTGATGGTGAAGTAGGTGTTGGAGGCAGTTGCAGAGCGGGCGGTGGCAGTCATCGGAGGTGGTGGCGACACTGGAAGGCAACGACTGTCGATGGCTGTTTGCTCGGTCTGTGCGTTGCAGAAAAGGAAGAACGAAGAAGAAGAAGAAGGAAGAAAGAAGAAAAAGAAAAGAAAAAGAAAAAGAAAAAGAAAAAGAAAAAGAAAAAGAAGTAATTATTTTTTACGGAAAAACATGTTTTATTATTCCGGAGATTTTGACAAAAAGAAAAAAATTATACGGACACGTGAAAGTTGAGTTCGAGGCTTTATAGTCCCGACCCTGTGTTTCGAAGTATGGAGCAACATAGATAGGTAATCAAGTAGGTTCTTAGTTATTCAACCAATCTGGTGCTAATATCGAGGATGAAATTTTGTGATTTAGAATATATGACAAATTTCGAGGATGAAATTTTTGTAAGGAGAGGAGAATCTAATATCCTAGTATTTTGAGAATAATAATAATTAATTTTTGTGTATTTAAAATATTTTTTAACATCCATTAGAGATTATAATTGAAAAAACTAATGGGCTTAGAGTTAATGGGCTAAGTTGAAAAAGGAAAGACTAACTAAATGAACTTAGAGCTAGTGGGCTAAGTTGAAAAAAGGAAAAACTAAGTAAATGAGCTTAGAGTTAGTAGGCTAAGAAAGTGGGCTTAAAATTAATGAACTAAATGAAAGAATAATCTATTTAAAAGAAGATTTAGTGAAAAATAATTAAGGTGACAAAATAATTAAAGATATTGGGTGAAATAATTAAGAAATGTGGGAGACAAAGTAGGGTGTGAAGAAATAATTAAAGATTATGGGTAAGATTTAGTGAAAAATAATTAAGAAAAGTGACAAAATAATTCAAGATAATGGGTGAAATAATTGAGAAATGTGAGAAACAAAGTAGGGTGTGGACAAATAATCAAAAATAATAGGTGAAATAATTGAGAAATGCGAGAGACAAAGTAGGGTGTGGACAAATAATTAAAGATTATGGGAGAAATTTAGTAGAAAATAATTAAAAAATATGACAAAATAATTAAAGATAAAAGGTGAAATAATTGAGAAATGTGGGAGACAAAGTAGGGTGTAGACAAATAATCAAAGATAATAGGTGAAATAATAGAGAAATGTGAGAGACAATGTAGGGTGTGGACAAATAATTAAATATTATGGGAGAGATTTAGTAAAAAATAATTAAGAGATGTGACAAAATAATTAAAGATAGTAGGTCACTATAATTATGCTAAGCTTAATTAAATCTTCTATAAATAGTTGAAAACTTGAAAGGTTTGAGAACCAAAATTAGAGAGAGAAAGGTTGTAAGAAAAAAGATTTGAGAGTGAGAAAGAGATTTGAAAAAAAAAAAGAATGAAAGAAAATAGGAAAAACAAAATATAGAGAAAAATACCAAAACTTCCTAGAAAAATCCTATAGGCTGGGTTTAGTAGTTCTTGTGAAAATTTATGGCAGAAGACTTCATTGGATACGCAAACCGAGGCTTCGTCGCAATATAGAAAAATACTGAATAGCTCGGCGAGAAGGTGAGTTATCTTCAAAAATTTCACAAATATGAGAATGATATTTTAGAATTGTTAATGATGAAATTGGAAGAGAAATGCATGATTAGTATTTATTATGGATTTTTGAGGCAATAAATGCTTGAAAATCAAAGAGAAAATGAGAAATAAATAGAACATGGATTATGAAAATTATGAAGAAATTTTTTAGGCTTATGAATATTGTTTTAGGAATTATTGTGAAGAGAAATTGAGAAAATTCTATGAGAAAGTATTTATTTCATAATCTTGAGGAAATAATTGAAGAAATGGAGAAATTAGAGAAAATTAGAAATCTAATTTTTTTTTAAGTAATTATGATGCACAGGGTACGTCAAGGTTCATAATTGAGTACGATTGGAAGTTCGACGTGAATTTGAGGCAAAATTATGCTAAGAGAAAAATTATCTTCTTGCAAGGTAAGTGGTGCCTCCCAAAATGGATTAAGTTTATGAAAATGCTTGGTTTGTAAGTGGTTCGATTTCCAAAATCCGATTTTATGTAAATGATCTTATCATTTTGTTATGTCTTGATATGAGTATGTCATGTAGATTGCATTGCATTTATATGTTTGATTTATGAAATATGCATATGAATATGATGAGATTCACGATCATATGTTGCATGGGTTTGGGATTAGGTACTGGTGGCATTGCCTTACCAAGGGTGCACCCATACACCCTAGTTTGGCAGGGAGACTGAAAAAATGACTGGTAATCTTAAGGCGTAGTCGACTCAAACATGAGAGTTATGATGTTATGTGCATTGCATACATATATGAGCATTAAATGTTTTGTTCCCTTACTTAGATGATTAATCATCTAATTTGGGCTTTGCCCATGGAATATGCAAATTTTATAGATGGAGATTGTAGCAGAAACGAGGATGAATAAGGCATGAAATGGCACTTAGCAAAGTGCATGATGAGTTGTATGATGAGTTGAATGTATGCTATGTAGTTCATGTATTTAAGTTCTGCTATTTCGAATTCTAAACTTTTTGAGGAATGATGATGTAGAACCCTATTTAGGGTTAATGTTAGTTGAGAACTTATGTTATGTATTAAGTCATGTTGAGAAATTTGTGTTCCTTTGATGTAAGAACTGATTTATGATTAATGTTATGATATTAGGTTCAATTCTAGCTTCTGCACTTAATGTTTATGATGACCCCTTAGAAATAGATGTATGAAGATTTTGGGATGGACAAGAGCAATGATATGAATTAGCAATAGTTTTAAGAAAAAAAACTTATTATCCCAGAATTGTCCTGAGTTTTAAGGCGCTCAGAAAACGGGTCGTTACATAGCCTGAGCCTCAAACTCTTCTAGGACCACCGCCTCCCTAGTCGACCCTAGATGCAACTACACAAAATCTAACTCCATTAACATCAGACATTAGACCAATATCCTCAACTTCGCCATACGCCGCAAACCATCCATCAACAAATTTCCAAACAACCCCGACCCAGGGTTAAATCCAACCAACACTTCATAATTTACACTATTCCACATAATGCTATTAACTTGAAGAGAATTAAATAAATTTACCTCAGTCATTCTAGAGGAGAAATTCGGCCAACCGCCTACACTGGAGTTGCCTCTTTGGCTGCTATCTCACGTCCAAATCTCTATTTTCGAGCTTCCAGTATGCTCCACATGCCTCGAAATAATTTCCAGAACTTTTCCCAATTTTTTGGGATTTTCCTTTATTTTTCCCATTTTTTTTCCATTTCCTTTTATATTTTTTTCTTTTCCCCTGCATCTTCTTCCTCGCGACTTCCTTCCCCACACCTTCTTTTTCGCGCACGGCAGTCCCTACGCACACACAGCCATCGACCGTCGCTGCGGCTGGCTTCCCCTCCGACGGCCGCCACCAGCTGCTGCTCCACCGCTGGTCATCGACATTGGCCGCCACCGCCATAGCCAGCTGGTTCAACCTTCACTGGCTGTTGCCTCAGCTACTGATGGTTGCGCCCACCTCCATGCACCATTCCATGCTATCGGTTGTTCGCCTCCACTTCCATCTACTGCCAGCTTCGTCGGCTATGGCAGCTACTCTAGCTTCCATCATCAGCCATGGCTATAACACCCCCTCTCCTAGAACTGCCCGAGAAGAGGTGCTATGGGGAAAATATATAAAATAAAATAGAACTCTCTGATAAACTGAAATCTGATACCATAACTAAGCATCTCAATCAAATTAAATAAAAACTCTGAGTCAAAATAAATTGAAAATCATAAACTCTGTCTAAGGGAAAATCCCTCAACTGAAGTATAAAATAATCCTAACTGATAAGACACTATAAACTCCCAGACATCTTTGATCTTGAGCGGCTCCACATACACATACTACTGACCACTGCTACTAGGCCCCACTTTTGGTACTCCCCTGCTAGGACCTGGAATGGTGAAGAGTACAAGGTGATCTACAAAGCTCAACAAGTAATAAGCTAGAAAGAATAACTGAAGCTGAATCGAAGAATATCGATACTGATAAATGACTTACTGAACTTGTACTAAGTATAATCACCGTCTGATTACATTCTCAAAATGTAATGCACATAAACTGTAAACTAAATTCAGGTATGCAACTTTGGCACATAGGCCCACATAACTGTAAAAACATATCTGTCTGATTTGAATCCTGCATACATAAAAACTGTAAACACATACTGTGGGGAATAAGCGCCTGACCCCCTGGTCGTCACCAGACAAGCAACTTATAAACTGAGCTATAACTGAAACTAATACTAGTGGGATCCCCGTGGGCTAAGCTGCCTGGAGCGTATAATGCAATGTTCATATAAATGCTGGCACACGATATGTAGTGCTCCATATAAAGTCATGCTCAATGCTCATACCAAGATGTATGCACATAATCTCATAAAATAATGTTGAATATGTCATAATAAACACTAAACATGTAATCTCATCTTCAATATATTGGAATACAAAGATGCTATATATTATGCATTATGGTATGGGCATGATTAACTTGTTATATTCTGGCATAAAATTCAATATTTGGAGGTATTGAATATCTTTATTTAAATAAAACTTGAATTAAAACATCACTGGAAGTTCACTTGGATTTCTGGAAAAGCCATTTGGATATTAGGGAGGATATCCAGATATGAGGAAAGACATCCGGATATGAAAAAGGCTCATCTGGACACACTGATGCTCAAATCAGAAGCTATTTGGATATGCTAGGATGTATTCGGATATGAACTAGCACATCTAGATATGATTTAGGTCATCTGGATCTCTTATTGTGGCATTCGGATATATTAAGAGACTATTCGAATATGAAATTCAACTTTAGAAAGAGAAATTCTGGATACAGAAGGAGGCATTCGGATATGTTGGACCTATCCGGATAGAAGAAAAGGCATCCAGATATGAGCTATCCGGATGTGCAAAGAGCCATCCAGATATCATACGCAAGGAACTTGGAACTTATCTAGATATGGGAAGACCCATTCAGATATCTGCAATTAAATTTAACGAACATGAATGCTAATAGAGGCTGAAATTTATAACAAAACTTAATGATTCTACACCATTCTGAATAAAATCTTGGGAAAACGAATCCCAATTGATATGAAACAACTTTAAGGATGATTCAAAGATAATATTTGATTGAATCGTTATAAAGATCATGTATATATGAGAACTTGCCTCTAAAAGAAATAAAAGGAAGAAGGAACTTGCAACTTAAAAGAAAGAAGGAACTTGCAACTTAAAAGAAAGAAGAAATAATAGGACTTGCACTCCAAATGGGAAAAGGAGTAATATAACTCACAATTCAAAATGGAGAAGGAGTAATAGAACTTGCAATCCAAAATGGAGGAGTAATAGATCTTGCAATCCAAAATGGATAAGGAGTAATAGATCTTGCTCATAACTTCACTGCTATACGCATATATATATATACATCTCTTCTTACTAAAATAAATCTGAAAACTGCTATGAAGAATTGGAATAATCTGAAAACGAAACTAATATGGACTTGTAATGGAAGGGATTATAGGAAAGAGACTTGCCTCGATAAATCTTGATCGATTCTCACGATCTCAACTAGAAATCTCCTATGCGAAGCAACTTCTGCAACTCATAGACTTCTTGGCTCTCTACTCCTCACGCAACGTGAAGAAAACTATGGCTTATGTGCCTTTATATAAAGAAAGAAATAGCCTTAGAAGCCCATCTCCTTCTCTTTTTATAATTTGGAGTCCTTATTCTTAATTAACTTGGAGACTTCAAACCTAAATCTTCTCACGTATGGATTCTCCCAATTACATAATATCTCTAATTAAATAATTTTTAATAATAGGAAATTATTAGTTAAAACTCTAAAGTTACCTTTATGCCCTTGCACTTAATTTTCACATAATTAAATTCCATTTAAATGCTATACTCTCAATTAAAAATTTTAAATTGCCACATTAAATATTTAATTGGCAAATTGTCTTAAGCCAAAAATTAGCTAAATAGTTCTCAATAATTCTTGGCTCTTCTAATGGGTCGTTACAATTTCTCCCCTCCTTAAAAGAAGTTGGTCCTCCAAATTCGTACTTGGTTACTCGAATAACGAGGGATAAAGACGCCTCATCTCTTTTTTTAATTCCCACATTCTCTCCTCTGACGAGTGTCGCTACCATTGCACTTTTACAAGAGGAATTGATCAATTCCTCAAAATCTTCTCTTTTCTCTCTAAATACTGATAGGCATCTCTTCACAAGACACATCTTCTCTAACTTCTAGAGTCTGAAAATCAATCACATGCTGAGGATTTGGAACATACTTCCTCAACATCGAAATATGAAACACATTATGAACATGGGACAATTGAGGTGGCAAAGCTAACTCATATGCCAAAGTCCCTATCTACCTCAAAATCTCAAACGGACCAATGTAACGGGGACTAAGCTTCCCTATTACGCCAAATCTTTGAATTCCTTTAATAGACATGACTCTCAACCAAACATGTTCACCTACCTCAAACTCGAGGGCTCATTGTCGCTTATCTGCATAGCTCTTTTGTCCGTCTTGGGTTATTTTCATTGTAGCTTTGATCACTCGGATCTTTTTTGACGTCTGCTTAACAATTTCAGGACCTAATAAAGCCCTATTTCCAATCTCTTCCCAACATATTGGTGATCAACACGGTCGCCCATATAAAGCCTCATACGATGACATTCCAATACTTGAATGGAAACTATTATTGTAAGCAAATTCTACCAAAGGTAGATGCTTATCCCGACTACCTTAGAAATCTAAATCACAAGCTCTCAACATGTCCTTGAGAGTCCTGATAGTCCTCTTTGACTGACCATCTGTCTGCAGATGAAACGCCGTACTAAACTTCAACCGAGAAGTAAAATGAGAAGTAAAACGAGGATCTCGATCTAATACAATGCTGAATGGAACACCGTGTAATTTCACGATCTCATCAATATAAATCCTGGAAAATCTGTTCAAAGGATAAGTCTTCTTAATTGACAGAAAATTGGTTGATTTAGTCAAAGGATCGACAATCACCCATATAGCATCATAGCCTCTTATCATCTTGGGTAAACCCATCACAAAATCCATAGCAACATTATTCCACTTTCACTTCAGAATAGGTAATGGAAGTAATAACTTGTTGGCATACTAAACATTGTGCAATATATTTAGCTACATCTTTCTTCATACCACTCCACCAATATTGTTGCTTTAGGTCGTGGTACATCTTCGCAACACTTGGATGAATAGTATAATGGGTCTTGTGTGCTTCATTCAAAATCTCTTGCTTAAGATTTCCATCATCGGATATACAAATACGTCTTTGAAATAAGAATATACCATCACTCCGTAAAGTATATCCCAAAGGAGAAAGTTTCTCGATATCTGCTAAAATCTGTGTCCACTTCTCATCTTTTGATTGCTGGGTCTTGAGTAAATCAAATAACTCAGGTTTTTCTCCCATATAAGCACAACTCACAACTGATCTATCCTCTGGGGCTGAAATAGATAAGGCCCTTAATTGCTCTAATAACTTCCATTCTTGAACCATCATTGTAGCCATAGAAGCTCCTCGCCTACTCAAGGCATCGACTACCACATTAGCCCTTCCTGGATGGTATAAAATCTCGCAATCGAAGTCTTTAAATAACTCAACCCAATGTCTTTGCCTCATATTCAATTCTTTTGGGATAGAAGATAATGTAAACTCTTATGATCTGTATAAAGCTCAACTCTCTCACCATATAAGTAGTGTCGCCATATCTTCAATGCAAATACTACCATTGCCAACTCCAAATCATTAGTAGGGTAATTCACCTCGTGTTTCTTCAATTGTCTTGAGGCATAGGCATTAACTCAACCATCTACATCAATATGCATCCCAATCCTGAATGGGAGGCATCACTGTAAATGAAATATTTCTCTCCATTTCTTGGTATGGCTAAGACTTGTGCAATAGTCGACTTCTACTTCAATTCTTGGAAAGCACGTTCATACACAACATTCCATTCAAACTTCTCTTATTTTCTTGTTAGTTTAGTCATTGGAGAAGATAGACGAGCAAATCCTTCAATGAATCGCTTATAATAGCCTGCAAGACCTAGAAAACTACGTATCTCTGTCACTGTCATAGGTCTCGGCTACTCTATAATTGCTTTAGTCTTGTCGAGATCCACTAAAATACCGTCTCCAGACACCACATGGCCTAGGAATCCAATCCGAGTGAGCCAAAACTCACACTTGCTGAACTTGGCGTACAATTGCTCTTCTCTTAGCCTTTGTAGTACCAAAGTAAGATGCTCTGCATGCTCTTCTACACTAGGTGAGCAACTAGAATATCACCTATGAAGACAATAATGAAGCAATCTAGGTACTCACATAGAACTCGATTCATCAAATCCATGAAAACAGCTGGAACATTCGTTAACTCAAATGGCATCACCACAAACTCATAGTGTCCATAACAAGTCCTGAAAGTAGTCTTTTTGAATATCATCATCTCTAACTCGCACCTAGTGGTATCCTAATCTCAAATCTATCTTTGATAACACTTTAGCTCCTCATAACTGGTCTAATATATAAGTCATCCACTCGAGGTAAATGATACTTGTTCTTCACTGTCACCTGATTCAACTGGCAATAATCTACACACAACCTTAAAACTCCATCTTTCTTCCTCACAAATAATACTAATGTGCCCCATGGGGATGAACTGGGTTTGATGAAACCCTGCTCTATTAATTCTTCTAACTGGCTTTGACTGCAATGCTACCTTGCACATCTATTTATCAAAGCAATAACCAAATTCGTCAAACATTAATCCTTTTATTAAAGCAGGTGTAGGGAAATTATACTAGCCAGTGTGCAAGTGTGCATGTAGTACAATTTTAAATTTATATTTCGGTGAGCCCGAGTTGGTTCGTAGAGGGAGATTATTTATGGATGAAAATAAAAATCATAGAATATTTGGTTTTAGGAGGTGATTAAGATGATCTAAAGGTAAGAATTAAAACTAAACTAACACTGAATTTAAGCAGCTTGGGTCAAGACAATTTCAATGTCAAAACCGATTAATTCTTAATTCAATAGAAAAGATCAGTAATATTTATCTGAATTAAGTTTTACAGATTTATCAGTAATTTTAATTCAAGATAATGATAATTCTTGTTTAAGAATCTCCATACATGGCATGCAAATTCTAAGTTAAGCAATTACCATAAATTGAATTATATTTCACAGACAAAATTTATAGATATAGATTAATCATTTGGGCTTGGGTATGAAAACATTTCCAGGTCTAGCAATCTCCATACGTGGCATGAAAATTCTAAGTTAGGCTTATGCTCTAATCCAAACTCAAAGATACACTATACGCACACTGCTCAAATTAAATCAGATTAATATTACACATTTGAAGCACAACTTTCTTTGGAAATCATTGGTGTTGGACACTGTCATTGCCTTAACCCAAGATTGGATTTAGGTACTCATCTTCATTTGAAAATAAATTGGTAGGAATTTAAATGACGGGAATTAAAAGACGATATTTAACCGACCATATAGGCGGTGTATAATTAAAAGACAGTAATTGAAAGACAATATTTAACCAACCATATAAGCGGTGTATAATTAAAGATAGTAATTGAAAGATAATATTTTACTGACCATATAGGCGGTGTATAATTAAGAGACAATAATTGAATGACAATATTTAATCGACTATATAGGCGGTGTATAATTAAGAGAATAAAAAGAATAACATAACACAACTATATGAAACTAAAGTTTGAAGAATTGAGAGAGAAATTCTACGAACAAAACTATATAGAAACTAAAGTGAAAAAAATTGAGAGATAAATCCTAAGAACACAACTATGCTTTCATTATAGGAAAATTGAATGGTTACAAATGCAACCCAAGTGATCTATTTATAGCTCACAAGGTGCAATGGAGACCACACAAAATATCTAATTTAATAATAAAAAGAAAAATAAAATACCAAATTTAAAAATACAAAGATAAATAAAATATCTAATTACTCAAAAAATTCGGGCCAAAGTGTAGTTCTTGGAACTTCGTGACTTGATGTAAGCGATGACATCATTCCAACTCATGATGTAAGCGATGATGTAAGCAACTTGTGGGACTTGGGCTTTTCTTGTTTTGGGATTGGGTCTTTCTTGTGTTGGGTTTAGGCCTTCCTTGTGTTGGACTTACAATCCATATATTACATATATTATATTTATTTTTTTATTTTGTATATTTTATATTAATATTTTTAAACCTGCACGCAATCACAAAATGCATAATAATATTCAATTTAAACCATATTAGGATTAAAATAAGCGTAAAATTATAACAAAATTTTTACAAAATTGACCACTAATCACACCCCCCAACTTAAACATTTCTAGTCCCATAGCAATTATACTTTACACTGGCTAGTATTTATTCACAATAATCGCATGAATGTAAAATTTTCTAATTAAAAACCAAAATGCATAGAACATAACAAGTTATCTGCCATATAGTCGAATATTCTAAATCAGATTTATGTCAAAGGTCATACAATCTTAGGAACGATAATCAGGATGACTAACACACAAACTTACTCCCTTGAAGTTTCGACTTCAAACCTTACTATGGATTTTCCCTCTAATAAAAAAAATGATTCCACTGGTGTACACACAAGGGAGTGCACCATTATAAGAGTAAATGCAAAACAAGTTCAAACTCAGTGTCATCCCAAATACAAAGAACGTATTTTCATGAAAGAATAGGGAAATTGGCATAACTTCATGACTGGAATAATGCCCTAGATGAATATCTTCTGAATTTAAATAGAATTCCCTACTCTGAACTCGAATCCTTAGATCACATGATTTATAGCATCAAGAGGGACCAAACTGGGTTGTAATGGGGCTATGAGGTTAATATGGGTTATCAAATAAAAGGGTAAAGTGTTGAAATGGTGTGTCGGGAATTTTTTCTCTTTTTTTTTTCTAATATCAAACTGGATATATTGTTTTCTTCAGCATTTATTTTGAAACACTTATGCTGAATAGTTAAGAGAACTTTTTTTTTTTTTCTTTTTTTCCCTTTCTTTTTTGCTCTTTTTTTTTCCTTTTTTTATATGAAAATATCGAGATAGACTGATTCCTAAAAACACACTAGGTTTGGACAAACTTCATGTGGTTACGGTTTAGATGAGGGTAAGAAAATAAATTGTGCTAAGAACAGCTCAAATGGGCTAGCAAGGGAGGTTAATGTAAAGAAAGAAAAAAGTTAATAGGCTCAAATTGAAAGAAATTGATTCCCCTATTATGCTTCTACAAAACGATGTTACTCAGTCAACTAATTCAGAGTTTGAAACCAGCTAAATTCATCCGGTATCATACTAGACATTCAAAGCACATTGATGTTTTGAAGCTATTGAAAAGATGAGATCAACAATAAAGCACATTTAGAGTAAGTGTTATTTCATTCAGAATTAACGATTATTAGGCTCAAACACTCACTCGGGTAATAGTCTCCACTTTTGTTGAGGGATCATGCAGTGTGCTAATTAGCTAATTACCATTTCCTTTGACTTTATGACTGATAAACCAATTTCTAATTATTGAACACCCATTGCATGCAAATCACTTATTGTAATCCCAAACATCCACGTTTTCAAATAAGAAATTAATGCATTCATGATCCATACTAGAAACTTAACCGGCTATCAGTGTATAACTCCAAAGCTTTAGGGATAGCGTTATTTAAAGCACACATAATTTTTTTAATAAATTTTTAATAGGAGTAGATAAAAGTAAACAATTCACACAAAACTATAAGCATGCTATAGCAAATTCACAGTTAAACATGGACCAGATAATTCATAAATATACCTTTCTTCCCCCCAACTTGAATTGCAGTAATGAAATAAGGTTGTTAGGAATACTTGTAACTCCACAAGTTTGTAAGTTTAATGTGAACTACTAAATCTTCAACAAAAAAGTGAAAATACCTTATATGTATATATATATATATTTTTATTTTATTTTCACACCGAAATAAAAAAAATCATGCAAGTCATAAACATATGCGTCTCAAGAGTACAAAAAGTACTCCTTACTTAGCCATCTTATCATAGACTTGCCCTACAGGGATAAATCTAAATTAATTGGACCCTTTTAACGCTTGCTTCCAATTACCTTAAACCAGTCTATCCGAGACTTGTAAGGATCGTGTTGTGGAATAGAAGCGTGTAATTTCTCTAGCAGCTCCTTAATGGTGGATGCGAAAATGAGAATCTTTCTTGTCGAAAGAGAAATGAACTTTTGTTCCATAACCTGATCAAGAAAAGAGAGTAACCTATCGAAAAAATGGTTAACATTTAGAAGTGCAATGGGTTTGGTATGGAGATTGCTCTTGGCCTAGGAGATTATACAAAAGATTTCTTCAAGTGTACCAAAAGCTCCTGGTAAAGCAATGAAGGCGTCTGACTGGTAAATCTTACAAGCCATGCGCTCAGACATAGAAGTTGTTCTTATAAGTTGGCCGCGTGTAAACCCAAAAATTTGTGAATCAGCCAAAGGGATTGGCATTACACCTACCACATATGATTTTTCAAGATGTGCAGCCTGTGAAACACATCCATTCAATCCATGACTTCCCCCTCCATATACCAAATTAATTTTTTTCTCTCCCAATTTTAGACCAAGTTCGCTTGCTGTAAGTGTGTAACAAATATCGCTCCCAAGTTGAGAGCCACATAGTACACATATGGTATTGATTTGACGAATTAGCTGGCCTTCCATTTATATTAGTTCTTTATGTATGCCCTGAAAGTAGAACTTGTTAAAGAGGTTTGACGATCAAAAGTAGCTATATAAAAATTCAACAATAAATAAACATAAACAAAAATCATGCGTATATACAAGTAGTTGTGATTGTGGCTCACATCTTCCTCTGGTTTTACGTCTAGAAATAGCTTAAACACCTTCTATGAAGCAAGGATAGGCTTCCAATTCAATTTTCTTAGAAATTGGCAAACAAGGTCAATTATAGTTAGATTCCCAAGACTATAGCGTTGGTGGTCACTTCTAAACTGGATTCATAAAGCAAAAAGTTCTCGTTGCACTATTCCACACGGATGTGTCTCAAGAGTCAATTGAATATCATCCAAAGACTCTTTACTTAGTCCATCCTTTATGAAACTAATTTTATCTTCTCGATTTATGGAAGTAAACCCCACAGATTTGCATCGTGTGTTACAAGTCTATCGAGCACATTTGTGACAACCATTTATTCTTTTTGCTCTTCATTTTTTTTTTGAAAAACTACTCTTTCCCAAGCCTGAGAAGTGCTTAAAACTAGATGAAGTTTTGCCAAGAAATCGAACTTTTTCTTCAATCAACCAACGAATATCTTCAACGATATTCTTACACATCAAAAGCCTAAGTCTTTCACACATAGTGGCATAAATCTTTTTCAAATCATTTCGTGGGAGAGATGGATAATACTTGCGAATTTTAGAGAGTTGAAGATCCATTTTTTTTTTTAAAACACAACTATAGTAAGAGGAAAGTAAAACAAAACTATGAATCTTACAAAAGGGACGAGAGTACCTGATCGGAGAACAACACAAAGGAGAGAAGACTGAGTTCAAAGAAGTGTGGCTTGCCTCATGCAAATATGGGGTCTCTTATAGGGCAGTGGAGGTCATCATTCCAACAATCACACTTGGCTCGAGGTGTGCCACGAGTGCAGGGTCATGTCTGGCATCTCATTTTTCAACATTCGACGCTTCTTTTTTCAACGCTTGGTATCTCATTTTCTTTATAGGGTAGTGTGTCGTTTCCTTATAGGGCAGTGTGATTGTACTATCCGAGAAAGGTGGTTGTCATCAGCGTTAAGTCTGTCTCCCTCTTTTCTCCATCATCTTTATATATATATATTTATTTATTTAAAAAAAACAAAATTTATTTTATTATATATTTTAAAATATTTTTTTAGAGTTTTTTTTTCTTTTCTTCCAGTTAAGGATCAAATAAGTGGTTGCCCACCTAATCATATAATAACTCTCTTTCATTACACCTCTTTTAAAGTTATTTTTAAAATTATGTAAATTGATTTTTCTCATGAATGCACATACATATTTTGAAAATATGTCATCCGGAGGTGTTGGTTTTATTACATCAGAGTACGGCACATCAATTCGCACAAACACCTCAAGCATATCTGGTTTAATTTGAT
This sequence comes from Diospyros lotus, assembly GCF_014633365.1. Taxonomy (NCBI): domain Eukaryota; kingdom Viridiplantae; phylum Streptophyta; class Magnoliopsida; order Ericales; family Ebenaceae; genus Diospyros; species Diospyros lotus. The sequence goes on from NC_068342.1 coordinate 22,298,776, forward strand.
CCCCAAAAATATAGACTAGTCTAAAAGACATAAATTTAGGCTCAAGTTTGGCTAGGCCCATGGTATCTTCACATTTCGGCTCTCGGATTTTATCCTCTTCTTTCTCCCAGGTTTCTTCTTTTCTCACATCATTTTGGCCCATTTTTTCTTCTATGATTGCTCTTTCCATCCTAGGGTCATCAAGTCTCTCAATTGGTTCATCATTCCTTGGGATGGGTGTAAATTGGACCAACTCTTGACCTATGGGTGCATTGAATGACGATTCCTCCTCAAGATATTGACCTATGAAATTTTGATTGGGTTGGTTTAGAAACTCGCCAGGTTTACTCATGCTCAAGGTCTATGTAAACTCGGTCAATTGTTCTAAAATGTCAACATGGCCCTAGTGGTTTGTTCTTGAAGTTTGATCACTTGTGCATTAAAACTCATTTGACCTTGCATAGACTCGTGAAGGGTGTCCTCTAAAAATTTTTCATCCTGAGGTTGATAAGGATCAGATTTAACCCTACGTTTTAACTCAAATTGGGTGGTGGAGGAAAAGGTTCATGAGATTGGAACATAGAGTCATTGTTCCAAGAATAATTCCAATGGTCATAGGAACTGGGGTAATCAGTGTAAAGATCCGAGACGTAGCCCGACATATAAGAATTCTCCCTCTGACTCTGGTTAAAAGAAAACCTCCCCTCACTGGGATCGGGATGGCCAAATGAATTAAAAGTCACAAACATGCTAAAATACTGAGATATAGAGAATATGGAAATAACAATTCAACAGCAGATAATGATGCCTAATGAATCAGTTAATGTTTCAATAATCATACCTGACCGTAGTCTCTTGCACTGTTTAGTAACTAAAAGTTATCTAAATATTTTTTTATTATTTTTTTAATTTATAATTTTTTATTATTTTATTTTTTTTCCAAATATATATTTTATATATATATATGAAAATAATTTTTTTAATTTTTTTTAAAATAGTAAAACAACAAAATTTAATCTGCCCGGTAATGGTGCCAAAAACTAACTTCAAGTCTGCAACGCTACCCTACATATTTATTTGTCAAAGCAATAACCAAATTCATCAAACATTAATCCTCTTATTAAAGTAAGTGCAGGGAGATTATACTCGCTAGTGTGCGAGTGTGCGTGTAATACAATTTTAAATTTATATTTCGGTGAGTTCTAGTCGGTTCACATGAGATTATTTATGGATGAAAATAAAAATCATAGAATATTTGATTTTAGGAGGTGATCACTACAAAAAAAAAAAAAGGGTTTTAATGAGGGGAAAAGTGGTCTTTAAAAGTCAATTTCCCTTCGTTAAAGAGTTTTAACAACGGAAAAATCCAGTCGTCACCCTTCGTTAAAGCTTCTGCCGTTAAAAGTATTAATAATGGAACCAAAATATCGTCGTTAATATAAATAGTGAGGGGCATAAGTCCCGTCGTTAAAACTCATAATAACGACGAATATTCACATCGCTATAACAATGTGTGTGGTGGTTGATAATAATATATAACGATAGATATTCTCGTCGTTATTGCAATATTTACTGGTCACTAAATATAATATCAACGATGGATATTCTCATCGTTATTGCAATGTTTACCAGTCACTAAATATAATATCAACGATAAACATTCTCGTTGTTACTGCAATATTTACCAGTCACTAAATATAATATCAATGATGAATATTCTCGTCGTTATTACAATATTTACTTGTCACTAAACATAATATCAATAATGAATAGTCCCGTTGTTATAGTTATATTTACCGATCACTAACAATAATATCAGTAATCAATATTTTTGTCGTTATATATATATTTATTTGTCATTATTATTATTATTACAATTTTAATGACTATTTTTACTATTATATAAGAATTTATTTTGTAGTTATTAATTTTGGCAAGAGAGATACTAATAATAAAAATATCAATCATATTAATTTAGTAGAAAACAAGATATATACAAAAAACGATCATTTACATTCATTATGTATTGATTACAATCATCATAAGAGCTTCTATACCCTCTACAATCATAAAAAATGAGAAAAAAAAAACTATGAGTTTCATATTATTCTAATCTCTCCCTATAATGAAAATCAAAAAATTATTACAAGTATGGCTAGAATTCATGTATTATTCACAACTAATACCAAGAGTTCCTACTCGACTTGTATCTTCAAATACCTGCAAATTGCAAAGAAAAAAAAATTATATTACTCGCCATTCTCTAGCATTGTATGATGATCTAAATTACATAAATCTCATAAGTCATAATGTAATCAAATATAAAAGCAAAAAAAAAAAAAATAAACATCAATTCAAAAGCTAATATTTAACAACTTATAATGCATCAGCTCTAAGAATAGAGATGTCTGTCTATTTGTTGCTATATGGTTTCACTACCAATAACATGGTCTAACTAGACATAAAATAAAAAAATAAAAAATAAAAACATTTCTATTTCTATTTCATAATATCTTAAAAACCAAACCAATGCAAATTCCTTTCCTTTTAATTAATACAAACAACTATGCATGACAACATCCAGTGAACTGAACTGAACTGCCCTGCCCTCTTCAACAACCAAACCCCTCCCCCTTTCAAAAAATGACAGCACTACTTTAATTTTCTTTAGTCATAATGTCATTATAACTTGAGCCAAAGTCTTGTATTACTATTTATCACTATCAATATAAATTTGAAACTCAAAAGAAAAAGTACCCTTTTTCTAGGGACATGTCTAGCTAGACAAAATGCAAAATGTCAACCAGACTTAACGAATGAAAACTTTGTTAGTAGCTTAGATGATTTGCATTAGAGTGTTTCATGTTGCATCTCTTCACGTTTTAATTTTAAAAGTTAAATAAAAGACTCATTACACTTATTAGTATCACATAAGCCAACCAACGTTCCTTATGTGTGTGTTGTTTCACCATGTTTATTAATACAACAGAGCAGCAGCAGCAGTAACAACAAAAACTAAATTTGGCCTCTCGAAACTTGCACTTGTTAGCCTATTGGGGAAATTTAGGCCTTTAAATTGGAATACATCTGAAAGTGATTCCTAGAAAGAGCAAATGGACATCCCAATTTAATGCCAATATATATATATATATATGCTGGACACCATAACAAATCGTCTCGGTTCCTTCCTGCCACAGCTGGACTCAAAAGTGAAAGTGTTCTTTATAAACTCAATCAACCAAACTATTTCAACATATATCAACACATATATACCATCATCATAAAACTATTCAACTCATTCAAAATTCCAACATACTTTCAATCACCCAAACTCTCAATAATCATCAAATAAGCTCAATCAACCAAACTCTCAACTATATATATATATATATACCATCATAAGCATTCACCCCCTTTTTTTTCATTATCAAAACAAATAGGCAACAAACCAAACTTATTTCGCCTAACAAATAGGTAGGAATTTCACCCAACTAATTCAAATTTCAGCTACAATAAACAACAAAAGCAATATTAGCAATATTTTCAGCTGCATATATAATCAGACTCAATAAATTATGAATGATAAGTGACCAACACTATGATGACACTTTATTTCAATAAAATTATTAGAAGTAAATACACAAAAACCAGAGATTAGGAGGTTTAAGAATGTAATACCTGTTTAGTAAAAAGTTACAGAAAAAGCTATCATATGGTTTAGCTTTGAACATTTTCCTGCAAAAAGTTTAAACCAATTAGTTAAAAAAAAAAAAAAAACTTTAGAATCAAAACTATTAAGTGAAAAGAACCTCCTGAACATTTTCGTCAAGAGTAGATGGTTTTTGCATAAAATATTCAAGCCTTTGCAATCTGTCTTCAAACTCTACAATGTGCCTCTTTAGGATGAGATTTTCTTCATCTTTGTCATTAAGTTTAGTTTAAAGCTCTTCCATCTTCTTTTTGCCAAGATCTTTAAAGTTTTTTCATTTGATTCCACTGCCATACCCAAACACATGGCTGTGACATTGCACTCCAAAACATTTTTCAACTACCTCAATATTAGAAATTGTTGGATCTGCTTGAATGGTCTCTACAATTTGATCCTGCAAAATTAAAAGACTTACAATTGAATGGAAAAATAGTACTCAAAGAAACTTTAATAAAAGTTAATAGTAGAACATACATATTTTTCTTTAGCTTCAAGCTCAACCAACTTTCCATTCTTCTTTTGAGTTTCAAAAAAGATCTTTCCCATATCAGGTGGATTACCTTCTTTTCCTCCCTTTTTGTAATTATATAGAAAATCATCAAAAAAATTATATTGGACATTGAACATTGTAAATAGATAAATTGGTATTTATTACCATTTCATAAATGATTTCTCTATGAGGCTTACTACCCGTGCGATGAGGCATTGAAGATTTAGCTTTATTTTGAGAGGCTTGAGAGCTTATTTTCTATATGAGAACCAAAAAATAATTATCATTAGAGACATGTAACAGTAAAGAATCACAACATAAAGCCATTTTGCATTTGTTTTTTTAAAATTAGATCATACTTGAAAATCCTCGGTTAAAAAGTGTTTAGTTAGAAGCCATTCCCAATCCTCCTTATCCATACCTTGTGGCTTATTTTTCAAAGCCTCAGCTACAGTTTTGAAAGGTTTAACATACATAGTATTTAAACTTGATCTCCAATTCGACCACAAAAGATTCATATGCTCCAAGGTGTGGTCATGATACAACTCTATGTCGGGGTTCTCAAATTTTTCCTATTAAAAATGATGTATAATTAGTAAAACTATTAGGACATTGAAGACAATCTTAATATGACATTAAATTTCTTTACATCTAATAAGACTCTAAGGCTTCTCTAAATCCCTCAAAAGGATGACAATGTTTTAAGTAAGCAAATAAAAATAAAAGAAAAGAGTAAAAAGAATAATTTACCTTAACTGCTTCCCACATGTGATTTTTTTCATTTTCCCCAATATCTTTCCAAGCTTTCACTCGTACAAGACAAATGGTTCGATCACGCACAACTCTTCTCAAGGGCCTTGACCAAAATTGATGATTCTCCCCCACTGCTCGATTGTTGTAGAAAATAATTGGAAGCTTTTCCCCAGATTTGAGCCCAACCACTTTCATGTTTTGTTTTTTCCTCGAACTTTCTTGTTTTGAGTATTAATTTCACCTTTTAGAATTTGGAAAATAAAGAAAGATTAAAATACTTATAATTAAATATAAACCAAATTAAGACTTGAATACCATATACTTACTCTCAACAACTTTTTCTGAGGTAGCAAACACTGGTTCACCTGATTTACCATCATAAGTCATAGGAGTATACTTTGCAACAATGTAATTGCTAACAACTCCTACTGGTAATAGGAATTCCTAAAGAATTTTGCAAAACCGTTCAATATTATAAATCAAAATTACAAGTCAAAATCTACACAACAAATTAATTTGAAATAAAAAAAGTAGTATTGCATAGTACATGCCTTTTCAGTGCTAGACATGCTGACCATCCTGAATATCTAATTGTGTAGTAGTGGTTTTATACCATTGAACTACACTAGCAACTTCATCCCCTCCAATAACAGTGCCAGTAATGATTATTTTATTATTTACCTTGAGATCACCTTGTATCTTCAAATTTGTTACCTTTGGAGGTTCTAGTAATTATGAAACGCATAAACAATCAATAAACATTTGATAAATTAAAGAACATGGTAAATATAATGGTAGAATGTAGACAATAATGTAGAAAGATATATACTAAGACTTGCATTATCATGTGGCAGTCTAAAAGGGACAACATCCAATTCTCTATCTTCCTCAACATAGACATGGATGTCACTTATACCTTTGTGGTCATTAAACATAGCATAGACATCAACATCCCCATTTAGTTGCTTCCCATCCCCATAGAATATTTTCACACCAATTGAGTATATGTCCAAGAATTTTTCGCATATACTTAAAACGTCAATGAATGAGCTACAATCTTGTTGAAAGTCATTGTCTATATAATGTAGTTCACCAAAGTGAACAAAAAGAAGATGGGATGTGAGTTCACCTAAAAAAACAAATGCAATGCAATCATTAGAAGTTTAACAATTTAGAGATATTAGAAGCTGCATAATATTTACCTGAACTAGCACCACTTGAACCTGTAGTGACCCGTTATAGGGCCTAGAAATTTTAATTAAAATAATTATTTTGAGAATGGAATTTTTGGGAATTAATTGGAGATAAATTAATAAGTTGGAATTTTGAGATATTTAAATTATGGAAAAAGGGTTTAAAGGAATTATTGAGATTTTAAGAAATTGAGTTTTGTGGAGATTTTGAGTTAATTAAATTAAGGGTAGTTTTGGAAGAAATTAATTAAGCATTTAATTAAAGAGAAAATTGAAAGTTATATTGGGAGAGGGAGTCACGTAGGGTTCAAGGGGCAATGTTATATATATATATATATATATGTGTGTGTGTGTGTGTGTGTGTGTGTGTGTGTGTGTGTGTGTGTGATTTGAGGCTTGAAGATCTCACGCCGTTGGGAATAAAATAGAGAAGGAGAAATAGAGTGGAGGAGATTTATAGAGAGGTCATTGATTATCAAGGCAAGTTCCAATCCCTTTTGTTTCTATGCAAGTTCCTTTATCCCTCTTCTCTTCTGTTTCATTACTTAGATTATACCTCTTAAGTCCATGATTTTCTTGGAGGCTCGACGTTTATTATTGTCCCATTGGTTCTTTGTTGAGTCCATCCATGTGTATATATATAGATTTGTATAACTTTTATTTATAGCACGTATGAATCTCTTGATTTATAAACTGAGTTTTCTATCCTTCTCTATTAGGATTTGATCATCCTAATCTTTCCTTTGGAATGGTGTAGCGTTTAGAGTTGGATTGGCTTTGAAGTATATGTATATATGTTGAGTTATATAGTTGCAGTAGCGTATATATATATGCATATACATATATCATTCATTGTTACAGAGATTTTGAGTTTGAGAGTTTTAATCCATATTTGATCCTTTTCAATGGAGTTTAATGTTGTTTCAATAATTTATCCATGGTTGTGGCCATTAGAGGCATGATTTATATGAAGTTGCAGAGAGTTTTTCGTAGGAGTTAATAAGCAGATTTCACTGTAGCGATTTACTGTAGTGGCTGCACTATAGCGGGGTACTCTAGCACCCGAATTTAATTTCAATTAATTTAATTATTTTTCTCTTATAATTTAATTACTCCTTCTTAATAAGTTTTAAAATTAAATTTAAAATAGTTATTAATAAAGTTTAATAAGATTTAATGAACACTTATACTTCGTAAATAATTCTTAAGTAAGTTTTATACATCTAGCTTATCCTTAATGCCATAAGACTTGAGATGTATTATTTATCATTGAGTTGCAATTAAGATAAACATTATTGGATCCATTACACCATATTAATTCTTAAGAGATTTAATATTGGTTGCCCCAAAATAATTTATCAAATATTCAAAGTTTTAATGTTCTAAAATCCTTAAGACTTGTAATTGGAGTTTAATATTGCTTTTCAAGTTAAATGAATGCTAAGCTAATTGCCTTGGTTGAAGAGTAGTAATTAAATTAAGATAAGAGTAAGAGATTCCATATTCTTATAATCGTTCCAAGATATCTAGTCTCCACTACACTGAGAATTAAGATACATGCATTGCATGAGATTGTGATGAGATTTGTTGTGAAATATGAGCATTCATGTTGTGTGAGCATTGAGCATTTTATTTATTGTGGAGCACTACATAATGTGTGCTAGCATATTATTTGTGCATTGTTGCATTGAGGCAGCTTAGTCCGCGATGGGATCCCTTGAACTCATTTTGAGATCTTTGATTACCAGTAATTAGGGGCACCATACGGCCCTAGCGAGATAATTATTTATGCTCCTTATTATGGAGTAGGGGTTTTAAAACCCTAGTGAGTATATGTGCTTATTTCTTTTGGTTGCAGGTTCAGCCTCAGGCAGGTATGAGTTTATATTTAGGCCTTTGTGCCTTGAGTTGCATTTAAGGTGCATTGAGATTTATGTGAGCCGTGAGGCCAGTATGTGCGTACCTGCATGAGATATATTCATTCTGAGCACCATCATATGAGAACATATGCAACCATAATATTTTATTCAAATATATCAACTTTCATTAATGAGTTTGATTATAAGAAGAGTTAAGACATCCCTCAGTTACGAGATTAGTTTTCCCTCAGTTTATATTGAGTTACCTTGTGGTATTGAGATGAGTTATTTTTTTTTATGAGTTCGAGGTTTTATTTTGACTCAGCCTATTATTTCTTTCATGCCTATTGCTTCCCGAGTCTTGTGACTCACCTTGTATTCTTCACCATTCCAGGTAGAGACGAGAGAGTTCCTGAGGTGGGTTCTAGTAGTGGGATGCGTTAGATTGTGTACGTGGAGGCCACTCAAAACCTGAAAGATGTTTGGGTCATTTGGTCTTTTTGCTATTTGACATTTAGTTATTTAGTTCTGTAGTTGTCATTTATTTTATGAGGGATATTTATGTTCGATGTTGTCCAGTTTGGGACTCGTATGTTGAGATTTATATTTTTCAGTATTTATGAGAGTTATTATTTGTTGTTATTTGTTTATTTCTTATTTCATGTAGCACCTCCCTTGGTCTGAAAGGGGGTGTTTACAGATCTTCTTAGTAAATCTATAGCACCATTTATATCTCTTCTTGGCTTTAATTGTTTTAATCCATGTACTTGTTCCTTAGCCAATGCACCTGGGGTTATAAACTTGTTTGCCTTGGATGGAAACCCTTTTCCAGCTTTGATCTTTCGCATCTTTTACTTAAACCTGGAATAGGACAAAAAAAAAATACACTTTAATTTAAAAATAATACACATAATAGATTAAAGTGCCAGAAAAAAAAAAGATTTTAAAGGATATTTTCACATATATATATATATATAATAGCTTACCTTTATGAAAGACAAAATGAATTTTTTAACATCTTATTTTTCTTTTCTTTCTTTTAGTTGCCACTTCAACCGCCATTGGCTCCACATTTTCCCTTGCCCAATTGATTTCATTGTCTATTGTAGTTGAAATGGGATTTGCCTTTTTATAATTGAATGATTCCCCTTGTTGATATGCTTCACTAACATTATCCATCTCATCACAACTGTCATCCATTTGTAAAGGCATGTCATAAGAATCACGTGGTTGTGTTTTCACAACAACCTGCCAACCTTTGTTAATAGTGTCAATGGCATAAAACACTTGGAATGCTTGGTATGCCAAGACAAATGGCTCATTTGTATTTAACAAGAGATCACAATTTATAGTGGTGAAACCATACTCATCTACTTTGGCCCTCTTTTCCTTATCATGCACATCAAACCATTTACAACGAAACAGTACCACCCTTCTACCACCAAGATACTGGAACTCAATAATCTTAGTTAAGATTCCATAGTAATCTATATTTCCCATTTCAGACCCAATGTCACCACTCACAACCACCCCACAATTTTGTGTTCTAAATCCTTTGTCATGACATTCTACACGAAACCTATACCCATTCACAACATAACCATTGAAGCAAAAAACTGATTGGGAGGGACCACGTGACAAAGAGAGCAATTCCTCTATAATTTTATGATTGTCATGTTTATGTAGCGTTGCAACCTACAAATCACAAAATAAAGTACTATTTTAATTTCAATATATGCTTATTTTGAGTATTATAAATATGTTGAAACATGAATTTACTTACTCTAATTTTAAACCAATTAATAAACCTTCTATCACTTTCCTTATTGGACATTTGTAATGCTGTTCTAGCTTGGAGTTGCAAATACTCCCTATATCATATAAAGAATAAGATGCAAAAATATTAACAATATTAGCACAAAAGAACGTTTATAAAAGAAATTATTTTATTGATGATGACATACTCTAAAAAAGGTTTAACTGCATCACAATTCTTTAGAACAAAAAGATGAGCTTGTTCCCACTCATCCATGTGAAGATCCCGAGTCATGCTAGATCCCAATGCACGTCCAAGTTGTGAAAATATTAATAAATCACTTTTGTGTTCTTGACTTCCAGCATCATGATTTCAATTAAGGCGATTGAACTTTGTCTCGATGTTAGTGAAGTATCTTGAGCAAAGTGTCATACATTCTTTTGCAATGTAACCCTTTACAATTGAGCCCTTAGGACAAGCTAAGTTACGAATGAGTTGTTTTAACTCATATAACTCTCGCTTAATAGGGTACATCCATTGATATTGGACAGGTTCGACAATTTTGGCTTCAAGGGCTAAATGAATAAGCAAATGGACCATCACATCAAAAAATGAAGGGGGAAAGTTCATTTCCAATTTACAAAGAGTTATGGCAATTTGAGATTCAATTTGCTCCAACTCCTCCACCTGTAAAGTCTTTGCACCCAAAATTTTGAAAAACAAAGACAATTCAAATAATGGTTCACATACTAATTTGGGAAGAAGACTACGTAATGCAAGAGGAAGTAAGTGTTGTAGGAGAACATGACAATCATGACTCTTCAAACCTGAAATCTTATGTTCTTTAATACTAACACAATGTGAAATGTTAGATGAAAACCCATCTGGCACTTTTATTTGCTTTAAAAACATACAACATGTATGCTCTTCTTCATGAGTTAATGTGTAAGTGACTGCACTCTCACCCTGCAATTAAAACATAATAAGAACAAATCATAGTAAAACTTTTATATTTTTTTTATTTTAGTGAGAGGTTTATACTCGCCAGTGTACGAGTGTAGTTGTAGTCCAAATTTAAATTTATATTTTCTGGATGAATCCAGGTCGTCCACTGAGAGATTTATTTATGGCAAAAGAAAAAGAATGTCACACACACGCACACGCATTTGGACAAATTGGCAACAAGGTTTTTTTATGAGTTTTTTTTAGACAACAGATACTAGAAAATAAAGTAAGGCAGAAATTGAAATAAACATTAAACGTAAAAATATGAATTTGGATAGTACTTGAGTTAAGACAATTTCAGTACCAACCCGTTGATTCCCAAATTTTAACATAAAAAATTAGTAACATTAATTTAATTTCAGATATGAGGGTTTGTTATTAAATGCAATTAGAGATGATGATAGTTCTAGGTTAAGCAATCCCCATACATGATATGCGAGATTCTAATTTAAGCAACCACCATAAATCCAATTGCAATTAATACACAAAACAACTAAATTAATCATCTGGGTTTAGGTATGATAGCGTTTCCAGTTCTAGTAACTCTCATACATGGCATGAAAGCTCTAAGTTAGGCTTACGCTCCAATCCAAACCTAGTGATTTTTTAATAATTAAGATACACTCATACTGAAATTTAAATTAATGTTACTTATTTAAAGCGCAACTTTCTTTGGGAATCATTGGCGTTGGACACTGTCCTTGCCTTAACCCAAGATTAGATTTAACTACTCATTTTTATTTGAAAGTTAATTGACAGAAATTTAAATGACGTAATTTAAATAACAGAATTTAAATGACAAGAAATTTAAAGGTATAAACTAACCGGCCATTTAGGCGGTGAATAATTAAATAACAAGAATTAAAATTACAGAAATTTAAAGGCACAAACTAACCGTCCATTTAGGCGGTGAATAATTAAATGACAAGAATTAAAATTGCAGAAATGTAAAGGCACAAATTAACCGGCCATTTAGGCGGTGAATAATAAAGTAATAATAAATGACATAAGAATTTAAAAGAAGAAAGAAAAAAAGTAAGATTATAAGAGAAAGTACTAAAGAAAATGAGAAAGAACAAGAACAATTCTCAAAGAGAGAATTATAAGGAAACAACTAAACTTTTATTCAAGAATAATAATCACACTTACAAATGCAATCAAGTGAGCTATTTATAGGCCACAAGATGCAATACAAACCACACAATTTCAATTATTCAATTAGACATAATTATATCTAATGGGCACTCACACACTTAAAGTTAAATGGATTTTAGCTATAATACACACCTAATATTAAATGGATTTTAGCTAAAATACATACCTAATAAAGCACTCATAAAGTTAAATGGATTTTAGCTATAATATCCACCTAATAGTTAAATGGATTTTAGCTAAAAAACACACCTAATAAAGCTCTCACATAAAAAATAAAAATAGATTTCTATAAATTGGTTTTTAATCTTCATTAGGATTAAAAATAATCCTTGGGCCTTCTCCAAATAATATTTTCTATGGGTTGCTCAAATTGGGCCTTAATTCTTCATGGGCTTGAATTCTTTATGGACTTTAATTTTTCATGGGTTTGATTTCTTCATGGATTTGAATTCTTCATGGACTTGATTTCTCCGTGGGTTTGATTTCTTCATGGACTTTAAGTCTTCATGGGCTTGAATTCTTCATGCCTAAAAAAAATAAAAATAATTTAATGTTATTAATAAATTATATATTATATATATGTATTACACATGGCACATATATATATTAGATTATATTATATATATATTACATGCATGCATATAATGATATATATGTATTATATATAATTTTATATATTATTATTATTTACTTTAGAACTTCATTTCATTCATCTTTCAATTTAAATTTACATATAACCATAAAATATATATTAATATCTAATTTAAACCATATTTAAGATCGAAAGAAGGGTATAATTATAACAAAATTTTTACAAAATTAACCACTAATCATACCCCCCAACTTAAACATTGCTAGTCCCTTAGCAATCAGACTATACACCTGCCAAACTTTATTCACAATAACTATATGAATGTAAAAATTTCAAATTCGAAACCAAAATGCATAAAATCGAATAAGTAATTTAGCATTCTAAATCAGATTTTTGGTTAAAGGTCATACAATCTCAGGAATAGAAATTAGGATAACCAACACACAGACTTACTCCCTCAAAGTTTTGACTTCAAATCTCACTATGAATTTTCTCTCCAATAAAAAGGATTCCTCAGGTGTACACACAAGGGGGTGCACCGTTATAAGAGTAAATGCAGAACAAGTTCAAAACTCGGTGCCATCCTAAATACAAGGAACGTATTTTCATGAAAGAACAAGGAAATTGACATAGCTTCATGATTGGAATAATGCTCTAGATGAGTAACTTCTGAATTTAAACATAATTCCCTACTCCAAACTCGAATTCTGAGATCACATGATTTATAGCATAAAAAAGGACCAGACTGGGTTGTAATGGGGCTATAAGGTTAATACGGGTTGTCAAATAAAAGGTAGAGTGTGCAAAGGGTGTGTCGGGATTTTTTTTTTTTTAGCATTTATTTTGAAACAGTTATGCTGAATAGCTAAGAGAATTTGCCCCATTTTTTTCACTTTTTTTTCTTTTTTTTTTTCTCTTTTTTTTTCTTTTTCTCTTTAAATATGAAAGTATATAAACAGACTAATTCCCAAAATCACACCAGGTTGGATAAAATTCATATGGTTATGGGTTAAACAAGGGTAACGAAAGAAGTTGTACTACAAATGGCTCAAATGGGATAGCAAGGGAGGTTAATTTAAAGAAAGAAAAAGGTTTAATAGGCTCAAACTGAAAGAAATTGATCCCCCTATCATGGTTCTCAGTCATCTAAGTCGAAGTTTGAAACCAGTCAAATTCATCCGCTATCATACTAGACATTCAAAGCGAATTGATATTTTGAAGCCATTGAAAAGATAAGATAAACAAGAGAGCATATTTAGAGTAAGTGTTATTTCACTCAGAATTAACGGTTATTAGGCTCAAACACTTACTTGGGTAATAGTCTCCACTTCTGTTGAGGGATCATACAATGTACTAATCAGCTAATTACTGTTACCTTTGACTTTATGACCGATAACCAATTTTTAAATTTTGAATCCCCGATGAATGCAAATTACTTATTCTAATGCATATACGTTTTCAAATAAGAAATCAATGCATCCATGTTTCGTATTGCAAACTTAACCGGCTATCAGTGCATAACTTCAAAACTTTAGGAATAGCATTATTTAAAACACAATTTTTTTTTAATAAGAGCAGATAAAGATAATCAATTCACACAAGACTACAAACTAGTAATTACAAACTCACAGTTAAATATAAACCAGATGATTCATGACTAGACCTTACACCCCCCAACTTGAATTGCAGTAATAAATTAGGGTTGTTAAGAATACCTGTAACTCCACAAGTCCATTTTGCTGTGAACTGCTAAAACTTAAACAACAAATGAGCACACCATATATATATATTTATATTTTCACACCAAAATAAAAATTTCATGCAAGTCATAAGATAAGAAAAATGCGTCTCAAGAGTACAAAAAGTACTCCTTACTCAGCCACCTTATCAAAGACTTTGCTAACAACATTCCACAGTTTTGTTTTGTTTTTGTTTTTTTTTTTTTAAAGAACACAACAAAGAAAAATTCTGCAAGTTGTACAATAACTAGATGCGTCTCAAGAGTACAAAAAGTACTCCTTACTCAGCCATCTTAATAAAGAGCATTTCTCACAGTGATAAATCTAAATTAATCGGACCCCTTTGGCGCTTGTTACTAATTGCCTTAGACCAGTCTATCCGAGGTTCATGAGGATCGTACTGTGGAACATAAGCATGTAATTTCTCTAGCAGCTTATCAATGGTGGATGCAGAAATGAGAATCTTTCTTGCTGAACGAGAAATGAACTGTTGGTCCACAGCCTGATCAAGAAAAGAGAGTAACCCATCGAAAAAATGGTTAACATTTAAAAGTCCAATAGGTTTGGTATGGAGATTACTCTTGGCCCAGGAGATTATACAAAAGATTTCTTCAAGTGTTCCAAAACCTCCTGGTAAAGCAATGAAGGCATCTGACTGATAAATCTTACAAGCCATACGCTCAGACATAGAAGTCGTTTCTATAAGTTGACCGCGTGTAATCCCAGAAATATGTGGTTCAGCTAAAGGGATTGGCATTATACCTACCACAGATGAATTTCCAAGATGTACAACTTGTGAAACATAACCATTCAATCCACGACTTCCCCCTCCATATACCAAATTAATTTTTTTCTCTCCTAATTTTTTACCAAGTTCGCTCGCTGCAAGTGCGTAACAAATATCGCTCCCAAGTTGAGAGCCACAAAGTACACATATGGTATTGATTCGATGAACTAACTGGCCTTCCATGTTTGTTCCTTTTGTATGTCCTAAAAAGAAGTTTGGCGATCAAAAGTAGCTATACAACAATTCAACAAGAAATAAATACAAACAAAAATCATGCGTATGTATAAGTAGTTGTGATTGTGGCTCACATCTTCCTCTGGTTTTACGTCCAGAAATGGCTTAAACACTTTCTATGAAGCGGGGATAAGCTTCCCATCCAATTTTTTTATAGATTGGCAAACAGGGTCGTTTTTAGTCAGATTCCCAAGACTATAGCGTTGGTGGTCACTTCTGAACTGGGTCCATAAAGCAAGAAGTTCTCTTTGCACTATTCCACATGGATGCGTCTCAAGAGTCAATCGGATATCATCCAGAGACTCCTTACTCAGTCCATCCTTTATGAAACTAATTTTATCTTCTCAATTTATGGACGTAAACCCCACAGATTTGCATCGTGTGTTACAGGTCCATCGAGCACATTTGTAACAACCATTCACTCTTTTCGCTCTTCTTTTCTTCGCAAAACTACTCTTCCCTAAGCCTGGAAAATGCTTAAAACTAGGTGAAGTTTCACCAGCTAATCGAACTTTTACTTCGATCAGCCAACGAATATCTTCAGGGATGTTATTAAGCATCAACAACCTAAGTCTTTCACACCTAGCAACATAAATTTTTTTCAAATCATTCTGCGGGAGAGATGGATAGTACTTGTGAATTTTTGAGAGATAAAGATCCATTTTTTTTTTTTTTAAAAAAAATTATACTAAGAAGAAAGTAAAGAACTATAAACTTTACAAAAGGGATGAGAGTACCTGATCGGAGAATAACACAAAGGAGAGAAGATTGAGCTCAAGAGGGGTGACTTGCCTCATACAGATATGGAGTCTCTTATAGAGCAATGGGCATCATTATTCTACACTCGACTCGAGGCATGCCATAATTGCACCGTCAGACTTGACGTCGTTTAGCGTCTCATTTTTCAACATTTGGCAGTGTGCCTTTTTTTTTTCCAACGCTCGGCGCCTCTGTTTTCAACATTTGGCAGTGTGCCTTCTTTCTTTATAGGGCAGTGTGATTGCACTGCCCAAGAAAAGATGGCTACCACCAGCGTCAATTCTGTCTCTCTCAATTCAATTTTTTTTAATTAATTTTGTTTTAATTTTTTTTTTTTTTTGGTAAAATTTTGTAGACACCTTACCCCCCAACTTAAATTGCGTATTGTCCTCAATTGGCAATAAAAGGATAGAAGATAGGCATACCTGGCGGTCTTCAATACATAAACTCGTATGGAGAAATTTTATTTAGACTGCACATAGAGAAACACTAGTTAAGTAATGAAGAAAAGGAACAACTTATATGTATATATATATATAAAATTATTTTATTATATTTTTATTTATTTATTTTTTTTTAGAATTTTTTTTCTTTTCTTCCAATTAAGGATCAAATGAGTAGTTGCCCACCTAATCGTATAATATCTCCCATTCACTACACCACTTTTAAAGTTATTTTCAAAATTATATAAATTGATTTTTCTCATGAATGCACATATATATTTTGAAAATATATCGTCCGGAGGTGTTGGTTTTATTATATCCGCGTATGGCTCTTTAATTTGCACAAACATCTCACACGTGTTTGGTTTAATTTGATCCTCAATAATATCGACTAACCTAAAAGATAGAAATTGAGGGGTAAATGTGGATAAACTTATGATTTTTTCACATTTTGGCTCTCGAATTTTATCCTCTTCTTCCTCCCAGGTTTCTTCTTTTCTTACATCATTTTGGTCTTTTTCTTCCTCTAAGGCTTCATTGACATCTACCTCACTGTGATCAACCACTCTCTCTTCTTGCACCAAAGGGTGTACTGTCTTAGGGGCATCAAGTTTCTCAATTATTTCTCCATTCCTTAAGACAGTCACTCCTATGTCCTACTCCTGACTTTCACTTTTGATGATGGGTTTTATTAATGGGATTTGGAGTGAGTTGGGATGGACAGGCTCTGACATGCTCAAAGTCTGTGTTAGCTGTGTCAATTGGTTCCTAATGTCCTCTGTAACTCTAATGGTATGTTCTTGACATTTGGAGATTTGTGTAAAAATTTCCATTTGGCCTTGCATAAATAGATTGAAGGTATCTTCTAATGAACTCCCATGAGGGGGTTGATATGCATCGAATGTAGACCCTTCATTCGTTTGAAATGATTGAGGCTGGGAAAGGAAGTGCTCATGTGGTTGGGCTACAAAATCATTTTCCCATGAGAAATTTGGATGAAAGTGTGAATTAAGGTGATATGCATCAAAGTCCGAATGGTAGTTTTCCTCATGGTTCTGGTAATACATTCCTTCATGGTTGTGTGTGTGCGTGTAACTGGATTGACCATACAATACCTCCTTAAAAGCAGGTATTATAGGGCAGTCATCCGTTAAATGAGCTGAAGTCTCACACACAGCACACCAAACCTCAATTTCATGGTAAGTGGGTAACAAATGGGTAGTGTCTGGTTGCAAATCAAAAGTGGTTTGCCTAAGAGGGTATAGATAATCCTTAAGAGGTCTAGACAAATCAGATTCAAAATGATAATTTTCATCATGATAAGTATCTTGTGCAGACAGATTGTAGTAATTTTGAGACATGAGTGTAAAGTTGACAATCCAATTGCAGGTAAAGACTCAGAATGATATGAAAATACTGTTTCAAAATTCTACTTGATCTCAGTCTCATATGCAATGCACAAACAAACATAAAGTAAAAGAGAAATAGAGTTACCGATTTTATCAAGAGATGCTTATTCTTTTATTTATTTTTTCTTTTTTTCTTTTTGTTTTTGCCTTAATCTCCTCGGCAACGGCGCCAAAATTTGACTGCACTCTCACCCTGCAATTAAAACATAATAAGAACAAATCATAGTAAAACTTTTATATTTTTTTTATTTTAGTGAGAGGTTTATACTCGCCAGTGTACGAGTGCAGTTGTAGTCCAAATTTAAATTTATATTTTCTGGATGAATGCAGGTCGTCCACTGAGAGATTTATTTATGGCAAAAGAAAAAGAATGTCACACACACGCACACGCATTTGGACAAATTGGCAACAAAGTTTTTTTATGAGTTTTTTTTAGACAACAGATACTAGAAAATAAAGTAAGGCAGAAATTGAAATAAACATTAAACGTAAAAATATGAATTTGGATAGTGCTTGAGTTAAGACAATTTCAGTACTAACCCGTTGATTCCCAAATTTTAACATAAAAAATTAGCAACATTAATTTAATTTCAGATATGAGGGTTTGTTATTAAATGCAATTAGAGATGATGATAGTTCTAGGTTAAGCAATCCCCATACATGATATGCGAGATTCTAATTTAAGCAACCACCATAAATCCAATTGCAATTAATACACAAAACAACTAAATTAATCATCTGGGTTTAGGTATGATAGCGTTTCCAGTTCTAGTAACTCTCATACATGGCATGAAAGCTCTAAGTTAGGCTTACGCTCCAATCCAAACCTAGTGATTTTTTAATAATTAAGATACACTCATACTGAAATTTAAATTAATGTTACTTATTTAAAGCGCAGCTTTCTTTGGGAATCATTGGCGTTGGACACTGTCCTTGCCTTAACCCAAGATTAGATTTAACTACTCATTTTTATTTGAAAGTTAATTGACAGAAATTTAAAGGTATAAACTGACCGGCCATTTAGGCGGTGAATAATTAAATAACAAGAATTAAAATTGTAGAAATTTAAAGGCATAAACTAACCGTCCATTTAGGCGGTGAATAATTAAATGACAAGAATTAAAATTGCAGAAATGTAAAGGCACAAATTAACCGGCCATTTAGGCGGTGAATAATAAAGTAATAATAAATGACATAAGAATTTAAAAGAAGAAAGAAAAAAAGTAAGATTATAAGAGAAAGTACTAAAGAAAATGAGAAAAAACAAAAACAATTCTCAAAGAGAGAATTATAAGGAAACAACTAAACTTTTATTCAAGAATAATAATCACACTTACAAATGCAATCAAGTGAGCTATTTATAGGCCACAAGATGCAATACAAACCACACAATTTCAATTATTCAATTAGACATAATTATATCTAATGGGCACTCACACACTTAAAGTTAAATGGATTTTAGCTATAATACACACCTAATATTAAATGGATTTTAGCTAAAATACATACCTAATAAAGCACTCATAAAGTTAAATGGATTTTAGCTATAATATCCACCTAATAGTTAAATGGATTTTAGCTAAAAAACACACCTAATAAAGCTCTCACATAAAAAATAAAAATAGATTTCTATAAATTGGTTTTTAATCTTCATTAGGATTAAAAATAATCCTTGGGCCTTCTCCAAATAATATTTTCTATGGGTTGCTCAAATTGGGCCTTAATTCTTCATGGGCTTGAATTCTTCATGGACTTTAATTTTTCATGGGTTTGATTTCTTCATGGATTTGAATTCTTCATGGACTTGATTTCTTCATGGGTTTGATTTCTTCATGGACTTTAAGTCTTCATGGGCTTGAATTCTTCATGCCTAAAAAAAATAAAAATAATTTAATGTTATTAATAAATTATATATTATATATATGTATTACACATGGCACATATATATATTAGATTATATTATATATATATTACATGCATGCATATAATGATATATATGTATTATATATAATTTTATATATTATTATTATTTACTTTAGAACTTCATTTCATTCATCTTTCAATTTAAATTTACATATAACCATAAAATATATATTAATATCTAATTTAAACCATATTTAAGATCGAAAGAAGGGTATAATTATAACAAAATTTTTACAAAATTAACCACTAATCAGTAAGTAGCAGCTGGCAACACAAACTTATCTCCTTTTTGTATTGGGTGTAACTTTGATCTAATATTAATTGCTTCCAAATCAAGACGAGACTTAACAGTATCTTTGGTCTTCCCTTTAATGTTCATAATTGTTCCAAGCACATTATCACATATGTTCTTCTCGATATGCATCACATCCAAATTATGCAGCAACAAAAGACTACTCCAGTATGGAAGTTTGAAAAAATGCTTTTCTTATTCCAATTATCCCTTCTATTATCATGTGAGACTTTGGTCTTTTTACTAGCATCTTTAGATAAAATGACCCCTTTAAGATCTTTCACCTGATTTAGAATATCTTGACTAGTAAAATGTTTTGGTGGTAATCCATACTCAGTCGTGCCATCAAATGATTTCTTGTCAATGAGCATGAAACATTACTTTTTGCTATTGTTTAACCTCATAGAAAAGGCATCCTTGTTACAATAAGGACAAGCTAATTTACCCTTAGTGCTCCAACCTGACAAGTTTCCATATGCAAGAAAATCATTAATGGTCCATAGTAAAGCTGCATGCATCTTGAAATTCTGGTGAACTGATGCATCAAATGTTTCAACTCCTACTTCCCACAACTCTTGTAATTCTTCTATTAAGGGTTGGAGATAGACATCAATAGCATCCCCTGGTCCCTCAGGACTCGGAATGATCATTGACAGAATGAAATTAGAGTCTTTTATGCACATCCAATGAGGTAACTTGTATGGAATAAGAAATACTGGAGAAATACTATATGAAGTTTTGGAATGTGCAAATGGTTGGAACTCGTCACTTGCAAGACCAAGTCTCACATTACGAGGCTTTGAAGCAAAATTTTCATGCATTTCATTAAAAGATTTCCACTATAAAGAATTAGCTGGATGCCTCATTACTCCATCATCTACTCTTTTGTCATGGTGCCATCTCATAAAGGACACTATCTTACTGGACATGAATAGCCTTTGAAGCCTTGGCTTTAAAGGGAAGTACCGCAATATTTTTACGGGTTTTCTTTTACCATTCCTTCCAACTTTGATTTCTCCGTTACAATTATCAATTTTCCATATCGAAGCTCCACATATACTACAAAAGTCATACTTATCATCTTTCTTCCAATATAACATACAATTATTGACACATGCATCTATCTTCTTGTACAAGAGTCCAAGATCTTGAATAATCTTCTTTGCCTCATAATATGAATTTGGCAAAGTTGAACCATCAGGGAGTAATTCATCTTGTAATATTTGTAATAACATAGTAAATGACTCGTTACTCCAGCGACCAAGGCTCTTGATATGTAATAGCTTGATTATAGTAGATAATTTTGAACTCTTAGAACCTTCATATAATGGTTGCTCCAAATTTGTCAATAGCTTATAAAATTTCTTTGCTGCATCATTAGGATCCTCTTCTTGCACATTATGGCTTGAGCCACCAAAATCTGCACTATTTTTGTTGAAAGCATCCAAAGTAGGAAAGAAGTCCCTCATAATCCCATGAATCTTTTTCTCTCCTATGGTTTCTAATACCTCATCTTCTTCACCCTCGCATTCAGATTCACCTTTCCTTTCTCCATGATGATACCAAAATGTATAATTTTGGACTATGCCATAAATTGTTCAACCACTTCATGACTTCTTTCATAAGTGTTATTACACTTGGCACATGGACATCGAATTTCATGATCTCCCAACTTTTTTGAAGCATATCTTAAAAATTCCTTAATGCAAAACTGATATGTTTCACTTAGTCGATCATTAACAAGATTCATCCACTGCTTATCGGGTGCCATTGCAAATATAAAGAATGATAGTAAACTGAGAGTTCCAACATCAAACAAAAACACAATGAGTTTTAATATATCAATAAGAATCAAATATGTATATAAGTATGTCTAATTCAAATTTGCCGGCAATCTAAAAAAATAGTGTTTTCACTAATTTATATTCAATTCCAGAAAGCAGAAACCTTTTAGTATGGGAATGTACGTACATGCGGGAACATGGTTATAGATGCATAAAGAAAGAAAGAAAGGGACAGGTGGAGATGATCATGATTCATGCTCGGTTCAAATTGAAATTCTTCTACTGTAACGCTGTTTTCATTCATTTATTCACATTTAATGCCCCAAAACTGTTTAAAAACGTATATTTTATAAATATTTTACATTATTATTAATAGCAATATATATATGCCATAGTATAGTATCATGCATGTAATATTCAGAATATTAACAAACAAAAAGTAGATATTAATGTTAACACTATAATGTTCATTATGATAGTCTATCTAATAAAAGGTTAAAATTAAAAACACAAAAGGAAATTAAAGAGCTAAAATAGAATGTTACAATATTGGCATTAGACTAACATTTTGAGCCTTACACCTAACAACAAAATCCTTTGGATTATTTGCCATCTCCAGCATTTTTTTTTATCAATATTTTATAACATATTATAGCAACCAACTTCCCTTTCACCCATCATCATCTTACATTATATATATATATATTATTAAGTATGAGTACATTACTGGGCTGCACATGGAACGACAAGAAAGAAGAATGGAGAAAGAGGCTCTATCATTACAATATATTATATATATTCTAGGCACATCTCACAGCCTCCATCTTCCCTTTACTTACATTCACATACAAATATCTTATTCCATATATGTATTTACTAAAGCAATAAAATCCAATATTATATCTATATATATCTTGCATTCGATAATCCTCACTCACCCACTTTTCCATTCCAATTGCAATTCCTCTGCTTGAACTTACAACATATTATATATATATATAATATTCACACCGTACTATATATAAATGTTTTCACACCTTACTGTAAAATTGAAGATACGTCGAATAGCTGTTCTAAAAACTATGTCCATGGCTGGAGAACTCTATAGCCAGAAGCAAGCTAAAATTGAAAAATGTGTTTAGTTTCTCAGGATCTAAAATTAACAGAGTGTAGAACAGTATAGACCTTAGGTATCTTATTTTCCTAGCAACCAAACAGAGAGCATAGGAAGTGAAAGCAATAGAGAGCGGAAACGAAACTTCTCATGACAAAGTCGCCAAAGATGGAAATAAAACAAAACGAAGATCCAGGAAGCAATATTTATGGATCCAAAAAATACGCCACATTATAGCAATGACAACAACGGATAGCCCCGCAAAAAAAAAAAAAAAAAAAAAATCTCAAAATCACCTTCAATCAAAACCTCCAAAATGGGAAAACTTTTCTCAAATTCTTCAAGAGCAAAAACACACCAGAGATCCAATATTAAACACAAATGTGATGAAAAATCTTAGTTATTATGCTATTATGATATAAATACTTCAAAGGTAAATCACAAAACATGATTAAAAATGAAATCCGATTGATGTTAACCACAGGAGAGTTGAATACATCCAAAACAATTTTAAATTTCTCAAATGCAAGACTTCAGATTATAATAGAATAGCGTTAAACCTTAGGTCAAGAAGATTCCATAAAAATATATAAATATGCATTGATGTAAATAAACAGCTCGAAATGTACCTACCTGGAAGAGAAAAGAGTTCAACCCTTCACTTTCGATGAGTTTCTCTCGATTTGAATGTTTGTCGAAATCTCTGTGTCTCCGTAAATACGAGAGAGTGGCCATTGAATCGCTGGCCTGGTAGTAGTTTGAAGCTCAAAGAAAGAGGCAAATTTGGATTGACGGGAGAGGCAACTTCAGATTTGAATTTGGTAACAAGGGAAAAAAGGCAGGGAAGGAAGATTTTTAACATAATGAAGATTATGAAAAAAACATATTACATGTAAAGAGAAAAATTAATAAAAAAATATTACCTAATTAGAATTATATATATATTTGGAGGGAAATATTTTTGTTGATTTTTAAACTCAATAATGACGGGATTTTTAATTACTAGTGAGAAATTAAGAAAATTGTTGTTAAAAAAATAATTTTACACCACATTTAGTGAGAGTATAACTAAGTCCTCGTTATAATTATGAAAATTATGCTTTTAACGACGGGGTATTTGTCCTCTTGTTAATTTTCCCTCGTTAAAAGCCTTTATTTTGGTAGTGGATTAAGATGATCTAAAGGCAATAATTAAAACTAAACTAACACTGAATTTAAGCAGCTTGGGTTAAGACAATTTTAGTGTTAAAATTAATTCTCGATTCAATAGAAAAGATCAGTAATATTTATCTGAATTAAGTTTTGCAGATCTGTCAGCAATTTTAGTTCAAGATAATGATAATTCTTGTTTAAGCAATCTCCATACATGACATAAAAATTATAAGTTAAGCAATTACCATAAATTGAATTATATTTCACAGATAGAATTTATAGATAGAGATTAATCATTTAGGCTTGAGTATGAAAACATTTTCAGGTCTAGCAATCTCCATACGTGACATAAAAATTCTAAGTTAGGCTTATGCTCCAATCCAAACTCAAAGATACACTATACGCACACTACTCAAATTAAATCAAATTAATATTACACATTTGAAGTGCAGCTTTCTTTGGGAATAATTGGCGTTGGACATTGTCATTGCCTTAAGTCAAGATTGGATTTAGCTACTCATCTTCATTTGAAAATAAATTGGTAAGAATTTAAATGATGGGAATTAAAAGACGGTATTTAAAAGATAATATTTAACCGACCATATAGGCAGTGTATAATTAAAAAACAGTAATTGAAAGACAATATTTAACCGACCATATAGGCGGTGTATAATTAAAGATAGTAATTAAAAGACAATATTTAACCAACCATATAGGTGGTGTATAATTAAGAGACAATAATTAAAAGACAATATTTAACCGACTATATAGCGGTATATAATTAAGAGAACAGAAAGAATAACATAACACAAATATATGAAACTAAAGTTTAAAGAATTGAAAGAGAAATTCTAAGAACAAAACTATATAGAAACTAAAGTGAAAAAAATTGAGAGAGAAATCCTAAGAACACAACTATGCTTTCATTATAGGAAAATTGAATGGTTACAAATGCAACCCAAGTGATCTATTTATAACTCACAAGGTGCAATAGAGACCACACAAAATATATAATTTAATAATACAAAATATCTAATTTAATAATAAAAAGAAAAACAAAATACCTAATTTAAAAATACAAAGATAAATAAAATATCTAATTACTTAAAAAGTTCGGGCCAAACTATAGTTCTTGGAACTTCGTGATTTGATGTAAGCGATGACATCATTCCAACCCATGATGTAAGCGATGATGTAAGCAACTTGTGGGACTTGAGCTTTTCTTGTTTTGGGCTTGGGCCTTTCTTGTGTTGGGCTTAGACTTTCCTCGTGTTGGACTTACAATCCATATATTATATATATTATATATATATTTTTTTATTTTATATATATTATATTTATTTTTTTTATTTTATATATATTATATTTATTTTTTTATTTTATATATTTTATATTAATATTTTTAAACCTGCACGTAATCACAAAATGCATAATAATATTCAATTTAAACCATATTAAGATCAAAATAAGGGTGAAATTATAACAATTTTTTTTACAAAATTGACCACTAATCAGGCTTTCAACTCCTTTAGCTCATTAGGTGCCATTCAATATGGAGTCTCAGAGATAAGTTGCGTACCAGGCAATAACTCAATAGTAAACTCTACTCCTCTCCGAGGAGGTAATCCTAGTAATTCATCAAGGAAAATATCTGAGAAATCTCGTACCACTGGCACCTCCGACAATCTCTCTTCCTATGTCCCTATTAGCCATATTGGTAACATATATTTTTCCTGGCTAGGCACTGTCCTCCATGCTTTCTCCCACACTGATTACATGGTGGATTACTCGCTGCACTATTTTCTAGTTCGGCCGTCCACTTTCTCTTCTTATTACTGGATGAGCCTTGAGATGTACTTGTAACACCCCCTCTCCTAGAATTGCCCGAGAAGAGGTGCTACAGAAAATAAAATAAAACTAACTGATAAACTAAAATTTGATACTATAAATGAATATCTCAGTCAACTGAAGAGAAACTTTGAATCAACATAAACTTAAAACCAAAAACTCTGTCTAAGGGAAATCCATCAACTAAAATATAAACTAATACTAAATTGACAAACACTATAAACTAACAAACTTCCCAGACATGTTTAATCTTGAGCGGCTCCATGTACACATACTATTGGACACTGCTGCTAGGCCCCTCATCTGGTACTCCCCCGCTAGGACCTGGAATGGTGAAAAGTACAAGGTGAGCTACAAAGCTTAGCAAGTTGGAAAGAATAACTGAAACTGAATCGAAGAATATCAATATTGATAAAATTCTTACTGAACTTGTACTGAGAGATATAATAATCATTGGATGGAATTTACAAAATGAAATGCACATAAACTATAAACTAAATGTAGGTATATAACTTTGGCACATAGGCCCACATAACTATAATACATACCTGACTGATCTGAATCCTGCAAACATAAAAGCTGTAAGCAAATACTATGAGTAATAAGACCCTGGCTCTCTGGTCGACATCAGGCGAGCGACACACAAACTGAACTAAAACTGGTGGGATCCCCGCAGACTAGCCGCCTGGCGCGCATAATGCAATGCTCACATATATGCTAGCACACGATATGTAGTGCTCCATAGAAAATCATGCTCAATGCTCATACCAAAATGTATGCACATAATCTCATGAATTAATACTGATCATGTCATATCAAATGCTAATCATGCAATCAGATCTAACATATTGGAATACGTAGATTCTATGAATTATGAATTATGGTATGGGCATGTTTAACTTATCATATTCTAGCATATGAATTCAATGTTGGAAGGTGTTGAATACATTAATTGAATTAAACTTGAATTAAGACTCACTGTAAGCCTATTTGAAATTTCTGGAAAGGCCATTAGGATATGGATAAGGACATCCAGATATGAGTGGAGACATCCGAATAGGAAACAAGTCATTCGGATCATTGGAAACGCAATGGAAAAGCTATTCAAATATGCTGGAAAGTATTTGGATATGGACTAGGACATCCGGATATAAATCTGGTTATTCGGATATCTTTCTAAGACATTCGGATATTACTGAAGCTTATTCGAATATAAAAATTCCAACTTCTGAGAGGGCATCCGAATATGAAATAAGATATCCGGATATCAACTTGACTCATCCGGAAGTATGAGAAAAACATCCGGATATAACTCTGGACACATCTGGATACGACACAGGGTATCCGGATATCACTGATATTAAACACATCCAGATATAGCTCAATGTATCCGGATATCACTCACAAAATAAACACTGGCACATCCGGATACGAGAACAAAGCATCCGAATATCATTGAGACCATCCGGATGTGAACAATGATGTCACTCACATAAATATTTTTGACACATCCGGATAGCCTCTACCCCATCAGGATGTCACTCACATACTCTAAAAAACCCATTCGGATATGAGGGAACCCATCCAGATGTCTGCAACTTTTAAACTCGGAAACGAATGCTCACAGAGACTCTGATCTTGATTCAAACTTTAAATAAACTACATCATTCAGAAAGGAAACTTGGGAAATCGAATCCCAATTGATTTGAAACAAACTCATGAATGATTCGACAATAATATTGATAAGAATTGATGGACAAAATCATGCATAATTTGATACACATACTCACTGCTCGTGCATATATATATATAAACACTGTTTGTAACATATATCTGAAATTTAAGCAAAGAGTTGTTGAAACTGATGATAGAATGCTAAATACGATCCTGTAAGAAAGGTTTACAGGGAGAAGAACTTGCCTTGATGATCTTCTTAATCGATTTGCAAAGCTTCTCCTATGCATCACATTGCTAACTCTCTTGAGCTCTCTCTCTCTCCGATCTTCCTCTATATGGCGTGGAAAGAAAATAAGGCTTATGATCTATATATAATGGCATGGGAAGCCCTAGAAGCCATCTCTCAATCTCCCACCTGAACTTGGAGACTCTTAAAACCTTCTCCTATTGGGACTAGGAGACTCTTAAACCCAAAGCTTCCATACGCATGGATTCCTATTCTAAATATAACTTTAATTAAATAATTAAATTTTAATCACAATTTGCTAAATGACCCTCATGTCCTAGCATTTAATTTCCACAATAAATAAAGAATTAAATGCTACTTAAAAGCTATTTTCTCAATTAAAAATATTCTAAATTGCCACATTAAAATTAAATTGTCAAATTCCTTTAACTCAAGAAATAACTAAATACCAAAATAACTCTAAATAAATTCTGGACCCTCTAATGGGTCGTTACAGTACTTGCTCCCTTCTTGGTAGCTTGTGTTATCCTCCACTCATTACAATCTCTCTCGATAGCATATGCTTGTTGGACTACTGTGGCATAATCCACACTCTGAGCTGCTCTAAAAGTATGGCAAATATCAGCCTACAATCCTCTTTGAAACTTAAAGGCCTTCTTTACTTCAATGGACACCAACTCTGGGGCATAACGAGTTAAGACTGTAAACTCTGTCTTATATTGGGCCACTGTCTTGGTACCTTATGTAACACCCCAAATTTCTCGAGCGTGTTATAACTTAGGATTTTGGGAATATAAAAAATTTTCATATCATAATAGCTGTTATACATCACATAATATCCCCAAAACCCTAATTTTCACCTTCTCAGCTTAACAAACCCAATAATCGAATGGCTAAGACAGGCGTTAAAATCTCGATTGCGGAAGTTAGATCGAACCTGATATGATTCACAACTATAATACTTTATTTATCATAAAATTGTTCAAGATGTCTACAAAATATATTACACGGACATCATCAAGTGATAACTGAACATCTTACACATATCCAAAATTACATAGGTTCGCACAAAAATATGCTAATCATGCTATAGACAATAATTTAAGCTAATTCTTCAGCTACCTCATTTCCCTTAGAGCCACTCGTCGAACCTGAAACATTTGAAAATTCCAGGGACATAGTCCAATTAGAAGATGAATCTTCTAGTGAGAAACTCCAAAAACAGTTTATATCGATGCATGATTAGGTATAAAATGTATGAGAAGACAACGAGAACTACTCCGAAGTGCCTCGTGAACACATCAGCCTCCTCTAACGAGAGCTTTCTCAATGGCGCACGCATAGCGCCTCTCGGGAGGTCCCTAACCATGTCACTTTGGCCCGACTTCATAGCTCTCATGCAAGCACCACATCCGTTGTTCCTTGGACTCACGGTCTTCCACACAAGAGCTTTCTCGATGGCGCATGCATAACGCCTCTTGAGGGATATCCGACTTTTTTCCTCGGCTAACAACAAATAGGTACAACAGTATGGCCACACAAATTTTATAAATGCAACAATTAAAAAGCTAATAATAGCATATATTTTCAGAAAAATACATTTCATATATGCAACATGATTTCACGTAGGAGAATAACAAGAGTCTACGTACAAGAGTTTCTCAAAACACGTCTCATGCAATAGAAGTCTCTC
The DNA here is from genome assembly GCF_014633365.1 of Diospyros lotus. Taxonomy (NCBI): domain Eukaryota; kingdom Viridiplantae; phylum Streptophyta; class Magnoliopsida; order Ericales; family Ebenaceae; genus Diospyros; species Diospyros lotus. The sequence continues at coordinate 22,328,368 of NC_068342.1, forward strand.
ACAAGAGAATAAAAAATAGGATTTGGAGTATATGAGTCTCACTTTATTGGTTTATCTCTGGGACGGTATAATTTCACAACAAACAACCTAGGTTTCTGTAGAAAACACGCGTTTTGGTAAACCTAACCTCAAATATTTTTATATAGGGTTGAGGGGTATTAAATTAGGGGCATAATTGAAAACTTTGGAGGAAAATAGGCCCCTCACGCACCCTCACGAGCAGCCACTCCGGCGCGTGTATCTCACACGCTGCTACCAGATTTCGGACAACATTGCGTCGTTTTCGTATTTCGGCCATATCTCTCTCGTTTTAACTCCGATTCGACCTCCGTTTGAACCTACGCGACCCTCTCTTCCCCTTCTATAGGATTATCAAAAAAAAGACTTACCTTGCTTTTTTGTTGACTGATTTTGGCAAACTCCGGTGAAGACCCGCAACTCCGACGAGGCTCATTCTCCGCCATTTCTTCACCACTTTCTTCCCGCCTTCTTGCCGAACTTCCTTCTCTCTCTCTAGAGCAAGCTCCTCCTCTTAGAGTGCTTCACTCCTCAAAGCTCTCTTGAATGGTTTGAGAACAATCCATGGTGCCTATTTATAGATTACTTGAACCAATAATATTATGCCACTTGTCACAATCTTAGTCATGGACTCCAAAGACTCAAAGCCATAATTGAGTGGTTTTTGAAATCCAAAGATAGAATGAAATCAACTTTTGAAATCCAAGTTAAAACCCCAAACTTCTCCCAAATAACATTTTGGCCCTTATTTCAAGTCCTCAACTTTAATATTTTACCACATAGGCTCTTAATTTTATCCTTATTTTGTTTGGATAATTTTCTAATTACAATTACACTCTCAAACATCAAATTTATCGAGATACTTAAAATCTCAAAATTAATAAATCAAAATTACTTGATATGTCCGATTTCCCGAAGCCCCTTACCATCATTCGGCTATTTTAAGCTACAACTTAGCTTAACCAAAAAATCGTCTCTGATTTAATTTCTTTCAGCGTCATAAATCTCGCCTCGGGACGCTCGTCAAAAATATACCTTTATCCTCAGGTTTCTAAGATCTAGGGCACTCCCTGCGATTGATTTGGTCACTCGTTTCCATTTCAAACATATTTTTTGGTATTTTAAACTCACTTAAAATACGTGGCATCTTCATGAAAATATGGGGTATTATATTCTCCCCCCCTTAAAATAATTTCATCCTCGAAATTTGAAACATACTCAACATTATTGAAGGTTAAATAATTATTGCATTTTGAAATACAATTTCTAGAAGAAAATATAAAAATTTCCTACTCTATTTCCATTTCCTCGAATAAATGAGGATATTTCTTCCTAATTGTTTCCTCAAGTTCCCACGTTGCCTCGTTATCCGAGTGCTTTCCCCACTGAGCCTTGACTAACGGGATCTCTTTATTTCGCAACACTTGAGTCTGGCGATCTAAAATTGCTCCAAGTGACTCTGGGTAAGTCAAGTCATTTCTTAGCTCAATTGTCTCCACCCAAACTCCGTGGGTTGGATCTGGCACATGCCTTCGAAGTTGGGAGACGTGGAACACATTATGAGTCCCGGACAAGCTAGAGGGAAGCTCCAATTGATAGGCCAAAGGTCTGACTCTTTCCACAATCGGATATGGTCCTATATACCTTGGCTTTAGCTTTCCTTTACCGCTTCCACGCGTCACTAAATGCTAGGGTGACACCTTGAGATACACTAGATCCCCTACCTCGAACTCTAGATCCCTTCTTCTTTGATCAGCATAGGATTTTTGTCTGCTTTGCGCAACTTGAATTCTCTCTTGGATTATTTGAATCTTATCGGTATTCTGTTGCACAAGCTCGGGCCCCAACATTTGTTGTTCCCCTACTTCAGTCCAACAGATAGGCGACCGACACTTTCTTCCATACAAAGCCTCATAAGAAGCCATCCCGATGCTGTCGTGGTAAATATTGTTGTACGCGAATTCTACCAATGGTAGATGCTCCTCCCAATTTCCTCCAAAATCAAGGGCACAGGATCTTAACATATCTTCAAGTGTTTGAATAGTCCTCTCTGATTGCCCATCAGTCTGGGGGTGATAAGTCATACTCAATTTTAGCTGGGTCCCCATGCATTCCTGCAAACTCTCAAAAAACTTAGAGGTGAACCTCGGGTCCCGATCTGAAACTATACTTACCGGTGCACCATGGAGTCGTACTATTTCCTTTACGTGCTGCTCTACAAATTTTCGTACCGATTGATCCATCCTCGTAGGTAGGAAATGCGTTGACTTTGTCAACCTATCTACCACAACCCAAATGGCATCACAGCCCCTTCGACTCTTTGGAAATCCTGTTACGAAATCCATCGTGATATGTTCCCATTTCTACTCAGGAACTTCCAAAGGTCTCATCAACCCTGTGGGTTTCTGGTGCTCAATCTTTACCCTTTGGCATAAATCACATTGTGCCACCCTCCTAGCCACACTGGCCTTCATCCCTGGCCAGCAATAGATTTCTTGAAGATCTCGATACATCTTCGTGGCTCCCGGGTGCACAGTATACTTAGCTCTGTGGGCTTCATCCAAAATTTTCTACCTCAACTCCCGAAGGTTTGGAACATACACTCTACCCCGAAACCTGAGAATGCCATTTCGCATCTCAAAATCTGAACTCTTGGGCTGCCCTTGCTCATCTACCCATAGATGTATACGTTGGTCACTTCCACTAGCCTCACGTATCTCGGTCTCCAGATCCAGCCGAACCGCCAGGCTAGCTACTAGGACAGAAGATCCCTTCGGCACTACACTCATCGTCATTAGGCTAAAAGCCTCAATCAGCAGCCACTCTTGGGCTATCAACCCGGCCATAACAGTAGGCACAGTCCTACTCAAAGCATCAGCTACCACATTGGCATGCCCCGGGTGATACAAGATGGTGCAGTCGTAGTCCTTCAGGAACTCCATCCATCGTTACTGCCTCATGTTCAACTCTTTCTGCGAGAACACATACCTTAGACTTTTGTGGTCTGTGAATACATCGAACGTCTCTCCATATAGGTAGTGCCTCCATAGCTTCAAAGAATATACCACCGCTACCAGCTCTAAGTCATGCGTTGGGTAGTTTACTTTGTGTCTCTTCAACTGGCGTGATCCATATGCGATCACCCGACCATGCTGCATTAATACACAGCCCAAACCAACCTTTGAGGCATCGGTGTATACAACATATCCACCGGGCCCACTAGGCATTGCCAGCACAGGTGCTAAGGTTAGTCTGTCCTTGAGCTCTTGAAAGCTTTCCTCACACTTTGCAGTCCATTCGTACTTTACCTCCTTCCGTATGAGCTTCATCATAGGTGCAGCTATTTTTGAAAACCCTTCCATGAATCTTCGAAAATAGCCTGCCAATCCCAAAAAGCTTCATACTTCGGCCACGCACGTCAGCTGCTTCCATCTTCGAACAGCCTCAATCTTAGCTAGATCCACTGAGATTCCTTCGACTGAGATCACATGCCCAAGAAACGCCAGTTGGGATAGCCAGAACTCGCACTTCGAGAACTTGGCATACAATTGGTGTTTCTTGAGGGTTCCTAGCACTATTCTCAAGTGCTCCTCGTGGTCACTCTCGTTCGAAGAATACACCAATATATCATCTATGAAAACGATCACAAACCAATCCAGGTAGGGCTTGAAAACCCTATTCATATGATCCATAAATGCTGCTGGAGCGTTAGTTAATCCGAATGGCATCACAAAATACTCAAAATGGCCATACCTCGACCGAAATGCCGTCTTCAGAACATCATCTGGTTTAATTCTCAGCTGATAATATCCAGACCTCAAATCGATCTTCGAGAACACCTTCGCTCCCTGTAGTTGATCAAACAACTCATCTATCCTTGGGAGCAGATACTTGTTCTTTATAGTGGCCTTATTTAGCTAACGGTAGTCAATGCACATCCTTAAACTCCCGTCTTTCTTCTTTACAAATAGTATTGGTGCGCCCCATGGCGATGTGCTTGGCCTAATGAACCCCTTATTAGTCAACTCCTGTAGCTGACTCTTCAATTCTTTCATCTCCGCCGGAGCCATTCGGTATGGTAGAATTGATATCGATTGGGTTCCTGTCACTAACTCAATTGAGAACTCGATTTCTCGAGGTGGAGGTAGTCCCGGTAATTCTTCCGAAAACACGTCCTCATATTCTCGTACCACTCGCACCTCATTGAGCTTTGGTACATCTCTTTCTTCTAACTGAGCATAAGCTATGAATCCATGAGCTCCTCGACTCAGCAACTTCACTGCCTTTATTGCTGAAATCATCTTTCCAACGTTGGGGTTGCCTTGCCCCTGAAATTTGACCAACCTTCCGTCAGGTTTCCTTATGGTCATTATCTTCCTACCACAGTCTATATGGGCATCGTACTTGGACAAGAAGTCCATCCCTAAGATTACGTCAAAGTCATATACTTCTAATAGAATTAGATCAGCCTAGAACCAAACATTACTTAGGCTAATTTTGCATCCCCTCACCATTTCTGAGGATTTCATACTTTTACCCATAGGTGTCAAAATCACCATAAGACACCCCATAAACTCGGTTTCTACTCTCAAACTCCCAGCCAAAGCATGCGATATAAAAGAATGAGTAGAGCCTGGATCTATCAGTACATGCAAAGGAGTATCCAAAATAAAGAGAGTACCTTGGATAATTGTAAGATTCGCCTCTACGTCCTCCTTGGTCAAGTTATAGACTCGGCCCTGTCTGGTCCCCTTTCCCTCTTCAATCCTTAGCAGCTGATCTTTCTTCTCCAGGCAATTCCTCAAGATGTGTCCGTGCTGGTTGCAATTGTAGCAAATCACATTCACTGGTGCCGCTGCTATGGCCTTACCTTCTTGGACCATTCCTTTCGAGCAATTTTTGGAAGTATGCCCGGGTTGTCCACAGGTGTAACAGACAATGCTTTGGCCATCGCACCTCTTGCCCGGGTGCCTCTTCTTGCATTTAAAGCATGCCTTTCCCTTTTTCATGATCTTCCCATCCCGAGCTCCCAAAGTCGAGTGGGATTTCTCAGATTGTCCTCCAGTTTGAACAGTTGTGGCCTTTAGTTCTGCCACCCGCGTCATATTCTCCTCGGCCGTCATAGCTTTGAAAACTATATCTGCATAAGACTCCTCGTGGACCAAGTTCATCAATTGTTGAAACTTTATCTGTAAGCCTTGTAAGAATTTTCGTCCCTTCTTCACATCGTCCATCCCATACAACGGCATATACTTGAGTAACTGCAAACATTCAGCTTCGTATTGGGCCACAGACATATTTGGTCCTTGGCGTAAGTTTATAAACTCTCGAGCTTTAGCCAACTTCTAGCAAGTGGGAAAGAATTTCCCGTTGAATAGTTCCTTAAACCGTTCCCACTACATCTGGGGTGCCTCCCCCACTTCTACGTCTGTTACTGACCCCTGAGATCCTGTCCGGTTAGGTATCGCTCACTGCATAGACCTCCACCATTGGGCAACTTCCTCTTCCAGCATATAGGTCGCACACTTGACCTTGTCCTCATTCAAGATTCTCAATCTTTGTAGGATCTTCTCGGTCTGGTCCAACCAGTATTCACTAATTGCGGGGTCATCTGCTGGTTTTCCTCGAAACACTGGCGAGTTTTGTTGTAGATACCTCTCCAAAGCATCTACTCTTCTTTGCTTGGGCTGCAACTCCAAAATTCGCCCAGCTATGCCTTCTAGGATTCTCTCGATCCTATCAATCCGGCCTTCACCGAGGTCAGCTCGTGCATCTCTTTGACCTCCCATGCCACCTCCTGGGTGTGGGTTGGTGTTGTTTTCTTTGTCATTGTCTCTATCGCACTTGTTCCTTCTTGTATTCACCATCTAGTAAGAAGACAGGGCTATCTATTAAATCATCACGGCATGGTTTAATTCAAATTGAATAAGCAACAAGAGTATGCCACTAAATATTTCAAAAATCTTAACCTAATTCCCAAAACTTACAGTGGCTTTACTCATCATGCCACAAGCGAACTTTTCCTTAGGTTCACTCTGATACCAACTATAACACCCAAAATTTCTCAAGTGTGTTATAACTTAGGATTTCAGGAATATAAAAAATTTTCATATC